>NC_136262.1:223060783-223678283 GCF_964187855.1 Myxine glutinosa | reverse complement strand
AAACTTGGGTTGGAGGTTGATATCATGATCTAGTTGTGTCCTGCGTAGAGTGGGCATATTGCGCCCATTGTGGGCGAGCCACGCCCGAAAAAGATGTCTTTTTAGGGGGTAATCGAGTTCAAGCTACATCTTCTCCGAGGGGTTTGGTGGAATCTGACAGGGGTTTCGATATTTGGTTAGGCCAATGTCATGTGTCTAGCCCCACGGAGCTCGATTTTTCATTTTCGCCCCAAGGTCAAGGTCACAGGGTCACGAAATTTCAAAAAGTCGATTTTTTATGGTTTTATTACATTGTTCGCATCCTGATAGGGTGAAATGTCATACATGATCTTATATTATCACATACATAATGAAATACAAGTGTTCTAATAAATTTCAGAATCCTCGACCTTTGACCGTTGAAGGTCACAAAGGTCAAAGTTTCAAAGTTGTTGGAATCTAACCGAATTTTCGGTATTGTGTAGCTAACTAGCCTCGTAACTGATTATACATTATTTTCTATCTCATTTCAAGGTCAGTAACCTTCGTTTTGACATTTCAAGGTCACAAAGGTCAAATTTTCAAAGTTGTCGGAATCGAACCGAATTTTCAGTATTGTGTAGCTAACTCGTGTCTCATAACAGATAATACATTCCTATTTATATATTTTAAATGTCGGTTTTGACCTTTGTCATTGAATACCGCTCGCTCGTGAACCATCGTCGTCTCCTGACTTGTAATATTTTACAACCTGGCTACTCCGCTGTTAGACTTTCGGTCTCATTTTTTTTAGCTGTTTTCGTTCAGTTTAGGTTGAGTGCAAAGTGGACGTGGACAGCTTCAAGAAGAAACAACCTTTTCTCTGAGTTTGCAATGAGAGAGGGTGTTGTTTGAAAATCCAGAAAGAGGAGTTTCTGATGCTTTACATTAAGAATGTATGGGTACAGCCATGCCACTTGATGGAAAATTAATGGGGAATTTCCACTGAATACATGTCTGTTCCCAATGGCAAGCTTTTACTCTCAATTGCTTCATAATCTCCGTCATTTAGTAATAATTTTATCGCCGTGGTGCAGCCGTGAGAAATCTGGCACACTTATGTATGATAATAAACATTTTATTTGGCTGGGATTTCCTATACCAAGTATCCCGCACATGGTAGACGAGCATATTTCTTTTCAAAGAGCATGGAATGTGATTGGATCACTTTTTATTGTGGTGGAATCTTTTGACTCTGGAGAAGATAATGGCTTTTTAAATATATCTTCTAGATGCGCAAAGTGGTGGAGTTTGCTGTTATTGATATTGGTATTTTGTCTGAGTTATATTTATCCGATGTCTGCCTTGAGGCAAGACTGTAGTCTCAATGCAAACATAATGTCTGTTTGGTAACCTTGCTTATTGGCTTGACCGAGTATTTCACAGAAGTACGTTGTTTGGGCTGTCCTTCCAAGGTGACACGTGGTAAGGCTGAGATGTTGGCAGTAGAGTTGGTTGGCATTGAGACCTGATTGAGTTTCCTTCTGGTATGAGTTTCCAAAATGTCTCATGGAGTGGCTTCCTAAAGAGCTTGATAATGCAGCAAAATGTATAGAAGCCCAGGTTCAAGAAAGATTGCTTGTTCAATTTTGACCATCACTAAACCTTTTTGTTATCATTATCCATAGACACAAAATATTTTTTAAATCTCTTGATCCCAACAAATCAATAACACCAATGAATGCATTTATTTTCTTTCAACAGTTGATAACCTATCGTGCAAGCGCACGCGCGTAAGTGCGCACACGCACACTTTACCAGATTTTGAAATTTTCACATTGTTGTATGCAGTGAGCTGAGATTATTTTCTTACTTTTTGTGTTGAATGTGATCCTTTTCCACCTTTCGTGGGAAATTATTTTATTACTTGTCCATACTAAAGTAACTGATCTCTTCAGATTACTACCTCAGTTTCAGACATTGCATGCTTAAAACAAATGTGACTCACTCTTCTTCTTCTCCCCTTCCTTTTATAAGGGGTGAGGTCCAATGGTACCAATCTCCTGCTCTGACTTGACCATGATCCGTCTCAACTCCCCTCTGTCCTCAGCCAACTCTCTCTACTCCCCAACCACCCCCACCTCACTGATATCCCTCTTCACACAATCCTCCCATCTGAACCCTGGTCTACCTCTTTTCCTCCTATCTTGTCCATTCTCTTTGCTTCCTGTTTACTTATCTTTGCTGTCTTCTCCCATCCACACCAAGAGTCCAGTCCATCTCAGCCAGTATTTCACCAATCTCCTCCCTCAGTTCCATCCATTCTCCTTCTAGCCACCCTCCTCACTCCTGCAATCCTCCTGACCCAGATGTTCTCGCAAACCTGTAGCCTCTGTTGTGGTCTCTGTCAGTGCCACCGTCCCCAGACCATAAAGGTAGGCCGGCGTTACACAAGAGATCAGAACCTTTCCTTTCAATCTCCTTCAAATCTTTGTCTGCTATTACGCAATCAACCCTCCTCCATGCATTCACACCCACCTGAATCCTCCTTCACACCTCTGCCTCTGACTTTCCATCCCTAGTCACTGTTCCCCCCCAGATACTAAAACCTATTTACTGGTCTGATCTTCTTGCCCTCTAACTTGATATTCATTTATTTTCTCTGCTGCCCAACCCAAATCACCTCTATCTTCTCCATGCTCATTTTCAGCCCGTGGTTCTCAAATGCCTCCTTCCACTCCACCAACACTTCTTGCATCTCCCACCCACTCCTCACCACAACAGCCAGATCGTCCACATAAAACGTCCTCCCAGAATACCTTTCATGTTCACCTTCCTGATTACGAGCGCCATCACCATGATAAACAGGAGTTGGCTGAGAGCTCTTGTCTGCCTCAAACCGATGTTGACACTAAACTCTTCCGACATCCCAGGACCAACCATCCCAAACTCTTCCTTTTATTCTCTTGTACACCAACCTAACTTCTAATTCCGACACTCTCATCCATCTCAGTGTCACCATCACCGTCTCTATCGGGAAAATGCCATTTCACCTTGCACCTCCAACCTCTTCTACACCAGCTGTCTCAGCGCAAACATCCCATCTGTCATTCCCCTACCATTTCTAAACCCCTGCTGCTCTTCTCCGATCTCTTTCTCCACACTCTTCCTTATCCTCCTATCCAGAACTCTCTCCAGCACCTTAATTACATGAATAAGGAGTGTAATGCCCTTCTACTTGCCCGGATCTTGAACGTCCCCCTTCCGCTTCCATATCAGCACAATTAACTCTGTCCTCCACTCATCCATAATTGAACCATCTCCCATACATACTGTACATTCAACAACCTCTTCGTCCACCTGACTCCAACTTCTCCCACTGCAATTATCATCTCCTTACACACCTCATCAATGCCTGGTCCCCTTCCCTTCTTCACCCTCATCAATGCCCGCCACACTTCCTTTTTCATGATCTGCACCAACTCCACTTTCCCCTCCACATAACTCGGCAGCTCCAGATCGTCGTTGCTTCCTTCCCAGTTCAACAGCTCTTTGAAATATCCTTCCCTTCACTACTGTGCCCCTGTCAATAGCCTCCCACCACCATACTTGATCATTACCCCTCCTTCCCCCCTCCCCACCCCTGTTCATGTTCTTGCTATCCTCACCCCTTTCACGAGCCAATTTACAGATAATCCTCTTCCCACCATCCTCTTCAAACTTGTACGCCTCTCATCTTCCATATCATTCCTTGCCTTATCCACAGCTCTTCTTGCTGCTTTCTTCTTCTGCCCATATACAGTGCATTCAGAAAGTATTCAGACCCCTTCACTTTTTCACATTTTTTTAATGTTGCAGCCTTATGCTGAAATCGTTTAAATTCATTTTTTCTCTCATCAATCTACACTCAATACCCCATAATGACAAAGAGAAAACAGGATTTTAGAAAGTTTTGCAAATTTTTTAAAAATAAAAAACTGAAATATCACATTGACATAAGTATTCATACCCTTTGCTATGACACTTGAAATTTAGCTCAGGTGACTCCCATTTCTCTTGATCATCTTTGAGATGTTTCTACACCTTAATTGGAGTCCACCTGTGGTAAATTAAATTGATTGGACATGATTTGGAAAGGCACACACCTGTCCATATAACGTCTCACAGCTGACAATGCATACCAGAGCAAAAACCAGGCCATGAGGTCGAAGGAACTGCCTGCAGAGCTCAGAGACAGGATTGTGTCAAGGCACAGATCTGGGGAAGCCTACAAAAACATTTCTGCTGCATTGAAGGTTCCCAAGAGCACAGTGGCCTCCATAATTCTTAAATGGAAGAAGTTTGGATCAACCAGGACTCTTCCTAGAGCTGGCCGCCCGGCCAAACTGAGCAATCGGGGGAGAAGGGCCTTGGTAAGAGAGGTGACCAAGAACCCGATGGTCACTCTGGCTGAGCTCCAGAGATCCTGTGTGGAGATGGGAGAAACTAACAGAAGGACAACCATCACTGCTACACTCCACCGATCTGGGCTTTATGGCAGAGTGGCCAGACGGAAGCCTCTCCTCAGTGAAAAACACATGAAAGCCCACAGAATCTTGCTTCTCACAGTCTGAGAGTACTTTAGGTGCTTTTTTTGCAAACTCCAAGCGGGCTTTCATGTGTCTTTGTCTGTCTTCTATCCATGACAGACAGATCTGTCTTCTACCACCTCCTTTCTGGTCTTGTACCCTCTGCCCTCTTTCCACCAGCAACCCCTTTCCAGTGAAACTACCTGAACGCAGCATCACTACTCACCTACACTCATTTGCTCCTATTTTTCCCACCTGTGGAGCCAACTTGCACATTATTTTCAATCTTTCTTCTATTCAGGTCTGAAAGACATCTGTTCACCACCATCTCAGATCATGCCCCATCCAAAGCAATGATATTTTCTACACCCGTTAAATCACCCCACCCTTCCCAGGTCAGTTTTAAAACTTCCTAAAAATAGGTCAGGTCAACTACTTACGTATTGGAGACAAAGATTAAACAAATCAATAAAGAACACAAATTAAATACACAAATGGACAATTTTAAAATGAGCAGTTACAGGGAGGGGTACGGTACTCACCAAAATGTTGGGCCGAGATTGCTTGTTGGGATGGGAGTAGTGTGGTGTGTGGAGTGGAGAGGTTACAGAGAACCAGCCAAAGCTTGCCTTAAAATCCTCATGCTCACCTCCCTCACGTTGTTTTTAGGTCACACCAGAGTGACCTAGCCTTTTTGTGAATGAAAGACAAACCAATGGGCATATTTCGCTGGCTTTGGTACTCCATGCACTCCGTTAACATGCGCTCCATGTTCTCCAAAATGCCTTCCCCACTCAGTGATGCTATTGGAGGGAACATCTGTTTGTCTAACTACTAGAAGTAGCATTTTTTGCACAAACCTTTATCTTTTCACTATTATTCACAACTGTTCTCACTGTAGTTGGAGGCACGCCAAGTGAGCAGCCAAGGCCCCGACATGCTCGCCTCGCTCAATGCACTTAATAACGTCCAAACTGATGGAGTGATGGGACTTCTTGGCTGGAGTATGTGCATGATTCTTTACAGTCTCAGTAAAGACTTTCTAAAATGTTTTTTATAAGTTGGGCCCAAAAATAGTCCATGGAATGCACTCAATATCGAACTGATCGTGATGGTAAAATACGTGTGGCTGAAGCCGACCCTAGTAACAGCTAACCCTACCCATTACGCTTTGACGATGTTGCCGCGTTGCGTGCACATAATTCAAAACCACGTAAAGTCGGTTTTGGCTTGACTTATAGTGAACTACAGTGCCTTCAGAAAGTATCCACACCCCTTGACCTTCTTCACATTTTGTTTTGGTACCTGAATTATGAATTTTAATGAATGTTTTCCTGAATTTGTAATGGCTTAAATTGGGATTTTTTTGGCACAGATCTACACATAATATCCCATTATGTCAGTAGATTTTTTTAATAGAAATTTTTACAAAAAAGAATGAAAAGCTGAAATTTGAGTCAATAAGTATTCAACCCCTTTGATATGACACTCCAAATTAAGCTCAGGTGCATCCAATTTCCTTTGATCATCCTTGAGATGTCTCTTCAACTTGTTTGGAGTCCACCTCTGGCCAATCCAAATGATTGGATATGATTTAGAAAGAAACACACCTTTCTATACAAGATCCCACAGTTGACAGTGCCGAAACTCTACCATTAAGTCCAAGGAACTGTCCACAGAACTCCAAGATAGAATTGTGAGGAGGCATAAATCTGGGGAAGGGTATTAAACAATTTATAGTGTTGAAAGTTTCCAAGAGCACAGTGAGCTCCATCATTAGGAAATGGAAAGAATATGGAACTACCCAGACTCTTCCGAGAGCTGGCTGTCTGACAAACTGAGCAACCGGGCAGGAAGGACCTTGGTCAGGGTGGTGACCAAGAACCAAATGACCACGATGACAGAACCACAGGGTTCCTTGGCTGAGATGGGGAACCTGCCAGAAGGACAACAGTCTCTGCAGCACTTCACAAATCTAGGCTTTATGGGAGAGTGGCTAGAGGGAAGCCACTCCTGAGAAAAAGGCACATGACAGCACGCCTGGAGTTTGTAATAAGGCATGTAAAAGACTCTGATGAGACAAAAATTGAACTCTTTGGCCTGAAAGCAAAGTGCTACATCTATCTATAATTCCAGTAATCTCTGTACGTCTGTACGTTTGTACGTCTGTTTGTCTGTGACCGCTGTTTCTCGACAACCACGGGTCCGATATACTTTTAACTTGCCAGGTATATTGCTGGGGACCCGAGGATGTGCCTTTTCAAGGTTTCATATTAATCGGACAATTACTTACCGAGCTATGTCCAAAAAACGATTCAACCAATCAGAGAGCAGCGAACGATCGCGTGTGCCGAACGTGGAGGACACACTCTGCCTCGGATGGCACATTTGAGAGCGTATTCATTTATTTCACGTTTGCAAACTATGTTGGCGTTAAACTATGTTTTAAAACTAATAAAACCGAATTTGCGATTCATTCGCTTTCCTGCGCGTTTGTGCACGCGATGGCGATTTCTTTACCAAACTCCGGAAGCCGTTCGCTTTGGACCAAACCATTGCATGTAAATAGAGGGGGGGGATTGTCACCGTACTCGCAAGCCGTTCGCTTTGGACCAAACCATTTCATGTAAATAGAGGGGGGGGATATAATTTTAGATATAGATATAGTACGGGCAATGCCCTAGTCTAGTGAAAACCGAGCAAAGCTCACCAACACTTCTGCAATTCACCATCCCTACCCTGAAGCATGGTGGTGGCAGCATCATGCTATGGGGATGCTTTTATGTGGCAGGGACAGGGAGACTTGTAAGGATAGAGGTAACAATGAATGGAGCCAAATACAGGGAAATCCTTGCAGAAAACCTGCTTCAGAGTGCAAAAGACCTCAGACTGCGGCAAAGATTTATGTTCGAACAAGACAATGACCCAAATCAATACAGCCAAAGAAACACTGGAATGTCTTCAGAATAAGAATGTGAAAGTCCTTGAGTGGCCCAGCCAAAGACCAGACTTGAATCCCATTGGGAATCTGTGGAAAGACTTGAAAATTGCTGTTCACCGACACTGCCCATCCAATTTGACAGAGCGTGAGCAAATCTGCAAGGAAGAATGGGAGAAACTTCCCAAATCCAGATGTGCAAAACTAATACAGACACCCAAGAAGACTCCAGGCTGTACTCGCTGCCGAAGGCACTTCTATGAAGTATTGACTCGGGAGGTTGAATACTTATAATGAGATATTTCTGTATTTCATTTTAAAATTAATTTGTTAAAAATTCTCAAAACAAAATTCCACTTTGACATTGTGGGCTATTAGGTGTAGATCAGTGACCAAAAAATGTCAATTGAATGTATTTAAAATGTAGGCTGTAACACAACAAAATGTGGAAAAAGTCAAGGGGTGTGAATACTTTCTGAAGGCACTATTCCCTAATTTGTTGGCGACGTTCCAGTGAATAGGCGTTCTTTGGCATGACATACGAGTATATCGGCGAGTCCCTTGTACTTTTTAAG
Source organism: Myxine glutinosa (assembly GCF_964187855.1). Classification (NCBI taxonomy): domain Eukaryota; kingdom Metazoa; phylum Chordata; class Myxini; order Myxiniformes; family Myxinidae; genus Myxine; species Myxine glutinosa. The sequence continues at coordinate 223,670,244 of NC_136262.1, read as the reverse complement.
ACATTGAAAGTACACAGGGTGAGCTGGAGTCATTCATTGAAAATGAGAAAAATTACGGTAAATTTCAGTGGAGCTGGGGAGAAAGAGTTAATGTGAATGCTTGACAATGCCGGGAGATCAAAAACGGTGTACAACAGTTTGATTGTTAAGTTGGAGTCGCTCCTATGAATAACAAACAAGTGGTATGTCAATCGTTTGGACTTTGGAGGAAATATGACCATTTACAGCTTTAATGTAAATTATTTATTCAGCCTCATCACCTGAGAGCTGGCAGGAATAGGCATGAGATATTTCCATTTTCTGTGTTTCTGCTGAATTCCCGTGTTTTCTGAATATCTCGAATCATCACCAAGGTTTATGTAAATCTGGTGTCAATTTTGTTGAGGGGGACATTCTGTCTTTGAATATTCAACTATTGCCGGGATATAAGTAATGCCAGCAGGAAAGCCATAGAACATGGATGTTCAATTCCATCGGTTGGCATCCATGGGGAGAAGGAAATGCCCCCACTGAGTGTGGTGAGAAAAGCGGCGCCATTGTTGTGGTGTCGCCAGTACCCAGAGTATTCATGGAAGTGACGGCACTGCCCCCAAGCTCTGTGGCTGCGTTAAATGTTCGTCTCGACAGTGTGTGTGTGTGTGTGTGTGTCAGCTCCATTACGAGCCTTAGACCTTATATTACGAAAACAAAAACCATTAATAAAGCATATTGTATCGACTATTCTGTGAGCGCTGATTGGCTGAAAGGAAATAATTCAGCCCAACACTGAAGTCAACTATTTTGTGTGCTGTTGTTTTTCATTTTCACACTAGGAATGTTTTTTGTTGGGCATCTGAGGACAGCAGAAAGGAAATCGTTAAAGGCATTTACATCCGTTGGGACTGGTAAGTGCTGGACACAGAAATAGATTGTTTTTTTTGTAGGAAAGTAGGTGCGGAAGTTCCAGGATTCTTGTGATTGGGCGTGCATTGCCTGATTTGTGAGACGGATTTAAAGTATAGACTCTGCACGAAACCAAATCACTTTAAGACACCGACACATAAAAACAGAGGTTGAAAAACTGAAGATCGACATAACCAATTTATTTACTTCCAGTAACCGATACGTTTATTTTTGACTGCTCAACACTATCTTTGTTGGGCTCAACACTATCCTGGTGTTGGCTTAGCGGTTAGGGTGCCGGCTTAGGATCCCAGGATCCTGGGTTCGAATCCCGGTCGATCGCTGAATTAACGCCAGGGGGGTTGACTCTAGCCTGTCATCCTTCCGAGGTGGGCAAATTGAGTACCAGTTCACTGGCAATTCCCTGCTTGTCGTAAAAGGCGACAAAAAGCGTTGGCGGCAGGAAGGGCATCCGGCCGTAAAACATTGCTTCAAAAAGGGGACCGAAAAACAACAACAACCACGGTCCCCGAAAAAGGCCAACCCCCACTTGCGGGGAAAAATGGCCTCTAAAGGTGGTTTATATATATATATATATATATATATATATATATATATATATTGTTACGGACCGCGGATAAGATGTTGATTTGCCGAGCGGATGGCGCTGCGGCCCTAACAGTTACCCCGACAGTTAACACTATCTTTGACAGCAACGTGAAGTCAGTCCTATTCGGATGTGAATCATGGAAAATCGCCAAAGAAACAGCAAACTGGAGTCTTTCATGTACAGCAGCCATGAGAAAACCGTGCGAATCTTCTGCCCTGGCATGGTTCGTAGGAAAGAGGTTGAAAGGGAGGAAAAACACCACATAGAAGAGATCAAAATGAGGGTGTGGAGATGGATTGGTCATGCGTTGCGCATGGAGGACCAAGATATACAGAAAAGAGCAATATACTGGGCACCTGATGGGAAGAGAAGGGTTCAACGGCCAAGAGAGACCTGACGACGGACTGCCGAGAAAGGATTGAAGGTCACCTGGAATAAAATCGGAACTTGGGCCCAAGACTGGTGAAAGTAGCGCAAGCTCCATATTCCAGGCAGCATGATTGGGTAAGAAGCAAGTAAGCGAGCTGAACACTGTAAACGAAATAACACGTCATCAAAATGTTCCTGTAAAACGTGTTTAGTGTATCGAATGGAGGGAAATCCCTTACGATCTTCCCCTGGATGATTTGCTTTTTTATTTGAAATTGAAGCACTCATACTATGTGCTAATGAATGTGTAATTCCATCGGCTTAGTCTGTCCTCCACCTCACGTGGAACATGCATGGTGCCATGGGGCGTGTGCGGCTTGGACTCGAGGGATGCACAATGAGCCTCTCGGTTCATTCAGCATCGATTATAAGTGTGAATGAGATGTAAGTGTTCTCATCTTGCTTTGCAGGTGGATGCTTAATACGTAGTGGTGGTTTTTATAAATGCTCACGACCGATAACATCTTTTGCATCCCATTCTGAAATCATTTCCAAGATCATAATTGCACAAAGGGTCTTTCAACACTCAACAAAGGCTCAAAATGAAAGAAAAAATTGCATGAGAGGCCGAGGTGTGCAGTCATTCAGGGTGATGTCTAGCCCCCTATTTAACAATACAATGTCCATACAACATGATGTTTGGTATATTTACATATTGTTACATGAATGCAAAAATTCCAATACCTTTGATTCGCTGATGTTTTGCATGCTCTCAAAAATGGCTGTTTAATGGTTTTGATTGCTTTTATGACCCCGCATGGTGATTCATGAATGTGTGTGCCATCCCACGGATGGACATTAAATAGGTGTCCCGTCCGCCGGCAGTTGGTGGATGTTAAAGATCCCACAGTGTATTTCGCGAAGAGGAGGCGAGCTATCACCGGCACCGTGGACAAATTCCAAATTCCTGCCCGAAGAAGTACGAGGCGTTGCATCAGTGGCACAGCCATGCACAATCCCCCTCTCCCCCCAGTCAATGATGCTACCCAGCAGGCTTGTGCTGCATACGAAAGAAGAAGAAAACCCTTTATTCTTATTAGGGAAGCACTTCCATACTGTACTAGTTTCTCACATATAAACTAGGGAAGCAATTCCATACTGTACTAGTTTCTCACATATAAACTAGGGAAGCAATTCCATACTGTACTGGTTTCTCACATAAACTAGGGAAGCAATTCCATACTGTACTGGCTCTCACATATAAATTAGGGAAGCAATTCCATACTGTACTGGCTTCTCACATATAAATTAGGGAAGCAATTCCATACTGTACTGGCTTCTCCCATATAAATTAGGGAAGCAATTCCATACTGTACTGGTTTCTCACATATAAATTAGGGAAGCAATTCCATACTGTACTGGTTTCTCACATATAAATTAGGGAAGCAATTCCATACTGTACTGGTTTCTCACATATAAATTAGGGAAGCAATTCCATACTGTACTGGTTTCTCACATATAAATTAGGGAAGCAATTCCATACTGTACTGGTTTCTCCCATATAAATTAGGGAAGCAATTCCATACTGTACTGGCTTCTCCCATATAAATTAGGGAAGCAATTCCATACTGTACTGGTTTCTCACATATAAATTAGGGAAGCAATTCCATACTGTACTGTTTCTCACATATAAATTAGGGAAGCAATTCCATACTGTACTGGTTTCTCACATATAAATTAGGGAAGCAATTCCATACTGTACTGGTTTCTCACATATAAATTAGGGAAGCAATTCCATACTGTACTGGTTTCTCCCATATAAATTAGGGAAGCAATTCCATACTGTACTGGCTTCTCCCATATAAATTAGGGAAGCAATTCCATACTGTACTGGTTTCTCACATAAACTAGGGAAGCAATTCCATACTGTACTGGTTTCTCACATATAAATTAGGGAAGCAATTCCATACTGTACTGGCTTCTCACATATAAATTAGGGAAGCAATTCCATACTGTACTGGCTTCTCACATATAAATTAGGGAAGCAATTCCATACTGTACTGGTTTCTCACATATAAACTAGGGAAGCAATTCCATACTGCACTGGTTTCTCACATAAACTACGGAAGCAATTCCATACTGTACTGGCTTCTCACATATAAATTAGGGAAGCAATTCCATACTGTACTGGCTCTCACATATAAATTAGGGAAGCAATTCCATGCTGTACTGGTTTCTCCCATATAAATTAGGGAAGCAATTCCATACTGTACTGGTTTCTCACATATAAATTAGGGAAGCAATTCCATACTGTACTGGTTTCTCACATATAAATTAGGGAAGCAATTCCATACTGTACTGGTTTCTCACATATAAATTAGGGAAGCAATTCCATACTGTACTGGTTTCTCCCATATAAATTAGGGAAGCAATTCCATACTGTACTGGCTTCTCCCATATAAATTAGGGAAGCAATTCCATACTGTACTGGTTTCTCACATAAACTAGGGAAGCAATTCCATACTGTACTGCTTTCTCACATATAAATTAGGGAAGCAATTCCATACTGTACTGGCTTCTCACATATAAATTAGGGAAGCAATTCCATACTGTACTGGCTTCTCACATATAAATTAGGGAAGCAATTCCATACTGTACTGGTTTCTCACATATAAACTAGGGAAGCAATTCCATACTGTACTGGTTTCTCACATAAACTACGGAAGCAATTCCATACTGTACTGGCTTCTCACATATAAATTAGGGAAGCAATTCCATACTGTACTGGCTCTCACATATAAATTAGGGAAGCAATTCCATACTGTACTGGTTTCTCACATATAAACTAGGGAAGCAATTCCATACTGTACTGGTTTCTCACATATAAATTAGGGAAGCAATTCCATACTGTACTGGTTTCTCACATATAAATTAGGGAAGCAATTCCATACTGTACTGGTTCCTCACATATAAACTAGGGAATCCATTCCATACTGTACTGCTTTCTCACATATAAATTAGGGAAGCAATTCCATACTGTACTGGTTTCTCACATATAAATTAGGGAAGCAATTCCATACTGTACTGGTTTCTCACATATAAACTAGGGAATCAATTCCATACTGTACTGCTTTCTCACATATAAATTAGTGAAGCAATTCCATACTGTACTGGTTTCTCACATATAAATTAGGGAAGCAATTCCATACTGTACTGGTTTCACATATAAATTAGGGAAGCAATTCCATACTGTACTGGTTTCTCACATATAAATTAGGGAAGCAATTCCATACTGTACTGGTTTCTCACATATAAATTAGGGAAGCAATTCCATACTGTACTGGTTTCACATATAAACTAGGGAAGCAATTCCATACTGTACTGGTTTCTCACATATAAATTAGGGAAGCAATTCCATACTGTACTGTTTTCACATATAAACTAGGGAAGCAATTCCATACTGTACTGTTTTCACATATAAATTAGGGAAGCAATTCCATACTGTACTGTTTTCACATATAAACTAGGGAAGCAATTCCATACTGTACTGGTTTCACATATAAACTAGGGAAGCAATTCCATACTGTACTGGTTTCTCACATATAAATTAGGGAAGCAATTCCATACTGTACTGTTTTCACATATAAACTAGGGAAGCAATTCCATACTGTACTGTTTTCACATATAAATTAGGGAAGCAATTCCATACTGTACTGTTTTCACATATAAATTAGGGAAGCAATTCCATACTGTACTGTTTTCACATATAAACTAGGGAATCAATTCCATACTGTACTGGCTTCTCACATATAAACTAGGGAAGCAATTCCATACTGTACTGGTTTCACATATAAACTAGGGAATCAATTCCATACTGTACTGGCTTCTCACATATAAATTAGGGAAGCAATTCCATACTGTACTGGTTTCACATATAAACTAGGGAATCAATTCCATACTGTACTGGCTTCTCACATATAAATTAGGGAAGCAATTCCATACTGTACTGGTTTCTCACATATACATTAGGGAATCAATTCCATACTGTACTGGTTTCTCACACTTTGCATGCCATTCCAGCTTGGCATTTGGTTCAGTCTATTGTGTTGATAATCATAATTTTGTTTGCAACCTAGAGCTGCTGGTTTGCATCATTGCTGGGCACGAGGCTGTGCCACTGATGCAGTGCCCTCTGAAAGTTATGACAGGAATTTCGAATTTGGTCAGGGTGCCAGTGATAGCTCGCCTGCTCTTTCGAAGTACACCATGCGATCCTTAGCACCCACCGACTAATCCCGGCAGACAGGATGCCTTTTTAACGTCCATCCGAAGGGCGCTACCTACTTTGATGAAGCACCCTCCCTGTGAAACACCGCAATGACAGTTTATATCTGGGTCGGGATTCAAACCCAGGCTGGACAGCCTAGAGACGAGTGTGCGTACTTTTAGGCCATCCTGCCAGTGCCATTGTGATGATCATGCTTGGTGTCCTGTCCTGTGCAGGATTTCACCCTTTTTTCAACATTCCTACTTCAGTAAACACAAGTCAAGATGTCTGGAAATGGCCATTAAGTTCAAGTGATAGCAGAAGTGAAACTAGAACGCCACTCAGTAGAGCGCATACTCCCGCCGTGGGTTTAGTTGGAATAACACGTTTTGTTTAACATCCCCTCTTCCCAAAAGAATAAATGAAAAGGAAAGTAGGCCCTAACTGTCAGATAATTTATTTTGATATATCTCGGAATTAGAGGAGAAAAACATCATTTAAGAATAAGAATAAAAGCTTTAATGCAGTAAAACAGAAAAAAAATCATTCAAAAAATTCCTGGATCGGGAATAATATCCTGAGCTTCACCAAAAACGAATCAATTCTTCCTTATCCCAAGGACAATCATCCCACCAACTTTCATCCCAATCCGTTCAGAACTTTTCCAGATATCTTGTTCACGAACACACGAACACACACACACACACACACACACACACACACACACGCGCGCGCACACACACACACACACACACACACACACACACACACACACACACACACACGATCGAATGCATTACTCCCTGGCGGGAGTAAAAATAGACCACAAAGCAATTACTTGAGATGTAAAATTAGATGTGTTAAGGTGGTTTGAAGCGGGTGAAAATCAATTTATTTATTTGTTCCTGTCGGTATTAGTAATTTTGCTTTATTTACAAATTTTCAACAACGTATTTATCCCGTCAATCGAAGGTTGGGTGTGATTCACGATTATCTGTGGGTGTCTGGAAAGTACGCACAGACGTCGTACATGATGCCCGCAGGGTATGCTGAGAGCATTGGTATCAGACTTGCTGATTGGCCCGTAAGAGCTGTGAGCTGACTGGGATATTTACCCATTGGTGGGAAGTTACATCCGATAGAGGCTGTGCATGTAAGCATTAATAGTAGGGGGTCTTACAAGGGGTTCAAGTTTTAGAGAGTGAGTGAGAAGTGATTGGTTATCATAACTTACACTGAGGGCAGTGATGGAGAGTTAAACCAAAGCCCAAATTCTACGAATCCTGAGTCATCTGAACCAGGAATGGGACACCAGGAAAGAGTAGCATCAAGCTGGAACCAGACACAGTTACGGAATATCAAGTTGTAGCATTTAGAGTACCCGAGCAAGATGGGCCATTGTATGAACAAGTGCAATGCATTTTACAAGCTGAAGCTTCACTTTGATGGTGAATAATGGTGATCAGTGACTGTCTCCTGATTTGAGGTCATATCAATCGCAGTGCGGTGTCGTTGACCATATACCTTTGACCCATGATATTACTGTCTCCAAGTGATGAGTGGTGGTGAAACTGCTACCATAATAGCTTTTGCCACCAAGAGTGACAGTCTGTGGAGAAGCAGATGCTGTGACACATCTTTCATTCTTTAACATCCTTATATATACATGTCCTTTGCATCACTGCAGCTCATGACATCAACTTTGCTCCAAAGCACACTTTTCTTCTTCTCCCGTCATTTGCAGTACCATAATCCAGAGATTGTTACCACCAGGTTCATTACACACGCTATGACAAAGGATATGTTTACTCATTCGATCGTGTCCGTCCGTGTGTGTGTGTGTGTGTGTGTGTGTGTGTGTTCGTGTGTTTGTGAACAAGATATCTGGAAAAGTTCTGAACGGATTTGGATGAACGTTGGTGGGATGATTGCTCTTGGGATAAGGAAGAATTGATGAGTTTTTGGTGTAGCTCAGGATATTATTCCCAATCCAGGAAGTTTTTGAAAGATTTTTTTTACCATTGGAAGATAGGGCTCTTTTTTTAACATTATCTTGTGGTGCTGTGCACACACAACTCGTTTGTCAAAAAGGTAGGCCACAACGCGTGGTACAAACGAAAGCACTTTATTACAAGCTCGCACATCAGCACTGGGCGGGCTCGACCTTCGAGCCCGCATAGATGTCCCGAGGCCACGCCTTGCCCCCGGGCATGGCCGATCGACCGAAAGGCGGGGCATGTATCTCAGTTCCACGCCCGGACGCTCGCGCCACCCACTGGTGCGCGGAATTATTGATCATTGTGCCCGCCACACGCGCCCCCCCCCCCCCCCCCAGAATTCCCGCGCACCTGAAGGGTGAGCTTGCGGGGAAGCCGGATGACCCGGCCGAAACGCCCTCTGGCGATGCGTGCAGGGCTGGGGGGTAGCGGGACGGCGGGGCTGGGGGGTGCCGGGGGTCTGACCGCCAGGGGCCGGCCTCGACACGGTGCCAAAGAGGCTTGCGGGGGGTGGTCCAGATCGAGGTGGGCCGGCTTGAGGCGGTCCACGGAGATATGATCCGGGGCACCGCCGATGTCCACGGTGAAATGTTTGTCCCCGGTCTCCAGCACGCGGAAGGGCCCGTCGTACGGGGTCCGCAGCGGTGCCCGGTGGGCGTCGTGCCGGACGAAAACGTACTCCGCCGTGCGAAGCTCCGGGGCGACGTGGGAGGACGGGCAACCGTGGTGTGCCATCGGTACCGGGGCAAACCTCCTGGCGGTCTCCTGCAGGGTGGAGCGCTGTTGCGCCGTGGACCAAGGAGCCGTGGAGACGGGGATAAATTCGCCCGGCACCCGCAGCGGTTGTCCGAAGACCAGCTCCACCGAGGACGCACGCAGGTCGTCCTTGGGCGCCGTCCTGAGGCCCAGCAGGACCCAGGGGAGCCTGTCGGACCAGCTGCCGTCGCGGAGGCTGGCCCGGAGTGCGGCCTTCATTGAGCGATGAAAGCGCTCGCACAGGCCGTTGGCCTGGGGGTGGTAGTCGGTGGTGCGGTGCAGTTTGACGCTGAGCCCTTGCGCCACCGCTCCCCAGAGCTCCGAGGTGAACTGGGGGCCGCGGTCGGACGAGATGTCCGAGGGGGCACCGAACCGGGCAACCCACGTGGCGATGAAGGCTTGCGCGACGTCAGCCGCAGCCGTCGCCGCCAATGGCGCGGCCTCCGGCCACCGGGTGGTGCGGTCCACCATGGTGAGGAGGTGGGTGAACCCCCGCGAGGGGGGCAGAGGTCCCACCAAGTCGACGTGGACGTGGTCGAACCGACGCTCGGGCACCGTAAACGGGGCCAACGGGGCCTGGGTGTGGCGGTGGACCTTTGCGCGTTGGCACGCGAGGCACGTCCTGGCCCAGTCGCAGACGTTCTTTCTGAGGCCATGCCAGACGAACGTCGCTGCGACGAGCTTCTGGGAGGCCTGCGTGCCCGGGTGGGACAGGCCGTGGATGGCGTCGAAAACCGGGCGCTGCCAGCCAGCGGGCACGATGCGGCGAGGCCGGCCGAGGGAGACGTCGCACAAGAGGGCCGTGCCCGTGACGTCGAACGGCACCTCAGTGACGCGGAGGCCCGTGATGGCGGTCCGCAAGGCCTGGATGTCGGGATCGGTGGTCTGGTCCTCCGCCATCCGGGCATAGTCGATCCCGAGGTGGACCGCATGTGCGACGGACCGGGAAAGGCAATCCGCCACCGGGTTGACTTTACCCGCGACGTGACGGATGTCCGTCGTGTACTCGGACACGGCAGAGAGGTGACGTTGCTGCCGGGCCGACCATGGCTTGGCGACCTTGGCCATCGCGAACACAAGGGGCTTGTGATCGACGAAAGCCGTGAACGGGCGGCCCTCGAGCAGATGGCGGAAGTGTCGGACCGCCAGGTGGCGCCCGAGCAGCTCGCGGTCAAAGGTGCTGTAGCGGCATTCGTGCGGGCGAAGCTGCCGGCTAAAAAACGCCAGCAGCTGCCAAGCACCACTCACCCACTGCTCGTGCACCGCGCCCACCGCGTAGTCCGACGCGTCGGTGGTGAGGGCGATCGGTGCATCGGGCGCCGGGTGCGCCAGCATGGTGGCGTTGGCCAGGGCCAGCTTTGCGCCCGCAAACGCCGTGGCCATCGGCTCCGTCCAGGCGATGTCACCTTTGCCCGGCTTGCCCCGGAGGGCCTCGTGCAGGGGGCGGAGGAGCTGGGCGACGAGGGGCACGAAATGGTGATAAAAATTCACCATGCCCAGGATTTCCTGGAGCCCCTTGATCGTGCGGGCGCGGGAAACTCCTGACCGCTTCCACCTTGGCCGGCAAAGGGATGGCCCCGTGCCTGGTGATGCTGTGCCCCAAGAAGTCGATGGCGGTGATGCCGAAACGGCACTTCGCGGGGTTGATTATCAGGCCGTGCTGGCCCAGGCGTTCGAAGAGCGTGCGGAGGTGGAGCAGGTGCTCCTCCCTGGATGCGCTCACGACTAGGATGTTGTCCAGGTAGATGTAGATGAAAGGTAAGTCGCGCAAGACGCTGTCCATGAGCCGCTGGAACGCCTGGGCCGCATTTTTCAACCCAAAAGGCATCCGCAGGAACTCAAAGAGGCCGAAAGGGGTGATGACGGCCGTCTTTGGTACATCGTCCGGTCGTACGGGGACCAGGTGGTAGCCCCGGATGAGGTCCACCTTGGAGGCAGGTAAACGGCGGGTAAACTCGCGAGGAGGCGGGTAAACTCGTCCGCTGCCGGAAGCGTACAGACTAACCTTGCCGGAACGGAACCACTCAGCAAGCCGCTTGGCAAGCCGCTCGGTGAGCCGCTCAGCGAGCTGCTCAGCGAACAAGCGAGCGAGCTGAAGGTTTCGGCCTGGACGAGACGTCGACGCTTAACGTCCACCAACAAACAGCCCATGCGCACAAAGGAAGTCCGCACCGAGCAGGGCCATTGGCATGCTGGCGGTGACAAACGACCATTGGAAGCGCTGCCCTCCGAACCGCAGTGAGAGGCAACGCTTCCCGAATGTGCGGATGGGTGTTCCGTTGGCGGCAAGCAAAGCGGGGCCCCGGCCCGCGGCTTGCTTGTCGGACGCGGAGGCAGGGAGGACGCTTACCTGCGCTCCCGTGTCGCACAGAAAACGACGACCAGACGAGGTGTCCATGATGAACAGGAGGCTGCCGGAATGGCCGACGCTCATGGCCGCAAGTGAGCGCCGGCCCTGTCGTTTCCCGACCCGTCAAAAGAACAAGGCGGGCGGCACGTTCTAGCCTTGCGGCCGAACCTGGCGTAATAGTAGCACCAGGTTTGCGGCGGTGGCGGCCGCGTTGGCCATGCCGGCGGCGGTGGTGGTGGCGGCGGCGGTAGTGGGCAGGGCGTAGCAGCGGCCATGAGGGAAGCACGGGGCACTGTAGCCTCCGCACAGGGATCCACTACGGCAGCACTGTACACCGACAGCGTGTTGCAGGCCGCAAAAAATTTGTCGGCCTCTCCGGCCAGGGTGCGGGGTTCCGTTATTTTGGAACCGGCCAGCGCGAGGCGCACCTGTACAGGTAGCTGGCGGAGGAAAAGTGCTCGGAACAGGAAATCCGGGCACTGGTCTCCGAGAAGGGACAGCATAAAATCCATCCGAACGGACGGTCGTGTGTCGCCGAGGGCGGGAAGGTCCAGGAGGCGGTCGGCGCGTTCGACCTCCGTGAGCCCGAACGTGGCGAGGAGGAGACGTTTGAGCACCGCGTACTTGTGGTCGCCCGGCGGGCGCCAAAGGATGGACACGACGTGGGCGGCAGTGCCGGGCCCGAGGGCGGCGACCACGTGGTAGTACATGCTCTCGTCCGCTGTGATGCCCCGGAGTTGGAATTGAGCTTCGGCCTGCACAAACCAAACGTCGGCTTGCGCTTCGCAGAATTCCGGGAGTTTGACGGCGACGGCGTTGGTAGCCATGGCGCGTTCGGGGGTCAGCGACAGCTGAACCAGTCAGGGTCACCAGTGTGGTGCTGTGCACACACAACTCGTTTGTCAAAAAGGTAGGCCACAACGCGTGGTACAAACGAAAGCACTTTATTACAAGCTCGCACATCAGCACTGGGCGGGCTCGACCTTCGAGCCCGCATATATGTCCCAAGGCCACGCCTTTCCCCCGGGCGTGTCCGATCGACCGAAAGGCGGGGCATGTATCTCAGTTCCACGCCGGACGCTCGCGCCACCCACTGGTGCGCGGAATTATTGATCATTGTGCCCGCCACAATCTTCTATATATTCTATAATTAACATTGTGATATGAAAATAGTTTTCATATTTGTTGTAAATGTAGTTTAAACTCGTGGTTATGCGTTAGAGCAGTGTATTTTTTTTCGCAGCGTTGTCTTAAATTTTTTTTTTTTTTTAAATAAAGACATATTCTGTCATTTTGAAACCACCAAAGTGTGTATTAGGTTTCCCCGTTTCATAAAATGTATCGTTTGATACGTATAATGCTTTAAAACTGGTTTTTTTATTTTTAAATTTTTTATTTTTACCTCAGAAGAGATATCAACATTTACCTCAGTGAATGTCAATCGCGGTCAGTATTTGATGAACTTATAAAGACTTAGGTGACTTATAAGTGTGACAAGCATGTGCACGGGATTCTTCCCAGAAGAATGAGTGGTCGCATTAGCTTGTACGACTTAAAATGAGCGAGTTTTTTGTTTTGACGTTTGGGCCAGTTTTACATGTTGTATCCCTAAGGAATGAAACGAACGTTTTTCCTGGCTTACAATTTTATTTGAAGTCACACATGCCTCAAAATACACTCACTTATATAGAATTGAACGCTGAATCCGAAAATGTAAGTGAAATTGCCTTGTTTTTTTTAACATTATCTTCTATATATTCTATATGTATATATCTGTGCAGTGTCTGTCTTGTGTTGTCTTGTCTTGTGTTGTCACTGAACTACTCCCTCAAACTTTTGTGAAATCGTACTATTCCAACTTGACCCACGGCGGGAGTATGCGCTCTACTGAGTGGCGTTCTAGTTAAGCCTGTCATCGTGTGTCAGCCTTCCTCTAGACTTGTCGAGTCGAGTCCTTTGCTTTGATATGGTTAAGACGAAAGCTTGGGTTCCTTGGTTCCATTGTTATTCCATATTTGTTTTGTTTTGGGATTATAGTTCTAATGAAAGTATGTATTTTTATCATCACAAGTGCTGTGATCTCACGTCCATGTGTCCATTAGGTTTATCCTGTTTGTCATAATTTCTTCCGCGATGAGCCATCCAATCAACTACTTGATCAGTGGTGTGGTGTCTCTCTAGAGAGCTTGGTTCCATTTGGTCTTCCAATATAGCATGACTAAGCCTTCCAAAGTCCTTGTGGTCTGTCTTGATTCTCACTGATGTTAATACAATCCCTTATCCCCAATCAATTCACACTCTGTATGCATTAGCTTGAACACCCCTTATTTAGAGCATGGGTCCTCATGCAACATATTTTACCTCTTTTTAACAGATTAGTCATCCCCACACCCTCCAGGAATGAAAGGGTTTGTTTTTCACAATTGGCGTCGTTTCCCAACCGCAATGCCCCCTCCCCTCCGGCAGAGGTCAGTGGTTCAACCACTTGCACTATTCCACGTGTACAGGCGAAAATCGCAAGTCATCTCCCCACACCCGTGAGAGGGTGGGGGTAGATTTATTTCATGGCCATGATATGACCCTGGTTACTCGAAGCACGAATGCAACATTTGGTGGAGGTCTTCGCTTCTATGAGGAGCAGACATACAGACATTGCCTTATTTTATACAGTGGGAGTAAGATTTGAGCTTGGATTCTTTGCCATTCCTTGTTTAGTATGTTTCCTTGGTCTGTCAGATTTTTGTGGTGGTTGTTGAGCCTGTAATTGACATTCCAAACATCTTAATGACCCTGCTATTAGACTTTAAAATGTGTCCCTGCACTCACTGTGACACACATGTTTCTACATTTAGAGGCCCCTGAATACACATTCCTTGCTCCACATCAGGTGACCCCAACCACTGATTAAAGCTTGTTGATGGATTGACACTTAAGCAACTTTTGAGGCACAAAATACACTTGAAAGCCTGGTATGCCTAAAGTCATCATTAAAAAATTGAGAATTATCGGTACTCCATCTGGCAATTTTTGTGGGTCCATGATTGGCTGCAACATATGTCGTGTTTCTTGCGTCATTTAAAGACCAACAATAGCGAGAACAAAAATGCCTCCATATACAGTCACGTGAAAAAGTAAGTACACCCCATGTAAAGTTTTGACTTTTTCAACATATTTCAACATACAGCTATTTGATCTTCATTTCAACAATATTGATAGATAAAGGTGATATAATATAACAAATATCATGAAACATTTACATTTTGTAGTCCATTGCATAATTTAAATAAACATAAATGCAAATTTCGCATGTGGAAAAAGTAAGTACACCCCTACATTTATCACTACTTCAAATACCTAAAATTAGAATCAGGTGCACCAGATCAGGTGCAAATGATTAGAACATCGTTAGAGAGGATCTTGGAGGAACCTGTCTTATTTGAACCTCAGCCATTTAGTTGGTTTGCTCTTTGTTGTTGAAGTGTGCGGCGTCACCATGCCTAGATCAAAACAGCTCTCTGAGGCCTTCAGAAAGAAGGTTATAGATGCCTACGAGTCTGGGAAGGGATTTAAAAAGATCTCCAAACAATTTGAAATAAATCATTTGACTGTCCGGAAGATCATCTACAAGTGGAGAAGATTCCAAACAACTGCCAACTTGTTCAGGCCAGGCCGCCCCAGCAAGTTCAGCCCGAGAGCAGACCGCAAGATGCTGAAAGAAGTCTCGAAGAACCCCAGAATGTCATCACGGGACCTACAGGTAGCTCTTGCCACTGTTGATGTCAAAGAGCACGAGTCTACCATTAGAAAGAGGCTGCACAAATTTGATCTACATGGGAGGTGTGCCAGGAGGAAACCTTTGCTGTCCAGAAAGAACATCAGGGCAAGACTAAAGTTTGCCAATGAACACCTCGGCAAAGACCAGCACTTCTGGAACAATGTGCTCTGGACAGATGAGGCAAAGGTAGAGCTATTTGACCACAGTACCAGAAGACATGTTTGGCGAAAACCAAAGACAGCATTTGACCACAATAACCTGATACAAACTGTAAAGCATGGTGGTGGAAATATTATGGTTTGGGGCAGCTTTGCTGCATCAGGGCCTGGCCAGCTCACCATCATAGAATCCACTATGAATTCTTCATTGTACCAGAAGGTGCTTGAGGATAATGTGAGGCCATCTGTCGGAAAGTTGAAGCTCAACCGAAGGTGGACCTTGCAACGTCACAATGACCCTAAACATACCAGTAAATCCACCAAGGAATGGCTGAAAAGAAAGAAATGGAGGGTTCTGGAATGGCCAAGTCAAAGCCCGGATCTAAATCCCATCGAGATGTTGTGGGGGGATTTGAAACGAGCTGTGCATGCAAGAAACCCCTCAAACATCGCACAGCTGAAAGAATTCTGCATGGAGGAGTGGGCAAAATTTCTCCCAGTCGATGTCAGAGACTGATAGACAGTTATAAGAAACGCCTACTTGAGGTTGTTTCTGCCAAAGGGGGCAATACCACCTATTCGAGCCAAGGGTGTACTTACTTTTTCCACATGCGAAATTTGCATTTATGTTTATTTAAATTATGCAATGGACTACAAAATGTAAATGTTTCATGATATTTGTTATATTATATCACCTTTATCTATCAATATTGTTGAAATGAAGGTCAAATAGCTGTATGTTGAAATATGTTGAAAAAGTCCAAACTTTACATGGGATGTACTTACTTTTTCACGTGACTGTGTATCAGAAATTTGTTAAGCTACCTTTTAAAAATGCTTTGTGCTGATTTTGTGCACAAAAATGCATATACAAAATATGAATAAAGTGAAAATCCGATAATGATCACCGATTAGTGCGATGCTATCGCACCGATCGTGCGATCACTGATTAATGACCCGATTCGTGCGATGAGAACAGTTTAGTTTGTTTGATAAATGTTAGCTCTTTCACGAGCCTCGACTCTGTATTAAAAAAAAAAAAATCTATAGTGGTTCAGAATTTGTGCAATTTGATTTCAAATTCACTGCTCCATGTAGACAAACAACATGATTATGTGTTTGCTCGAATTCATTTTTTGAAAGAAAAATTGGGGCAATATATTATAACAAATTTAAATCATAATCAAAGCAAATGAACAGTTTAGTACGATGAGTTGATTCAATTCATAATCTATATTCTATACTATAAGAGCTGTTTGTCTGTGTGTGTGTGTCGCCATTTTTCTCAGTGATGGCTGAACGGATATTCACCAAACTTTCAGAGGTTCATCAGCGAGTACCAGGGAGTGTTTAGGCCAAAAAATACAAAAATAAAAAATTGAAAAAAGGTCGTTTTTTGGATTAAAAAAAAAGAAGCTTTATAGTGTGTAAGCCTTTGTAGCTGTATGAAAGAATGATCGTTTTAAAGCCATTTTCCCTGCTCGAGCGGGGGTTAGCCATGCGGGTCCCATGACAATCATGGTTCCCTGTTTGAGGCAATGTTTTTATGGCCGGATGCCCTTCCTGACGCCAACCCTTAGTCGCCTCTTACGATGCGCAGGGATACGGTGTACCTATTCTAAACCGGGGTACACACCGTAACATTGAATTATCCCCGATTAGTGTGTGTGTAATATCATATTAAATATTAATTTTCTTCATTGGGTGTAAGCAGGGGAATAGAAAAACAAAACAAAAAGAAAAAAAAGAAAAAACAAATTGATTTCTTCAAAACGTCAACAGGATTAGAACATCAGCGGGCAACGCCGAGTACTCCTAGTCTGATATATGGAAAGATGGTCCCCAAGGAATGCAAGGAAAAACAAAACAAACCTAGAACTGCCACTTTATTTTGTTTTAGTCGAGAGCGTACCTCCACCTGGTTGGCCATATCACTCAATGGTGAAGAATCACTTTAAAAATTCTACCAGCTGGATCCGGATCCAGATTTTCACCAAATTGAATCGATTCTTCCTCGTCACATACACAACCGATCCAACAAGTTTCGTACAAATCCATCCATAACCTTTTGAGATATCCTGCGATGTATCGTTTTTGGCCTGAGCTCCCAATAGTGAATAATCACTTAATAAATTAAATAATTCTCATATCCGAATCCATATTCAGATCTTCACCAAAATAGAATCGTCCTTGTCAGACACCCAACCGGTCCACCAGGTTTCGTCCAAATCCGTCCACAACTTTTTGAGATATCCTGCTATGTATCGTTTTTGGCCCGATCTCCCAATGGTGAAGATTCACTTTAAAAATTCTAGCAGCCGGATCCTGATCCGGATGTTCACCAAAATCGCATCATTTCGTCCTTGTCACATACGTTACATCTCTGCCAAATGTCGTCCAAATCCGTCCACAAAGTTTTGAGATATTTTGTTCACAGACAGACGGTAAAAACACGAGCCCCATCCACCATTGGTGACGGAGGTAACTCGAACTGCCACTTTATAACTGCTGCCAGTGATGACAGGTTTTCTCCGCCTTCCCGCTTTCACATCATTTTTCCCCCCATCAATTTATCCCTAGATGATACTCAATAAATTTCATCCTGATGAAACGAATGCCGACAGACAGGACGGCCAGCTTAACGTGCACCAACTAAAGCCGACATACGGGACGCAATCGCTCGAACCACGCCGACACAAGTTTACCTCAGTGATTTATTGAATTTAAATATACTAGGGCATGCCCGTACTATATATATATCTAAAATTATATCCCCCCCCTCTATTTACATGAAATGGTTTGGTCCAAAGCGAACGGCTTGCGAGTACGGTGACAATCCCCCCCCTCTATTTACATGAAATGGTTTGGTCCAAAGCGAACGGCTTGCGAGTACGGTGACAATCCCCCCCCCTCTATTTACATGGAATGGTTTGGTCCAAAGCGAACGGCTTGCGAGTACGGTGACAATCCCCCCCCTCTATTTACATGCAATGGTTTGGTCCAAAGCGAACGGCTTGCGGAGTTTGGTAAAGAAATCGCCATAGCTCGGTAACTACTTGTCCGATTAATATGAAACCTTGAAAAGGCACATCCTCGGGTCCCCAGCAATATACCTGGCAAGTTTAAAGTATATCGGACCCGTGGTTGTCGAGAAACAGCGGTCACAGACAAACACACACACACACAGACACACACACACACACACACACACACACACACACACACACACACACACACACACACACACACACACACAGAGATTGCTGGAATTATAGATAGATATATAAAACGAAGAGCCAAGACGAGTTTACCTCAGTGATTTATTTAAAAATATAAAACGGAGATCAAACCATGCCAAGACGAGTTTACCTCAGTGATTTATTTAAAAATATAAAACGAAGATCGACCCATGCCAAGACGAGTTTACCTCAGTGATTTATTTAAAAATATAAAACGAAGATCGACCCATGCCAAGACGAGTTTACCTCAGTAATTTATTTAAAAATATAAAACGAAGATCGAACCATGCCAAGACGAGTTTACCTCAGTGATTTGTGAAAAATATATAAAACGAAGAAGTTGCTTTGCTTGAAGGCACAAATCGTCATTCGCAATAAAAATAGCAAATCCCATTAAATCCGACAATACACATAGAGTTCCAAAGTGCCGCATTTCATGTGGTTAATATCATAAAACAAGCGTTACGCCTAGGTCCCCCCGTCGGTGAAGTGATGCGAGTTGATAAAGTGGAAGACGCAGAAAACATGGAAGAGTCGATAATATTTGCGAGTGGGTTGGAGACACACCCACACATCAGATCAGACGTTAGTAGTTCGTTTATTTTTCAAGATATTCTGCTCACAAGGTTCAGACATATATGGGTTTTTTTTTGTTTTGTTTTTTGTATACTGAATCGAGGCTCGTGAAAGAGCTGACAACCGCGAGGGAAAGACAGCACAGGGGGACCACGAGGGAAAGACAGTACAGGGGGACCACGAGGGAAAGACAGCACAGGGGGACCGCGAGGGAAAGACAGTACAGGGGGACCACGAGGGAAAGACAGTACAGGGGGACCATGAGGGAAAGACAGCACAGGGGGACCGCGAGGGAAAGACAGTACAGGGGGACCACGAGGGAAAGACAGCACAGGGGGACCACGAGGGAAAGACAGCACAGGGGGACCGCGAGGGAAAGACAGCACAGGGGGACCACGAGGGAAAGACAGCACAGGGGGACCGCGAGGGAAAGACAGCACAGGGGGACCGTGAGGGAAAGACAGCACAGGGGGACCGCGAGGGAAAGACAGCACAGGGGGACCGCGAGGAAAAGACAGCAGAGGGGGACCACGAGGGAAAGACAGCCCAGGGGGACCGCGAGGGAAAGACAGCACAGGGGGACCATGAGGGAAAGACAGCACAGGGGGACCGTGAGGGAAAGACAGCACAGGGGGACCGCGAGGGAAAGACAGCACAGGGGGACCGCGAGGGAAAGACAGCACAGGGGGACCGCGAGGGAAAGACAGCACAGGGGGACCGTGAGGGAAAGACAGCACAGGGGGACCGTGAGGGAAAGACAGCACAGGGGGACCGTGAGGGAAAGACAGCACAGAGGGACCGCGAGGGAAAGACAGCACAGGGGGACCGCGAGGGAAAGACAGCACAGGGGGACCGCGAGGGAAAGACAGCACAGGGGGACCGCGAGGGAAAGACAGCACAGGGGGACCGCGAGGGAAAGACAGCACAGGGGGACCGCGAGGGAAAGACAGCACAGGGGGACCGCGAGGGAAAGACAGCACAGGGGGACCGCGAGGGAAAGACAGCACAGGGGGACCGTGAGGGAAAGACAGCACAGGGGGACCGTGAGGGAAAGACAGCACAGGGGGACCACGAGGGAAAGACAGCACAGGGGGACCGCGAGGGAAAGACAGCACAGGGGGCCGTGATGGAAAGACAGCACAGGGGGACCGCGAGGGAAAGACATCACAGGGGGACCGCGAGGGAAAGACAGCACAGGGGGACCGTGAGGGAAAGACAGCACAGGGGGACCGCGAGGGAAAGACAGCACAGGGGGACCACGAGGGAAAGACAGCACAGGGGGACCACGAGGGAAAGACAGTACAGGGGGACCACGAGGGAAAGACAGCACAGGGGGACCGCGAGGGAAAGACAGCACAGGGGGACCATGAGGGAAAGACAGCACAGGGGGACCGCGAGGGAAAGACAGCACAGGGGGACCACGAGGGAAAGACAGTACAGGGGGACCGCGAGGGAAAGACAGCACAGGGGGACCACGAGGGAAAGACAGCACAGGGGGACCGCGAGGGAAAGACAGCATAGGGGGACCACGATCAGGGTGGCATAGTTACGAACCCGAAGGATCGGTAACCACCACAATTTCGGTCTTCGAGGCCGGCCGATAGGCACAGTGTGACCGGCCAATTGGTGGAGTTTGTCCGCACAATGTGGGCGCTTTCAGGATGAACCTTTGCCGGGGAGCGTTTGGGCGCCCCGGTCTGATACTGCCGCCCACGCGCAGAACAACTTGTGAGTGCACGTGGGTCCCGGCGGTCCCACTGGCCTAGCGCTACCATGTTTAGGCAGCGAAGTCCATCCCCGGGCACCGGCGCCTACTCCTGAAAGTTGAGAGAATAGCGGCGTCAGGCACGGTAGGACACCCGCGGAGCCCCGGCGGACCAGGGACGCGCGAGCCTATGCGTTAGCGTGCTACGGCGGAATCAACGGCTTCGGCCACGGTCGGGCCGATATTCGGCCCGGTCGCACCGGAAATGAACTGGTTCGACGCCCGCGCTGGAGAGGTCGCGGGCGACTGAGATGTATTAACAAATTAATTAATTAATTTGAGACGTCCGATTTCTAGTGTTTGGAAATTTGGGAGAGCTTCACCCTAGCCTTTCCCTTGCGAGGGCAAGGAGGAACCTAACACTTAACACTTAAGCTTAGCTTGAAGTACACCCTGACCAGCGCTCACGTTGGGACGGCAAGGCAACCAGAAGGGACGAGGTTCTCCTGACCACGTGGCCCTCGATTTGGGAAGCGAGAGGCATTCCATTAGGCATTCCATTCCAGAGAGGCATTCCATTCCATTTTTCGCTCTTTCACGAGCCTCGATCTTGTATACAAAACAAAAAAACAAACAACAAAAAAAAAAATTTGTGGACTTGCCCCTCACGCCCGACTTTTGGGTGGCCCCGGTAGGCCGTTTGTTTTGACGTTCCGTGACAAGTCCCGCACCCCCACCTCCAGGCCGACCGGGCGACCGGAATGAATCCCGGTGTCCCGATCCGAGCCTTCAGAGCGGGCCGGCTTAGCGAGAGTGATTGGCACCCTGAACCTGCACTTTCCGTCCCTGCGGTCCCAAATACCGGAACCACCCGAATACCACTTTATTCGACAAAATGAGGTGCGGCCTACATCTAGGCAAGACCACGGCCCGAACACGACCCCTTCACTCGACGATACCTATCACAATATAACTCGCATAAATTTGTAACATACCTTTTTCTTGTCACGGTATACTTACGCTTCTCGACGCAGTGTGGAAACAACAATTAATGAAACAGATTCTAATTTGGAAGTAAAACGAAGGCGTGCACAATGGAACAATATCTCCTCAGAATCGCAATTCGTGCCGCGGAACGTGGTGACGTCATCGCGCTTTACCCTTAAACGACCTATTTTATATAATATAAGTCAATACCTCCAACGACTCGGCCAATTCCCGCCCAATCCTCGCCAAACAAAGGTTCCCGTTATCTGCAGATACCCCTCTATCCTCCTAGAGGTGAAGTCAGGATGAATTTCGTAATAAAAATAAAGTCCTTCGGCGACGGAAATTCAACATGGGGCTTTCCTATGTAACTTTACCCCGAGGTAATTCCACCAAAAATCCCCGAAATTTTGCGGGTCCAGTTCTATTGAGTGTTAAGCTAATCTGGCGACTGCAAAATCTGAAAACAGAATTAAGATCCGAGTCCCCGAACCACCCGAATACCACTTTATTCGACAAAATGAGGTGCGGCCTACATCTAGTCAAGTCAAGTCATCAAAATGAGGTGCGGTCTAGTCAAGACCACGGCCCGAACACGATAACTACGAGAATATAACTTGCACAAATTAGTAATACCCCACGAAATAAAATGCAGGGACATCACTATCGCTGCAGGACTGGAAACGGGATTTGAATTCGTTGTAATGACGGTGTGCACAATGAAACAATATCTCCTCAGAATCGAAGTTGTGCCATGGGACGTGATGACGTCACTGCGTTTACAGCCTTAAACCCGCAATTTTATATAAGTTAATATTTTCCATAAGTCGGTCAATATTTGTCCAATTTTCGCAAAATAAAGGTTGTCCTTACTGACCTAGTGGTGTTCCTATCTACCATAAGTAACCCGGTGAACCGATTCAAAATGGCCCCTCGCTACGATTTTCCACGATCACATTTTATTTTCACCACTTCAAATCGACCGAATTTCACCAAATAAGATACCACACTCGATGCGGGGACCTCATTTTCGTGGCAAAGCTGTACACAGAATTCAAATTCGTTGTGAAATGGAGCCATGCACCATAAAACCAAAATTTCCTCGGAATCGAGTCGTGCCGGGGACGTGATGACGTCACTGCGTTTACAGCGTTAAGAAACTAATTTTTTATAAGTCCATATTTTGAATAACTCGGTCAATTTTTGCCCAATCTTCGCCAAATAAAGGTTCCCGTTACGTACAGATACCCCTCTATCCTCCTAGAGGCGAAGTCAGGATGAATTTCGTAATAAAAAATAAAGTCCTTCGGCGACGAAAATTTAACATGTGGTTTTCCTATGTAACTTTACCCTGAGGTAACTTTACCAAAAATCGTCGAAATTTCGCGGGGCCAATTTCTGCCGAGTGTTAAGACATACTAGCGACTGCGAAATCCGGAATCGGAATTAAAATCTGAGTCTCCGTTCACTCACGGGGGCCCCCAAGAACAAATCGCATATGTTCCTAATGAAAAAACTCCGGAAAGACAGCACAGGGGGACCGCGAGGGAAAGACAGCACAGGGGGGGACCATGAGGGAAAGACAGTACAGTGGGACGGCGAGGGAAAGACAGCACAGGGGGACCGCGAGGGAAAGACAGCATAGGGGGACCACGAGGGAAAGACAGTACAGGGGGACCGCGAGGGAAAGACAGCACAGGTGGACCGCGAGGGAAAGACAGCACAGGGGGACCACGAGGAAAAGACAGCACAGGGGGACCGCGAGGGAAAGGATGGTGGCGGCCATCTTGGATTTTGACATGGCGACCCAATTTTCAACAGCGTTCTTCCTTATGCCTAGATACACCCACACACCAGATTAGAAGTTGGTACTTCGCTTATTGTTCAAGATGTTCCACTCACAAGGTTCAGAAATATACATGGTGGCGGCCATCTTGTATTTTGACGTGGCGACCCAATTTTCAATTGCGTTCTTCCTTATGCCTAGATACACCCACACACCGGATTAGAAGTTAGTAGTTCATTTATTTTTCAAGATATTCCGCTCACAATGCTACGCACGCACGGATGGACGGAAGCACGCACGGACGCACACACGGACGGAGGATAAAACCATAGTCCCCCTTTCGCTCCGCGGTGCGACGGGGGACAATAATGCGACATGACAAGAAATACGCCAAAAAAAATGGCCGCCGTCCTTCCCAATCGCTGTAACGATACCGACACGAGTCTGTTATCTGAAACAATATATACTACAAAGGTGATATTTACCTGATACTCAAAATCCCTCTTGGGAAATTCCCACGTAAACGTGAAAACGTGTATTGAAACCGATTTGCAAAGATAATAAAGATCATAAAAAAGACGTCTTCTCCCGCCTATGCAAATCCAACTGAATGGGCTCAAACGTCATCGCCCACGTGATCACATCACCTACCACGTGACATGAAAGACCAATGATGTTTGTCAAATTTCCCAAGGGATGATCCGTGAATATTGATACGAAATTTCAAATACATTATCAGATGTCATCATTAAAGGCTTATTAATAAATTTAAATTAAAAAAGAAATCCGAGGTTACACATATTTGGACCGGAAATATATATACCTTGTAATAAGCCATAGGGAGTATAGAAAAGGCTTGACTCGATTGAAATCATTCCAAGTAGACTTTACTCAGCAAGAACTGAACAACCTGTAATAGTGTGGTATGAGGTGTCATGAAAAACAGCTCCCGTGCGATTTGCGTGCTAAAATTGATTTTTTTGCTTTGTTGGATTGATTTTAGGTCAATTTATTCGAAAATAATGGGGTTCAAATTTTCCGACCCCTGGACCCCCTTTTAAGGGGTGTTTTGTTTCCAGTGACCCCCGGGACTGACCATGCGACTTTCTCCCCTAACAACTGAGAGATTTTATCGATCTCGGGGTCGTTAGAGAGGTTTTCGATGACGCTAAATCCATTTATGATACTTTCGAAGCGACCGGAAGTGGCGATCCCCGACTTCCGGTTAGGTTCCATGCCAAGGTCAAGGTCATTTCGAAGGTAGCGATAAAACCTGGTCATATAGTACCACTCTCTGAGGGTTTTCATGCACGAGAAGACGGCTGAAGCAGTTATTTTTGCGATCAGACTGGCCAGTCACAAATAAATCTACGTTTTAAAGCCATTCTTAGTCAAATTTAGAAAATATTTACCAAAATAGCAAAAGTCTTACAAATGATATAAATACAGAACTATGTGTGTTTAGCTTGTTTAATGTCACAAAATGTTTTTGTTTACATAAGTATGTAATAATGTAACACAATTCCTCTAAATTCTCAAGATAACACATCCGAGAATCATGCAAGATAATTTTGATAATTAAATAGCTTTTAAACTAAAATTACTGGACGGATTATTCGTCAAAATCTTCGCTAACTATATCATTTCTTACCAAATGTACACAATTATCGACACAAGTAGTTAAGAAATGTAACACAATTCCTCTAAATTCTCAAGATAACACATCCGAGAATCATGCAAACTAAACTACTGGACGGATTATTCATCAACGTCTTCGCTATGTATATCATTTCTGACCAAATTTACACGGTTATCGACATAACATTTACATAGAGGAGTGCATGGAAGACCGTTCTTCCAACAACTGCATCTGCCTTTGCAGCTTGATTTACATTTACATTTCGTAAGCTCAATCACAGCTTTTGGGGCAGGGAGGTTGAGACATCCCACCGGAACATATAGACCTTTCTTTACAGTCCATCCATTTTGTTCAATAGAAGGCAGAGTCGGGCAGTTTGTAGTATATGATTTATCCCGCATGGCGATGTAATTTGCGCGATGGATGTGGGGCAATAACGCAGCGCGAGTAGGAGGTAACATCTCTCCCTCTATGTTTTTTGACCGAAATAGTTCCCATCTAAGCACCCGTAGGGTTGTAGGACCGGTCGAGCAGTATACGCGACAGACAAACTTCTCCAAATCCTTGACCTGAGAGGGCAGTTCACCATTCGTCAGCGTGGTCGGGATAGGACCCTCACCAAGCTCCCGGAAGCAGCTGATGGCAGGATCATCTTCATCAAGCTTCATGTAGGCACCAACCCAGGTCTTCTTGGTGATTCCCATGAATTTCCCACCCCAGTCAGCGCCAGAGAAATTGTGGAGTCCAATCAGTCCTTGACATTTCCGAAGACCTATTACTCCAACTCGGTCCACCACATCAATTTTGCGGTACTTCGTTCCCTTACCAGTTAAAAACTTCAGACGATCTTGAGCTCCAAGACGACCACAAGAGACCAGGTCCAGGAGAAGCGTGAGGACGTCTGTGTCGGGTGACCAAACACATATGTATCTCTCAGCACTTTCAGCGATAGAAGCCAAGACTTGATGAGGTATCAGTGTATCAGCTTCTTCGTGTGAATGATCTTCTTCAAAATTGTGACCCTTGATCTTGGTGTTGTACACGACGACTAGTTTGAAGGTATTGTTACCGGAGAAGTGTTCCAACAAACCCTGAGCGAACATAGAAGTCAGTTTACTCTTAGTACTTGATGCAGACAGAATCTCCTTTAGAGACATTGTGAGCTTCATATCTGGGTGGATGGCATATTCTGTGGAGGTCTTACTTCTCTTCTGGCATGTCTTGTTCTTCAGAGTTTGATCCAGATAACGATCAAATACCACTCGAGCCTCATTGTAGCCTGTCATCATGTACTCAATCCGCTTGATAAATGCGTCTTGGAGGTCCGATAGCTTTCGCATTATCGTTGTTTTCTTCATACTCTGAACCACAGCCATGGCGTCAATGACAAGAACTCGCGATGGACCATCCGCCGGAGATATATCGAGAAGAGGAGGCGATTGAAGTGGTTTCCCCTTCGCCCCTTCAACGGCATGCATCAGACTGGCCTTGTCCGTCGGAATGTACAGAGACCCATCAACAGCGCAAAGGGAGCGGGGAGCACTGACATCTCATACTCTCCGATTGTCTCTTCTAGTTTTGGCACCAGCTGAGGCCGGCTTCTTTGGATGATAAGAAATCTGCCGAGCAGTTCACGATCTTCACGCAACTTGATGACCTTATCACCAACGCGAACTTTAGTTTTCTCCATCAAGTTCGAAAAGGTTTTTAGCTTCAGTTTCTTCATTGGGTCCCAAACCGAAAGTGTTGATGTGGGCAGTAATCTGTCTTGAACGAAATCATTAAAACATTTCTGTCCCTTCCCTGCAAATCGCAAGATATCGGCTTTCGCATCTTCTGGAACAAGGGCTGAAGACACCAGGCTCTTCAAAGCAGGCTTTACTGTAAACGGATTGCCCGCGCAATGCAACTCGATGGAGTGACGGATCTTCAGAGCGTTTTCTCTCGATCTCGCTGCAACTTGTCCCGAAAGCTGGTAATGTTCACTTCGCTCAGTAGATTTAGAGGCTTGAGGGAAACTGTTGAGATACTGCTTCACTATACGAGCGAGGTGAGGTGTGGTAGTAAGAAGTCGGTCTAGGGCAGCTTCGTCTTGGCTCAATCCAACCATCCCGCCGTGATGCTTCAACCCTTTGATCTCTTGCTCCAGGGCCTGGTCGGTGAAAAGATGAGTGAAGGGAACTTCTGATTTTGCCACAACGAAGTCTCCTGATTTCAGGGCCTCCCACGTAACTGGATCATCCTCTTCCAGAGCATTCATTTGTGCAAGATGGACTGGCATTAGGCGAGCATAATTCAGGAGATCGTGCGCGAAGAAATACTTGATGAGGTTCTCTAAGGCAGCCAAGTAACCATCCCAGTCAGCTGAACGGCAGGCACCTATGAGATGCAAAAGACTTTCCACTTGCTCGAGGTACTGGTTGAGAAATTGAGCGAGCTTGCCGATGTTGTCATCTTCTTTCTCATGGGGATTTTCTGAGTACGAGGACCGGATGTTGTTGTAGATATCAACCATGTCTTGGCTACAGTCGTGGAGAGCTTTCTTGAGAGCAACGCATTGGTCACGAAGTGGTTCAGGTGGATGATCAGAGAAAATGGCGTCAAACTTCATCATCATGATCGCCAGGCTAGTCGTGATGTGGTACTCAACTCCTCGCTTGTATGCCTTGCCACCATAGACCCCACGAAGACCTGCAGAAGTGTATGTGCCGCTTTCAATCGCACACGTGTCAATGCCACTTCCGTCGATTGTTTTGCCAAGAGCGTGCAGGGCAGCAAACGCAATATGCAGAATGCCCGCTCGGAGAATCCAGTTGGTGTTATTCACTGACTGCTGAATCTTGAGGGCGCGGCTGTAAAGATGAAGATCGAGCGTTATGAGGGTTCTTCTCTCAGCACCAACCACAAAAGCAGATATGCCCTGAGTCAACATCAGAACAGTATAGAGGGTCGAATAATCCGTTGGAGAAGTCTTGAATAGCGAAGCGATCACTTCTGTGTTAGTCGGGCTCAGACTCTGACAGGAGCGTGATAACAGAAGAGATTTAGTAGCACCCCATG
The DNA here is from genome assembly GCF_964187855.1 of Myxine glutinosa. Classification (NCBI taxonomy): domain Eukaryota; kingdom Metazoa; phylum Chordata; class Myxini; order Myxiniformes; family Myxinidae; genus Myxine; species Myxine glutinosa. The sequence continues at coordinate 223,642,088 of NC_136262.1, read as the reverse complement.
TTGGCATAACTTCTTCCTTTGCTAACTCCTTACCTTTAAGGATTCGTTTTGTCACTGAAAGAATAGGATCGTCGGAATATCTGGGGTTTTGACCTGCGGTCTGACCTTGCAGTTCTTCAGTCTCTTGCTGCTCTATATTCTCCACACGTTGGTCATTTAGCTTTTCACCACCTCTGTCATCAGTACCGTAGTAGTTGGCAAGCGCCCAGGTATGAGTGAAGTCTTTGGAAATCTTACTCCTCCGCTTTTCTAGATGGTAGACCTCAAATCGAATTGGTTTAGGTTTAATGATTGGCTCTTGCAGGTACTTGACTTCGAACGCGAGTGGTGCCGGTGTGAGAAGTTTCTCTGGGATGGCAAGTGGTTGGTTGATGGGCTCGCCATCTTCTGCTCGCTGGTTGATCACGATCACTGTGCCATGGAATATGTTCTGTCCAGTCGGTGTGTCTTCTAAGAGGTCGATGTTATCAACAGCGAACCAGATGTTCAATCCCTTCTTGATGAAATCAGGCAGACAAAATCCACCAGCCTCCTTCATTCGCTGAAGAACGCCTTGCTCTATGTGCTTTTCGAGATCAAGGAGCCTCTGGTAGTCGCTCCCAATGTAAACTTCTGATAGGTTATTGACGAGATTTTTGTCACGAACTCTGGAATGAATGGTGAGCGGCAAGCCTATTGAGAGGGGCGTCTGGGCAGTTTGCTGAAAGATTTCGTTTTGTTTTGGCTGATGCTTTACCTGGCGATCGGTTCGAGTATTCTGGACGAGAAACTGGCAAGCAACATCAACAGTTTTGTCCACTTGTGCATTGCGCATTTCAGAAACTTTGAGAACATGACGGCCAAATAGGAGATGAGTGAGGAAGAACTGGAGAAGTGGAGGATTCTCAAAGTCTTCAAACATTCCCCTGAACGACCAGCTTCGATGCTGCATTATCTCTTCCCTTAGAATGTTTGCCATGTTCTTCAAGTTGCCAACTGTGTCGTCGTTATCCAGCTGTGCAGACCTCAGTTGCATGGCCTTCCTAACCACCAGTGAAAGAATGAGGTTGTAGGGCTCATTTTTGCGTAGTGATTGGACGAAATGGATATTCGGAAGCCGTTCAGTAATGAGCTTTTTCAAATGCTAGCGGTAGTTGGTTGTCTGATTGATCTCTACATTATACCTCTTCAAAATGGACAAATATGCACCATTCACTTCAGCCATGTTCAGAGTAAGATCGTCCACAGTAAGAGTATTTTGGACGGAGAGAAGCAACTGTTCATCACATAGAGAGCCAATAAGCTGGGTATTACTACGATCTTTTCGCGTTAAAGTGCGCTGCGCGTATCGTAAACATTTCCTATGATAGTATTTTTCAAGAGCAGAGGCATCCCCAGCGTCTTCTAACTCGGACACGCAAGTTCTGATGCGGTCATCCTGAGTCTTGAGCTTTATCTCGAGGAAGTTTTCACCCATCTTGTCAGAGTAAACGCGATGGAGAGGTTCTGATATGTTATTAGAACAAAAGCTACATGACGAGAACAGACACACCTTTTCCTTCGGGATGGTTTTTGTTCTTTTAGGTCGGGTAGAGTCAGCCACACTGGAAGGTCGTCCAGGCCCACGCGCAGGGCATGCAGGAGAATCAAACCGGACTCGTTTAACCCTTAGCCATTCAATCATGCTTGTGTTGACGATGGGTTTTCGACATTCGCTATGATACCATACTGATTTCCGTTCAGATTCACCTAAGCTAGCTAACCGATCTGTAAGTCGCTTAATATCACCCTGACCCAAAGACAGTCGCTCGTTAGCACAATAAATAAGTTCGCCAATCATATCAGGATTGTTTATCAGTCTCTTCTTTGATGTAGCTCCCTCATTGCAGATGATGCACACGCTGTTCTTCTCAGACATGACCTCTAGATGGTTTTGTACTAGTCTCTGTCAGCCTTCTTTCTGAAAAACAAACAAAAAAAAGCCTTGAGCATTTTACCAATATTTTTTTGTCCTTATCTCGCGACAGGGCATCTAGATCGCAAAAATAACTGCACCAAACGTCTTCCTGTGCCTGAAAACCATAAAAAAAGAGGTATTACATGCCTAAGTTTATTGCTACAATTGAAATGACCTTGACCTTAGCATCTTTGGTGAACGGAAATCTGGGATCGCCACTTCCGGTTGCTTCAAAAGTATCATAAATGGATTTAGCGTCATCGAAACCTCTCTAACGACCCCGAGATCGATAAAATCTCTCAGTTGTTAGGGGAGAAAGTCGCATGGTCAGTCCCGGGGGTCACTGGAAACAAAACACCCCATAAAAGGGGGTCCGGGGGTCGGAAAATTTGAACCCCATTATTTTTCAATATTTTGACCTCGAATTAAACCACCAATGCAAAAAAATCAATTTTAGCACGCAAATCGCACGGGATTACACTTCATACCACACTATAACAACAGATGTAAAGATAGGCCTGTCGCATTTCACAAGCATAATAATGCACCAAGCATAACAATACAACACGCATAATAATTAATAGGCCTACCGTAATTATGACACACATCTCCAGCAGCCATCTTAAAAATCGTAATGATTATGAGTAATGGGGGGACCCGGAAATATATAGCCAGTGACGCTGTTGTTGTTAAAAGAGGATGGTCGAGGGCTTACAGTACACGGGATATGAACGACAATCTATGACATTCTCCCCCTCTTAAAAGAAGAAACTAGAACGGCACTCAGTAGAGAGCATACCTCCACCTGGTTGGCCATATCACTCAATGGTGAAGAATCACTTATAAAATTAAATAATTCTCATATCCGAATCCATATTCAGATCTTCACACAAAATTAATCGATTCTTCCTTGTCACACACAACCTGTCTACCAAGTTTCGTCCAAATCCATCCGTAACTTTTTGAGATATCCTGCTATGTATCGTTTTTGGCCCTATCTCCCAATGGTGAAGAATCACTTATAAAATTAAATAATACTCATATCCGAATCCATATTCAGATCTTCACCAAAATCGAAACTATTTGTCCTTGCCAGAGACCCAACCGGTCCACCAAGTTTCGTCCAAATCCGTCCACAACTTTTTGAGATATCCTGCTATGTATCGTTTTTGCCCCTATCTTCCAATGGTGAAGAATCACTTTAAAAATTTGAGTAGCCGGATCCGAATCGGAATCTTCACCAAAATCTAATCATTTCGTCCTTGTTGATAGATGCTACATCTCTGCCAAATTTCATCCGAACCCATCCACAACTTTTTGAGATATTTTCTTTACAAACAAACAAACAGACAGACAAACAGACAAACAGACAGGGGTGAAAACATAACCTCCATCCACCTTTGGTGGCGGAGGTAACTATTAAGTCCTACAAATCCAGGCTATCAGGTGGTTTTCTATCATGCCCTGATCTGTGCAGTACAGGTGCATGAGGGACATTCTTCGGAGTGCTTTTAACCTCCGAGAAACCGGCTGTATCTTCATTTCCAGCCGTGAGCTGATTGGGTGATGGAACCCTCCAGATTGCGTCCATGACAGTAGGTGATAAATGTTGCTTCTGGGACACCTCCGTTTAACATGGGAAATCCCTATCTAATGTCATTTACCCCCTTGTCTTTTTCAAAAATCATAAACACCTCTATTTCTCCCTCTATGAACCTATAATCCTTCTCACCTTATGAACCTATAATCCTTCTTACCTTATGAACCTATAATCCTTCTCACCTTATGAACCTATGATTTTCTTCCTTTATGAATCTATAATCCTTCTAGCCTTATGAACCTATGATCCTTCTCACTTACATGTAATTTTTACCCTATTCCCCCCACTAGCCCCTTAATGTAGTTCCTTAGACCACTCTACTAATGAGCCTATAAATATATTATCTCTTTCTAACTTTTTAAAGAGTTCCATTCTCCTATAGAACTCATCCCCATCAAGTATATTTATAAAGTATACAGGTTCCTTAACCTTTTGTTGTGAAAGTATAAAGTGGTATGTTTCACGGAGGGTTCTTGTTTGACCTCCTCCTCTCCCACATACCATTTTAAAATTATAATATTTATTATCCGATTGATAACCATAAAAGTTCTCACTCCACTCTAATATATTTTTCTTCCCGCCCTCCATTACCCCACTTAACAAATGAATACGTTTATCCGTCTTGAGAACCTTCTGACCAGTGATTCTCTCAACCTCTTGAATCTGATATTTTTCACATTCGTTGTGTTTTCCATTTATATACCAAGGTTGATTACACCTCCACTCTTTAGTCTGGTTGATACTTGGTTCTATCATTTATATAATAGAAAAAAGGTGGTGGTAGCCCATTAAAATCCCTAACCCCCCTTTTTAACTTATCACTTATATATAACTTATCACTTATATATATCTTATCACTTATATATCTTATCACTTATATATCTTATCACTTATATCTTATCACTTATATATCTTATCACTTATATATCTTATCACTTATATACTTATATAACCATAAGGGAGACTATCAATTCCATTTTCTAAAATAAACCTCTTATCATCAAAAGCCCCCAATGCTTTCTTATTCACCTCTTCTGAATATAATTGATGTTTATAACTTCTTATTCCATTAATCTTTCTAAAGTTTTCTTTCTTTGTTGTTAAACAGTTATAATAATCCTTAAAGTTTATTGTCTCTTTAATGACATTTTTCTTTACACCTTTTAACTTCTTATCAGTCTCCCCTTGTGTGTGTGGGGAAGGTGGGGGTGGGATGAGGGGGGATCAAGGGTGGGGGCGCACAGGGGTGGGGGATGATGGGTGTGGTCTGTGTGGGTGTGGTCTGTGTGGGTGTGGTCTGTGTGGGTGTGGTCTGTGTGGGTGTGGGTGTGGTCTGTGTGGGTGTGGTCTGTGTGGGCGGGGTCTGTGTGGGTGTGGTCTGTGTGGGCGGGGTCTGTGTGGGCGGGGTTTGTGGGTGGGGTCTGTGTGGGTGTGGCTTATGATTTTTATTTATTTATTTAATTTTTTTTATTACTACTAATTAAATTAGCTAATCTGGGTGGATGAAAGTATGGATGGTTGTTTAATGAATTATCAGTTTTGTTTTTTGTAATTCTTGTGAGTAAAATGAACCCAAGATTTCTTCCCAATTCATATCATAGAATTTGTAAGTCCAAGGCATAGTATCCATTACATCAACGATTTTGAATAATTCATTAGTCCATCTCTTTGTATAACCTTTCTCAAAATGACTTTTCCATCTGTATATTCTTACAATATCACCAACTTTGAACTTGGGCTTTCTCAAATTAATCTCCTTTTCATATTCTAATTTTGTAAATGTTTCTGATGGTTTTGATTTTGTTGATGAATGAACTGTATTATTGTAATTATCTACAATATCCTGAATAAAATACACCCATTTTTGGGAACCGAGTTGTGTGAATTTTTTATATAATTTCTCTTTTAAAGTACGATTAAAACGCTCAATAACAACTGCTTTTCCTTCATTAAAGGTGCTGTATAATTTAATACCCTCCCCCTTAAGAAATTTCATAAATATTTTGTTATAGAACTCTGTTCCCTCATCGGTCCACAGTTTCTTTGGTTTTCTTTTACTTTTATTAAATATCTGTTGGAAGGCTAACATCAGAGTATAACCTCTCTTGTTTTTCAAAGGAACAACCCAAGCAAATCTACTCCTCAAATCAATAACGGTTAAAGCATACTTGTATCCCTTATCATTTTTTAGTTCGATTAAATCAGCGGACCATATGTGGTCGGTGTATTTAGAATAAACTTTCCTTCTTTTAAACTTTGTGATTATAGGTTTATGTAATTCATCAGCCAAAAGCTCCTCAGTCTTGATGACATCATTAGAGCCTAATAGTTTTTTTAGGGTGAATAACCAAGGCCAAGTTTCAATTTAGCATTTATCAAATTTCTCACAATAAACCTATCAACCTTCTCTCTCAACGTTGGATTTTGTATCAAAGACAAATTATACAACATTTCTCTGTCGGCTTTATGTTTTTCAGTCAACGTAGTGGTTTTCCCATAAGCAATATCATGCTTCATACACACTTCGTCAACCCTATTTGTAGGTTTAGACCAAGGTTTAGGATTGTCAGCCTCATCTAATCTTTTATCCAGGTTTGTTCCAGGACCACAGAAAGAATATCCAGGTAGATGTAGTTCCCCTGGAATTCCAGTTGTTGTAAATTTACTTCCTGACAAAAACTTTTGTATGTCTCCTCCACTTTTAGGAGAGATGAATTGGCACTTTTTAGAGCCACACATTTGACATATTCCTTTTTGATAAACTCTATTATTTTTAGCTTTAACAAAGGAGATATTTTTAGATTTAGTTTTCTTTTTACATTTGAGACAATAACTCATATTTATTTATGAGAAAAAGTCCTACATAGTGCCAAAGCCTTTTGGGTTTTCAACATATACATTTCTATCTTGATTTTTAAAACATAAAGAATCCTTAGGAATGCCTTCACTCTCTCCTCCATTTATTTACAAATAAAACTAACTAAAGTCAATAACACCAACATCATCAACTATATGTTGTATATCTGCTCTCTGAATTTATTATAGCAAATTTAAAAACCAATATCTTCATAAGAGTCATTAGTTCTTTATTTTCCTCTTCGGTGCGTTGAGATTGATTTATTTGTCGTAATAACTTCAATCTTTCATTAATCTCAGGAATGGTCATATTTTTATATTTTTCCCCCCTCTCTCTTTCCTCCCTCTCCTCCTCCTCCTTTTTCTCCCTTTCCTCCCTCTCCTGCTTCTCCTTTTTCTCCTTTTCATCCTTCTTCTCCTTCTCCTTTTTCTCCCTCTCCTCCTTCTCCCTTTCCTCCTTCTCCTCCTTCTCTCTTTCCTCCTTCTCTTCTTCAACTCCTTCCTCCTTCTCTTCTTCAACTCCTTCCTCATCCCTTGCTACCCTTGAGCTTGAGCCCCAAAGAATATTATACATATACTCATCTGGATTTTGAGATATTCTTGTATCTATAATTATTTTTCTCATAATAGGATACCAATAAGATTTGATGACGATTTCTAAAAGAGTTTTATATTTCATAACTTTGAGAAGTTCATTTTTATTTAATATTTTAAACAAGTCTCTATTTGTGGGTTTAGCAATATCAGTATAAGGCCACTTTTTAATGACAAAATTTCCATGTATATGCTCCAAATCATAAGGTATGTAATACCGAGCACCCTTTTCTTGTAGGTATCCCTGAATACAAAAATTATAATTCTCTTGTAGTCTTTTTCCTGCCATTTATGTATCAGAAATATATGTGAGATTAATATTATAACAGGTAATACCACCCCATCTTCCCACTACCAAATCGGTTTGTATTCCTCGGCTTTCTATCCTTATCTCATTACCTTCCTTCTTTGTCATGTTAACCATCGCTATACGATCATATATTTTTCTTTTCTTAAAACCATGTATTTGTTGTTTACTAATTGTACTTCCACATAAATCCTTATCCTCACCAAGCGGATAATATTCTTCTTTACGAGACTGATTCAAATCATGTAGGTCTTCTAAGTTTATTGAAAAATACCAATTATACCCTAAATCAGGCATATCATACCCCCATTTATTGATTCGCATATTAACTATATGTCCTTCTTTATAAAATTCAATTGTAAGCAGATAGTTAAATTGAATGAGGAAAGGTGTATGGTCAGTATAACCGGGTGTTGTGGTTGTAAATTTTACTTGTTTAACAAAACGTGCTGTTTTCTTTAAATATATATATTGTGATAAATCACTAAATCTAATTAAGTCATTCGCATCTGTCGGGTTTGGATCATTGATTAATTTATAAGTATTCTTCATATTAATATTTTTACTTATACTATATTTTTGTTGTTCAGCCTGTGCCTTTGTATAATAATTTGATAAATCAATATCCTGAGAGGATTTTCCAAAGATAGAACCATCTTTTCCAACATAAGTCATTTGTATTAGATTAAAAATGATATCATAAAAATTTTCATTATTGTTGAGTTGAAATAATACATATAAACATAATTGACCGCAACATTTAGAATTAATTTCTTGAACTTGAAATGTTTGATAAACACCATTCTGTAAGAATTGTATTACTTCAACAGGCGGTGGCATACCATAACTATCAAAATAATATTTATCCTGACTATTATGAATACAAACCCAATGAGAACCATTCTGTGTGGCTAAATTCATAATAATATTCATTGTATTCTTGGACAACTTTTTAAATTCATCTCTCATACAAATAACCACATTATCAATTTTTAGTTTTTACAATATTTAGTAAGTTCTATATTTGACATTGTATTCTTTCCAAATTGTTTAAACCATTTATCCATTTATTTATGAGAAAGATAAAATCCATTACCCCTTTTAGTTAGTTTAACACCCGCTTGAGCGATAGAGGAAAGCATATCTCCAACTAACAATCTAGCTTTATCAGGTAGACTTTCAAGTTTTTGAGCAAAATCCACAATTACACCACTTCCACGAATTTGTTTCTCCAACTCCTTGTTATGTCTTTCCAATTCTTTTTGAGCTTTTAGTTGTGCCTTCCTTTCGTTAGCAGTTTTTACCGCTGCTGAAATACCACCAGTCAATGCTCCCGCCGCACTTAAACCAGCAAATAAAGGAATTAGAAACGGGAGAAATCCTCCCTCTTGTATTGAATATTTCTTTAACATAGGTTTTGTCATTTTAATTTTAAGTGAACCAGCATCATTTAGTGTTTTTACCTGCTCTCTTGTGAGTAAAACATCAATTCTTACTGCTCCTTTTCTTTGAATTGTATTAACGTTAATAATACAAGGCTTTTGATTTTGAATACAAGATGTTAATTTATTAAGATTGATTTGATTAACATATACCAGTTCTTTCCTACTCATTTATTTATGAGAAAAAACCTATGTGATATTAATCATAACACCATTATCTGTATTAATCTGTAATTCTGTTTCCTCCAAAAGCAAACAATAAGCATCAACTTCTTCATTCTCTCCTCTTTCAATGTATAGAGAAGTATCCACTCTATTAGACTTTATAGTTTCCTTTTGAGAACTCAGGTCAATTGCGTAGATGGTATAAAGTTTTTGAAACGCAACCATATCCAAAATAGGTTCATTATTACCGTTGCTTTCACACACCTTTTGGTAAGACTTGTAGGCTTCCGCATAATCATTTTTTTCCCAATCAATTTCCAATCTATCTCGCGGATAAAATGTTCCATCAAGAGAAACCCGAAGTTGTTTCACCTTAGCATTATCACTCAGCGCATTATTCTTATCAGTACCCTCCTCTCCATCTGGTTTCTTAAAAATGAGCCATAGGTATCGTGGCTTTCCTTCAAGAACACCCAAATTCCAAGTGTAGGTAGTGTGTTCCAGTTTAACGTGTTGACATCTTCTTTTAAGGTATGATACATTTAGCGGTTTCTTTGAGTTAAGTCTTCTATTTAACATCTCTTCCGTTTTAAGATTAGGAGTATATTCACTAATATACCAACACCAATCATTAATAACAAATTTATTATTGTCGCCAAAAGCATTTTCAACCCCAAAAAGCAACCTATTTACATTATCATTCCTTTGTAGTTGAAATCTAATTTTAAGACCATACAAAACTTTATCATAATCACAAAATCCAAATATACCTTTCAGAGGTACTGCTACGGTAAAACTATTCTCTGCTTTTGTATCATATACATTGACTTCCTTTGACTATAACCAGGGTCAGCATTTGTTCCCGTTGACATATCAGGAATAAAACCTTCAACAGCTCCCTTACCCATTCTATCACTAAACGAATATAGTGTAAATTTCATCATTTCAGATATAGCAGAGACATAATCAACCGCTTCAACCTCTTGTGTTCCAATATACAGGCAGACACTATCAAACATTTTCCAGAAGAAATCATTTACGAGTGTAGCATTAGTATTATTCGCAGCCTTAGTGAATTTAAATTTACACAGCAAGAAACTATCAGCTATATTCAAGTAAGTTTGTTGATTATTTATTTCAAAACTTTTTGTTCCGTTTGAATTCCAGTCTGTTCCTGTTATAGCATTTACCTTAAAATAGTCTTCCTTTTTAGTAGAGTTTGAAATGATAATCGTATCATCCAAATCATAGATACTATCAATCGCTTCCATACTTGTATTTATATAGCATTAAAATCGTTGAAACCCTGACCCAAGTATTTTAATGATTTTTTGTTGTTCTTGTGAAGATAGTTGAGTTTTACCTTTTTTAATTTCTTTGATTGCTTGTAATTTATGAGACTCCTTTTGAGCATCTTTTATACTCTTTATAGCACCCGCAACTGAGCCCATGGCTGAAGCAGTTGAACCAATTAGGTCTTTATGTTTAAGGATGGTTGAACCAATACCCATTAGAGTATCAATTATCCCATCTCCTTTATTTCTAAATTGATGTCCCACACCCCGTTGTCTCTTTGGTTTATAGTATCCTCTACCAAGAAACATACCTTCACCCTTATAATATGGTGAAAGGAACATCCCATCCCCTGTAATTATTTTATATTTTCCAAACTCGTATTTTCTCACAATAACCATGATTTATTTATTGAAAAACTTCACGTAGGTGAATTCTGATGGATATAATTTCATCATTAAAGGATATCATACGATTATCTTGGTCGGTTATCCTAAAATTTACTCTGTATATGGTTTTTCCTGACACAGGTAAAGAGACAAGATTTTTTGGTTCCATATTAAATTTATAACCAATCGGGGTTGAGTATGCACTGAATGAAAATATTGTATTTGTTCTTATTCCATCGTTATAAGCACCATCAATCAAATCACAATGAATTAATACTGAATTTATACCGGAGGATATTTGAATGACATTATCACTGTAAGACGTCCCGTTAGTTTCAATCTTTTTAGAAGAGAAACCCAATAGCTCTCTGAACGAATTTTCAATCGTGAAATCAACTTTATAATTATTTTTAAGTTTAATAGTTGATTTTGAAGTGTGTTTTTGAATATCTATTACAATATTTTTTGGTTCATCACCTTTTTCTTTCATAAGGCGAGAGACTTCTGAAGATATTTGAGAAATCTCGTAAGCACCGGGTGAAACGGTTATAGTTTTATATCCACTTCCTGGATTATAACTAAACTTGTTGTTTTTCTCTGTGATATTAAAAAGGGTATTGTAAGTCTCCATTGACAACAAAGAAGCCTCATATTCTTTTGTGGGGTCAAGTTGTAGTGGGTAAGGGAATGAAGCTGTGTAATCACTCGTTGTGAAATTAAAACTAAGAATTGTGCTTCTCATCTTATTTAATATCTAATAAAATATCTTTGTATTGACATTTATTAATTATTTTCATATTCATCAACTGATCTAAAATGGCAGATGCTTCATTAAAACAATTGTTGTTTCCAGCCTTCTTACTACCTAACAACAATAATAACCTATTAACTAATTGTGATGGGTCATTTGGAAGAAAACTAACACCCGAACCAAGCTTACTTAAAGCATCAATAATATGTTTCTCCTTCTCATTCTTCTTACTTTTACCAGCAACAGAAACTCCATAATCAAGTGCGTTTAACAACTCAATATACTCTCTATCTTCCTCTCTTTCCATATCAAGCGGTTCATCAAAATAAGGTGAATTAGCATGTCCATCTTTTGTTAGAAGAAACATTAATCTTGGGGTTAATTCAACATTTGGTTGGTCAGAACTTAAGAACACCAATTTATCATTAAATATCAATAACTTTTCTTTCACAAGATGGAACTGTGCTGGTTCTTCTGTTGGAATGAGACCTGCTCTGGTTTTTGAACCCTTCAAATATTCATTGTTTTGAAGAGCTTCTACAATATAATTGGAAAGTTTATTTACCTTCTCAAGATGCCGAAATAATCCTTCATCATCATATTCTAATTCTCCAAGTTCTTGCTCTGTCATTTGACTAAAATCTTTGAGCATTTGAAATTTTTTCGGAGTAAATTCTACCGTGGGAACTGTAGGTGAAATCGTTTGTTGAGTTTTTAAAAGTGGTTTAAAAAATTTCTCTTGTTTTCTTTCAAAGGCTTCTTCACCAGTTAGTTTCTGTCTCCTTTTCTTCTTTATGTCTTCCTGTTGCTTTACAACTTTTGAAACCAACTCTTGATGTTCTTTAAACTTTCTTACTCTTTCTTCGGTATTCATTTTCTGTATTTATTTATTGAAAAATATCATTTAGTATCTCATCTTGTTTCACAACAATATATTTATATTTTCCAATCGTGTGTTTCATATTATTTTCAAATTCCTTCTTACTACATAATGTAGAACAATTATCTCTCCAAAAATTATTTGTATCTATTGAATTTAACTTAAATAAAATAAAAGTATTAGCATTGTTTCTTATTGAGCGCCGAGGGAGTTGAAAATATGACTGACTAAGATAAATACAATTACAAGAAGAATGTCTCCCTCTTGTATAGTAGCTATCCATTACTGTTTGGTTTCTCTCATTAACACAATCATCAAAGATAACGAGGTTCTTTTTTGATTTATCTAAATCTTGAGGTGAAGGTATATCATCTGTATTATCACTGAGAATACAAGTTATGGGTTTTGGTTTTGATTTTGATTTCTGTGTATCACAAAATAATTGTATTATATCATCAATATCATAATCATTTAGTTTGTTTTGAAGTTTAAATAAACCGATAATGTCTTCCTTTTTAAGACCCGCATTAAAACCCTGTGAGAGTAGTTGATACTCGGGTTGAAAACTTGACTTTGTAAAAATTATTAAATTATCATAATCTAAAAAATTAGGACTAAGGAGCATCTTTAAAAGTAAACAGGTTTTTCCACATCCGCTTGAACCGACTATTAGACATCTCAATGAATTTGGAAGATTTTTATGGTTATTAAATTTTATCTTATTTTCCCAAACGGGTAAAAAATCATTCATTTATATATTTGGAAAACAAGTCATCTAACTTTTTTTGAGTTTTTTGAGAAACTCTATATTTTATCCTGAGTTCAGGTTTAATTTCAAAATAATCCATTATTTTGTTTATATAGTATCTTGTATTAACATTTCCATTAAAATTATTTTGAATAATAAATATCATTAAACCCTTATACATTTCCTCAATACAAATAGTCTCTTCCCTTGTAAGAAATGGTGTATTATCACCATAATACTTAACATTCATCTCTCTTATTAATCTTGTAAAGTAATTCATTTTTGGTTCTAATTTAAAAGAGTTATATATTTTTCTATATTTTTTATTATCATTAATTAAAATTAAATCACAGAAAATACATTGTTTATATGAACCCTCATTATTAAGCCCTATTCTACCACAATGGTGGCAGATTTCTAATTTATCATATGGAGAGTCTGGAAATTCTAAATATCCTTCAGAATTTATCATATTTATAAAGTAAAATTATACTTAAAACAAAGTGCCTTTTTTAGAGACTTTTTTAAAGATGAAACTGTGCTTAAAGTAAAACACAAAAGACAAATTTCAATCAATCTCTACTTCGGTGGAAGATATAGAAAAATATGTCAAAGATGTTAAATTGAACAAAGATAAATATGGAAATTTTTGGATTAAACCCATAATGGAGAATAACATGTGTCCTTTTATTAAATTTACGGGACAAGCTATGTTAATTAATAACTCTATTAAAGTAAATTTGACAAAAGTTTCTCCACTACTACTAACAATTTACTCAAAGCTTGAAAAGGTCATTGATAAAGAAGCTTTGAAAATGAATGATAAGACCATAAACGATTCTCGAGGAAACATTTGTATATTCTTTAATAGACCCAAAGATATGGGTGAAATTAATAATATGAATATTAGTGGTGAACTATCATTCCGTACTCTGATTATTAGAGATTATTTGAAAATAACATTTAATGTAAAAAATATTGTGGTTATTAGTTCTAATGAAAGAAAATATATAGATATTGATGGAAGTTTAATGGTATGTAAATGAGTGATATTAACAGTCAATACTCCGAGAGTTATTATACTGAGAGTCTAGGATCTGAAGATAGTTATGATACTAATAGTTTGTGTTCAAATGATAGTTATGAGAGTAGCTTTATTGATGACTCAGATAGTGAAATTGAAATTGATGAACTAGAGTATCTAAACTTTCTGGCTAATACATAGACGCTTTACTTTAAGTAAAGTTATATACATAAAACGTGTTGAAAAGCTCAAAGGTGTTTTACTTTAAGTAAAGTTATATACATAAAACGAGTTGAAAAGCTCAAAGGTGTTTTACTTTAAGTAAAGTTATATACATAAAACGAGTTGAAAAGCTCAAAGGTGTTTTACTTTAAGTAAAGTTATATACATAAAACGAGTTGAAAAGCTCAAAGGTGTTTTACTTTAAGTAAAGTTATATACATAAAACGAGTTGAAAAGCTCAAAGGTGTTTTACTTTAAGCACAGTTTCATCTTTTAAAAAGCCTCTAAGAAAGGCACTTTGTTTTAAGTATAATTTTACTATATAAATAAATATGATCAAAGCAACGTATTGCGACGTTTGTGAACAAGAATATAAACAATACAAAAGACACCTTAAAACTAACAAACACACATTTAATCTACTTCACCTACTATCTCCTATTCAGAAGGAAACAAAACACTGTTCTGCATGTAATAAAAATATCCTCAAGAAAGGCTTCGAAATACATCTTAAAAAATTCTACATTTATCAAATTTTATCACAACTAAAAACTCTGATGGCGCATTCAAAGGACATATTAAAATAAGAGTCTTTAACTTCAAACCTCCTGAACCAGAGTCTATAGTTGATGCTGTAGAAATAGTTAAACCTGCTGTTCAAACGTTGATTGAAAAAACACTAAAAGAAATGAAACCACTTAAATTTTATATGGGAGTAAAATTAGAAATGACAAAGGACGAAGGAGTTATAGATACACCATACATGAGAACTGAGCCACACTTTATATCTTCATATCAAGATTTTAAAACATCAGGAGTCTATGATGAACTTATTAAACAAGAGCAAGATGTGGATAATTCAATCGTAGGAAGTGGATTCAATATAGGAAAAATTATTTACATAGACATTCATATTCTTAAATCAGATCCTCTAAAAGCTTCTTCCTACATTGATTTACCCAGTGTTATCAAAAATAGAAAAGCAGTTATCAATATCAAAAATAAAGACAATAAATGTTTTCTCTGGTCTATTCTAGCACACTTACATCCTCCACATTTTCATGATGAAAGAGTATCTCATTATAAAAAATATGAGAATACATTAAATACGAAAGATCTAAAGTTTCCTATGGCTTTAAATGATATTCCTAAATTTGAAAAGATAAATAATTTATCAGTTAATGTTTATGGTCTAACAGAAACAAACAGCATTCAGGTTTTAAAGCTTTCTGACAATTGTAAACAAACTCATATTAATCTTCTATATTTTAATTCAGAGGAAAATTCACATTATACATACATTAAAGATATTGCTAAATTAATAAAACCACAAGTATGTAAAAGAACAAATAAAATATATATTTGTTTGCGTTGTCTTAACTTCTTCCATACACAAGAAAGATTAGATAAACATTCAAATTATTGTGGTGAACATAAATCAACGGTAATCAATATGCCTAAAGAAGGCTCAAATATCACATTCAAAGATGAAAAGAAAAAGATCAAACATCCATTTGTTATATATGCTGATTTTGAAAGTATTCTAGAAAAAATAGATACTGCTTCTCCAGATCCAAAATAATCATACACAAATAAATATCAAAAACATACACCTTGCGGTTTTTGTTATTATATCAAATCATCCGTTGGTGATAAATATAACAAGGTAGAGGAGTATAGAGGCTCAAATACCCCAGAGGAGTTTGTGAAACGACTAGAAAAAGACTGTGTCCGATTAACCAAGATAATGAGAGAAACTAATAAACCAATGTCCTTGACGAGTGAACAGAAAAGGGAATTTAGAAAAAACAATGTTTGTCATATTTGTGAGGAAAAAATTGGTGAAGGTCTAAAGGTTAGAGATCATTGTCATCTCACTGGTAAATATAGAGGTCCAGCTCATCAAAGTTGTAATATTAATTATCAACTCCACTCTTTCATTCCTGTCTTTCTTCATAACAATGCTCATTATGATACGCATCTATTTATTAATGAACTTTCAAAGACATCTGGACACATTTCAGCAATTCCTAACACAGATCAGAAATACATTTCATTCACAAAAACAATTCACATATCTCCTATTACTCATATCAGATTTCTTGATACATTTAAATTCATGGCAAGTCCATTGGCTAACTTGGTTCAAAATCTAAAAGAGTTTCCATGTCTTTCAGAGTATTTTCCAGATAAAGATTTTCTAACACAAAAGGGAATTTACCCCTATGACTATATGAACTCATTTGAGAGATTCAATGAAACACAACTTCCTTTAAAAGAAAATTTCGATAACAAATTAAACAACAGTCATATATCTGATAAAGATTATGTACACGCACAAAATGTTTGGGAAAAATATAACATCAAGAATCTTGGCGAGTATCACGATTTGTATCTCAAAACTGATGTGCTTTTATTGGCCGATGTATTTGAAGCCTTTAGATCTGTTTGTCGCACTGGATATGGATTGGATCCTGCTCACTACTACACAGCACCTGGATTGGCTTGGAGCGCGATGTTGAAAATGACAAAACAAGCTTTGGATTTGATAACCGATGTCGATATGCTTTTGATGATTGAAAAGGCAAAAAGAGGTGGAATTTCACAAGTATGCTCGAGCAGATACGCAAAAGCAAATAACAAATATCTTCCAAATTATGATTCAACGAAAGAGAGTTCTTACTTGATGTACTATGACGCAAACAAATTGTATGGCTGGGCAATGTCTCAAGCTCTTCCTTATGGGAAACTAAGATGGGTAAAGGAAAAAGACTACACAAAGGTTTTACAAGATGTATGTATCTCTACACAAAAAGAATTGGATGATTCAAAGGTTGGTTATTATTTTGAGGTCGATTTAAAATATCCTGAAGAACTTCATATCAAACATAAAGATCTTCCATTTGCTTGTGAGAAAGAAAGTCCAAAGAAAGAATGGTTGAGTGATTATCAACGATCGTTTGATATAGGTGAATCAACAGAAAAATTACTTACTACATTATATAACAAGAAAAATTATGTACTACACCAAAGAAATTTGCGACAATATTTATCAAAAGGTCGAAGAGTAGAGAAGATCCACAGGGTTCTAAAGTTCAATCAAATGCATTGGTTAAAGGGGTACATTGATTTTAATACACAAAGAAGAACAGAGTCAAAAACAGATTTTGAGAAAGACTTTTATAAATTGATGAATAATGCGGTCTTTGGTAAGACCATGGAGAATGTGAGGAAAAGACAAAATATCAGACTAGCAACATCTTGGGAACAAGCATCAAAATTAATTAATAGACCGAGTTTTACTAGAGCTGAGGTCTTTACTGAGAACTTTTGTGCGATCCATTTGGTTAAAGAGAGTATTGAAATGGACAAACCTATTTACATTGGAACATCAATTCTTGACTTGTCAAAGTCATTAATGTATGATTACTTTTATATTAATCTAAAATCAAAGTATAAGGATAATGTGTCATTGTTGTATATGGATACTGATAGTTTTATTTTGAAAATTAATACTGATGATGTTTATTCAGACATGAAAAAGGACATTAATATCTATGATACAAGTAATTACAGTCCAGAGAGTGAGTTGTTCTCTTCTAAAAATAAAAAGGTGATTGGAAAGTTCAAGGATGAATTGGGAGGAAATGTTATGAGTGAATTTGTGGGATTGAGGTCGAAGGCTTATGCTTATAAATACATTGTGAATAACGTTGAAAAGACTGATAAGAAGTTAAAAGGTGTAAAGAAAAATGTCATTAAAGAAACAATAAACTTTAAGGATTATTATAACTGTTTAACAACAAAGAAAGAAGAGTTTAGAAAGATTAATGGAATAAGAAGTTATAAACATCAATTATATTCAGAAGAGGTGAATAAGAAAGCATTGGGGGCTTTTGATGATAAGAGGTTTATTTTAGAAAATGGAATTGATAGTCTCCCTTATGGTTATATAAGTATATAAGTGATAAGATATATAAGTGATAAGATATAAGTGATAAGATATATAAGTGATAAGATATATAAGTGATAAGATATATATAAGTGATAAGATATATTTATAAGTGATGTTAAAAAGGGGGGTTAGGGATTTTAACAGGCTACCGCCACCTTTTTTCTATTATATAAATGATAGAACCAAGTATCAACCAGACTAAAGAGTGGAGGTGTAATCAACCTTGGTATATAAATGGAAAACACAACGAAATGTGAAAAATATCAGATTCAAGAGGTTGAGAGAATCACTGGTCAGAAGGTTCTCAAGACGGATAAACGTATTCATTTGTTAAGTGGGGTAATGGAGGGTGGGAAGAAAAATATATTAGAGTGGAGTGAGAACTTTAATGGTTATCAATCGGATAATAAATATTATAATTTTAAAATGGTATGTGGGAGAGGAGGAGGTCAAACAAGAACCCTCCATGAAACATACCACTTTATACTTTCACAACAAAAGGTTAAGGAACCTGTATACTTTATAAATATACTTGATGGGGATGAGTTCTATAGGAGAATGGAACTCTTTAAAAAGTTAGAAAGAGATAATATATTTATAGGCTCATTAGTAGAGTGGTCTAAGGAACTACATTAAGGGGGTAGTGGGGGGAATAGGGTAAAAATTACATGTAAGTGAGAAGGATCATAGGTTCATAAGGCTAGAAGGATTATAGATTCATAAAGGAAGAAAATCATAGGTTCATAAGGTGAGAAGGATTATAGGTTCATAAGGTGAGAAGGATTATAGGTTCATAAGGCGAGAAGGATTATAGGTTCATAAGGTGAGAAGGATTATAGGTTCATAGAGGGAGAAATAGAGGTGTTTATGATTTTTGAAAAAGACAAGGGGGTAAATGACATTAGATAGGGATTTCCCATGTTAAACAGAGGTGTCCCAGAAGCAACATTTATCACCTACTCATGACTAGTTCAGGTGGTTTATGTACAGGAGGATCGATGCCACCAGAGTTTTGGACCTTACCACATTGTGCCAGGTCACGCAGACAGTTGTCTCTTTACCACCAGGGTAACGCACATGAGCATACTGAGGGTTTGCCTCAAGCAGTTCCACCTCCTCAATGAGTGGGTCATACTTTGATTGTCGCACATAACGTTTCAAGAGAACAGGCCCTGGTGAGGAAAGCCATTTCCGAATTGAACAGCCACTTGTAGACCGACGTTGATAATTTAATAAACGCTCATGTGGAGTAACACTGGTAGCAGTCGAGAGTAGCGAACGTATGGAATGTAATGCGTCTAACAGAACATCCTCCCATTGAGGGCTTGATAGGTCTCGCGATTTGAGAGCCAGAAGAATATTATTCCAAATCACACCATTGTAACGTTCACACTGGCCGTACCCTTCAGGATTGTACGGGGTAGTACGACTGGTTGAGACACGAGAGTGTAGGAAGTGCTGCAATTCTGTGGATAAAGGAAGTTCCCCTGTCAGAATGTATGTAAGCCGGCATACCAAATATAGCAAAGAGTTGACTAAGACATCTGATCACGGTGCAAGTTGTCATGTCAGGATAAGGAATGGCGAATGGGAAAAGAGAGAATGGGATCTATTACATTAAGCAAGTAGTGGTTAGCCGTAGATGATGGTATGGGCCCCTTTTAAATATATACTGAGTCTTTCAAAGGGTTGTGTAGCTTTTATCAAATGTTACTGTTGCGGTCTATGGAATCGTGGTTTGCACTCGGCACACACTGGACAGGAGGCCGTTACCTTCTTCACATCCTCAACAGAGAAGGGAAGATTCCGAGTTCTTACGAAATGTACCATCCTTGTGATGCCCGGATGCCAGAGAGAATTGTGTAGTTTGATCAATGTGTCTGTGCTGATTGCCGATCAGTATGCTCTGGATAATGTGTATCCCACTATGTTCTCGCTCCCGGGTCGGAACTGTATGTCCAAGTTGTAACAGGCAAGCTCGATCCTCCATCTTTGTATTTTATCATTCTTGATCTTGCCCGATTGTTTGGAGTCTAACATGAAGGCTACGGACTTCTGATCGGTGATCCGGGTGAAGTGGCGCCCAGTCAGATAGTGTCACCACTTGCGCAATGATTCAACAATAGCATAGGCCTCTTTCTCCACTGAAGAATGTTTGCGTTCACTTGCATTCAGTGTCCTAGAGAAAAATGCCACAGGTCTTCCGGCTTGATTAAGAGTGGCGGTGATCGCATTGTCTGAAGCATCCGTCTCGACAACAAATGAGACTGATTCATCGATACACACATGACATACACACTGACACTGACATCGATTCACTGACACAAAGGATTTTTCTATCACACGAACCCAGTTACACTCCCCCTAAAATAGATTAATTAATTATGTAAAATGATTAAAAATCACGGGACAACCCGGGTTACCGCGTGGTGGATCATTTGG
This sequence comes from Myxine glutinosa, assembly GCF_964187855.1. Lineage (NCBI taxonomy): Eukaryota > Metazoa > Chordata > Myxini > Myxiniformes > Myxinidae > Myxine > Myxine glutinosa. The sequence goes on along the minus strand of NC_136262.1, from coordinate 223,621,484 downwards.
TGAATTATAGTAAGATACAGAATCCCGAGTGGGACAAACTTGTCGAGAGTGTCAAAAGTTCACACAAAAAAAGCACTTCTGTTGCTTTCCAGCAGCGGTGACTACTTGAGAGTCATCTGGACGAGTAGGTTGGCAAGTCGTTGTTTCGGCTTCGGCAGTAGGGCTAACGACCAAAGAAGTTTAACTGTGTTCAGGGGTGTCACAGGTGCCGTATATGACTCAGAACACCTCTGAGCTTGATCGAGAGCCCGAGCCTGGTCAAAAGTGTCGCGAGATCCAACGTTTTATTCTCGAGGTGCCGTTGGAGAATGACACGGGGCTGCAATCCACTTATGAAGGCATCCCGGATGGACTCCTTATATTTCTCAGCAGCGACAGCCCTGTAATTACAGTCTCCACTCAAATGCTTCAATGCCTGCAGGTATTCATCAAGAGTTTCTCCCGGTTGCTGTCGATGACTCGCCAATAGGTGCCGTGCATAGACTTCATTCTTTGGTCTTACGTAAGAAAAAGTGTTGCGTTTCTTCTTCTTTCAACAATAACGACTTCTAGCTTCCAGTCCGTACAACCAATCATGTTGAAATTTGAAACACTTATTCCCCTTGATGAGAGCTACATGGCATTAAAATATCAAGTCGATCAATGCAGCAGTTCAAGAGACCGAAGCTTTTAAAGATTTTTGTTCAATTATATACTGCGGCCAAACCATTTTATTATTAATATTATTATTATTATTTTTTGTATACAAGATCGAGGCTCGTGTAAGAGCTAACATTAATCACAAAATAACAAATGGACACACAAAACATGCAATGAATGGAGCGGAAGACAAGAGCGGGAGAGAGGGAAGCACACAAGGACCACAACATGTTGTCATGTCATGTGGCTTATTGAAACTTCCCAAGTAACGTTTTAACTTCTCCACATGGGGAACGTTTGTGTAAAGTTTCCACTCGATATCATCAAAAAATACGGAGGACATAGGATTTAAAGTTTATGCTTAAAAACGACATAACTCCTAACCGATGCGACATACGACGTCGTCATGTGGTAACTTTTTGTTCGTCATGGGCGTTTGATTGTGCCTGCAAAGTGTGGGCTCGATCTGTTCAGCCGTTGTGGAGAAAAAGAGGTTTTAGTTGTTTTTTTTAACAAAAAACAATATGGCAGCCGAACTATTGATGTATGACGTCGAAATTTTTTGCATTGTGAATTTTTTTCACTCAGGGGTCCTTCACAATTATCGACATTTTCATAAGTGTACAAAGAGTACTCTTTTTCATGACCCCTCTCCGTCCCCCCAAAAGTGCACAAGAAAAATGTTGATATTTTTTGCATCTTTTAATACCGAAGTGTCCATTACAGTACCTCATCAGATTTGTAGGCCTACTCATTGGAAATTGCTCAGTTACGTATTTCCAATACAGGTACAGTAAAACGTCAGATGCTAGCCTGGTGCAGCTTGGTGCCGCTTGGATATAGAGCATAAAATAAACAGGCACGTATTCACTCACCACAATATTCCTACATTTTTTCTATGGTATTTGAACATCATGAACAGATTAAATAAAAACAAAGAATATATATGTTTGAACACCGAATTATTTCTCACGAACGTCAAATCACCCAACAGTGATTGTTACGATTCTCCAATCGTGTTCAACCATGTCACATCATGGTATTTCACCTTGTGGTGCATGTAGCTAGCTAGCTTCTAGGTTGTGAGAAAGTACCATTGCTTAGAATTACTATTAAAATATATATGTAAATTAACTTTTTCCAGCTCACTATCAGCTTTTAAAAGTGAACAAATCAAATCAATATTAAATTATTCTACTACGCTTTAAACTTAAACTAGGGTGAAACTATCCCCCACCATCCCGGTATTTCTGAGTAGTTTTCGGGGGCCTGTGTTCCATGTCAAGATGGAATCAAACAGAAAAATGATGAAATGAATATTAAATGATTGATTGAAATACATAGAACCGCCCGAGTAGAAACTGTTTACAAAAAAAAACCACATGACGATCATGTGGGGATTCCCCATGTAATGAGTTGCTTCTTCAAGACGAGAGTTAGGCCTAGAATTTGGTCGATATAGTCAATTTTTTTTTCCTTTAGCTGGCCTATCCTTTTCCTGCTTGTGGTTATCTTTGTTCTGGTGCCTGAGTAGCTGGTACCGTGTGGGGTAGTTTGCATCACAGACTGGACATCAGTGTTGCTTTTCAGCTGGTTGGTCAGTTCTGTTGAATGCCCGAACACCACCGTGGATGAGCTTGATGTGTTTGTCTTCATCAGCTATACTGGTGTAGACATACCTGAAATTATATGACAATAACGCACTATGCATCAAAAGTAGTGTAATCATAATATTTACCTGAACTTCTTGTGTTCATGAAATAAAGAATACAATTCTTCAGTACTTTTTATCATCATTACCTGCATTTGTTGCAACTTTTGATTGTATCCTTCACATGTTGGTCAGGGTTGCTGAATGCCAAAGTTCTTGACAGCTGATGTAGGGTCATGTAGTGGCCAGGACACTCTGGGTCTGGTGTTATGGGAGGGAAGAGCCATTTGTCGCCAGTGGGTAGCTTCCATACATTCCCAGCTCTCACTTCATCAGCCATGCATCTGCAATCATAGTCTCCACAGCTGCCCTTCCGGAAGCAGACAAAGCCATATCACCGATCCATATGTTTGGATATGTATTTCCATTCCTCCAAATTGGATGATAACTGTTCATTATCACAGATGCCTTTCATGCTAGATCTGAACATATCCTTGGTAATCTCATATCTACCTGTTGCTCCACTATACTACAATACTCTAGTGATAGGCTCGATCATAGAACCCCATATTTTAAACGGCTATAGGAATGTTCATGATGTTGAATTTTAAGTACACTTCAATTTTTTTGGTTTGTCGTTTATTAATTTATTCAGAAATTTCATCACATCGAACAAGAAAATAAATCACAACATATTAAATTTTCAATACAGTCAGTTTCCTAATCAAGGGCAAGAGGTAAGTATTCTGGGCTTCTCAGTTATTTGTGCGTGGCGACGTTTTCTTACCGACATTTTTTTACTTTTTAAAAAGCGTACACCGGGTCGGACCCCCCTCCTCCCCAACGTACGTTTTGTACGCTCGTGAAAATGTCGATAATTGTGAAGGACCCCTCAGGTTATGTAAAAAAAAGATCATATTCGTGGCATCAATGGGTCTATTTGTCGAATTCTAACCTGGTAACGGCAGCACTTTAAATATCCTAAATAAACATGTTTTTGGTCAAATTGCAAAGTTCTTTAGAATGAGCCATGACTCAATTTTTTCTTTGAGCCGTTTCAGAGATATGGAGGTGCAAAGTTGAAGGTGTTTTCCAAGATGGCGCCCATACTACGTGACCTTTGATGTCATAATTAGCATTAAAAATTATACGTGTCTAGGCAATCACTTGGTGAAAATTTCATGTCAATCGAACCAACGGTTGCTGAGAACATTAATTTAAAGTTTTCAAAAGTCAACGACTGGCGGAAGAAAAAGAAAAACTCTAGGAAAAACAATAGGTATTCCTATGCATTTAAATGCAGAGGAAACCTCAAAATGAAATTGAAGAGTAAGTAAATCCATCTTGAGGAGTCTGTACGATGATTCACTAAAAAGGTAGTCGCTAATTCCAGCAAAGAACTCGCGGTCTGAAAAAGAACTCGCACAAAATCGTTTTGCTTGTCGCCGTTAAAATAATTTGCAGAAGCGCTGACGTTTCGGGCTTAGCCCTTCCTCAGAGCGATATCCCAAAATGTTTTATCCTCTTGTTTTTACGAATGAATGAATGAATGATCGTTTTTAGGCCATTTTCCCCGCTAGAGCAGGGGTTAGCCTTGCGGGCCCCATGACAATCATGGTTCCCTGTTTGAGGCAATGTTTTTATGGCCGGATGCCCTTCCTGACGCCAAACCCTTGGTCACACTCTTTGATGCACAGGGATACGGTGTACCTATTCTAAATCGAGGTACACACCGTGATCATTCATCCCAGCAAGCTGGTACTCAAATTTGCCGACCTCGGAAGGATGAACAGGCTGAGTCAACCCCCCTGGTGTTAATTCAGCGATCGACCGGGATTCGAACCCAGGATCCTACGATCCCAAGCCGGCACCCTAACCGCGAAGCCATCCTCTTGTTTTTATAAACAATGGAAATGATTTATGATTGTTGAGGATTGTGTAATTAGTAGATTGAGTGTCAGTTCAAGTTATTTAACCCTCAGGATATTTTATCTCATGGAAAATACTTGACAGAAAGAAATGCAATAGATCTGTGGCAGATGGAGACGGGCCTTTTAGGCTTGCGCTGTGCAAAAACAAACAGGCTTTTGAAATAGCAGATGCCCCGTGGCTCAGCAGGTTATTGTGATGGTGCACATGCTGTTTGTGATCCACCAACTGCCGGGATCAAACAACACTGGTTCTGATTTCCTCTGCGTGAGGCACCTCTCTGTCTTACTTCACACTATGCAGCTGTTATCCAGTCCATTGTTTTGATATCTCCTTAAAACTTTCCGAAGGATGTGCTTTGATCAATAAATGTTTTTAACACTTTCACACTTGATTTTTTTTTTGGGAGGAGGGGTTGAATTGGTCCACTTCTTGCATGTCTGACTGCTATATCAAACTTTGTGTGTGTGTAAACATTTGTGAAATGAGTATGGATTCATTTTAACTTTGTACTTTTTATTTATTTAGCTATTTTTGGTTGAAATCATTCACAATTGTCTTTGCCTTTATATTTGTGCATTTAAAAAAAGGAAGTGTTTTAGCTGTCCCTGGATCTTGCTTTTGTCCAGAACCTGGAGCACAGTTTTGCGGTCACCAGGGCATGGTACCGAAAATACATCTATAAAAGACAGGACCAGGAGATTTGATATTTTTACTTCCACCACCAAAGGTGGATGGAGGTTATGTTTTCACCATTGTTTGTTTTTCTGTCTGTTTGTGAACAAGATATCTCAAAAAGTTTTGGATGGATTCAAACGAAATTTGGCGGAGAGGTAGTGTATGTGACGAGGACGAAATTATTAGATTTTGGAGAAGATCCGGCTTTGGATCCAGCTGATAGAATTATTTAATATTTAAGCGATTCTTCACCATTGAGAGATCGGGTGAAAAGTGATATATAACATGATATTTTAAAAGGTCATGGACGAGTTAAGACTAAACTTGGTGGACGAGTTGGTTAGGTGACGAGAACAAACCGATTAGATTTTGGTTCAGCTCCTAATCCAGATCCGGCCTATCAGTGGGATACAAAACAAACTGTTCAGCCTGGCGGAGGTATGCGCTCTACCAAGTGCCCTTCTAGTTATTTTATGTGGTGCTGCCACACCTCCAATCTGAAAGGTTTCTTAAGGTGGGGCAAAGCAAAGCAGAGAAAGATGCAGCTGCTAGACAGCCTATCAGTTCAAAGTATGGATGTCATGTGCAAAAGCAGGAAGCTGGTCTATAGCCTTCTTTGTTTGGCTGCCAAACTGGCTTCGAGAACAAGTCTTTAACTAGAGTAGTGTGGGTTTCATTGCAGACTTCTGTGCCCTGGCCTTCAGCATATTCACAAACCTGCCTTTGAAATGGACATATGGATTTGGAAGATGATATTCAGTGGACCATGTATACATTCATTTGTTTACTGCTCTATCCTTGACTATAAAATGGCCTATTGACATTTTGCCACGTGTAATCTCCAGTTTTCAGTGAATAGGTATCTGGAAATAGTAGAAAGGCCTTCCGATGCTCAAATATTGCTCTGAAATAAGGATTAGCTTGTTTTTTATATACAGTAAGATCAATGCTAATTGGTATATATAAAAATAAAAATAATCATGATGGCAGTAGTAAATGGCAGAGACAAACTAGAACGGTACTTGGTAGAGCGCATAACCCCGCCACGCTGAACAGTTTATGTTTTGTATCAAACTGATAGGCCAGACCTGGATTCGGACCTGAACCAAAATGGAATAGACTTGTTCTTGTCATATAACCAACTCGTCCACCAACTTTGGTCATAACTCGTCCATAACGTTTTAAAATATCATGTTATATATCGCTTTTCACCCGATCTCTCAATGGTGAAGAATCACTTAAAAAATTAAATAAGTATCGTATCCGAATCCATATTCAGATCTTCACCAAAATCGAATCTATTTGTCCTTGTCACACACACAACCGGTCCACCAAGTTTCGTCCACATCCGTGTATAGCTTTTTGAGATATCGTGCTACATATCGTTTTTGGCCCTATCTCCAAATGGTGAAGGATCACTTAAAAAATTCTACTAGCCGGATCCGAATTTGGATCTTCTGAGGAATGAATGAAATGAATGAATGAATGATCGTTTTAAGGCCATTTTTTCCCCGCGAGAGTGGAGGTTATCCTTGCGGGCCCCATGGCCATGACAATCATGGTTCCCTGTTTGAGGCAATGTTTTAATGGCCGGATGCCCTTCCTGACGCCTTGTGAGGGAAATTGAATAATGTTGTCCTTGTCATATACACTACCTCTCTGCCAAATTTTGTTTGAATCAGTTCACAACTTTTTGAGATATCTTGTTCACAGACAGACAGACAGACAGACAGACAGACAAACAAACAAACAAACAGACAGGGGCGAAAACATAACCTCCATCCACCTTTGGTGGCGGAGCTGGTATATATAAGGGGCTCCCAATACCACTGCCACTGATAAATATAGCAAACTGCAATGATACAAAGCACATGCAAGCAAACTAAGCATTTGAATAAATAGCAAAAAGCAAGAAAAGCAACTGGACAGTAGAGAATTGGAAGGGAAAGTAATCTCCAGAAGTGCAACTCATGACCAAAAAAATATTTGTAAGTCCAGGTGCAGGGATGGGTATTCATTAATAGCATAGTACAATCATATTGCATACCAACCTCCTCTCCTATTCACCTCTCCCCTTTCCCTCCCAACATTTCCTCTGGGAGTGACATGATGAAGTGTAAATAGAAAATTAGATATTTGGAGAAGATACTGAGGTACTCGTATTGGTTAAACAGCCAACTTCGACATACCTGGAGAAAAACTAACCCTCAGATTGTTCACTTGCCACATTGATGACTGGGCAAAACGGTCTTAATATTGCTGTGCATGAAGACTTCATTGTTGATCAAATTTTTCAATCACGAGTAATCAGTGGCGTTCATCATTTGGGGGCCCCATGCAAAATGCAATAGTAGCCTAGTGGGGTCCCTGTGAGCCCTGTCAATCTGTCATCACGTTAAAATATGCCATTTGACATCTCGCTGTCTGCCGTTGGGTATTCGGTTCGGGTGTTACTTATGCAATCTCAACCAACCAGAGTTGCCAAGGGGACTAACTACGTGTCATAAGACAAAGGCTGGAGCGACTTCATTTGTTCGCTCACCAGGAGTTCTGAAGGTGGGGCGATGCAAATCCTCTTCGTAAATGTGTACCGTGAAGCGCCGCTCCCGGTGGTGGTGGGAGAGGGTATTACGAGTGACGCTTCAGAACCCTTAATTTAACTCCTCATGGGCAGTTGGCCAATCAATGTTGAGAAGCCTATTCAGTATTTCGAGATCACTGTCCCACAGCGACCAAAATTACTTTTTAATTGCTCACATCACAATACATTTCAATAATTATTGGTTCATATGCAGTACAAGGCTGCGGGATAGCATCTTGGCTGAGGGCACGGCTGTGCCACTGATACAGTGCCCTCTGCTGGTTACGGCAGGAATTTGTTCATGGTGCCGGCGATAGCTCACATACTATTTATGAAAGACACCATGGGATCTTTAACGTCCACAAACTAATGCTAGGAGATGGGATGCCCAGTATAACATCCATCCAAGGGACATTGATGAATCAACTGCCTGTGAAACACCGGGATGACAGTTTATAGCTGGGTCAGGATTCAAACCCAGGCTAGACAGCTTAAATGTGATTATGCATACCACTACCTACATCCTGTCAGCCCTATACATTTCAATGAAGGATATATATATATATATATATATATATATATATATACATATATATATATATACATATATATATATATATATATATATATATATATATATATATATATATATATATATATATATATATATATATATATATATATATATATACATATATATATATATATATATACTGTATATATATATAGTAATCCAGAAACCCTGAGCACATTTAGAAGAACGATACCTGCAACAAACAACTAAGTTTATTATTGTTCTTTGGTGCAAAACAAAACATGATTACTCGTTAAACAGTCTAATCAGTCTAATATACATGAAACAGATCAGTTCAAATGTTCAAACTGCACTCTGACATGCAGTTCTGCATGTTTCAGTTGTTAAGGCAGCAGTCTCATTACGGATGAATTGTTTCAAGTCTCTAAGGGTCATAGGATTCCTCACATACACTTTGTCTTTGAGGAAACCCCAAAGGAAGAAATCACAGGGTGTTAAATCACAAGACCACAACGGCCATTCAACCGGACCACGACGGCCAATGCATTTGTCTGTAAAGTTCAAATCAAGGGCCTGGCATATGCCGGTAGCATAATGAGCAGGCCTGTGAATAATGAGCAGGCCATCATGCATGTACCACATGTGGCCATCATTGAGTGGAAATACATGCTGCTCCAACATTAGAAGGTAATTTGCAGCATTCACATTTTCTTCGAAAAATATTGGTCCAACAATGCCTCCAGAAGGCCCTGACAGACACATTAGCTTGATACTGGACGTTGTGCTCAACAGTAAATCGTGGGTTGTCTACTGCCCATATCACGCTGTTATGTCAATTCACAGAACCAGATAAAGTAAACTTGGACTCATCTCACCACAAGATCCTGTTCTGCAAATCATTGTCCATATCCATTAACCCAAGCAATGTCTCACATGCCTCAACACACCTGTGAATTAATCTGGGACGATATGGTTTCGCATTAAGGTCTTTTAGTATTCTTCGAATCGATGATCGGCTTATGTTGGTGACATTTGATAAGCGACGAGTTGATAATGCTGTGTTACTGTCGAGTTGTTGTTGAATGACCGCTCTGCTTTCCTCAGTTCTAACAGTACGAGGCCTACCTGGAGACCGTTTTTGAAGAATGCTGCTGGTTTCATCAAACTGCTTGTTTATTCTGCCGATGGTTCCTTCTGTCAATTGCGTCGGCACCACATTCTTTGACAAGTTGTCTGTGAACTTCAGCCGAATTTCCAGATACAGAATACAAGCATACAGCGCCAATTTTCTGTCTCTCGATATCCTCCGTCATATAACTGCATCTAATTCACAATGAATTGAACGAATGCAAAGACAAATGCGTGCAGCACAAATGTGTGCAGCACAGCGCGTATCACGTGATGCCTGTGCGTGTTGAAGTGGTCACATCCATTTATGAGTAATCATGTTTTGTTTTGCACCAAAGAACAATAATAAACCTAGTTGTTTTCGTTGTTCAAAATGTGCCCAGGGTTTCTGGACCATGCTGTATATATCAATATATATATCTATATATATATATCTATATATATATCTATATATATATATATATATATATATATATATATATATATATATATATATATATATATATATATATATATATATATATATACATACATATATATATATATATATATATATATATATATATATATATATATATATTGATATTTGCAGGTATCGTTGTTCAAAATGTGCCCAGGGTTTCTGGACCATGCTGTATGTATGTATATATATATATATATATATATATATATATATATATATATATATATATATATATATATATATATATATATATATATATATATATCAATATATATATATCAATATATATATCAATATATATATCAATATATATATATCAATATATATATCAATATATATATCAATATATATCAATATATATATATATATATATATATATATATATATATATATATCAATATATATATATATATATATATATATATATATATATTGATAGATATCGATATATATACGTATATATATATATATATATATATATATATATATATATATATATATATATATATATTGATAGATATATATATTGATAGATATCGATATATATACGTATATATATATATATATATATATATATATATATATATATATATATATTATATTATATATATATATATATATATATATATATATTGTTACGGACACGACTTAGATGTTATGATGGGCCGAGCGGAATGGCCGCCGTGTTCGCACAAGTTACCCGATTATACTCGAACGTTGGCCGAGTCGCGCTACGCTAGATCAATGAAGGAAAGGACACAACGGCTGGGTTAAAATGACACGACACCAAGGGTACAGTTCTCAAGACCTCCGGAGGAGGTTATAATATTGCGGAAGGTTAGATTACATGGATGAGAGAGACAGCATAGGAAGATAGGCACTTAGACACACTTATCTTATTCCCGACAGACCACAGATAAACGGGACAAAACTGACTCACACGGGGATTGATGGCAAGGAGGGGCAGGTATTCGATGGCTCAAGGTGCACCTTGGCTCAGGGGCAAAATCGACCCGGTCCGGTCCAAAGATGCGGGGAGGTCGCTCAGCGCTCGGAGGTCGCGACTTGTCTTTCCAAGCTGGGGGCGCATCTGACCTCACGTCCGGTAAGTGGCTGCGCATATCCGGCGGGGAGTGACACGCCCTCGGCTCGTTAGCTCCGCCCCAGATGGAATCGGCCCGCCGCTTCTCACTGGCTGCGGGGGGTTACCGGGCTCCGCCCCTGACGAGGAGCTGACAGCCAGCCCCTTCGTGGTAACCCCGTGGAGCGCATGGGCAATGGCGGCTAACCAAGCCGGAGTGAGGACGCACACTCCCCGCGCCGCGCCGCGCCGCCCCCCTCTGTTGTTGTAGTTGTTGTTGTAGTTGTTGTTGTTGTTGTTGTTGTTGTTGTTTCATGGGGAAGATGGGAGGAGGTATGGGGAGGTCCTAAACTCACTACTGGTGCCATACAATCACATTCTGGTGCAACGAAGAGTCAGAATTAATGGAAACGAGTCCTTAACTGACATAGACTAAGAATAACTAGCAAGATGTCCGAAAGTTGTCTACGTGAGATGCGGTGGACCTGGGTACGACATTTAATGGGGGAAAAAGGGGAAGGTCGGTTCTACAGAGTGTTGTTTACAGACAATGGGACTAGGGAATGGGGATTGGGGATAGTTGGGGAGTATTGGGAAATAGGGGAATATTTACAAGCGGATATGGAGGCCAAATCCATATCCGCAACATTGCACCCTTCTCTACCCTCGGGGCGTCCCGACCCGATAAATTTTTTACCTATTTTAGTGTGGCACTCAGATGTAGTTCCTTCTACTATTAACTCTACCCTGAGTGCGACAGTTTTACAGATATTCACAAATGAGTAAATATGTCCCCCTGCGACGTTGCACCCTTCTCCTCACAGAAACACACCCACAGGATAACCGAATCACGGAAAGAATTCGCAAACTAAACATACAGCCGGTAGGGAGCATTATTTACACAAGACTACGCTGATATTTACACTACGATCCAGGACCTGTTTTTGGAGGAACACATGCAGATGTTATGCATAGAGAGAGCACGCATGCCAGCATCGATACACCAACCCACGAGTGCTCTGTGGCCTTACGGCCTTTAATAATGTGCAGAGCACCCCTTCCAAGCACCAAAAGCACCACCCCATCACACAGTCAGCACCATCCGGTGCACCAATAAAGTGTTTATAGTCACCGGTGGTGTCGCAGCCGGCCGATGTTCTACCGCTGGTCTTGCCTTCGTGTGGTGCACTTGGCCTTCTTACTTCTTTCAAAAATAAAGAAAGGCGCCAACCGCGTCCATTTCTTTATTGTGGCCGTCAGGGGGCCAACTATAAGTGGTTCACCTGGATGGCATAGGTGCCACGTTGACCCATAGGTCCATCCACGGGTGGTGCTTGGCCGCAAAAGAACTGCGGTCCATGGTGGGCGGCCACAAAAATTGCGGTCCATATGGTGTATCGATCCCGGCAGCAAGCAGCGAAAGTGCAGGCCCACAACTGCGGAGCCAGCACCTCTCTCTCCTCTCTCTCTGCCCCAAAGCCAGATCCTCGGAGGTGGGAGACAAAAGAAAAAGACAAGTGAGTAAGGTGGTAAGGGCGCAAAAGTGCACGCAATACAAGGTAATGCACACTGGGGGCACATGGGAACCAGGTGAGACAGGTACGTTCCTACCGTACGCCCCCCCCCCCCCACCAGGTAACCTACATGGCCCCTCCCTTACCCCTTACTCTATCCACAAAACACAACACTACCCATAAACACCTACTTTACAAATCAACAAACGTCCCTACTGTCTTCCCCGTTCCTCCCATAAACCAAATTCGTCTTCTCTCCCTCCTAACCAATCAAATTTGCCATTTTCAACTCTCATCACAATTTGCCATCTCCAACTCAACATCATAATTTGCCATCACCAATTCATCATCAGTCCCTCCTAGGGAGGGAGAGATGGAATCACCCCAATGTCTCATCCACGTCGTGATGCGTCTCACAAATCCAACAGCAATTCTCCTTCCTGCAACACAAACAAAGAAAACACAGGTGTGGAGTCATCATCACCACAGGTAAGTGGCTGCGTATGGTGCGACAGGTTCATCAATCCTAACTATTTCCTAAATGACTTTAACAACTTTACATTACCCGGGGTCTTTCTCCTGCCAAACCATTGGCCCTCTTACACTATGGGTTCTAAAAACCAATTCCCATTGGCCAAACTGTGGTGCTTTTCAATTTGGGGTCTCACTCCCCCGATTCATCTCCCGGTGCCCTCGCACAATTTCTGGGCTGTGGCGTGTACCTCTCCCAGCGGGTCTACCCACCTGCACACCTCCACCACTGCAGTTGCCTCCGAGCTTACCTGCTCCTTACCCTAACCTAACTACCTGGGGAAGGCCCTCTGGCGCTCTCCCCACTCGGTGCCCTCTCTGGCACTGGGCTACCCGATCCACACCCGGGATCCTCAGGCACCCACTGACACTAACGGCTCCCAGAGCCCACCTGCGGCCTCACCTGGCCGACATCCTCACAGTGGTGGAGTGCCCAACCAACTACACACACTAACAGGCTACACGCCCAGCCATTTCCACAACACTAATGCACCCATCCACAATACCATTCTGCAACCGCACCACAAATGCCAATATCCAACCACAATTTACCTGTACCCTCTACCTAACACTTACACTACCCGCCCCGGGTATCCGTGATGGGGGTCCACTCTTCCCCCATTCACACCTTCGCACCATGCACACCACTCCGTACCACTTACTCCAACTCTCTCCACACCACTCATTCTCTGCTCCATATATTCCACACACCTGTACTTGCACACCTGTGCTCTCACACCTGGTGCCACCTGCACCCTTCTCTCCCCAAGCGCATTCGCGCTGATCCACAACACTTACTACTCATACACTGCTCCACACACCTGTTCAGTTCTCACACAGCATCATCTCATCTAACTACTCCCTTCTGAAACTTGCGCTTCCCAGTCGTCCCTTTAAACTATTGCGCTCCCACGTCATTATAATCCACACTAATCTACCTGCGTCCCCACTACAGGTATCAGTCACTAACTAAACTTAACGTCACCTAATGTCATCTTTGCTAGATCCCTATCAATATAACCTAACCCACCCGGGCTAGTTTCCACTGCCATACACCCCATAATCTAGTGCTCCTTTGCCCCACCACGGGAAGGGTGGCAGGGATGCCACCCTTACCCACTGGGCCCATCGCTCACTACCAATTTTGCACATCAAATTTCAACAAATCAAAAATTTGCCAATCACTGCTCATCATCTGCCAATCACTACTGCCAATCCCTTGCCAATCATCAAATTTTGTTTGTTTTTTTTCTAATTTTGGGTCCAAAACACTAACCTCATCACACAGTCTACTCACTAATGCCTCTCGGTGCGCCAATTCCTGTCCAAAGCCCGGCTTCGTAAAGCCAAGCCATGAATGCGGGTTGTTCTGTGCCAGCGGCTGGATACGTCCCGCATTCGGTGCAGGGACGGGGGCTTACCCGGGCCGAGATCCCACGCACCACCCCGGCGTGGAGCCATCCAATGTCCCGATCTCGACCTGCCGGAATGCCTCAACAAAAAGTGGTCGCCATGACGACCCTTTCTATCGGGCTGCCCGCTCCGCCTAGTGGAGCACGGACGCGGCCGTTCAAAGCGAGGCCCAGCACGCACCGAGGGCCCGATTCGGCTAAAAGTCGCTCTAACCTCTAAACCGGTTACCGTCGATGCTTCACCTGGACGCTTACACCCCGCAGCCCGTTCCTTGCTCACACATCCAGCCGTTTCCATGCTCCTCGTACCTTTCCTTACACACCCAGGTACCCTCATTCCACTCACAGCCTGGGTCACACACCTGACCACCGAACACTTTGGCACACATTCGTTGGTCGCACACCTCACCAACACACCTCTTCGCGCCCCCTCCTCGGTCACCTCCTCTGTGACAATCACAGGTGTGCTCTCATTCGCACACCCAACCACGTGCCTCACTACCAATTCCAGCGTGCATTCCCACTCACGCTCTACCATTCCAGGTGTGCTTCCTTTCTCACCTGTCACAACCAACTCACTCTCCTTGTCACTCTTACTACTCTCACCTCCACTCTTGACAGCGCACTCACCCTTACTCTCGACAGCGCACTCTTTCCCCATGCACCTGTCCGTCACACACCTTTCTCGCGCACACTCTCCCGTCACACCCTCTGTAACACTTACCACACCGCGCTTCCATGTGCTCCCTCGCACACGCGCTACGACCGACTCACTCTCGCCAGCACCCTCACTCCTTGGCACGCACTTTTTCCTCACACACCCCAGAGTCGGACTTTCTCGCACACCTCCTTTTTCGCACACCAGACCTGTCGCACACTTCACCAACGGCCTCTCACGAACACCCGGGTCCATCTCGACCCCCAAGCTTATTAAATCCCCTGGCGCATCATACGCACGACCATATTGGTCACCACTTACACCGGGTCCTCTTCCTCTTCGCTTCTCCTCCATCACCTGCGAATCCCTCATCCGGTTAATGAGCACATCATTACGATCCGAACACAGACTTTGGACCAATTCTTTTATCTCCTCTTTTATCTCTTTCTTATCCTCTCTCCGTCGCTTCTTAATTTCGCTCACCCCTTCTTCCACTTCTTCTAATTTCTGCTTCACCTCCTTCATCTCCTCGTGCGCCCCTTTAAGTTCTTCCTCTAACTCCACTTTATTTTTTTCGATGTGCTCCCGCACCTCCCGCTCTTTAGCCTCCATCACCTCTACCACCTTGTCCATTTTCCTCGTCAGGTCCTCATGTACCGTCTGACACTCTTTTTTAATTACCCCTACGTCCTTTTTCATCTCCTTCTGTGTCGATTTTAAACCCTCTATTACCGCTGTGTTCTTCTTTACCTGGTCCCCCAACTCCTTTTGTCCCACTGTCAGTTGTTCTACTCCCAGCGTCAACTCCTCTATACCCCCTTGCAATTTTACAGTCCCCTTTCTCACCTCCTTCTCCATGCGCTCCTTACAGTGCCTCACCTCCTCGCGCACTCCTCCGACCTCCTCACTCACACCTCTTCTGATCTCCTCTCCCATCACTTGCATCTCCTGCCCAGATGCCACCCTCATCTGCTCCATTTCCTCCCTGTGAGCCATCCAGTTTGGTTTCTACCCCCATTCTGACCCCCTCTATCTGCTGCCCCATTTGTTTAACTTCCCTTTCCGCTTGGTCCCTCATGTCCCTCAATTTGCCTTCCATACTATTTTCTAACCCCTCTAACCCCTTTTGCATCCCTTCCATTTGATTCTCTTGAGCGGCCATTCTGTTTTCTACCCCCATTAACCCATTTCTCACCTCTTTTATCCCGTTGTCTAACCCTCAAAATTATTGTCTAACTTCCCAAATTTCTTGTCTAACTCCTCAAAGTTATTGTCTAACTTCCCAAATTTCTTGTCTAACCCCTCACCCAATCGCTCAATTTGGCTCCCCATACTCATCTGTACAGCTGCCTGTAGCTGCGCAATGAGGGCCTGCATGTCAATTGGCTGCATGTTAAAGCCCGTTGATACAGCGGGCTCGGCTACCGCGCGCTCTTGCGAGGCGCCATTTTGCGCGCCCGCAACGTCGGGCGCAACGACGCTATTTTGTGCGTCTGCTACCCTCACTGCTTCGCTCTCTTCATGTCCCTCAATTTGGTCCTGGATCGACCCTGCCTCACTCTCCTCTACCGGACCCCAGCCGACTTGGTCTGCCATAGCGCGACTTTCAAAATTCGGGTTTTTATATTTTGTAAAACACAATCAAATTTCGCCGTTATAATTTCGAGCGCGTAAAACGCGCTCCGGATCGAATCTCACTCCTCGACACCAATTGTTACCCTAATGGTACAATTGGTGTTCCAAAATTTGGGCTAAATGAATTTAGTCCCAGGTCCGAATCCGACACTCCTGACACCAATTGTTACGGACACGACTTAGATGTTATGATGGGCCGAGCGGAATGGCCGCCGTGTTCGCACAAGTTACCCGATTATACTCGAACGTTGGCCGAGTCGCGCTACGCTAGATCAATGAAGGAAAGGACACAACGGCTGGGTTAAAATGACACGACACCAAGGGTACAGTTCTCAAGACCTCCGGAGGAGGTTATAATATTGCGGAAGGTTAGATTACAGGGATGAGAGAGACAGCATAGGAAGATAGGCACTTAGACACACTTATCTTATTCCCGACAGACCACAGATAAACGGGACAAAACTGACTCACACGGGGATTGATGGCAAGGAGGGGCAGGTATTCGATGGCTCAAGGTGCACCTTGGCTCAGGGGCAAAATCGACCCGGTCCGGTCCAAAGATGCGGGGAGGTCGCTCAGCGCTCGGAGGTCGCGACTTGTCTTTCCAAGCTGGGGGCGCATCTGACCTCACGTCCGGTAAGTGGCTGCGCATATCCGGCGGGGAGTGACACGCCCTCGGCTCGTTAGCTCCGCCCCAGATGGAATCGGCCCGCCGCTTCTCACTGGCTGCGGGGGGTTACCGGGCTCCGCCCCTGACGAGGAGCTGACAGCCAGCCCCTTCATGGTAACCCCGTGGAGCGCATGGGCAATGGCGGCTAACCAAGCCGGAGTGAGGACGCACACTCCCCGCGCCGCGCCGCGCCGCCCCCCTCTGTTGTTGTAGTTGTTGTTGTAGTTGTTGTTGTTGTTGTTGTTGTTTCATGGGGAAGATGGGAGGAGGTATGGGGAGGTCCTAAACTCACTACTGGTGCCATACAATCACATTCTGGTGCAACGAAGAGTCAGAATTAATGGAAACGAGTCCTTAACTGACATAGACTAAGAATAACTAGCAAGATGTCCGAAAGTTGTCTACGTGAGATGCGGTGGACCTGGGTACGACATTTAATGGGGGAAAAAGGGGAAGGTCGGTTCTACAGAGTGTTGTTTACAGACAATGGGACTAGGGAATGGGGGATTGGGGATAGTTGGGGAGTATTGGGGAAATAGGGGAATATTTACAAGCGGATATGGAGGCCAAATCCCATATCCGCAACAATATATATATGTATATATACATACATACATACATATATATGTATATATATATATATATATATATATATATATATATATATTGATATATATATTGATATATATATTGATATATTGATATATATATATATTGATATATATATATTGATATATATATATTGATATATATATATTGATATATATATATTGATATATATATATATTGATATATATATATTGATATATATAGATTAGATTAATGAACAGCATTAAATAATTAAATTGATATATGTGGGAAAATGTCAGAAGTGCATGCTCAGGCAGGGTCGCCCAGATAGCTCAGAAGGCAGAGCACTGGTACGGTTTTCCAGAGGACCTGGGTTTGATTCCAGGTCTGGGCATGTAATTTTCCCACATATATCAATTATATATATATATGTATATATATATATATATATATATGTATATATAAATAAATAAATAAATATATATATATATATATATATATGTATGTATATATTATATATATATATATATATATATATATATATATATATATATATATATATATATATATATATATATATATATACATACACATATATATATATATATACATACACATATATATATATATACATACACACACACACACAATAGTCTTTATGCCTTATTATATATAGTCACCTGGATGACAGTTTATAGTGCCGTCATTATACACTAAGACTAAAGGATATGTTCATAGTTGCCTCATTTTCCAAAGGCCTTTTGATTGCCTCTGATAAAGTTGTTGCAGCATTCACATTTTCTTCGAAAAATATTGGTCAAACAATGCCTCCAGAAATACTTCCAGAGAGCATACAATTGGAAATGATTTTTTTTTCATGGAAGCCATAATGTACAATGCCCTCCATAAGTATTGGAACAGTGAAGTCAAGTTTGTTATTATTGCTACTGCTTGTAGCTGACATGCAGTTCTGCATGTTTCAGTTGTTAAGGCAGCAGTCTCATTACGGATGAATTGTTTCAAGTGTCATTTTGACATTCTAACATTCTAATATACAGACTTGGCATTTAATATGGAATTTTTTTTTTTTTCTTGACTTGGGTTTACTTTCTGAATTCGGTATATCAATCTGGTGAGTTTCTTTTACGCTTCGGTGATTTCTTTGTTAAAAGAACCATGGCACTGATTGTCTGTGACAATAACAAAAAAGTCAATAACAGGATTATATCACAGGTGGCGTGACAAAATGTACGGACAGGTACATTTGACGATTGGCTTCACAATCGGGTATATAAGGGTTGTTGCGTTCTGTATTAGTGGAAAACAACTGCTGCACATCTACAAAAGTTATTGCCGCTTCCCCTGGAGATGGTCCATCAACTCGACAATGCTGTTTGTCATTTAGTGGTGGCTTCATGAAATTCCGGCATGAAACAGCGTGCTATTGCTCGGCAGTATGGCATCACTCAAGGTCAGGTGTCAAAGATCCTGAAACGAAATGCTCAGAGGGGCGTCCCTACTCCAATAATGAGGTCAGGACGTCCCCGCAGAACCACAAGTAGGGATGATCGCCAGCTGCACCGGTTAGTCCGCAATGGCCGTACCAAGTCAGCTAATAGGCTTAGGGCTGAGTGGCAGCAACTGACAAATGTGCCTGTATCCAGAAGTCGAGTCAACCAACGACTGGTTCAAGCAGGCTATCGTGCCAGGCGTCCCCTGAGAAAGCCACGTCTGACCAGACAACACCGCCAGCGCCGATTGCAGTGGGCCAGAGAGCACCGTCAATGGCAGCCAGGACACTGGAATCACGTGATCTTCAGTGACAAGTCTAGATTTCTGGTCTATCGTCAATATGGCCGCGTCCGAGTGCGCAGACAAGTGCATGAAGCCTACAACGAAGATTGTATAGTGCCAAGAGTCCAAGCAGGAGGTGGTGGGGTGACCGTTTGGGCTGCTTTTCATGCAGGGGGCAAAACTGACCTGGTTGTTCTGAATGGAAACCTGAACCAGTTCAAGCACAGGGAAGAAACATTGCTTCCATTTGTTTGTGCAGCCTTTCGAGGAAACTTTGTCTTCCAAGTTGACAATGCACGGCCTCATCGTGCTCGCATGATCCAACACTTTCTTGCTGACCGTGGTGTAGAGCATATGGAGTGGCCTGCCATGTCCCCGGATATGAATCCGATAGAGAACTTGTGGGCAGAATTAACGCATCAAATCAACAACTTGGACCAGCAGCCTGCCTCTGTGCGTGAATTGCAGCAGGCTATTGTAACTGCATGGCAAGCGATTCCTGTCCAAACCTTGGCAAATCTCGTGAACAGCATGCCTCAACGTGTACGTGCTCTCCTGAATGCTCGTGACACGAAGTACTGAACTGTAATTTTACTGTCCGTAATCCCAGTCGTAATTTAACTTTTGTTTTTGTTAAAAAAAAGTTTTGGCTAATGTGCAAAATAAAGAGATACTTCTGGAAAACACACACAAGTTTAACACAGTAATGTCCGTGAATTGAGTTCGGTATCAGTTTACATCACTTTCAAGGATCAATTTATTTGCTTTGAAATGTCAAATGTGGTTTTTGTTTCTTTTAAAGGTCACATTAACAAAATCAAGAATTATTTCAACATAATTCCATGGAACTTTTGGTTCTAAGTCATCTTGAAAAGTAAGTTCACCCCCACAAAAAAAATATTCCATATTAAATGCCAAGTCTGTATATATTGTCCTGTGGCTGGCTCTCAGTTAACACTGAGAGTACGCCACAGATGGCAAGCAAGCTTACTTTGAGGCGTTATCCAAATCAATGGCGGATGATACACGAGACGGAATGAAGATTGCCGACTCACCTTTACGGGCCCCGCGCGCAGGCGTCTTCACCCTGCAAATCAATTCAACCCGAGACGGATGGAAAATGTACAAAAATAATATTTATTACATTGAACCCGATAACAAAGACGCGGCGGTAAAAACTAAGACCTAGGTTGGGATCCCGCACACCTCACTTCAACAACAGACAAAGGAAGAATGAATTAAAGAAACCGTTGTGTTTGCGTTTGTGCTGGCTTAGCGCTGTCTGTAGTGTGTCCGGGATCGTCAGGGATGGCCAGGAATGGTCAGGCTCCAAGCGCAGTCATCCGACCGCGGCTCCGATTGGCCGGAAGAAAGGCCTCGATGCGCCCCCGTTCACCAGGTCTCGATAAAACCTCTCGCGCCAAGCGAACGAGTGGGCGGGCGTGCAACTCCCCTCCACAACTGGACAATCTCCTCCCGGATTTGGCACGAAGCTGCGTGCACTCAATGTTCCGGTCGCAAAGGAGAGAGTCGAGGTGAATGAAGGCATGAGGGCAAGAACGAGCGATGTCCAGGCACCAACGTCTACCTCAACGAGCGGGGCGAGAGAGAAAATGTTGGTCTCTTCTTACTTTTATCACACGTCCTTTGACGTCACTCGTGCTTTTCTTCCAATCAGCGCATCGCTTCTTACTCATCTTTTGTGCCCTTCTCTCTGATTGGCCAAGCTCTTCGCGCCTTTGGTGTCATGCCATCTGTCGGTGGCCAATCAGTGTGGCACATCCTTCACCTTCCTTACTCTGCAATCGGCAACCTGGTTGTTACTCACCCTCCCCCCTGTCAATCACGAGTCCTTCTGGGCATGGCTATTGCCTGATTGATGTTTGCCTGCCATGCCGCCGTAGTGCGCGGTCACTTCCTGTCTGTTCTTCATAAGTTATTGTGGCGGAGGGGGGGATTTAATTTGTGTGGTGCTCTATTGGGCCTAACTAATGTTTATGATGCATTGCCATACAGGACCCCGGTATGATCACAGGTTTAACATACGGAGGAAATAGCATCATCCTACTCTACCTATCACAGGGCCATCCTTGTTTGACCACAGATATACACTTAATCCGACAAACCGCCTAAACAAACTTATTACAGGTGAGGATTCCCTATCCCGACAGCCAGAGCATAATACCTACTCAGATCTACCTAAATCTATATATCCCCCTACCCCACCGACATAACAATATATATGTATACTACCAGAAGTACCCGGCATTGCCGGGCGGGGGAGGGGAGGGGAATGGGGGGGGAGGGGAGAAGAAGGGGGGGAGAGGAGAAGAGGGGGGAGGGGGAGGGGAGGGGAATGGGGGGGAGGGGAGGAGAGGGGGGGAGGGGAGAAGAGGTGGGAGGGGGGGGAGGAGAGGGGGGAGGGGGAGGGATGGGAGTGGGTGGAGGGGGGGTGGGAGGGGGGAGGGGTGGATGGGGAGGGGGGAGGGGGAGAGGGAGGGGAAAGGGGAGGGGGAGTGTGAGGGCGGAGGGTGAGGGTGAGGGGGGAGGGGGAGGGGGGAGGAGGGGAGGGGAGGGGGAGGGGGAGGGGAGGGGGAGGGGGAGAGGAGGGGGAGGGGGAGAGGAGGGGGAGGGGGGAGGGTGAAAAGGGAGGGGGTAGGGTGGAGGGGGAAAGGAGGGGGAGGGGAGGACGGAGGGGGGAGGGGAGGACGGAGGGGGGAGGGGAGGGAAGGGGAGGGCCAGTCAACAATGACGTTGCAGTTCTCATGGTCGGAGAGCAGCACAACAATCGCGACATTGTCCTGCATCTTCGAAACAGCACGAAGCGGATTTTGGAGACTCACCGATCCTGTGACGCCCTCCAGTACCGGCGTTGCCGGGCGGGGGAAGGGAGACCCGTACATTCCCAACCCGTACATTCACCCTCTCGACTCAAGCTTACTCGGACAAAAGCCTCGCACAAATTACACCGTGAAGGCCCAATGGCCATGTCTAAGCCACAAATCAAGTACGTGAGCGAGTCGGGCACACTGAATTGAAAATATATAGAACGCTCATACTCCATGAAAAGTGAAGCCGCCGTGTCGCCATCTTGGTTAGCACGACTTGACCAACTCGCTTCGCGGATCTCGTTTGTTTTGAACGTGTGAATTACGTGCGAACGCGTAACTGTAAGTTTATGGCGGCAAGGAACATCACGTGTTCGCTCTGAGCGAATCAGCGCGCTGCTCTGCCACCTGCTCAGATTCCGTGTATAATATTCCTCGCTGAAATGCGCTGAGGTAAATATGAATAGAAAATATGGATCTCGTAAAGATGAAAGAAAAAAAACCTATGTGGTGTGAATGGCAATGTTCCTCGCTGAAATGTGAAAAAACACAATCGCTTTTCGCTCTGAAATACGTGCGAACGCGTAAATGAGTTTATGGTGGCAAGGAACATCACGTGATCGCTCTGAGCGAATCAGCGCGCTGCTCTGCCACCACCTCAGATTCTGTGCATAATATTCCTCGCTGAAATGCGCTGAGGTAAAAATATGGTAAAAAAATATTATGAAATAATTTTTTTTAGGTCGGCCATGTTCTTCCCAGGCTCAATGGCCATGTCTATGCCAAATATCAAGCACGTGAGCCTCTCCGTTTAGGAGTCTATCGGTAACATTACACACACACACACACAAACTGTGTTTTATATATATTGTTACGGACCGCGGATAAGGATGTTGATTTGCCGAGCGGATGGCACCGCGGCCGAACAGTTACCCTGACTAACCCGATTCCCGAACGTTGGCCGGATCGCGCCACAGATATTCAATAGGGAAAAGACAAAGGCGACATGGTTGTGAAGAAGAAGAAGAAGACAAAAAGGTTGGCAATACTACTAAATTTATTCCTATTATATACATGCTCAAAGTAACCAAGGAAGAAGGAAAGATAATAAAATAATGTACAGAAGATATTAGAGACACAGTGAAAATCGCTAGCTTACCTACAGTCTTAATTAACCCAGGGACAAGACACACAGAACAAACTCACATACACAAAAGGATGGAAAGGCAGGAGGTGGATGGCTGGAAGGAGAGGAAGGTCCAACGGGTCCTGCAGCACGATCGGCGCGTTTCGCAGCCGCCGTTCCTTCGCGGCCCTGCTCAAAACTGCCGTCCAGGCCCCAAGCTGCTGTTGTTGCTGCTGCGGCTGTGTGGACGTCGCGTGCTCTTTTTAGGACTCGTCTCTCTCGTCTTGTCCAAGCTCATCTGGTCCAACCACTCAACTCAACCACTCAACAACTCAACAACTTGCACGTCTCCCTGTCCAACTACTACTCGGTTCTTGCGCGCGCGCTTTTATAGCGCCTCAGGTGATCAAGCCGCCGGCCTTTAGGACAAGCTCATCGGTCAGCTCGCCTCGGCCCTGATTGGTCGGCACGGCCCTCTGGCTCCGCCCTTGATGACCATGGGCGGGCACGCCCTTCTTCCCCGAGCTGAGCACATGCTTAATGGCGGCTTTGGGGCGAAATCAGCAACCCACCGCTGTAACAAACCTGGCAAACTGCCCAGTGCGGTTGGCAATGGAGACTTGGAGGGGATGTAGCTGGAAATGGAGATTTTGGGAATGGGAATGAAAGGGAATCTATCTTGTTTCACTTGGTGCAATGGAGTGTCATCTTAATGGAAGACAAGGCCTTACCCTAATACACATAATAAAGATATAACTATCAACAAGGGGGAAATCTATGATTGGCTGACGTGTATGCTTTATGGAATTAACTACGGGAACGCCCTTTGACCTTTATACAACACTGGAGTGAGGAGGGTCCAGAATAAAGCAATAATAATAAAAAACACAATAAAAAAACACAATCCTCATATCCACAACACTGCACCCTCCTCCTCTCAGGCACGACCCGGGCCTATAACTTTAATTTAGTGTTACACGTAGGTGTAGTTCCCTCTACATTTAACCTGACCCTGAGTGCGACCGTTTTAAAACATAAATAAATATGTCCCACTGCTCCATTGCACCCTACCTAACAGACTCACGCCCACAGCTAACCGAATTGCGGAATGGTCTTCAAGCTATACATTTACGGTGGGGGCGCATTATTTACAATGGCTCTACTTTATTTACAATATGCAACCCAGGACCTGTGATTGTTCTTTTTGGGGGGGAGAAACAGTCTGCTCTGCATCAATGCACCCTGAAAGCACCCAAAACGCACCAACACACCCTCAAGCACCAATCGGTGCACAGTCATCATTGTTTATGAATAAAATAAATCGACAACCCCTAACCCTGCAGGTGGTCTCTTGCTCTTCGGCTCCCTCTGCTGGCTAGTACTCTCTTCCTGATGTTGTCATCTTCTTTGCTGGCGGCCTATTTGCACTATTAAAATGCACCCAACGTGTCCATGTTTATTTATTTATGGCCCACAGGGCCGACTAGTGTGGTTCACCTGTGGGGCATCGGTGCCCTGTGATCAAGGTCCGCCAGCAAGATCTCGGGCCTTCATGGCCGGTTCCAGCAGAGGGGCCATGCCCCAACCCATGGGGTCCATAAGTGGTGCTCGGCCACAGACATGTGGTCCATAATGTGGTGCATCGATGCAGACAGCTGGTTCTGGGAGTTCCGGGCGCACAATGGCGGACTCACGCATGCTCCCCTCGGCGCCCAGTGGCGCACAGGTCCTCATGTGGGAGACAAAGGGGGGAAAGACAGATGAGCGAGGGGTAAGGTCACAAGGGTACACATCAATCAAGGCAATGCAAGGCGAAGTGCGTACGGAGAGCGAAGTGAGAAAGCTCGTCCCTACCGTACGTCACCCCCCCTGTCACCTACCCTACCCTTGCCCTTACCCCATATTTACAAAAATCTACACATTTACAAATTCGTCGCTAATGTCACGTCTTCCCCATATTTCCCCTATACCAAATTCGTCTCCACAATCCCTCTAACCAAAATTTGCCATCACCCAATTCATCATCAATCCTCATAAGGAGGCAGAGATGGAACATCAGCACAATGTCACACCCACGTCATGATGCGTCTCACAATCCAAACATTTGCATCAAAAATAATAAAACAACCTGGCATGGTGTGGAGGTACGTCATCCCAGGTGAGTGGATGCAGATGGTGCGAGGAGATCTTCATCCTAACTACTTTCTAAATGACTTTAATACACTTTACACTACCCGGGGTCTTTCCCTGCCAATCCATTGGCCAACTTACACTATGGGTTCTAAAAACCAATTCCCATTGACCAAACTGTGGTGCTTCATCAATTTGGGGTCTCACTCCCCCGATGCAACTCCCTGTGCCCTTGCACAATTTCCAGGCTGGGTTGTGCAGTTCTCCCAGCAGGTCTACCCACCTGCACACCTCAACCACTGCAATTGCCACCCGAGCTTACCTAGCTCCTCACCCTAACCTATCTAATTGGGGAAGGCCCCTCCTGGCTCTGTCACCCCTCGGTGCCCTCTGGCACTGGGCTACCCGGGTCCGTCCTCCGGATCCTCGGGCCCCATCCACAACAACTCTACCGGCTCCCAGAGCCCACCTGCGGCCTCACCTGGCCGACATCCTCACAGTGGTGGAGTGCCCAAACCAACTACACACACTAACAGGCTACATGCCCAGCCATTTCCACAACACTAATGCACCCATTCAATCACCATTCTTCCACCACGCACCACAGATGCCAATATCCAACCACAATTTACCTGTACCCTCTACCTAACACTTACACTACCCTCCCCGGGTATTCGTGATGGGGTCCATCCTTCCCCCATTCACACCTTCGCACCATCCACTCCACTCCATAGTTTCCACCATACTCACTCCACGACCATCCATTCCAATACTCCATATATTCCACACTCCATGTATTCCACACTCCATGTATTTCACACAACCATTCTCCATACCCCTGTTGTTGCACACCTGTGCAATCACACCTGGTGCCACCTGCACCCTCCTTCCTTCCTGGACCATTTGGTCAGCACAACTCACATCACTGTCACTCACTCATACACTGCTCCATACACCTGTTCAGTTGCACACCTGTGCAATCACACCTTTTAACCACACACTTTTCACAATACACTTCTGAATACACCTCCAACACTCACACGGCATCATCTAATCTACCTGTTGCCCTGCTAACTTAGTGCTCCCCGTCTTCCCTTTAAACTAAGCACATACCAAGTCATTATCATCCACTCTAATCTACCTGCGTCCCCACTATAGGTATCATTGTCACTACCTAATCTAAACGTTACCTATTGTCATCTTCTCTAGATCCCTATCATTATATCCTAACCCTCCCGGGCTAGTTTTCACTGCCATAAACCCCTAACTAGTGCTCCTTTGCCCCCGCTTGAGAGATGGCAAAGTTGCCATCCCACCACATCGGGCATCTTCCACTACCAATTTGGCTCATCCAATTGCAACCAATCAAAAATTTCCAATTACTGCCAATTCTATTCACTTTTCTAAATTTCGGATCAAAAACACTATCACTATCACCATCATCACAGTCCGCTATATCCTAGCCTCGGTGCGTCATGACATCATTAAACTCGGCTTCGCAAAGCCGAGCAATGAATTCGGGTGGTTTGGTCGCCTGCAGTTGGATCCGTCCGGTATTCACGACTCTGGGGAGGAGGCATGCTCGGGCCGAGGTTCCACGCATCATCGCGGCTCGGTACCTTGCGGTCCCGGGCCCGATGACTGAGGCTCGCCCGGTCGGAACCCCGTCCCCGCTAGGGGGCACCGTCCCGCTTCCTCCCACTCGCCCTTGAACTGGACCGGTCGCCTCGCCCGACAAGGCCCGGACTCGACTGTGCGGGGCGGGGCCAAACCCGAATCGGCAACAACGCTCCGAAGAGAAGCGACGCAGCATCGATCCGCGCCGGGCCTGGCATCCAACAAAGCACACCGCGCCCCGAGTGCTCGCATCGGCTATCCGTCGCCCTAAACGCTGCCCCGTTCAACGTTGATGCTTTACTCGCATGCCCACACGCACACACGACCTTTTTGACACTCACAAAACCCGGCGTTCCAACGCCGTCCGTCCATTCCACCAACGCACTCCCTGTTACACACCACACGTCTCACGCACACTCGCCATTCGCACACTCCCTTAACACACCTCGCGCACCCTCCCCCGGTACGTACTCCGTACCACTCACCATGGGCGTGCACTATTGCATCCACCCACTAACGCGCTCAGATGGGCTCTCCCACACCCGCGCCACGACCAACTCAGGTGTGCTTCCTCGCACACGTTCCACCACCACCTTACTCTCCGTGTCACACTCACCCTCGCACGTACACTCCGTATTGCTCTTACTCCCTGTGTCACACCCCGTACACCCCGACGTGCATTCTCGCTCGCACTCGGTATCACTCCCACACTTTATAACACGCTCACTCTTTGACGCACACTTTTTCCTCACACGCGTGCCATTTTTACTCACACGGGACCCTTCACCAACGCCTGGGTGCCATATCGATCCCAATCGCGCGACAATTCTCTTCGCGCCAAACCCCCTTTTACAAAATCTCCCGGCACCACATGCAGCCCGTCTCACCTTCGGGGTTCTTCTTCCTCCCTGCACCGACACCTGCAAATCTTCATTTGGGTTATTAAGCACAGCATCGTGATGTGAGCACGGACTTTGTACATAATCCATTTCTCCCTGCAATTCCCGGGCTACCTCCGTCGTCTTTTCAATTTTAATTCCCAGCACTTTTTTCTTTTTCTTTATTCACCACGACGACCGCTGGCTTTAATAAAATTTTCTCTCCTACCTCAGCGGTCGCCGGCTGCCCCAAACCCCGTGTCGCGATTTCTACCCCCGTCATTTTACCCGCGCTTTCCTCCGCCTCGCTCAACCAGCGCTTCTCGACCCGCGTTACCTCCTCGTGCACCCCTGGGACCTGCTCGCTCAACCTGCGGTCTCTGTCCCTCTCCGCTTCCCTTACTTCATATGCGACTCTGTCCCTCGCCAGTCCCTCATTATCGGCCCTCATTTCGTTCGTTATTGCTTCAATTTTATTACTCAATTTCTCCCCCTCTATTCTCAGCATCTCGGTGAATTGCGCCATGAAGTCCCCCACATCAAAGCCCGCTGATACGGTCACGGGCGCGGCAACATTTGGTGCCGCTGTAACCACGTGCGCGAAAGCGCCATTTTGTGCACCTGATACCTCCTCAACCACCTCCTCATTGTTCTCCTCCCTCTGATCCTGGGTTACCCCTAACCCCTCCTCTAGTTCCCCCACCGGCATCCGATCGCCTTGACTAGCCATGGCGCGATTTCAAAATTCGGGTTTTTCTTTAAAACAAATCAAATTTCAGCAGCTCGTAATTTTGAGCGCGTTAAGCGCGCTTCGGGTCCGACCCCGCTCCCGACACCAATTGTTACTGCCAATAGTACAATTGGTGTTCCAAAATTTGGGCTAAATAAATTTAGTCCCAGGTTCGAATCCCAACTCCTGGCACCAAATGTTACGGACCGCGGATAAGATTGTTGATTTGCCGAGCGGATGGCACCGCGGCCGAACAGTTACCCCGACTAACCCGATTCCCGAACGTTGGCCGGATCGCGCCACAGATATTCAATAGGGAAAAGACAAAGGCGACACGGTTGTGAAGAAGAAGAAGAAGACAAAAAGGTTGGCAATACTACTAAATTTATTCCTATTATATACACGCTCAAAGTAACCAAGGAAGAAGGAAAGATAATAAAATAATGTACAGAAGATATTAGAGACACAGTGAAAATCGCTAGCTTACCTACAGTCTTAATTAACCCAGGGACAAGACACACAGAACAAACTCACGTACACAAAAGGATGGAAAGGCAGGAGGTGGATGGCTGGAGGGAGAGGAAGGTCCAACGGGTCCTGCAGCACGATCGGCGCGTTTCGCAGCCGCCGTTCCTTCGCGGCCCTGCTCAAAACTGCCGTCCAGGCCCCAAGCTGCTGTTGTTGCTGCTGCGGCTGTGTGGACGTCGCGTGCTCTTTTTAGGACTCGTCTCTCTCGTCTTGTCCAAGCTCATCTGGTCCAACCACTCAACTCAACCACTCAACAACTCAACAACTTGCACGTCTCCCTGTCCAACTACTACTCGGTTCTTGCGCGCGCGCTTTTATAGCGCCTCAGGCGATCAAGCCGCCGGCCTTTAGGACACGCCCATCGGTCAGCTCGCCTCGGCCCTGATTGGTCGGCACGGCCCTCTGGCTCCGCCCTTGATGACCATGGGCGGGCACGCCCTTCTTCCCCGAGCTGAGCACATGCTTAATGGCAGCTTTGGGGCGAAATCAGCAACCCACCGCTGTAACAAACCTGGCAAACTGCCCAGTGCGGTTGGCAATGGAGACTTGGAGGGGATGTAGCTGGAAATGGAGATTTTGGGAATGGGAATGAAAGGGAATCTATCTTGTTTCACTTGGTGCAATGGAGTGTCATCTTAATGGAAGACAAGGCCTTACCCTAATACACATAATAAAGATATAACTATCAACAAGGGGGAAATCTATGATTGGCTGACGTGTATGCTTTATGGAATTAACGATGGGAATGCCCTTTGACCTTTATACAACACTGGAGTGAGGAGGGTCCAGAATAAAGCAATAATAATAAAAAACACAATAAAAAAACACAATCCTCATATCCACAACAATATATATAGATATACAGTGCATTCAGAAAGTATTCAGACCCCTTCACTTTTTTCACATTTTGTTATATTGCAGCCTTATGCTGAAATCGTTTAAATTCATTTTTTCCCTCATCAATCTACATTCAATACCCCATAATGACAAAGAGAAAACAGGATTTTAGAACGTTTTGCAAATTTATTAAAAGGAAAAAACTGAAATATCACATTGACATAAGTATTCAGACCCTTTGCTATGACACTTGAAATTTAGCTCAGGTGTCTCACATTTCTCTTGACTATCTTTGAGATGTATCTACATCTTGATTGGAATCCACCTGTGGTAAATTCAATTGATTGGACATGATTTGGAAAGGCACACACCTGTCTATATAAGGTCTCACAGCTGACAATGCATATCAGAGAAAAAACCAGGCAATGAGGTCGAAGGAACTGCCTGCAGAGCTCAGAGACAGGATTGTGTCGAGGCACAGATCTGGGGAAGCCTACAAAAAAAATCTCTGCTGAATTGAAGGTTCCCAAGAGCACAGTGGCCTCCATAATTCTTAAATGGAAGAAGTTTGGAACAACCAGGACTCTTCCTAGAGCTGGCCGCCTGGCCAAACTGAGCAATCGGGGGAGAAGGGCCTTGGTAAGAGAGGGGACCAAGAACCCGATGGTCACTCTGGCTGAGCGCCAGAGATCCTGTGTGGATATGGGAGAAACTTCCAGAAGGACAACCATCACTGCAACACTCCACCGATCTGGGCTTTATGACAGATTGGCCAGACGGAAGCCTCTCCTCAGTCAAAGACACATGAAAGCCTGCTTGGAATTTGCAAAAAAGCACCTAGAGGACTCTCAGACTGTGAGAAACAAGATTATGTGGTCTGATGAAACCGAGATTGAACTGTTTGGCCTCAATTCTAAGCATCATGTCTGGAGGAAACCAGGCATCGCTCATCACCTGTCCAATACCATCCCAACGGTAAAGCATGGTGGTGGCAGCATGCATGATACTGTGGGGGTGTTTTTCAGCAGCAGGGACTGCGGGACTGGTCAGGGTTGAGGGAACAATGAACGGAGTAAAGTACAGAGATATCCTTAATGAAAACCTGAAAGAGAGCGCTCAGGACCTCAGATTGGGCCGAAGGTTCACCTTCCAACAGGACAATGACCCTGAGCACACAGCCAAGACAATGCAGGAGTGGCTTAGGGACAACTCTGTGAAGGTCCTTGAGTGGCCCAGCCAGAGCCCTGACTTGAACCCAATCAAACATCTCGAGAGAGACCTGAAAAAGGCTGTTCACCTACGGTCCACATTCAACCTGACAGAGCTTGAGGAGATCTGCAGAGAAGAATGGCAGAAAATCCCCAAATCCAGGTGTGCAAAGCTTGTCGCGTCATACCCAAGAAGACTCGAGGCTGTAATTGCTGCCAAAGGTGCTTCAACTAAGTACTGAGTTAAGGGTCTGAATACTTATGTCAATGTGATATTTCGGTTTTTTCTTTTTAATAAATTTGCAAAAACTTTCTAAAATCCTGTTTTCTCTTTGTCATTATGGGGGTATTGTGTAGGAAAAAAAAAAAAAAAAAAAAAAAAAAAAAAAAAAAAAAAAAAAAAAAAAAAAAAAAACACCTTTAGAGGCCATTTTTCCCCGCAAGCGGGGGTTGGCCTTTTTCGGGAACTGTGGTTGTTGTTGTTTTTCGGTCCCCTTTTTGAAGCAATGTTTTATGGCCGGATGCCCTTCCTGACGCCAACCCTTTTTGCCGCCTTTAACGACAAGCAGGGAATTACCAGTGAACTGGTACTCAATTTGCCGACCTCGGAAGGATGACAGGCTGAGTCAACCCCCTTGGCGTTAATTCAGCGATTGACCGGGATTACGAACCCAGGATCCTAGGTATCCTAAGCCGGCACCCTAGCCGCTAGCCCAACACCAGGGATCAAAGATTGATGACCAAAATGATGGCAATTGATGACATGACATTTGACATGAGATGACATTTCATGAGATGAGATGACATGACATGACATTTGACATTGACATGAGATGACAATTGATGACAAAAGATTGACGCCAAAGATTGATGCCAGAAAAATGAATTTAAACGATTTCAGCATAAGGCTGCAACATAACAAAACGTGAAAAAAGCGAAGGGGTCTGAATACTTTCTGAATGCACTGTGTATATATAAATGTTTTACCGTTTTACTCCAATGGTAAAACCCAAGAAGGATGGATTTGAGATCAGAAGATAAATATGAGGCAAGAGTACAGAAGGTCAGTTTTTATTTCTTGGTATTTTTATGTCTATATGTTTTACCATTTTAGAACAATATAACTTCTTAATGTTCAGCCCACCATTTAGGTAATCATAAGTATTGGAACCGGTTAACCTAAAGTAAATTAAAGTAGCATACTAGTTAGTATTTTGGTTACATATCCCGTGCATGTAATAACCGCATCGAGTCTGTGACACATCAATATCACCAAACTCTTGCTATCCTCATTTGAGATGTTTTGCCAAGTTTTTACTGCAGCCATTTACAGTTGTTGTTTGTTTTAGGGGTTTCTGACTTTAGTATCCTCTTCAGAAAGTGAAATCCATGCTCTATTGGACTTAAATCCCGACATTGACTTGGCCAGTCTAAAACCTTCCACTTTTTCCCCCTGATGAACTCCTTGGTCATGTTGGCAGTGTGTTTTGGGTCATTGTCTTGCTGCATGGTGAAGCATCGCCCAATGAGTTTGGAACCATATTTTTGTGCATAGGCAGACAAAATGTTTCTGTACACTTGTGAATTCATTCTGCTGCTGCCATCAATAGTTAAATCATCAAAAAAGATGATTGAGCCAGTTTCAGAGGCAGCCATGCAAGCCCAAGCCATGACACGACCTCCACCATGCCCCACAGATGAGGTGGTGTGCCTTGGATCACATTTTCTTTTTTTTTTATTTCTTTTTTTTGTATACAGAATCGAGGCTCGTGAAAGAGCTAACATTTATTTCACAAACAAATCAAACAGACAAACAAAATATATAAAAAGAGGGAGCGGAAGACAAGATGGGCAGAGAAGGGGAAGCACACACACACAACATTTGAGAGCAGGGAGATGTGTGGGAGGGAGAAGGCTTGGGGGGAGGATGCGTGGGAAGGGAGGGGGGGGGGTGTGAGAAGTATAAAACACAAGGACACCAAGGACTTCCAGGACAGAAGTTGGTATTTCAAAAAAGTGGATTTGGGGTGAAATTAGCGGGGGTAGAAAAGATCAAGGTTTTGGATGGGGGAAGATAAGAGATGGTGGTGAACAGCTGTTTTAAAGACTTGGAGGGTGGAGTGGGATTGTAGAGAGTGAGGGAGTTTGTTCCAGAGGTGGGAGAAAAGAGGAATGAAGGAGTGAAGGTGAGCAGAGAGTCTTGATTTTGGCAGTTTAACCATAAGAGGGTTGCAGGCAGATCTTGTGCGACCTTTGTTTTTTTGTTGTTTTTTTTTGTTTTTTTGTATACAAGATCGAGGCTCGTGAAAGAGCGAACATTAATCACACAGAAAGACAAACCGACACATAAAACATATAACATCGGGAGCGGTAGACAAGATGGGGAGAGAGGGGGAAGGACACAAACACAACATTTGAGAGCAGGGACCGAGAGACATGGAGACATCGAGAGATCTGAGAGAGGGCGAGGGCTTTGGGGGGGGGGGGGCATGGGAAGGGGGCGGTGGGAGAGGTATAAAACATATGGACACTGCCAGGACTTCCAGGAAAGAAGTTGGAATTTCAAACAAGGTGGATCTGGGGTGAATTAGCGGGGGTAGAAAAGATCAAGGTTTTGGATGGGGGAAGATAAGAGATGGTGGTGAACAGCTGTTTTAAAGACCTGGAGGGAGGAGTGGGATTGAAGGGAGTGAGGGAGTTTGTTCCAGAGGCAGGAGAAAAGAGGAATGAAAGAGTGAAGGTGAGCAGAGAGCCGAGATTTCGGCAGTTTAACCATCAGAGGGTTGCTGGCAGATCTTGTGCGACCTGTAGGAATATTTGGGGGACAGAGCACAGAGAGAGCTGGGGGTGCAAGGCCGGAGAGGAGTCGGTAGAAGACGGAAAGACCACCTACCTGCCTGCGGTGAGTGAGTGAAAGGCCCTCAGAGATAGCTTCATCGCGGGAGATTCCAATAATTCTGAAAGCTTTGGTTTCAACAGCGTGAAGCCGAGCTAGGTGTGAGGCAGGAGCACCGGCCCATAGGGGAGAACAGTATTCCATTGAGCTGCGGATGAAAGCCTTGTATGTGGTGAGGAGCTCAGGTGTGCCAAGGAAGGACTTCGCACGACGGAGGATGCCCAGTCGGCGACTGGCTTTGGAGGCCAGCTTGGAAATGTGGTTTTCCCAAGAAAGATCATGGCAGATAGTGAGACCCAAAATCTTGAGCGACAGAACTTCTTGGAGAGGATTGTTGAGAAAGTAGATGGGAGGGTTGTCCAGTCGATCTTTTCGGAGAGACATAGTAAGAGTGTGAGATTTGTCAGGATTGAAAGACATATTCCACTTGTTTGACCAGTCTGTGATTTTGTCCAGGTCTTCAGAGAGTGAGGAGGCAGCAGACTGCCAATCTGAGAGAAGAGTAATGGAGCGGCAGAGAGTGGAGTCATCAGCAAAGAGATAGAGAGGATTTTCGAGAGAGTCAGAGAGATCATTGATGAAGACCAGAAAAAGCACGGGGCCCAGAACACTGCCTTGGGGAACTCCAGCCTGAACAGGAAGAGGAGATGAGAGAAACCCATTCAGGGCCACACGTTGACGACGACTAGAGAGGAAGTCCGCCAGCCATGCGTGGAGATTTCCATGGATACCAAAGGAGGAGAGTTTGGTGAGCAGAGCGGGGTGCCAGACCGTGTCGAAGGCACGTGATATGTCGAGGGAGACAGCTCTAATTTCCTGTTTGGCATTGAGGACCTCCATCCATTGTTGAGACAGCAGAAGCAGCATGTCCAGAGTAGAGTGACCTGGTCTGAAACCAAATTGATGATCAGAGATCAAGCCATTGGAGAAGAGGAAAGATTTCATATCCGAAGCAATGATGGATTTCATGACTTTGCTGATAATTGGGAGAAGGCTGATTGGTCTGTAGTTGCTAGGATCTGTTTTTGCACCTTTTTTGTGCAAAGCGGTGATGTTGGCTGATTTCCAAGCAGATGGCAGTTGACCTTGAGCAAAAGAGAGGGTGAAGAGAACAGAGAGAGGGTGAGATAGAGCAGCAGAGCAGGATTTTAGGACCCGTGGGCTGATGCCGTCGGGTCCAGTTGCAGAATCAGAGTCGAGGGTTGACAGAAACTTTTCCACCTTGTCAGGAGGAAAGGACACGGAGTCCAGGAGCAGCAGGGTACGACTGGGTATGGTGGGTACAGAGAGGGATGGGTTTGGGACACAAGATTTAGAGGCAAATACAGAGTTGAGGCATTCAGCTTTTTCACGTGCGGAGTCAGCTGTGTAGCCGTTTGAGGTAAGGGAGGGGATGGAGGGGGAACAAACACCAGAAACGGATTTGACCAGACGCCACCAGGATTTGGAAGAGGGAGACAGATAAGAGAGTTCGGTCTTGAGAACGGAGAGATATTGTTTCCTGGCTCTCCTGAGGGTGGACACACACTTGTTTCGGGCTTTGTGAAAGGAAATGAGATTTCCTTCCGTTGGATTTGCTTTCCAGGAGACGAAGGCAAGTTGTTTCTGGGCAACAGCCTCACCACAAGATTCCGTGTACCATGGACGGGAGGAAGGGTATGACAACTGAAGACGAGATGGGATAAATCTGTGCATGAGAGAGAGCAATTTACTTTGGAAGAATTCCCAGGATGAGTTGATGTCAGAGGTGGTAGAGATGGGAGACCAGTCCAGATGATTTATGGCTGCTTGAAGACCGTGCCAGTTGGCCTGAGTGAAATGCCAGACTCGTCGACACTGAGCAGGCTCCCTGAGGATGGTCAGAGAGATGTCCACTTTAACAAGGACATGATCAGATGATCCGATCGGAGCAGAAGAAGAGCAGCAGACATTTTCAGGGAAGTTAGTCATAACCAAGTCCAGAAGAGAAGATGTTCCGTTGACTGAGATCCGGGTCGGGAAATTGACAGATTGTGTCAGTCCCAGTGAGTCGCAGAAGTCCTTTGCTGAGGAGCCATGGCTGGTGAGAGAGGTACCCACACCCAGCCAACTGGCATGATGACAGTTGAAATCACCACATATGAGGAAGAGAGAGTTGGGATGAGTAGATAGAAGTTGGTCCATATCATCAGACAGCGAGATGTAGATGGAGTCATCACTGTTTGGTGGACGGTACAACACACATATGAACAAGAGGTGGGAGCGAAGGGGAAGCCATAGCCAGAGGTATTCCTGGGGGTGAGGTGGAGAGAGTGCAGTGCAGGGCGAGTGAGGAAGAGAGTTTTTGATAAAGATAGCAACCCCGCCTCCAGGACGAGGCTCAGCTCTATCATACCGGAGGAGGGAGTAGCCCGGGAGAGATACTATGGAATCAGAGACATCATAAAGGAGGAAAGTTTCTGTTAAGCAGATCACATCTGGTTTGACAGAAGCAACCTGTATGGAGAGATCAGTTAAGTTTGAACGAAGGCCCCGGATGTTTGAGGTCCATACCGTTAATGAAGAGGAAGGGGGAGCATCAGATACAGAACAGGGGGGAGGAGGGGTAGGGTAAGATGTGGAAGAGGTGGAAGAGGTAGGGAGAGCTGTTGAAGGTGTGTCAGAGATTTCAGAATAGTTCGGAGAAAGGGAAGGATGGGGCGGACAAAAGGTTTGATGGTGATTGGGTGAGCCACAATGAGGTGTTATTTGAGGAGGGGGAAGAGCGAGGCAGAAGGTTGGGGGAGATGGAGGTGAGAGTTTGAAGGGGGAAGAAGCAGGGAGGACGCTTTGAGGAGGGGGAGTGAGAGGGGGGAAATTGAGAAGCAATGAGGGTGGGGAGATTTGAAGGGGAGGGGTGAGGGGGGAGTTTGGGAGGGAAGGGACAAGGGGAGGGATTTGAAAGGGATGGGATATGGGGGAGATTTGGAGGGGAGGGGTGAGGCAGGAGTCTAGGAGGGGAGGGGCGAGGGGGCGTCTTGGCGGGGAGGGGTGAGGGGGTAGTTTAGGAGGGAGGGGGCAAGGGGGGAGATTTGAAAGGGATGGGTGATGGGGAAGATTTGGAGGGGAGGGGTGATGGGGAAGATTTGGAGGGGAGGGGTTATGGGGAAGATTTGGAGGGGAGGGGTGAGATTGGATTTTTGAAAGTGTACGATTTATGGGAAACGAACATTTATTGCAAAATGAGTTTCTTGTGACCTTCGAGTTAAAAATACGTTTAAGGACGCTGGATGGAGGATGGAGTGCAGGAGAGTTTAGGGAATGTAGAAAAAAGGCACTATAGGAGATGGATATTTTTTTGGGGATGAATTGATTTGGTGAGCAAGTCGAAAGCAGCCTTTTAAAGAAGAAGAAGAAAAAGGTGTTATAAAATATGATGGAATACACAACTTGAGGGGAAAGTGTAAACATTGAAGGTTAATGAGTGAAAACTATCTGGGGAAATGGGGGAGAAACACGTGGTCGAAGAACGAACGAACGAATAAGAATGAATAAACGAATGAGAACAGAGAAGGAAATTTTTTTTTTTTT
Source organism: Myxine glutinosa (assembly GCF_964187855.1). NCBI lineage: Eukaryota > Metazoa > Chordata > Myxini > Myxiniformes > Myxinidae > Myxine > Myxine glutinosa. Next base: position 223,583,688 of record NC_136262.1, on the reverse strand, counting down.
TTTTTTGAGTTGAGATTTACACAAGGAAGTAGGCTATGGGTGAAAAGCCTGGGAATACAGAGAACGAAAGTTATTGGATCACAAACGACGGACCGCTGAGAGAAAAACAAAGCCTCAAGGTTGTACAGTGCACACTGTACAAGGCCTCAAGACACGACACGAATTAACACGATTTTCAATACAGGTATGAAAGATTTGCACCGAAAAATCTTCGTCGGGACACAATATACGTACAACACCATAAATAAATACAGTTTTAACGAAAATACAAATGGGAACAATCACTTAACTTCGATTTCAAATCGTTCGCGACGCGGCAAAGGCCTTGCTCGCGACACGGCAAACAGACGATCAATTTATGAAAGATAAACACCGAGAAACAACCAAAGTTGCACACAATAACTTCACACACCGAAAGATAAATACAGCTTCGACAAAATACAATTGTGAACAGACTTAACTTCGAAAAACGTGGAGACCGTGTGGAGCTTCGAAAATCCCTCCCACCGTCTCCGAGATCTCGCGAGACCTCAATCTTTGTAGGAATATTTGGACCTGTAGGATTATGTAGGACAATATGTAGGACCTGTAGGAATATTTGGGGGACAGAGCCCAGAGAGAGCTGGGGGGGGGGGGGGCAAGGACAGAGAGGAGTCGGTAGAAGACGGAAAGACCACCAACCTGCCTGCAGTGAGTGAGTGAAAGGCCCTTGGAGTTAGCTTCATCGCGGGAGATTCCAATGATTCTGAACGCTTTGGTTTCAACAGCGTGAAGACGAGCTAGGTGTGAGGAGGAGCACCAGCCCAGAGGGGAGAGCAGTATTCCATTGAGCTGCAGATGAAAGCCTTGTATGTGGTGAGGAGCTCAGGTGTGCCAAGGAAGGACTTCGCACGACGGAGGATGCCCAGTCGGCGACTGGCTTTGGAGGCCAGATTTGAAATGTGGTTTTCCCAGGAAAGATCATGGCAGATAGTGAGACCCAAAAGCTTGAGTGACAGAACTTCTTGCAGAGGATTATTCAGAAAGTGGATGGGAGGTTTGTCCAGTCGGTCTTTTCGGAGAGACATCGTAAGAGTGTGAGATTTGTCAGGATTGAAAGACATGTTCCACTTGTTTGCCCAGTCTGTGATTTTGTCCAGGTCTGCAGAGAGTGAGGAGGCTGCAGACTGCCAATCTGAGGGATGGGGAATGGAGCGACAGAGAGTAGAGTCATCACCAAAGAGATAGAGAGGATTTTCAAGAGAGTCAGAGAGATCATTGATGAAGACCAGAAAAAGCACAGGGCCCAGAACACTGCCTTGGGGAACTCCAGCCTGAACAGGAAGAGGAGATGAGAGAAACCCATTCAGGGCCACACGTTGACTCCGACTAGAGAGGAAGTCCGCCAGCCATGCATGGAGATTTCCATGGTTACCAAAGGAGGAGAGTTTGGTGAGCAGAGCGGGTGCCAGACCGTATCGAAGGCACGTGATATGTCAAGGGAGGCAGCTCTAATTTCCTGTTTGGCATTGAGGACCTCCATCCATTGTTGAGAAAGCAGAAGCAGCATGTCCAGAGTAGAGTGACCAGGTCTGAAACCAAATTGATGATCAGAGATCAAGCCATTGGAAAAGAGGAAAGATTTCATATCCGAAGCAATGATGGATTCTATGACTTTGCTGATAATTGGGAGAAGGCTGATTGGTCTGTAGTTGCTAGGATCTGTTTTTGCACCGTTTTTGTGCAAAGCGGTGATGTTGGCTGATTTCCAAGCAGATGGCAGATGACCTTGAGCAAAAGAGAGAGTGAAGAGAACAGAGAGAGGGAGTGAAAGAGCGGAAGAACAGGATTTTAGGACCCGTGGACTGATGCCGTCAGGTCCAATTGCAGAATCAGAGTCGAGGGTTGACAGAAACTTTTCCACCTTGTCAGGAGGAAAGGACACAGAGTCCAGGAGCAGCTGGGCACGACTGGGTACGGTGGGTACAGAGAGGGATGGGTTTGGGACACAAGATTTAGAGGCAAACACAGGGTTGAGGCAAAGATGCAGTTCTGCAAACATGCAGAACATGCAGTTCCTGCCTTTCTCCACACTTTCACCTTTCCATGGATTTGGTAAAAGTTTATCTTGGTCTTATTGTCCATAAAACATTGTTCCAGAACTCTACTGGCTTACCTCTGTGCTTCTTGGCAAATTCTAATCTGGACTTTCTATTTTTGGTGCCGATGAGAGCTTTGCAGCTTGCGGTGTAGTGTTTGTAATTCTGCTGTTGATGTCTTCTGTAAATGGATGATTGTGATACTTTCACCCCTGCACTCTGGAAGCTGTTGGTGATGTCACTGACAGTTCTTTTGGGGATTTGCTTTACAGCTCTGAGCATTTTCTTTCATCAACTGCAGTTGTTTTCCTTGGCCGACCTGGCCATTGTATATTGCTAAGTACACTTGTGGTTTATTTAATTGTCAAAATATTCCATGTTGTTGTATTTACTATGCCCAGTTGTTGTGGTATGGTTATAATTAAATTATTCTGTTCTTTCACCTTCCACATTGCTTGTTTTTCTTTCATAGACAGTTCTTAGTTCTTCAAGTGGTTTATGCTGATTGATTCAAAAGCAGACTCCCAAGGTAAAAGCAAAGGCTAAAACCAAGACTAGACATTCACAGCTCTTTATGTGTGAACACCTGTCAGCAACAAGAAACACCTGTCAGTCATTCGTTCCAATGCCTAAATGCTAACCTAAAATGGGGGGACTGAACAAAAAGTGAAATTGCTCCACAATGGTAAACCATATATGTCAATAAAAACCAATGAATAAAAGCTGACCTTTCGTATTCTTGCGTCATTTTCATATTTTGATCTCAAATCAAAATTTCTTGAGTATACAACAATAATAACAAATTTGACTTCACTGTTCCAATACTAATGAAGGGAACTGTATATAATTTAATGCTACTCTTTAGAAACAAACTATTTTTACAAGTTTAACATGATCATGTTGTTTTAGTTTACATTTTATTTCACTTGAAGCAGTCAAAAGCAAGGCCTTCTGCACCAACCTCCACCTGCAACTTAAACAACTTACATATATCTACTATATGAGAGCCGTTTGTCTGTCTGTCTGTGTATCACCATTTTTCTCAGAGATGGCTGAACGGATCTTCGTCAAACTTTCAGAGGTTCATCAGTGAGTGCCTGGGAGTGTTTAGGCCAAAAAATAAAATAAAATTGTTTTTGAAAAACAAACAGTTCGTTTTGTTGGATTACAAAAATAACAAAAAAAAAAAAAACATCGCACTACAGTGCCCACGCCTTTTTGATTAATGACAGTTATATACAAGTAAATTAATTAATGAATTATGTTTGATCAATTATTTAATTAATTGTAAATGTGTACCAGTGTTACGGACCCGTCACTTCCGCCTTTGTTGTTATTATATGCTTGTAGGAATTTTAGTTTCAGGTAATATTGTTGTTAAGATTTTTGTGTGAAATGGAGATGACTTTAGTAAAAGGTAAAAATAAATGTTTGTGAAGGAAAAAAGAAAACGCAAAAAAGGGAAACCTGAAGAGAAGGAAGGAGACGGCCATGAGAGAGATAAGTTGCATAGAGACTGCGAGCGGACTTTTTTGATATTTGTCGCGAATGAGTTGAGGCTTCCCATGAAAGGGATTTCCCGCGACATCGTCCTACAGTCACGTGAAAAAGTAAGTACACCCCATGTAAAGTTTTGACTTTTTCAACATATTTCAACATACAGCTATTTGATCTTCATTTCAACAATATTGATAGATAAAGGTGATATAATATAACAAAAATCATGAAACATTTACATTTTGTAGTCCATTGTATAATTTAAATTAAACATAAATGCAAATTTTGCATGTGGAAAAAGTAAGTACACCCCTACATTGATCACTACTTCAAATACCTAAAATTAGAAACAGGTGCACCAGCTCATGTGCAAATGATTAGAACATCGTTAGAGAGGATCTTGGAGGAACCTGTCTTATTTAAACCTCAGACATTTAGTTTGGTTTGCTCTTGTTGTTGAAGTGTGCGGCGTCACCATGCCTCGATCAAAAGAGCTCTCTGATGCCTTCAGAAAGAAGGTTATAGATGCCTACGAGTCTGGGAACGGATTTAAAAAGATCTCCAAACAATTTGAAATCAATCATTCAACTGTCCGGAAGATCATCTACAAGCGGAGAAGATTCCAAACAACTGCCAACTTGTTCAGGCCAGGCCGCCCCAGCAAGTTCAGCCCGAGAGCAGACCGCAAGATGCTGAAATAAGTCTCTAAGAACCCCAGAATGTCATCACGGGACCTATAGGTAGCTCTTGCCACTGTTGATGTCAAAGTGCACGAGTCTACCATTATAAAGAGGCTGCACAAATTTGATCTACATGGGAGGTGTGCCAGGAGGAAACCTTTGCTATCCAGAAAGAACATCAGGGCAAGACTAAAGTTTGCCAATGAACACCTCGGCAAAGACCAGCACTTCTGGAACAATGTGCTCTGGACAGATGAGTCAAAGGTCGAGCTATTTGACCACAGTACCAGAAGACATGTTTGGCGAAAACCAAAGGCAGCATTTGACCACAAGAACCTGATACCAACTGTAAAGCATGGTGGTGGAAATATTATGGTTTGGGGCAGCTTTGCTGCATCAGGGCCTGGGCAGCTCACCATCATAGAATCCACTATGAATTCTTCATTATACCAGAGGGTGCTTGAGGATAATGTGAGGCCATCTGTCGGAAAGTTGAAGCTCAACCGAAGGTAGACATTGCAACATGACAATGACCCTAAACATACCAGTAAATCCACCAAGGAATGGCTGAAAAGAAAGAAATGGAGGGTTCTGGAATGGCCAAGTCAAAGCCCAGATCTAAATCCCATCGAGATGTTGTGGGGGATTTGAAATGAGCTGTGCATGCAACAAACCCCTCAAACATCGCACAGCTGAAAGAATTCTGCATGGAGGAGTGGGTAACAATTTCTTCCAGTCAATGTCAGAGACTGGTAGACATTTATAAGAAACGCCTACTTGAGGTTGTTTCTGCCAAAGGGGGGCAATACCACCTATTAGAGCCAAGGGTGTACTTACTTTTTCCATGTGTGAAATTTACATTTATGTTTATTTAAATTATACAATGGCCTACAAAATGTAAATGTTTCATGATATTTGTTATATTATATCACCTTTATCTATCAATATTGTTGAAATGAAGATCAAATAGCTGTATGTTGAAATATGCTGAAAAAGTCAAAACTTTACATGGGGTGTACTTACTTTTTCACGTGACTGTATATTGCGATTGCAATTAAACCTGCGTCTCAGGTTTTATTACCAAGCGTGTTATTGTTGGTGGGAAAGGAAGAGCCTCCATTACAGGCTGATCGGCCATTTTGTCCTCAAAGAGGCCATCCGCTTGGTGCATTGTGTTTGGTCGTTGGGATTCCCATATCGACATCATTGTGTGGATTGCCGTTGGTTTCCATATCGGCTCAATTTCCATATCGACCTCTCACCTCGTAACTCCTCATCCGCCGCCGTGCCGATACCTGCGTTCTGCATGGCTTCAACCAGCGTGGGGATTTGTGCACGGACTTTGGGGGAATGTTACATTCCACTCACGTTTGGCGTATCGTGAGTTTATTGCTTTGAGAGCATTGGGGAATGATGGTACCATCATGTGTATTGTTCATTTGATGCAAGTGAGATTTTCATTGTACTTTCTTTAATAGTGTTATTTTTGTATATGTGACAGTTCTTATTACAATTACTTGTTTTGTACTACAATTGCATTGGTGTGGTTTTACCATGGTTTATTAGAACACTCAAAATGAAAAATCTTTCTGTCGAGTTCCCTCTTGAGACTCTGAGGGGAACCGTGGCTGGAGTTTGGGGAGGTAACAAGTAACACCAGACATTTGAACACAAATAAATCAAACAATTCTGTAAGTGGTCAAAGTTGGTGGTAAGGCTTCTTCTTCTTCCTGAACGTCATTATACTTAATTCAGAAACGTGATCAACAGCACATTCAGCAGCATATATTCAACGAAAAGGTAAAATGATGATTTGACATTTGTGGTAGATTCTGATTTGGATGTAATTGCTTTTCCATTATATTTGCCCTCATATTCAAATATGTTAATGTTTATTTTTCACTTGAGCAACACCGGGTACTCCAGCTATACACGCTTAGGTACTTTACTCGGGGTATAAATACAAATACAACTTTGTCTGGGGGGGTAACATAGGCTATGTGGCCACGGCCTCATGTCGGGGTGTGGGGGACTGGGAATGGGGCGTAAATTCTCTATGTAAATGTGTACCGTGTAGCGCCACCTGGTGATGGTGGCAGACTGTATTACAATTTCCTCTTTTTACCTGGGCTATACTGAGGTTAAAGCACTATTTGCATTGGTAGATTTTTCCTCCCTCCCTTCCCCGTCCCTCTCCTAGGACGGAGGGGCCTGTCAAAAACTCCCACCCTCCCCCCCCCCCCTCCTCCTGCCCTCAAAATATGTGTATGTAGTATATCTTTCCCATCCCTCTCCCCACACCTCTCCTTCCCCTCCCCCTTCCACTCCCCCCAATCTCTTCTTCACCCCTCCCTCTCCTTTCCCTCCACCCCTTCCGCCACCCCCCCCCCCCCCCCCGGCAATGCCGGTTACTCCTGCTAGTTGTAAATGAAACATGCACAGCTGTGTGTTGTGATAAAGACAATTTATGTGTCGATCTCCTGTCTCTTACAAAAGTTCTCCAAATGTGGGTCCTCAAATTTGTTTAGTGCCAGGCCACAACAGGGTTAATCAGACCATAGGCAAAGGTCAGAGGTACAGTTGATCATGACAATGGTGGAGAGGAAGCGGGTATTTGGTGCATATGACCTTATCCAGGGTACCCTGAAAATGTATGCAATACAAAAAAACCAAACCACCGTTTAGAGGCCATTTTTCCCCGCAAAGCGGGGGTTGGCCTTTTCGGGGACCGTGGTAGTTGTTGTTTTTTGGTCCCCTTTTTGAAGCAATGTTTTACGGCCGGATGCCCTTCCTGACGCCAACCCTTTTTGCCGCCTTCAACGACAAACAGGGAATTACCAGTGAACTGGTACTCAATTAGCCGACCTCGGAAGGATGACAGGCTGAGTCAACCCCCCTGGCATTAATTCGGCGATCGACCGGGATTCGAATGACAGGCTGAGTCAACCCCCCTGGCATTAATTCGGCGATCGACCGGGATTCGAACCCAGGATCTTAGGATCCTAAGCCGGCACCCTAGCCGCTAGCCCAACACCAGGGATCACCCAACAACACCCAACAACACCAGGGATGAAAATGTATGCAATGTTAGAGGGAAATTGGCCAAGCAGTTTTTGATTATATAAGGTTTAAAGAATAGGTGTATACATGCACCCATACATACAGAGAATTGCCAAATTTTACTTTGATATACACGAATCGAATGGATATGTTCATAGATGCCTCATTTTCAATGAGGGCCTTTTGATTGGCTCTTATGAAGTCTTACAGAGAGCTTGCACTTGGAAATTAAATAATTACAATTATTGCACAAATTTTTTCACAATGATTGCTTGAAAACTTTGGCCAAACATCGTGTGACAAACAAATAAACGGACAAACAGGCCAAAATACTTGGCAAAAACATTTTTTGTTTTTTGTAAACAATTTTTTTGTAAACATTTTGTAAACAAAATTTTGTAAACAAACAGACCAAAAAACATTTTTGCCAAGTAATAACACACAAGCAACCAATATACTTGAAAATCTTCGATTTTCGCAAGTAATAACCAAACAAATAGACAGACAGACAGGGGTGTCCGTCCACGTTTAGTGGCGGAGGGAATTATAGTACAATTTTATCATCAAAAGAATACTTTTGGTTTTGTGCACGCAGGTCAATTCTCCATGCAGTCCAACTTCGACCCCTCATGATTGTCAATAAAGACGTTTATCAAAAAGATGATTATCAATAAAATTCGATCCCTAATGACTTGGTTTGGCTAGAATTTAACTTTTTAAAATGCCTTTTGTTGCATTTCCACCAGGAGACACTGCGTGGCAGAGCATGCCATCCTCCAGAAATGGACAAAAGGCTGGCTTGTCTTGTCTGCATTTAGATTATCAGGCATATTCCATGTCTCAAAAATAGTATGTGATTGTTTGCTCATACCCTGGTTAAATTAGCATTGCCTCCTTTAAATCGGAAATGCTCAGGTTTGGATATTGCATGGGCCAAATGGTTTCCTGTCATCTTGGAAACTAAATTCGGTTTTAAAATTGCAAATTAATCTGTCCATTCAGAGTGTGTGTGTGTGTGTGTGTGTGTGTGTGTGTGTGTGTGTGTGTGTGTGTGTGTGTGTGTGTGGGTGTGTGTGTGTGTGTGTTTGGAGTATATGAACATGAACCATGATGGAAGTCAATAAGCAAGTTTGAGGAGAGGTTTGATTGCATACTTGTAACCTGTGTCACCCTTCGTGAGTAAAAGTGCTTTTGGGCAATACAGACTCAGCACTGACACAAACATATGTGTGTTTGAGGCAACAGACCTCCTGTGGTTGTGAGGCCACTCATGTGGAATGTTCCATGGGGTGACTTTCACCATAATTGTAATGCAAGTTGAATATAATTTTCCACAACAATATGTGACAATACACAATGCTTCCCAAATCAGAGAGCATTTCCTCAAGACTTAATCGAGTTCATACATAAATTATTTTGTTGCGTACATTGATGAATGAATGTATTTATATGTTTAGGATAAATTTGTTGTTTTCATATGGACGATCCAAACTGATTCACCCCATACATATTGGTATAGCTGGTCAAGCCTGCTACATAAAGTGCTGTTGAATCCATAAGAAAGCCAAAATATATATATATATATATATATATATAAATATAATATACGTATATAAATAGTGGATGGAATGTAGACTGATGATTTGTCCAATACCACAAGTATTGTACTTAAACAGTCAGCAAATAACAGACCCTTTTTTTTCTTCTTTTTTTTTTTTACAAGATCGAGGCTCGTGTAAGAGCTAACATTAATCACAAAGAACCATAAATGGACACATAAAACATGTAATAAAAGGTGTGGGAGACAATATGGGGAGAGAGAGGGAAGCACACAAGTACAACAGTAGAGAACAGGGACATCGGGAGATCTGTGGGAGGGAGAGGGAAGGGGAGGGGGTGGGAGAGGTATGAAACAACTTATTTTGGCTGACTAGACCCTTGAGGTACATCACAATTTAGGGGTTTGTCATCCAAAAAAGAATCAGCGACATGGACCCGGGTAGATCTGTTCGTGATTACTGGAACCAAGAAAGGACTTTATCACAAAGACCAAGGTCTTTAGAAAGCCCGTGTTTGCGAATATCATGATCCACCATATCTAAATCAGAGAACAGACGGAGCAACAGTAGGAACACTGCCTGTTGATTAATCAATTGCACAAACGAAGTCGTTCTGTACTGAAATTAGCGCTGTCTCACTGCTATGCACTGCTCTATACACAGACTACCGAGGATCAAGAATGTCATTTTGAATGACTAAATCAGATACTTCTTCTGATGCAACCTCTTCAATTCATTTTCCTAGACATGGCAAATTTGAGATAGGGATAGAGTTACTTACTTCTTCCTTGTCCAAAGAAGGCTTCCTCAAAACTGGTCTAATGATGGAGGATCTCAGAGTTCCAGGAAAAACACCAGGGGACAAAGCCAAATTTACAATTTGTGACAGTACAGGAAGCACAACAGGTAGATGTTTATTTTAGCCCGCCAGGTTTCCATTGGATTAAACACACAGGTCTTTGATGGACATTTCCTAAATGACTCTTCTCAATTCAACCTCATTTACAGAAACAAATTGAGTGAAACTGCTGTCATTGCATGAGGGAAATCCACTGGGTGACTGGAGCATTGTCCAGATTTTCCCTGATTTTATCTACTTTAGTGACAAAGTAATGAAGAGTCATTACCTAAATCAGATGGATCACTACATTCAAGAATAACCTTGCTGCCATCATCAAGTATTCACTTGCGGTATTGCACATGCCTTTGGTATAACGATTAGAGATTTTTTTTTCATCAAAATCATCCTTGGCAGCCGCAACACTCTTGCAAACATTCCATTGGGACTCAATGACCTTCCTGTGATCAGCATCTGATTTTCTCTTATGCCATCATCGCTCAGAGCATGGTTAATTTTGGAAAGCTTCCTTTACATTGTCATCATGCCAGTTCGGTTTGAGACATAAAGAACGCTTCTTAGTTGGCGCAGGAGCGTGCACATCCAGAACTTCATGACAGGCTTTATCGTATTGCCACACAATATAATTTGCACCATAGTCAGAACGTTCCTCTATGAATCTCATTTTAGGTCTCCATAGCAGCAGGTCGGTAGAGTGGAGTAATTCCTCAAACTCAAACTCAGTAACTCCTCAAAAATCTGCCAACTTCAATAAAGCTGATAAAGGAGGTCTATAAATGACCAAAAAGGTGACTTCTCTCTTGAAGATTACTCCAATGATCTCGTCTAGTTGATGGTACAGTCAATGTCTTTATCAATTATGATGTTACATATTAGCACAGTGTTATTACAAATCAATTGAGAGCTACGTAAACGTAATTTCAAAAGTGCATGACCATGGCAAAAGAGAAAGGGCAGAGAGGATACAGGCAGAGAGGAGAGCAGCTGGGACGCTGGCGAAGCAAAGAGGAGGTGCAGGGGAAACTAGCAGGATGAGGGAAGTGAAGGAAGCAAGGAGGAGGAAGTGAAGGAAGCAAGGAGGGGCGGGGCATGGGGTGGATGGACACTTAATTGGGGGGCACGAAGCAGGGGTGGGGGAGCCTGGATTGGGTGTAGGGAAACCTGGGTGTGAAGATGACATGGGGGAGTATGTCACATTGAGGGAGTTTGCCATTGTAGTCCCACACACAGTACAAAAGGGTTGCATTTAAGGATTTCAAGGGTGGAGATACAAAGACAGGCATCAGGACTAGGATGGCAACAATGATTAAGGCATGATTAAAGACAGCGCTATGTGAACCCGATGGGGGCATAAGCCATGAGTTTGCAGACATGGAGAGGGGGTGAAATGGGAAGCGGACTTTGAGGATTGCATTTTGAAGCAAGTATGTTGGAAGATTTTTAACTTTTTAAAATTGCTGTGTATAGAGGTTTATATTAATGGGGAGAGAGGGGTGGGAGAGGAAGAAGAAGAAGAAGTAATATAAACATTTTCTGTTTTTGTTTTTTTCGTTATACAGAAGGTATGAATGATCGTTTTAAGGCCATTTTCCCCGCTAGAGCGGGGGTTAGCCTTGCGGGCCCCATGACAATCATGGTTCCCTGTTTGAGGCAATGTTTTATGGCCGGATGCCCTTCCTGACGCCAACCCTTGGTCACGCTCTTACGATGCGCAGGGATACGGTGTACCTCTTCTAAATCGGGGTACACACCGTATTATACAGAAGGTATAAGAAAGGATATAAAGTGAGAGTGATGGATAATGGGACATAGTTAATTTGAGATACATCTGGGCATAGGAAACTGTTGGGGTGTGGGGAAGGGATAAAATGAAGAAAAAAAAAACCGGGTAGGGCCAAAAACAATCTGAGCTTGAGACAGCCATTCAAAATAAGTAGATTGAGCATGAAAAAAGTACACAGGAGTCAGCACTCAGTATGAAGAAAAATCGACACAAACAGGACAAACAATGTACAGTAACATAGATGATTCAGATGTCTCGGATGACCAAGAGATGCTACCATGACCAGCTAATCGGAAATGGAAAACAATAAATAGAAGGCTATAGCAAGGAAGATAAATATCAATAGCTAAAGCCATATGATATGGCTAGATGGATAGAAAGTGAGACTTATTGCCAGATTTACTGTTTGGACACAATGAGGTCATGGACCTGCAGATGTGGACTTTTGGCTGAGGCTGTGGACCCACTATTTGGAATGGTTCTGGGTTGAAAGAATCAAACTTGATGAAGAACAAAACCCAGGCACTGGAGGCAGTAAAAAAAAAAAAAAAAAAAAAATCACACCCGTGCTTGAAGGAAGTGGTTCAGTTTGCCATTTTTAATATGAAATAGGCAAAGCCGAGAAATGAACGAAACCCTTCAGAATTAAATTTAAATTACCCTTTAGAATTACCCTTTAGAATTAAATTACCTTTTGGAATTACCCTTTAGAATTACCCTTTAGAATTAAACTTCAGAATTAACCTTTAGAATTACCCTTTAGAATTACCGTTTTGAATTACTCTTTAGAATTACCCTTTAGAATTAAACTTCCGAATTAACCTCAAGAATTACCCTTTAGAATTACCCATTATAATTAAACTTCTGGATTACCCTTTAGAATTACCCTTTAGAATTACTCTTTGGAATTACCCTTTAGAATTAAACTTCTGAATTACCCTTTAGAATTACTCTTTAGAATTACTCTTTAGAATTACTCTTTAGAATTACCCTTTAGAATTAAACTTCCGAATTAACATCAAGAATTACCCTTTAGAATTACCCTTTAGAATTAAACTTCTGGATTACCCTTTAGAATTACCGTTTTGAATTACTCTTTAGAATTACCCTTTAGAATTAAACTTCTGAATTACCCTTTAGAATTACCCTTTAGAATTACTCTTTATAATTACTCTTTAGAATTACTCTTTAGAATTACTCTTTAGAATTACCCTTTAGAATTAAACTTCTGAATTACCCTTTAGAATTACCGTTTAGAATTACCGTTTGGAATTACTCTTTAGAATTACTCTTTAGAATTACTCTTTAGAATTACTCTTTAGAATTACCCTTTAGAATTACACTTTGGAATTATACTTTAGAATTAACCTTTAGAATTACCCTTTAGAATTACCCTTTAGAATTACCCTTTAGAATAATATTACTCTTTAGAATTACCCGTTAGATTTTAGAATTACTCTTTAGAATTACCCTTCAGAACAAGCGTTACGCCTAGTTCCCCCATCGGTGAAGTGATGTGAGTTGACAAAGTGGAAGACGCAAATGGGCCATCTTGGATTTTGACATGGCGACCCAATTTTCAATAGCATTCTCCCTTATGCGTAGATACACCCACACACCAGATTACAAGTTAGTAGTTCGTTTATTTTTCAAGATATTTCGCTCACAAGGTTCAAACATATATATGGTGGCGGCCATCTTGGATGACGTGGCGACCCAATTTCCAATAGCCTTCTTCCTTATGCCTAGATACACCCACACACCAGATTAGAAGTTGGTACTTCGCTTATTTTTCAAGATATGCAGGTTACAAGGTTCAGACATACATGGCATCAGACATACATGGCGGCGGCCATTTTGGATTTTGACGTGGCGACCTAATTTCAATGGGGGTTCTTCCATATGCCTAGTTGCACCCACACAGCAAATTAGAATTCGGTCCTTCGCTTACGCACGCACGCACGGACGCACGCACGCACGGACGGAGGGGAAAACCATAGTCCCCCCTTTCGCTCTGCAGTGCGACGGGGGACAATTACTGTTTAGAATTACCCTTTGGAATTACCCTTTAGAATTACCCTTTATAATTACCCTTTAGAATTATACTTAAGAATTACACTTTATAATTATTCTTTAGAATTACCCTTTAGAATTACTCTCTAGAATTATTGTTTGGAATTACTCTTTCGAATTACCCTTTAGAATTACCCTTGAGAATTACTCTTTAGAATTATACTTTAGAATTAACCTTGAGAATTACCCTTTAGAATTACTCTTTAGAATTATACTTTAGAATTAACCTTGAGAATTACCCTTTAGAATTACTCTTTGGAATTATCCTTTCGAATTACTCTTTAGAATTACCCTTTAGAATTATCCTTTAGAATCATCCTTTAGAATTATCCTTTAGAATTACCCATGAGAATTACTCTTTAGAATTACCCTTTAGAATTACTCTTTAGAATTACCCTTTAGAATTACTCTTTGGAATTACCCTTTAGAATTACTCTTTAGAATTACCCTTTAGAATTACTCTTTAGAATTACCCTTTAGAATTACTCTTTGGAATTACCCTTCAGAATTACTCTTTAGAAATACCCTTTAGATTTTAGAATTACTCTTTAGAATTACCCTTTAGATTTTAGAATTACTCTTTAGAATTACCCTTTAGAATTACCCTTTAGAATCACCCTTTAGAATTACCCATTATAATTACCCTTTATAATTACCCATTATAATTACATTTTAGAACCCTTTAGAATTACCCTTTAGAATTACTCTTTAGAATTACCCTTTAGAATTACTCTTTAGAAATACCCTTTAGATTTTATAATTACTCTTTAGAATTACCCTTTAGAATTACCCTTTAGAATCACCCTTTAGAATTACCCTTTATAATTACCCATTATAATTACATTTTAGAACCCTTTAGAATTACCCTTTAGAATTACTCTTTAGAATTACCCTTTAGGGTAATTTTCACTCTTTCACTTTCTTTCACTTTCACTCACTCTTTCGAATTCCTCTTTGGAATTACCCTTTAGAATCACCCTTCAGAATTACTCTTTCAAATTACCCATTATAATTACCCTTTACAATTACCCATTATAATTACATTTTAGAACCCTTTCGAATTACCCTTTAGCATTACCCTTCAGAATTACTCTTTCAAATTACCCATTATAATTACCCTTTATAATTATCCATTATAATTACATTTTAGAACCCTTTAGAATTACCCTTTAGAATCACCCTTTGGAATTACTCTTTCGAATTACCCATTAGAATTACCCTTTACAATTACCCATTGGAATTACATTTTAGAACCCTTTAGAATTACCCTTTAGAATTAAACTTTAGAATTACACTTTGGAATTACTCTTTCGAATTACTCTTTAGAATTACCCTTTAGAATTACCCTTTGGAATTACCCTTTATAATTACCCTTTATAATTACTCTTTATAATTACCCTTTATAATTACCCTTTATAATTACCCTTTATAATTACTCTTTAGAATTACTCTTTAGAATTACCCTTTAGAATTATCCTTTGGAATTACTCTTTAGAATTACCCTTTATAATTACCCTTTATAATTACCGTTTAGAATTACCCTTTATAATTACCCTTTATAATTATCCTTTATAATTACCCTTTAGAATTACTCTTTATAATTACCCTTTATAATTACTCTTTTGAATTACCCTTTATAATTACCCTTTATAATTACTCTTTATAATTACCCTTTAGAATTACCCTTTAGAATTACTCTTGAGAATTACCCTTTATAATTACGCTTTATAATTACGCTTTAGAATTACTCTTTTGAATTACTCGTTAGAATTACATTGTAGAACCCTTTGGAATTACCCTTTATAACCCATTAAAGTACCCTTTAGAACTCTTTTGAATTACACTTTAGACTTCTTTAAAATTAAACACGGTGGGTTAGAAAAGTTATTCTTCTTCATTTCTGAGGGATGGATGGAAGGAAGGACATATGTCAGATATTGAGGCGGCTTCACTGCTTTAAAAAAATCAGTTTGTTTATTAATTAACTTGGTTGTTTGTTTGTTTATTTATGTTTGGTGTACATAATTGAGGATCATGGAATGAAGGGTAAAAGGTTAAAAGTGTAAAAATGCAACCGAATAACAGTGAGACCAAAGTTGAATACAAGGAACAAGGGGGCGCACACACTAATTCCAGTTATTAATGCAACCGTTATTTCTTATACTGAAGGTCTTAGTTTAGGTATACAAATGCAACCATATTGAGGTTTGCAATGAAAGTAAAGTAAAGGGTGTTATAGAATTAGTATAGTTGGCAGCATCCTGTAAATTTTAATATAATTATTTAGGAATAGCTATTACTGTTCAATAAAGATTGCAATGTTGTTGTGAGGAACAAGCTTATATGAAAAAATACTTGCATTGTCGACATGTGATTATCATATGATTATGATGTTTCATTTTGCTCACAAGAAATGGCGTTGTCAAAGTCAAGACCAGAGTTATACATCACTATAAAACTTAAAAGTGATTATCCATGAATACTGCTCATCATATGCACCATGCTAACGAATTAACTTTTTTTCAATGAGTATGTTGATGATAAAAACATGTTTTTCATCGAGTTTGAAATCCTATTTTGCAATCCTTGTGTATGTTGATCTCCTTATAAAGTATTATTTTGAGATGCATTCGTCTCTCTTTAGTGCTTTTGGTGTATTCAGTTCACCAAAGATGGAAGCTTATTTAATATAGAGGGTATTAAAAAACAAAAAGAATGATATGGCTACGCAGTACTGTACTCGCATCTTGTACTTGCCTCCTCATGCAGCACGTGTTCGTCTTCCATCCTGTAAACAGCTAGGAATGTGCAGTGCAGATCTCTGGTTGGGAAGGATTGAGGGGAGGGTTCGATGCCCAACTAGGAGATGAGTGGGGGGATAGTTGTAGAAATGAATGGAGGTAACTCGTCCTGGTGCGAGTGCTGAAGGAAATAATTTTTTTTGTGGGTACTATATCGTGTCTCAACTAATGTGTTGTACCATAATAGTAACCATCGTTTTACACATTAATAATAATAATAATACATTTATTTTATATAGCGCTTTTCAAGAAGCCCAAAGGCGCTTTGACAGAGTACAAAAAACAAGTGCAAAAAGACAAAATCAATAGGTAAATAATCAAAGCAAAAGGAAGGAGAAGGAGAAGAGATAGTCAGGGGTTAAATACTGTGGGTTAAATGTTGAATGCAGTGTTGAACAGGTTGGTCTTGAGTGATGTTTTGAATGTGGTGAGTGAGGAGGAGTCTCTGATGGTGTGAGGTAGTGAGTTCCAGAGGGTGGGAGCAGCGATGTAGAAGGCCCTGTCCCCCCAGGATCTGAATTTGGTCCGCATGGGGGGGGGGAGGGGGTCAGGAGGTTGGTACCAGCAGAGCGGAGGTTGCGGGTGGGAGTGTGTCTGGAGAGGAGGTCAGTCAGGTAGGATGGGGCCAGGTTATGGAGGGCTTTGTAGGTCAAGAGGAGGATTTTGTACTGGATTCTCTGGGGGATGGGGGAGCCAGTTAAGCTTGTAAAGGACGGGGGTGATGTGGTCACGGGTCCGGGAGTGGGTGAGTAGACCGGCAGCGGAGTTCTGAATGTATTGGAGTTTATTGGTGATCATTGAGGGTGAACCAAAGAGGAGGCTGTTGCAGTAGTCCAGACGGGAGGTGATGAAGGCGTGGATGAGGGTTTCTGCAGCCGTGGAGGAGAGGGATGAACGGAGACGGGCGATGTTTTTCAGGTGAAAGAAGGCTGTCTTTGTGATCTGTTTAGTGTATTCGTCGAAGGAGAGGGTTTGGTCAAAGATGATGCCAAGATTCCGGATGTGAGGGAAGGTGGATACTGGGAAACCGTCGATGTTGAGGGCAAAGTTATGGGTGGATTTGGTGAGCGTTTTTCGGCCAATGATGATTATTTCAGATTTATCACAGTTAAGTTTGAGGAAGTTGATTTGAAGCCAGGATTTTATTTCAGTGATGCAGTTAGTCGGGATAGAGTGGGTGGCGGTGGAGATGGACTTGGTGGAGATGAAAAGCTGGATGTCATCGGTGAAGCAGTGGAATTGGAGACCATGACGGCGGATTAAGTGACCAAGGGGGGACAGGTACAGGATGAAGAGGAGGGGGCCAAGAACTGAACCTTGGGGGACACCTTGGGGGAGGGGAGGAGGGGGGACATTACTCATGATTGTTGGTCTTTGATAATACTAGCTGTTTAGGCAGCACAATTTAGTGTTTGCACGCATATATAAATGAAATGTAATAGTTTGTTCATCTGATTAATACTTTTTAAATTTCTTGTGAAAAAAAAAATTTGCTTTTATGATATCACAGCATCGTTTGCAGCCCGGAATGAAATGCAATGAATTAATGATGCTGTTCAAGTAGAACATTTGTATGCACAAAGCTGTGTACAGCATTTTGGTATGCATGGAAAACTAGGCTTAATCACGAAGCCTGGTGTCCTTTTGCCTCGGACATGTAGAACAAAGGCTGCAGAAATGAATAGTATGTTGATCCAAGTATGCTAACCACAAAGGGAAGCAAGGAGAAGAGGACGTTTTGTGTGTTATAATATAGTCAGGTTCACTATGTCAATAAATTATATTTCGTTCAAAATCATGGTAGATTAGCAAACCTATACATTTTTGGAAAGGTTAGAGCATAAGGAAACTAAAAATCAATCTTTACATTTGGAGAGATACCTGTATGGCGGCCATTTTGGATTTTCAAAATAGCCACTGTAAAATACATATTTTGTTCTATTTCTGCCTCTAATTACCCTAAAAACTTTTTAAAATATACTAAACCTATATTTTCAGGGACAAGGAATCCAATGAAAGTATCAAATTAGTGCTATGGGGAATGGTAAGACACGAATCAAAGGTTTTGAATTGCAAAATACTGTCTTTATATTCGCGATAAGTTGCATAATCAAATACATGTTATCATTTTGTACAGGCAGTTAATAACATCAAAATGTGTCACAATAATTCATATCACCAAACATACACAGGCAGTCAGCAAAATCATATGTACACATGCAGTCAGTATAACTTCACATCTACACAGGCAGTCAATGACAAAATATACACAGGCAGTCAATGGCATCAAACATACACGATTACAGAATATGCCATTTAGAGTTCGCCATCACTGTCCTGTGTGTCGTATCCGACAATATAGTCCGCATCGTTTTCACAGTCCGTTCCACACAAGCAAAGGTCGGTCAAATTGATTGGCAAATCGAATTGGTCGAATGGTCGATCGAATCGAATTCGATGAATCGAATCGAATCGAATCGATCGAATGGTCGAATGGTCGATCGAAGCGATTGGTCGAATGGTCGAATTGGTCGAATGGAATTGGT
Source organism: Myxine glutinosa (assembly GCF_964187855.1). Taxonomy (NCBI): domain Eukaryota; kingdom Metazoa; phylum Chordata; class Myxini; order Myxiniformes; family Myxinidae; genus Myxine; species Myxine glutinosa. The sequence continues at coordinate 223,564,752 of NC_136262.1, read as the reverse complement.
CGATTGGTCGAATTGGTCGAATCGAATTGGTCGGAATTGGCAAATGTAAACATTGATTTTCAGATTTTCCATGTAATAACGTTTCCAAAAATGTATAGGTTTGCTAATCTACCAAGATTTTGAACGAAAAAACATAGTGAACCTGACTAATACTTCATCAAGCTAAAATGTGTGGCATACAGACTTTTTTACTTCTTTTTTTTGTATACAAGATTGAGGCTCGTGTAAAAGCGAACATTAATGACAAAAAAACAAACGGGCATATAAAACATATAATAAAGGGAGCGGGAGACAAGATGGGGAGAGAGGGGGAAGCACACAAGTACAACATTTGAGAGCAGGGACATCGGGAGATCTGTGGGAGGGAGATGGCTTGGAGGGAGGAGGCGTGGGAAGGGGGGTGGGGGTGGGAGAGGTAAAAAATTACACACATCGACACTGCTAGGACTTCCACGAAAGAAGTTGGTATTTTAGAGAAGTGGATCTGGGGTGAATTAACGGGGGTAGAAAAGATCAAGATTTTGGATGGAGGAAGATAAGAGATGGAGGTGAATAGCTGTTTTAAAGACCTGGAGGGTGGAGTGGGATTGAAGAGAGTGAGGGAGTTTGTTCCAGAGGCGGGAGTAAAGAGGACTGAAAGAGTCAAGGTGAGCAGAGAGTCTTGATTTTGGCAGTTTAACCATAAGAGGGTTGCTGGCAGATCTTGTGCAACCTGAAGGAATATTTGGGGGACAGAGCACAGACAGGGCTGGGTGGTGGGGGGGGGGGGGGCTAGGCCAGAGAGGAGGTGGTACAAGACAGAAAGACCACCAACCTGCCTGCGGTGTGTGAGTGAAAGGCCCTCAGAGTTAGCTTCATCGCGGGAGATTCCAATGATTCTGAAAGGTTTGGTTTCAACTGCGTGAAGCCGAGCTCGGTGTGTGAGGTGGGAGCACCAGCCCAGAGGGGAGAGCAGTATTCCATTGAGATGCGGATGAACGCCTTGTGTGTGGTGAGGAGCTCAGGTGTGCCAAGGAAGGACTTCGTACGACAGAGGATGCCCAGTCGGCGACTGGCTTTGGAGGCCAGATTGGAAATGTGGTTTTCCCAGGAAAGATAAGACTTGACTTGACTTGACTTTGAAAAGTGAAAGAATACGTCACATCCGATCCATCTCTTTCTCATTCATACCACCCTGGAAGCTAATACAGGAGCAGCGAATATTTTCATCAGAAATCGGGATCATTACAGTAATTCCCCACGATGTTGGTACTTCTAGTTTTTTCAAGTAGGTTTCGCACATATGTTACACGACGTCAAATTTGGTCTGTTGCATGATAATTGTAGTGTATGTACAATACTGTTGTATGCAAACACAATTATATGCAAATACAGGAATTATGTTGGTCACTAACAAAAGTACGCATCCCCAGTGACAGGAAAAGTTAAAATTAATCCATACATGTAGATTATATATATATATATATATCAAGGTTAATTGTGTTGCACTCAAAAAAAATCCCATCTCAATTTGCAGCCTCTGAGGGCACAGTTGCCCATGTTACTTCTTGCACAAAGTTGTTTCTGTACCCAAAGTATGGAGTTTGTAGCTGTAAAGATGTGGCCGTGCATAAGGAACAGACTCACAAAGAGGGGGAGATCGACAAAGATCCGTGCTTATATATACAGTGTATAAATAACAAAATTGGATGGCAAGGTGTACCTGTGCATGTTCAATACGGACCTTCCTTGCAACTACCACCAGATTTCTTGCAAACCTGGAGGGCTAGGGAGACAGTTTTAAAAATAAGTTGGATTAAAATTGTATTTGCTCGTCTTCCTCCATTCAGCATATTTCTAGGTAAAAGTGCATGATGAGCAACTGGGTGTCAATTGTATTTGCATACATTTTAATTAAAAGCAAGAATTTAAAGACATACTACCATGGGGGTAATGGTTCTAGTGTTTTAAATTTCTCCTGAAATCTAGCTCATGCTACACAGCCTTGCATAATGTCAAAATTCTCTCTTTGAAAGTAAGTGCAATGATGTTATAAAAGTAAATGTGACAATAATTCAGGATTGACATCGCACATCACTTCAAGCCAATACTTCCTTTACCGTTACCTTTGCCATTGAAAAGGTTATGACCTTTTCTCTAATCTTGATGATGAAAGTGTTCGGGGAGTAATTGTGTACACTCGGACACAACTACGTGCAACAGAAATTGTTTTTGATTTCAAATTCAAAGAAATTATTGGATGCTCCATCGTACTCCATGGAACCACAACAATAGTTGTATGTGTTTATCACAGTCCATCCAGCAATCTTGAAAACAATGAAATGCTATTGGAAGTGATAAACTAACTGGGATCAAAATGTACGTCAAAAACACATGTATTCGTAGTGGGAGACTTTAACTTTCCAGAAATTGAGCGGCAAAGCTGGCACACAAACAGTCAACATAACTATACAGCTCACAGGTTTCTGAATGCTTTGCAGGAAACCTTTATGCACCAAATGGTTCAAGAGTCCACAAGGTATAGGGAGGGACAGAGCAGCAGCATCCTTGATCTTGTAATAACAAATAAGCCTGAATTGATTACAGCCTTGGATTATGCTCCACCACTCGGACGAAGTGATCACTATTGTCTACATTTTGAGATGAACATTGAATTTGGCCCTATTGTCGAAAGGGACAACATTAAGAACCTCCAATACAACATGGGTAACTACAGTGCTATTAGGGAGAAGATGGCAGACAACAACTGGACTGATCTCTTGGCCAGAAAGGACTGCAGGGAATCTTGGAATGTGTTTTAGGAGCAACTTATGAATGCAATTGACAAATTTGTTGCAGTTATCAAAAACATTACAACGTATAATAAGAAACAAATCTACCCTACCAGATGGACTCTTGTCACAAGCAGACGCAAGCGTCGTGCGTGGGACAAATACATAATTTTTGGATGTATGGAAGATTACCAATACTACCGTATGGTGAGTGAAAGCCAATGTAAAGCAACTCGGAACCTCAATAAGGAATACGAGACTAAACTCATCTACAATATGAAAGAGAATCCGAAGGATTTCCTGCGTTATGTTAACTCTAAAGTAAAGAGCAGAAAAAGTATCGGATCTCTGAAGCAGGAAGACGGAACGGAAGTCACGACAGATAAAGACAAAGCAGAAGTGTTCAGCAAACTCTTCCATAGTATGTTCACTAATGAAGACTTCAGTGGAATGCCTCTGCCAAATTGGCAGATCAATGGAGCACACCTAGAAAACATAAATATTGCACCAAAGATGGTGAAAGAGAAACTCCAGCTGTTAAGTGGGTGCAAGTCAGCAGGACCTGATGGATTTCATCTGAGGGTCCTGAAGGAGTTAGCTCATGTTATATCCATTCCACTGGCAATTATCTTTAAGAAATCGTTGGATGAGGGAATACTTCCAGACGATTGGAAAAAAGCCAATGTAATCCCGATTCTTAAGAATGGAAATCACCGACTGGCAGATAATTACAGGCCAATAAGCCTAACCTCGGTAGTAGGTAAAACCATGGAATCTATTGTGAGGGATGTAGTGCTGCATCATGTCATCAATAATAACCTCCTTCATGAGGCACAACATGGTTTTACACCTGGTCGTTCATGTTCCTCTCAGCTGATGTGGCAAATGGAGGAATGGACTGGGATGATCAATTCTGGGAAATCAATCGACGTCTTTTATCTGGGCGTTAGCAAAGCATTCAATATGGTCCCGCATCATCGCCTTCTTAAGAAAATCCAATCTTACAGCATCAATGCCTGTAAGCATTGATGGCATTGATGGTAAGCATTGATGGAATAGGTTTGCACCTCTGAAATGGCATTCCTTGTAGGTAGAACCCAATGTGTCACTCTCAATGGTGTTCACTCCGAGTGGATTAGCATCAACAGTGGAGTCCCACAGGGAAGTGTTCTTGGTCCCCACCTCTTCGTGTTGTACGTCAATGACCTGCCGACTGAGATACAGAACTCTGTACAGATTTATGCTGACGACACAAAGATCTATGGGGATGTCACAACCCGAGCATCCTCAATATCATTGCAGGAGGACCTAGACACAGTTGCAAGATGGGTCGATACTTGGCAACTTTCATTCAATCCAGCCAAATGTAAGGTTATGCACATTGGCAAGGGAAACTGGAATGAAACGTACTACCTCAAGGGTGAAGAACTAAAAGTTACACAGGAGGAGAAGGACGTTGATGTTATAGACAACGAGCTAACTTTCCACAGGCATGTAGCTGTATCTGTCAACAAGGGCAATCAGATGTTGGGTCTTATCAAGAGGACTTTTCCAGTTTCACCAAGGAAACTTTCCCACTCCTCTTCAACTCAATGGTCCATCCTCTCCTAGAATATGGAAATGTCATTTGGCATCCAAGATTTAAAGCAGACGCCGATAAGATAGACAGGGTGCAACGGAGAGCGACAAAGCTCATACCAGAACTCAGTCAACTTGCTTATCAAGAAAGACTCAGACAACTGGGCGTGTTCTCCCTTCAATAGAGGTGACAACGAGGAGCCGTGATTGAAGTTTATAAGATCATGAAAGGCTTAGTAGCCATGGATCCCGAGCACTTATTTGTTCCAGCGATTTATCATGCAACTAGAGGCCATACTCTGAAGTTGTTTAAGAAGACGAGTTATACGGCTCTACGAAAGAACTGTTTCAGGCAAAGAGTAACTGAGAATTGGAATAGGCTTCCTCAGTTAGTGGGAACTGCACCATCACTTCAATTATTTAAGAGCAGGTTGGACAAACATTGGTTCTCCTCTCATCAAATGTTACCCTGATTTCCCAACAAACATGCACACCTCACAATAAATTATGTTTAATTTATGTCAAGTAGTGGGACATATATATACAAACCCCATCGATGGAATGATTGGAAGTTTAAACAGGATTACCTTTTACTTCCGTATAACAATGATGATGATGATGATGATGATTATGATTGTTCCTGCCACATGCGTGAGGCTGATTTTTCATGGTCCCTGTGTAGTTCCTGCATGACTTTATTGAATATAAATTTTAATAGCATCATGTGGGAACAGCATGAACTTTAGTATTTAAACACCCTAAATACATCTTGTAGCCCCACTTATCAATTCTTACAATGTGACCCTAGCTAGCTTCCTAGTTAATGAATTATCATCAGACCTTGCCCTGGGTAAGAGAAACTGGTGTAAAACGTGTAGGCACAACCCCTTCAGCAGCTATTCTTGGCCAATGAGAATTGCCAACACATTGAGGTTTACTTACATCATACGATTGTTGGTGCCCATGTGTTGGCCCTTTTTTTTTTTTTTTTTTTTTTTTTGTATACTGAATCGAGGCTCGTGAAAGAGCTAACATTTACTTCACAAACAAATCAATCAGACAAACAAAATACCCAAAAAGAGGGAGCGGAAGACAAGATGGGGAGAGAAGGGGAAGCACACAAACACAACATCCGAGAGCAGGGAGATGTGTGGAAGGGAGAGGGCCCGGGGGGAGGAGGCATGGGAAGGGGGGGGGGGGGGGAGGGAGAAGTATAAAACACAAGGACACCAAGGACTTCCTGGACAGAAGTTGGTATTTCAAAAAAGTGGAATTGGGGTGAAATTAGCGGGGGTAGAAAAGATCAAGGTTTTGGATGGGGGAAGATAAGAGATGGTGGTGAACAGCTGTTTTAAAGACTTGGAGGGTGGAGTGGGATTGTAGAGAGTGAGGGAGTTTGTTCCAGAGGTGGGAGAAAAGAGGAATGAAGGAGTGAAGGTGAGCAGAGAGTCTTGATTTTGGCAGTTTAACCATAAGAGGGTTGCAGGCAGATCTTGTGCGACCTGTAGGAATATTTGCGGGACAGAGCCCAGAGAGAGCTGGGGGGGCAAGGCCAGAGAAGAGTCGGTAGAAGACGGAAAGACCACCAACCTGCCTGCGGTGAGTGAGTGAGAGGCCCTTGGAGTTAACTTCATCGCGGGAGATTCCAATGATTCTGAATGCTTTGGTTTCAACAGCGTGAAGGCGAGCTAGGTGTGAGGCAGGAGCACCAGCCCAGAGGGGAGAGCAGTATTCCATTGAGCTGCGGATGGAAGCCTTGTATGTGGTGAGGAGCTCAGGTGTGCCAAGGAAGGACTTCGCACGACGGAGGATGCCCAGTCGGCGACTGGCTTTGGAGGCCAGATTTGAAATGTGGTTTTCCCAGGAAAGATCATGGCAGATGGTGAGACCCAAAAGCTTGAGTGACAGAACTTCTTGGAGAGGATTATTCAGAAAGTGGATGGGAGGGTTGTCCAGTCGTTCTTTTCAGAGAGACATCGTAAGAGTGTGAGATTTGTTATTTATTTGTTGTCCAGTCACCCTTAAAATCATTAACACATTGACACTTAATATCATTGGCCAAGAATAGTTTTGAGAGGATAGTGTCTCTCAATACACCCCAATTGCTCTTAAATCCTGGCTATGCTAACGATAGGATACTAACTTATAATTATCACAAACCTTCTCTGATTGTTGTGAACTGTGCAAGTGAAGGAAGATTATGGCATATGCTACATTGTTCAAGAGCTGATTCATGATGTCTTCACACGAGTCCCATCTATACGAGATAATGATTATATGAAATGATTTTGTAGACGAATAGGACCGTTTGGTATTTATGCCCGTTGTTTTCTTACAGTAATCGGAGACACAAATGTTAAATGGAATTAAAAGTAGTATTGCCAGTAAAGTATTTTGAGGGAAAGTCTGTAATATCACTCAATTCTGGAGTTTATTCCAGTAAATGATATTTCTCACTTAAACTTGTTTCATCATACAAATTTGCAGCATAGATTTTTTTCCTTATTGGAAAGATTACTTGATTATGCCCTCTTTATTGAATGAAAAGTACAGTAGTAATGTTTTTATTTTTACAGTGAAGCATGTAGGACAAAGCCATATATATATATATATACAGTCACATGAAAAAGTAAGTACACCCCATGTAAAGTTTTGACTCTTTCAACATATTTCAACATGCAGCTATTTGATCTTCATTTCAACAATATTGATAGATAAAGGTGATATAATATAACAAATATCATGAAACATTTACATTTTGTAGTCCATTGTATAATATATATAAACATAAATGCAAATTACGCATGTGGAAAAAGTAAGTACACCCCTACATTTATCACTACTTCAAATACCTAAAATTAGAATCAGGTGCACCAGCTCAGGTACAAATGATTAGAACATCGTCAGAGAGGATCTTGGAGGAACCTGTCTTATTTAAACCTCTGACATTTAGTTTGGTTTGCTCTTTGTTCTTGAAGTGTGCAGCGTCACCATGCCGAGATCAAAAGAGCTCTCTGAGGCCTTCAGAAAGAAGGTTATAGATGCCTATGAGTCTGGGAGGGGATTTAAAAAGATCTCCAAACAATTTGAAATCAATCATTTGACTGTCCGGAAGATCATCTACAAGTGGAGAAGATTCCAAACAACTGCTAACTTGTTCAGGCCAGGCCACCCCAGCAAGTTCAGCCTGAGAGCAGACCGCAAGATGCTGAAAGAAGTCTCTAAGAACCCGAGAATGTAATCACGGGACCTACAGGTAGCTCTTGCCACTGTTGATGTCAAAGTGCACGAGGCTACCATTAGAAAGAGGCTGCACAAATTTGATCGACATGGGTAGAATCTGGCTTAGTCCATATATATATAGAGTCCTCCACTGCTTCAGTAATTTAGTCCAGGTCTGAAACACGGCCTCCCCCCACATTAATTTGGGCCAAAATGCCCCTCTGTCTGGCATATCGTTGGAAGAAGAATCTGGTACACTTTTCGTTCCCCTCCAATGCCTGCACCTTGCTCTGGAAGATGACGGTCCTCGCCCTGGCTCTGAGGAGACAAAAAATCCTCCCCTTCACCTGGCGAATTTTTCCCGACACGTCCCTCCCTTCGCAAAGTTTCTTATGCAAGTGCTGGAGATACGCCTGCATGCACTTCAAATGCTCTCGCTTCCCCACGGTCCTCATTCACCCGGCCGTATGGAAAAACGCTACGGTCCTACGTTTCACCTCCTCCCACCAGGCTGCTGAGGTGGGGAAGAGGCACCTAACTGTTTCCCAATCTCTGTACTTCCAAACGTAGGAACACACTAACTGGCATCCTGCAAAAGGCGACAGTTAAGCTTCCAGAGTTCATAGTGCCGGGGACACACCCTATCTAATTCTATACCCAGAGACAGACAACAATGGTCCTAAAATGCCACTGCATGAAGTATCAGGTCCGGGTTGCCAAAAGTTGGTGTCACAAAGAAGTAATCGATCCCAGCCCGACTGGTACCAGCCGCATCTGTCCGGATGACATCATTCCTTCTCTCACCCATGTCACTCAACCTAAAATCCTGAACAAGCCCTTTAAGGACTGCGCCGATGAGTCCTGGGGCAATCTGTCCAAACTTGTATTAAAATCTCCCCCAACAATCACGGGGCCAGAGCTGGAAAGGATGGGCCCCAACTGGCACAGGAGCCCCACTTTTCCCCCATTGTCTGAGGGGCATACACATTGATAAAGGTCAGTGGGGTCGACGACACCACCCTGAGTGAGGCCAATCACCCCAGAATAATTTATTTGAGACGAAGGACCTCGACATTCGGGATCTTAATGAGGAACCCTAATCCTACCACCATATTAGTATTGCTTCCGGACCAATACGACCCTCCATACCGCCAATTTGCACGGAGGTATCCATACCGCCAATTTGCACGGAGGTATCCATACTCACTATGCTGAATATGACATTCCTGCAACAGGCAGACATCCCATTCAAAATAATGTAGTTTTACAAAAATAGTGATCCTCCGGACCGTGGTACGGACTCCCCGTACGTTTGTTCAAAGACGTTAATTTAAAACTCATGGGTGTTAGTGCATTAATCACCACTCACAGTGCGAAACACGAAAGGGGAGTCATAGGACTTATGAAGCTCCTCCCTCCTTGCCAAGACACGACGGGCTACCATTCTTCCTCCTCCTGTGGTTCTTCTCGCAGCCAGGAGCCACGAGGGTGCCCGGGAGCCAGACTCCATCTATGCAGCCATTCTCCTCGGGCAGCAGGGCAAGGTCCTTCTGCTCAGGAGTCAAAAACATTACCCCCTCTCGCCCGCTATCCGGCAAAGAAAGGCACAAGTCCTCCGCAAGCAAGCCCTCTCAAGGCCATGACCGCAGCCGCCCCCGGAGGAGGGTCAAAGTTAAGGGATGGGGAATGTCTCATGGGGGAACGAGAACGTGATCGTTCAGGGGAAGATTGGCAGTCGGGTCTCCCCTGACGACCTGCTGTGGCCAACCCTGGCTGCTCCCAAGGTGATCACCCAGACCTGGATGGGCCGCTTGATGCACAAGGTGCTCTGTGCCCCACAGGAGTGTTCACGTTTCCAGTTCTTGAGAGCTTGGTCTGTGGTGCTTTGCCCATGGGAGCTTTTCCTTTGTCTCGGCCGATCCTCCGATGCTTTTTCTCCAACCATTGTCCGGTATCATTGTGCTCATAGCCAGAGGAGGAGCCATCACTTCCATCCTCCGGCAGCGGGGTTTCTGGCACCGAGGTCGTTTCCACCGACCCCACTACCAGGAGCAACCACTTCTTGAAAGTCCTCCCCTCCCACTGCAGTGGGCCCGACACCCGGCATAGCCACATCCAGGTCATGGTCTGGTGGAGGTGCAGGAGCTGCCTCTCCCTCCTCCTTGCCCTCCTCCTCCTTTCCCTCCAATTCCCTTCCCTCCAACTCCCTCCCTTCACTTTCTGTAGGGTGGGGGGCAGGCACACAAACAAGTACGTTAGTACACTCCCCAGTCCCAGGGGCAACATCCCCACTCCCACCCGCAGAAGCCTGTATCTTACTGGCATAACTCCGCGGGCAGGAGTGGAAAGTGTGCCCCGACGCACCACTTTGGTGCAGTGCTCCCTCAAATGTCCCAACTCACCACACTGTGTGCAGACATTCATTGTGCACCCAGTAACCAAGTTGACCGCATCGGCGGCATAATTTTGGCTGCTCCGCGGAAAAGACTTGGACTCGGTCCATCCCAACCACAATCTCATTCGAGATATGGGTGACCGTGCCATCCGCCCTCGTCCACAGCTTGACCCAGTACTGCCGAGTCCCAGTCCAAATACCGAGGCCATTCCGGACGAGCCATACTTGGCCACGGATGTCAGCATATCGACTGGGCCAAACCTTTACATCAGTCACTCACGGTTTCATTGTACAGACGGATGGTCATGACTGTCTGCTGGGTTTCTGAGAGAGTCTCGACTACCCAATCTGCCAGTGTCCCAGCAGACTGAGTAGGAGCCTACCAGCACCAGAACTCGGCAAGTCCCTGTCCCGTATGAATGGACACGTCAAACCCACGGGCGAGAGAGATCAGGCAGAAAAAGTCAACAGCCTTGAACCCCAGCACACCCAACAAAACATCCCGACTGATTTTTCCACCAGCCGGAACACTCCTATCCTTTAAAAAGCGAAACCAGACACAATAATGGCGCCTGCTCGCCATACCGGGGTTCTAGGGACGGTGGAGGACAACACTTGGGGTGAGAAGGGGAGAAGGGGAAGGGAGGGAGTGACAGGTAGCTGAGGGGAGTGTGAGGTTCCCCCCTGTCCGGTGGGCGACATCCCCCAAACAGGAGGAAGGCTGGGGAAAAGCAGGAAGGGAAAATACGAACTAAAACGCAGGACAAACAAGAAATAATAAGAATGAACCAAGCTGACAAAACGGGGAAATAAACACGTGCAGGACAAACACCACAAGGCTAACATACGAAACAACTACACAGGCAGAGTAACCGACTGGATGGCCAGACAATTTCAGGCCTGGTATTCAAATGAAAATTCAATTAACAGACATGTCGATCTACAATTTTGATGAACTGACTTGTTGGAAAGGTGGCATCCTATGACGGTGCCACGTTGAAAGTCACTGAGCTCTTCAGTATGGCCCATTCTACTGCCAATGTTTGTCTATGGAGATTGCATGTCTGTGTGCTTGATTATACATACCTGCCAGCAATTGGTGTAGCTGAAACAGCTGAATCCACTAACTAGAAGGGGCGTCCGCATACTTTTGGCCATGTAGTGTATATATATATTCAATCGCACAATGCTCAATGTATTATTATTGATTATCTTTTCACACCAATTACTGGAATTTCTGAACTTGGAAAAAGGACAAGCCATCCATACATAGTCATAATCTTATGCTGTTGACAGGTTCTGGCACTCATCATTTCTCACTAAGCTCAATGTACACAGGGCCCTTTCTTCACAAGTTGGCTGATTCTGCTCGCAGTAATTACTGCAGATTTGATGAATAACGGACTGCTTGTTTGTCTCTACCCAAGTCCAAGATTTATAATCACCTCCTTTCTTTTGTCCCCCTTGTTATTCTCCCTTCACTGGAACTGCCTTTACTCATCCTGTCTCACCTTCACCCTTCTCTTCGAGTTTCAAGGTCATAACTTGCAACCATTTTATGTAAGATCACAACCCTACTTGGTTGACTCAGCCTATCATCCTCCCGTGGTCAGCAAAATGAGTAATAGCTTACTGAAATTAGGGGCACTGCATCAGCAGCACAGTCGTGCCCCCTGAAAATGATGCAGCCACAGTCTGCATACGAACCAGCACCACCACATACCTACTCCTCGATTTCTTCTACTTTAGATAACTATGTTTATTGTATTGCTGTTGAGAATCTATTCATTCCATGCAATGCCCTTCTGTTGCTTAACATACCTGCTTCCTGGTTTTGCATTTCCTCACCAAATACAAAGATTTTAACATGAGCCACCTTTTTACTTCTGCCTCAATCAATCATGTCGAGTCTCCTCGGGCTATGATGGTTGCCATCGTATTGTCTTTCTATATACACACAAGTAAGTGTGTATTTCCTACCTGGTGCACACGGGTAAGTGTGTGGTATAGACGGGGGTCACCACTCCTCTCCGTCCCTCTGCTGGCCGTTGGGAAATTCGCCCTCTTCCACCCGTGCTGTTGGAGTCGACTGGACTCATCCACCAGATGTGCAGAGCCATCTGCCATTTAAACCGCATGGCTGCGGACCGTTACCCTGGTAAGGGGGGTTGACAGGTATTACACCTTGCCCACAGGTGACCTGGGATTATGCAAGGCAGGGACATCCATCTCCCTGAGGTATCAGGAGACACCCGCATACCCATAAGATTTATAATCTCCCTACCCCACATGATCTGATGTAGTATTGAAGATTTTTATGCATGAAATCTCCAGTGTGTGAATTATTTTATTTACTTCTTCACCTCCCCTCTTCACTTGCGATGATTTTGTTCCTTTGCTTCACACATCCTTACCAAATCCTTTGGGCATAAATAAGGCTCGTGGCATTACTTGGAGGAAGATGTGTCCTCTTTGTGTCTTTTGCCTCAGGACTTGCACCTTCAGGGAGAGATAGGTTTGTTTATTTGGTTATTACGAGAAACACCTGCTCCGAGAAACACCTGGAAAGTCGTTGTCCACCCCTGTGAGGGGGATATTTTGTGCCCATGACCTGACCCTGGGTGCAACCAATACATGTGCAAAATTTGGTGGAGATCGGGCCAGTCCTGTGTATTTCTATAATTTTTCAGATGTACATACATAAATTGCCTTATTTAATCCAGTCGGATTGCTTCTCAGTTTTGTTATCTGCTGTTGTTTAAGTTAATTTCTCATGGAGACATTGTCTTGTCTGTCTCTGGGATAATTGGGAAGAAAGGAAAACGTGGGAAAAGTTCCCATGTGCAGTAAAATGTAGCCAATAATGGTGAAGCAGTTGTGGGCCTGGCCTCACATGGGGTTTCAGAGGCACTTACACAACACTCGTCGTTGGAACAAGGTTTTGAATCCTGTGCTTGCAACAATACATTCTGGTGCAGTAAAGGTAGGGTGCCATTGCATCATGAAGCACATTGCATTGTGCCTTTGAAGTATCGATATGCAGGCTGTCCCATCCAAACTCAGGTGGACCATAATCATCAAGCAGCAGCACCTAGCTCCATGTTTGTATCAATTCTGGAGATATATTTATGATACTGAAGCAGATTAGGGCAGCAATTTAAAATACGAGCAGGACATTGACATACAATGGCCTGACTGTGTTGGACACTTTGCCATTGAGAGCTCTAATTCCAGTTTAGTCAGGTCAGAAATCAAACCAGAAATATACAGTTCCAAAGGTACTCCTCCTCTGAGGTATGTTGTAAGCTGATTGTGTGGTTGTCCATTTCCAGTGTAAGTTAAGGGGAAATACTTTTAAAAACTAGAATGGTACTCTGTACAATGCATACCTGTACTAAGTTGAACACTTTATGTTTCAGATCATACTGATGGGCCGGATCTGAATCCGGACGTTAACCAAAATCGAATCGGCTTGTTCTTGTCACATACCCAACGAATCCACCCAGTTTTGTCATAATCCGTCCACAACTTATTGAGATATCGTGCTCAATATAATTTTTGGCCCTGTCTCTCAAATGGTGAAGAAAAACTTGAAAATTATAGTGTCCGGATCTGGAAATTCTAATATCCATCAAAATCTAATCAATTCGTCCTTCCCACACACCCAACCTATCTACCAAATTTGTCCGAATCTGGTAACAACGTTTTGAGATATCCTGCTCACAGACAGACAAACAAACAGACAGGGGTGAAAATACATAACCTCTGTTCACCTTCGGTGGCAGAGGTAATAAGTAGACGAGTTGTCAAGTTAAGTAAAATGCCAGATTAGTAGATTAATTTGAGACAAATAAACTTAACAGATAATTGGATTTTAATGCAACACAGGCCGTTAAAGACTATCCTGAACTACGTCCGTAGCCATTTAATTTCCTCCGGTTATATATATATATATGTATTCTATCTATTCTATATATATATATATATATAAAAGAAAGTTTTTGTTTGTTTGTTTGTTTGTCTGCACCTGAACAGTGAAAGATAGGAGGAAACCTCTAATACAAAAAATGTCGGGACCGATGCTGATTATAAAGTAGTGAATAATGACATCATGGTGCATTGTGAAAACATGAAGTGGATACTGTGCCAGATCGATGCCGTGTCTGCAATTGACGTTATTGCATGGCTGTGAATCGATACATTTTAAATCCCTTCTCTAATCGATTCGTGCATCGAACAGCATAGCATCCTGTCATTGTAAGCAATCGATGAGCTACAGTCACGTGAAAAAGCAAGTACACCCCATGTAAAGTTTTGACTTTTTCAACATATTTCAACATACAGCTATTTGATCTTCATTTCAACAATATTGATAGATAAAGGTGATATAATAATATAACAAATATCATGAAACATTTACATTTTGTAGTCCATTGTATAATTTAAATAAACATAAATGCAAATTTCGCATGTGGAAAAAGTAAGTACACCCTTGGCTCTAATAGCTGGTATTGCCCCCTTTGGAAGAAACAACTTCAAGTAGGCGTTTATTATAACTGTCTACCAGTCTCTGACATCGACTGGGAGAATTTTTTGCCCACTCCTCCATGCAGAATTCTTTCAGCTGTGCGATGTTTGAGGGGTTTCTTGCATGCACAGCTCATTTCAAATCCCCCCACAACATCTCGATGGGATTTAGATCCGGGCTTTGACTTGACCATTCCAGAACCCTCCATTTCTTTCTTTTCAGCCATTCCTTGGTGGATTTACTGGTATGTTTAGGGTCATTGTCATGTTGCAAGGTCCACCTTCGGTTGAGCTTCAACTTTCCGACAGATGGCCTCACATTATCCTCAAGCACCCTCTGGTACAATGAAGAATTCATAGTGGATTATATGATGGTGAGCTGCCCAGGCCCTGATGCAGCAAAGTTGCCCCAAACCATAATATTTCCACCACCATGCTTTACAGTTGGTATCAGGTTCTTGTGGTCAAATGCTGTCTTTGGTTTTCGCCAAACATGTCTTCTGGTACTGTGGCCAAATAGCTCTACCTTTGACTCATCTGTCCAGAGCACATTGTTCCAGAAGTGCTGGTCTTTGCCGAGGTGTTCATTGGCAAACTTTAGTCTTGCCCTGATGTTCTTTCTGGACAGCAAAGGTTTCCTCCTGGCACACCTCCCATGTAGATCAAATTTGTGCAGCCTCATTCTAATGGTAAACTCGTGCACTTTGACATCAACAGTGGCAATAGCTACCTGTAGGTCCCGTGATGACATTCTGGGGTTCTTAGAGACTTCTTTCAGCATCTTGCGGTCTGCTCTCGGGCTGAACTTGCTGGGGCGGCCTGGCCTGAACAAGTTGGCAGTTGTTTGGAATCTTCTCCACTTGTAGATGATCTTTCGGACAGTCGAATGATTGATTTCAAATTGTTTGGAGATCTTTTTAAATCCCTTCCCAGACTCGTAGGCATCTATAACCTTCTTTCTGAAGGCCTCAGAGAGCTCTTTTGATCTAGGCATGGTGATGTCACACACTTCAACAACAAAGAGCAAGCCAAACGAAATGTCTGAGGTTTAAATAAGACAGGTTCCTCCAAGATCCTCTCTAACGATGTTCTAATCATTTGCACCTGAGCTGGTGCACCTGATTCCAATTTTAGGTATTTGAAGTGGTGATAAAAGTAGGGGTGTACTTACTTTTTCCACATGCGAAATTTGAATTTATGTTTATTAAAATTATACAATGGACTACAAAGTGTAAATGTTTCATGATATTTGTTGTATTATATCACCTTTATCTATAAATATTGTTGAAATGAAGATCAAATAGCTGTATGTTGAAATATGTTGAAAAAGTCAAAACTTTCCATGGGGTGTATTTACTTTTCACGTGACTGTATATCATGTGCTCATTTCATAAGCTATTGACGGATATAAAATAGAGCATTTCATACTTGTGACTTGTGCAGTACAGGGAGTCCTCGGGTTGCAAAGGCAAAGGCAAGACTTACCGTATGAAATAATCATTCATACAGTAAGTAAATCGATTGGCCAAAGTTTGATCAAGTGGGTTAATCAGAAAATAATTCCAAGTAATGTGCTGGACTTCTGCATCGTGTAGTAAAACGTTCAAGGCAGCACACCGGAACCGGAAATGCAGTATGCACTTATAACGTACCTACAAGTTAACGTGTTATAATGGAGCTGTGATAAACTGCATGTGAAATGTGCTCCTTTTGCTCGGGGTCCAGAACACTGTCGACCCACCTTTGAAATGTTTAAAAAAAAAGAATTTAACTAGAGCTTTGATACATCCCGGGAACGTATGATGTCAAGATGTAGGCCTATTTGGCTAGAAAGGAGGGCACAGTATGAGCGACTGGGTTTTCCTTTATCCACACAGCTGTTTGTTTCTAAAGCCATTTTGGTTAACTTGTATGAATTGGGTGTGCTTTAGAAAGGTTATGTTGTTTGTCGTTTTGAGTTTCAATGCAAAATAAAATCGATAACGCCCCATTTCCAAGCTGTTTGCCGCATTAACATGCATTCCAAATTTTTCCTACCCGTCACACGCCGATTACTAGCTGTTTATAAAGGAGGTCGGTGGTTCAAGCCCAGCCGGATCATAACAAACACTTTAAAAACCACCCAGTATAATCCTTGCTAAGAAACTGTTCCAGCAGCACCAACACTTTGTAAAGAGGATGGTACATAATATCAAATCAAGTTAATTTAGGCTGAGCTGGCTGTATTTACTTACAATCCCATCTATCATTCTTGAAATAATTTATCGATGATACTGCAGCACATCTCATACATTGTATATTGACTGAGAAGATATCAATCAAATAAACCCAGATTTGACAGGACTTGTCGAAGACATCATTATCTGCAGCTAGCAGGAACACAATACCATCAGGGTTATGGCCAACAGCTGGAACTGTGCAGCCATATTTCATCTGAACCAAAAGGGGAAAAGCAGCTGTCTTGTGATTGTGCAAAGGCTGCACATGTTATGCTATATGATTATTTGGATATCTTTTCAGTTGTTTTGTTATGTTACGTGTTCCCTACCCAAACCCCAGTTACGGCGCACCTCAGAGTCTCGAGAGGGAATGCGGCAGAAAGATTTGTATTTTTGAGTGTTCTAATAAACCATGGTAAAACCACACCAATGCAATTGTAGAACAAAACAAGTAATTGTATTAAGAACTCTCACATAGACAATAATAACACTATTAAAGAAAGTACAATGAAAATGTCACTTGCATCAAATGAACAATACATATGATGGTACCATCATTCCCCAATGCTCTCAAAGCAATAAACTCACGATACGCCATGCAAACGTGAGTGGAATGTAACATTCCCCAAAGTCCGTGCACGGATCTCCACGCTGGTTGAAGCCGTGCACAATGACGAGAAAAGGCAGGTATCGGCACAACGGCGAATGAGGAGTTATGAGGTGAGAGGTCGATATGTGAATTGAGCCGATATGTAAACAAACGGCGATCAACACAATGATGTCGATAGGGGAATCCCAAGGACAAACAAGATGCACCAAGCTGAGAGCCTCTTCGAGAACAAAATGGCGTATCAGCCTGTAATGGAGGTGCTGGCTCCCTCCAACAATGACTCACATTTTTTGATAAAACCTGAGACGTAGGTTTAATTGCATTCGCAATATATGACGATGTCATGGACAATACCCTTTTTGGGAAACCTCAACTCATTCGTGACCAATATAAAAAAAGTCAGCTCGCAGCCTCGACGCGACTCACAGCTGTCTATCTACTCCTCTCTCTGCCCATCTCGAGCTCTCTCCTCTTCCAGTTCCTTTGCTGCATCTTCCTTTTTCCTTCACAAACACTTATTTTCACCTTTTTCTAAAGTCATCTCCATTTCACAAAAAAATCTTAACAACAATATTACCTGAAACTAAAAATCCTACAAGTAAATAATCAACAACAAAAGCGGAAGTGACGGATCCGTAACAGTTGTCACTGTGTAATATGTAATTATGAAACATTGGTTGTTAGATTGACAATTGTAAGTTGAAATGGTCGTCAATAAATGTTGATAAGTGTAGATTTCAGATCACACTCGCATACCGACAATTATTTAATTAATTAATAGGCAAAATTTAGAGGAAGTGGACATTAAAATGACAGATAAAAACGTACTAAGAATTCCATTTGTGTTTAAAAAAAAATGTAACGAGTGAAGCAGGTATTTCCATCTCTGTGGGAAAAAAAATCCGACTTTGGGGGTGTAGAGCACGATTCCACGTGGGGGTTTAAAGTTGAGAATGAGCTTACTCTGTTACGTTTTTCAAGCGTGGTGAAATGGGACTGTAATAACGTAATGTTGAAAAAAATGGAGATTTTAAATAAATGCTGAAAAATAAAAATCGGTTTTGTCTGTCAAGATTATTCAAAAATAAAAATCGATTTCTGATGTAGATCGATAGATAGATTTCTTCTGTAACAATAAAAATAGATAAAAATAGAATTGTTGAATTTGCCGTAATGTCTATATGTCATAAGAAATGTCATTGGCCATACGTACTTCTGTGTGTTTCTTTTTCCCCTCCTGGGTCACTGTGGTTGTGAGTGGCTGGGTAAACATTCTGCCAGAGACTGAGGAGCGCAGGAATTTTCCATCGGTTAGTGCCCTTGTGAGTGGGATCAGGCTCGTAGCCATCCATCTCTTTATTCAAGAGGGAGTTTTTTTGTTTTCAGTTATTCATCAAACTCGATATTCATCAAAACTGTTCAATTTTTTTTTTCCTCTGAATAATACAACATGAAATATCAAATAAAGTCGACACATTTACGTGCATGATCTTACTTGCATTAGGAAATGGTTTTCTTTTTTTTAAAGGCTAGTGGTTGCAGATTAAATGTACAATATGTATTTTGCTCGTGTCTACTTGATATTGGTTGAGAAAGGCATTTGCTCTTTGATTTTATTTCAATATCATCAGATTGACTATGTCAATGTAACACATATAATTCTGAAGTAGATGTCGATTGTATCTGTGTTACACCACTGTCTTACTTATTTTATACTCCTATAGCTGTTTAATGCCAATGGATAAGCTTCCTTAATACTTTGCAAACATCAGTTGGAATTTTAAACCCGAGAAGGTTACTCAAAGCCTTGTAATATGTATTTTTAAATCATGACTGCGAGTCAGTTGACACCTTTTAACTGTCCAAAATAACTTTTGCTAAAAGGTCTGTGCCTTTCTGTGATCTCTACTACTTCAACGGTGGCCCAAATTATTCCTACCTTATTGTGGGGTCTGCTGAGGAAGGATTTTCAATCATGTCTTTCACATACTGCATGGTTCGGCCTGACGTTCAACTGAAGGTGGCAGGAATGTGGAATTTAGCTGGTGTGCCAACTATAACTCTCTGGGATAGTTTACATCCACCAACTATAATGGTAGCAGACGGAACACCCAGCTTAACGTGCATTTGATGAATGGCACAGTTTGTGGTGCAATGCCTTGACTGCGAAATACCACTCTGACAGTTTAGAGTCAGGCCGAAAATCAAACCCAGGCTAGACAGCTCAAAGGCAAGTGCACGACTTCTTATCTGGCGATCCTGTGTGCCTTTTTGTGATGTATGTTTAATAAAAGTTTGAGCTGTTATGACTATAATTATATTATGCGGAGAAAAATGACAATTATTCAGGGGAGAATTTTTTTTTACTTTCTCTATATTTTTAATTCTCATTTGAAAACACTGGAACATTATTTTCCATTAATAGTTTGACTTTCTTGAACCCTTGTTTTGTGCAATTGTTTGTTTATGGGCTGATAGGATAGCTCAGAGGTAGTGTACACACCTTTGCGCTGCCTAGTTTGGGATATATTACTGACTGTACTCAAAACAGCTTTGTCACCTTGGTGTTTCACAGGCAGGGCATTGTATCAATCGTACACCCTTTATCATGGGACGTGGAAAATTAAGCTGAGGAACCGACTCATAGCATTAGCTGGTGCATTTTTAAAATCCCACAGTCTTTTACAAGATTAAGCTGTGTGCCAGCACCCAGGCCTAATTCTAAATTCCTGCCTAGACGACTGCTGGAAAATGGAAAGAGGGAAAGGGAAAGGAAAAGGAAAATTGGAAATTTGGTTATTGTCACATGACCTGCAAATAAATTACAATTCAAACCCCAAAAAAATTTTGTATACAAAATCATGGTTCTTGGAAGAGCCCATCATTTGAATATTGAAGTCAGTCACTTGATTTCACTTTGGTTTGAATTTTCATCAACCAGAATAACACGTATCTAATTTCACCCTGGATGTCATGTTATTGCTCAGTTTATTTGGTTATCTCTGTTTTCTGGTTATCTCCGTCATCTAATGTGGATGGAGGTTATGTTTTTACCCCTCTCTGTCTGTTTGCTTGTGAACAGGACATGTCAAAAAGTTGTAGACAGATTCAGACGAAATTGGATGGAGAGGTTGGGTATGTGGCAAGAATTATTAGATTTTGGTGAAGATCCAGATCCAGATATTAGGTGCAAGAATTTCAAGGAAATTCCAGGTGCACAAATTTTTAAGTGATTCTTCACCATTGAGAGATAAAGTCAAAAACTACATATAACATGATATCTTAAAAAGTTGTAGATTGATTCTGGAGAAACTTGGTGGACAGGTTGAAAATGTAACAAGGAAAAATTGATTTGATTTTGGTGAAGATCCAAATAAGGATTCAGATACAAGAATTTTAAAATGATTCTTAACCCTTGAGAGATGGGGTGAAAAACGACAGAGCACAATATTTTTAAAACGTTATGGACGTATTATGACAAAACTTTGTGGATGAGTCGGATAGGTGACAAGAACAAGCTGATTCGATTTTGGTTCAGGTCCGGCTTATCAGTGGGATACAAAACGTAAACTGAATTCAGCCTGATGTAGGTATGTGCTCTACTGAGTGCCGTTCTAGTTATCTCAGCTTTTCTGGTTATCTCAGCTTTTCTGGTCATCTCTGCTGACCTATTCCTAATCTTCATCAGCGATCTCTCTGACTCTCTAGAAAATCCCCTTTATCAATGTCATAATAACTCCACCTTGTGGGGTGACATCCCTCATCCTTCAGATAGACAGGCAGCAGCCCTCTCTTCATACCTGGACAAATCACAAGCTGGTCTAACACTTGGAATATGTCTTTCAATCCTGTCAAACCTCACTAGCTCTCTCTCTGAATGGACAATCTGGCAACCTCCTTTCCCCCATCTACTTTCCTAACACTCCTCTTAACAAGAGGAAGTTCAGTCATTCAAACTGCTGGGTCTCACTATCAGCCATGATCTTTCTTTGGAAAACCACATTTCAAAGTTGTCCGCCAAAACCAGTCCCTGACTGAGCATCCTGTTTTTTTTTTGTTGTTTTTTTTGTATGCAGAATCGAGGCTCTGTCAGGAACACAATCAGTTGTGTGTTAGTAAGAGCTAACACATTGAACATGACAACATGCACAGACACATAAAACATACAATGAAGGGAGCGGGAGACAAGAAGGGGAGAGAGGGAAGCACACAAGCACAACAACAGAAGAGAACAGGGACGTCGGTACATCTGTAGAAGGGGGAAGGCTGGGGGAGGAGGGTGAGGTACATGGTATAAAGCAAATGCACACTTCTAGGAATTTTAGAGAAGAAGTTGGGGATTTGAAGAGGTGGATTTGGGGTGTTTTAATGGGGGTAGAAAAGATCAAGGTTTTGGATGGGGGAAGATAAGAGATAATAATAATAATAATAAAGGAGTCTTATATAGCCCCATCAAGCAGAGTAAACGACCCTCATGGCGCTTTACATTATCATGCGAACGCACACACACCGCACACACATACACAAACATACACACACACAGACAAACATACACACACACACAGACACACCTTCACTCTTGCCCTATTCCTCTCCCTCCCCATTCAAAACCCACAGATGTGTACTCCCCTCCCTCCCCTGCACAGGTACACAGACATACTCTCGATCTCTGTCCCACCTCAAACCAAAGGGAAAACAGGACTTAGACTTTGAAAGACTTGTGAAACAGATAGGTTTTGAGGGAGGTTATAAAGGCAGGAAGAGAGTCAACATGTCGAACAGAGGAAGGCAAGTCATTCCAGAGCATTCCAGAGCTTTTCCAGCAAAGGAAAAGGATTTCTCGCCAAACGACTTGGTGCTGGTGCGCGGCGGCTCTAAGGTCATAGAGTCGTCACTTGAACGAAGCCGTCGCCGAGGTTCATCGAGAGTGAGCAAATCGGAGATATAGTGAGGTCCCGTTCCACACAATGATTTATAACATAGTGTGCAAATTTTGTATTGCACACGAGCAGAGACAGGCAGCCAGTGTAAAGATTCAAGAAGCGGAGTAACATGGTCAGACTTCTTCGCCTTACAGACAAGACGAGCGGCAGAGTTTTGAACCTTTTGTAACTTATCCAAGAGAAACTGAGGGCAGCCAGCATACAAAGAATTACAATAGTCTAGCCTTGAGAGGACAAGGGCACAGACCAGAGTTAGAGCAGCTTGAGGAGTAAGAAAGTGGCGAATGGATGCGATCTTTCGCAGCTGAAAGTATGCTGATTTGCAAGTTTGAAGTACTTGCTTGGAAAATGTCATGTTACAGTCGAAAACCACACCAAGGTTCTTGGCCGACGAAACAAAGTTTACATCGGTTTCACCAACATGAATAGTGGTAGGAAGTGAACATTGTAGAGGACATCTGTGCGATCTTACAATCATAGACTCTGTTTTAGCATCGTTCAGCTGAAGTTTGTTTTGGGTCATCCACGCCTTCACGTCGGCAATACAGCCTTCTAACACTTCAACAGTGGGCACGATTTGTTGAATCGTGCTTCCTTTGTACAGCTGATTGTCGTCCGCAAAGGCGTGGTGATCAACTGAATGTCTGGCAACAAGATCAAATAGAGGCTGAGTGTACAAAAGAAAGAGGATAGGTCCCAGGACTGAGCCCTGGGGAACGCCAAAGGAAAGTGGAGAAGGGGCTGATTTCTGGCCATTGACAACAACTGTTTGCACTCTATCAGTAAGATAGGACATCAGCCAAGAAAGGGGAGTACCAGTTATACCAAATGTGATTTCAAGACGACGAATTAAGACACGATGGTCAATCATGTCAAAGGCGGCAGACAAGTCCAAAAGAGCAAGAACGGAAACCTTACCACAGTCAAGAGAGGTCAGAAGATCATTGGTTATTCTTAGGAGAGCGGTCTCGGTGCTATGGCCTGGTCTATATGCTGACTGGCGAGAATTGAAAAGATTATTTGAAACTAGATGGTCATTCATCTGTGATAGCACAATTCTTTCTGTGATCTTTGACAGGAAAGACAGGTTAGAGATAGGACGGTAATTTTTCATGTCGTTAAGGTCAAGGGTGGGCCTTTTAAGAAGTGGTTTAACAAGAGCTTGCTTAAAGAGAAGCGGAAATGAACCCGTAGTCAGAGAATCATTGATAACTGCAGTAATAAATGGGAGGAGGGTGTCCAAACACTCAATGAACAAATCGGTGGGAAGGGGGTCAAGATCACATGTTTTTGTGTTTGACTTGAGGATTGTACATTTGACAATTTCCTCAGTAACAGGAGTAAACGAACTAAGAGGTCGCCCGTGAAAGCAGTGTTCAGCATCATCGAAGGAAAGGAGTGACTGCTTGTCAAGATTGTTTCTTATTGACTGAATTTTATTGTGAAAGAAATGCAGGAAGCGTTGGGGTAGTTCGTTTTGAGGAAATACAGTGGGAAGAACGGATTTATTTTTGGTGGCAAACAGGTGGTTGGTAATGCTGAACAGTTGCTTGCAGGAGGAGCTCCTAGTAATCTGATCAGAAATATATGACGTTTTTGCTTTCAGAATGATTTTTATGACGAGTCTTTTAGCTATGTTATACAACTGTTTATTGACTGTGAGGCCAGTCTTCAGCCACTGTCTCTCGGCACGTCGTCGTTCCTTTTTGGCAGCCCTGACTTCGTCGCTGACTGGGCTGAACCACGGAGTACTCCTGCGTCTGGTAACGGCGCGCCGTGTCGCTGGAGCATGACAGTCCAACGCTGTGCGGAGGCAACAGTCGAGGTCTTCTGCAGTGACATAGGAACGGCCAGAGAGATGGGTGTGAAGGTCCTCTTTAAAGGCGGAACGGTCGATGGCACGAATGTTGCGGGCAGTGATGAAGGTGGGCTGAAGACGAGGAACAGCAATACACTCAGGTGGCTGGTGACACAGAAGTGGTCCGAGGTGATAGCACAGGTCACTGACGTGGACTGCACCAACTGATCATCGCATCTGTGCACTAACCAATCCAGGATGTGTCCTTTAACATGTGTAGGTTGGGAGACAGACTGAGACAGACTAAAAGTAGAAAGGAGGTCAATGATCTTTGAAGTGAGAGGATGTTGTGGTTGGTCGTAGTGGACGTTGAAATCTCCAAGAATCAAGACGAAACCAGGAAGAGTATTGCAGTGGTCGAGCAGATTAGGAAGCTGGGTCACGAACATAGAGTCAGTAAGCTTGTTTTTCCGGTTAGGTGGAGGTCGGTAGAGGCAGAAGAAATGAAGTGTTTTTGGACAGAGTGAAGGTGACTTGGGCTAGCTCGTAGGATGAATGGTCGAACGAAAAAGTCGTGGTGAAGGAGACAAAGGGAGAGAAGTTGTCTCTGTAAATAACAGCCACGCCCCCACCCCTAGAGGAGCAAGGAAATGACTGCAGGGTGTATCCAGGTGGGGTGCGATCAGCACATCTCGCTTCGTCGCCACTGGGTCGGAGCCAAGTTTCGGTCAGAAAAAACACGTCGATATCGTTATCTTGAATAAAAGAGGTAATTTCGGTTCGCTTGTCAGGACTACTTACAGACTGAGCATTGAATAAGGCGAGATACAGGTCAGAACGGTGTTGTTTTGGTGCTGTGTATGTTCTACAGGGATAGATGAGGTTATTTAAGTTGACAGGGGACACTTTTTCACAGGAATTATTAAAATGTGGGCCGTCGCTGGTCGCGAAGAGAAATCACAATCGGTATTTTTCTCTGCTTTCTCCTCCCGCCTCGCTTTGTGCATTTTCTCGGGAGACCAACGCCGATTTCAAGTTCTCTGAGGCCTGACACGAGTCCAGGAGTCAATCAAGTGGTGTTGTTTAAAGACAAAAGTTTTTGCCGAGTGTAGCGAATAGGCCTCGGGATAGAGGAGTTAGAGCGGCTGTCGAGCTCGGTACATGCAGCGGTGCGTGCAGAGGTGGGGTGAGCGATGGGGCGAGTGGTGGGACGTGCGATGGGCCGGGTGATTGGGCGTGCGATGGGCCGGGCGATTGGGCGTGCGATGGGACGAGCGGTGGGACGAGCGATGGGGCAGGCGATGGGGCGAGACGGGGAAAAGGACTGTCTTGTTGAGAGGCGCACACCGGGGCTGCGTGAGGCGATTTCAAGCTGCAGACGCAACGAAAAAACATGGCGGGTACTTACAGTTCGAAATTTTCAACTTGGTGGCGAGTAAAAACCAAAGTACTGCAAATCTCACGGGCAGACACGCGCCATAAGCCAGGAAACGAAACAGGGATCCATCACAATCATTCACACAAAGCACAATACGACAGCACACGCTAAATCCAACAGAATCAATCAAATACACAGGACAACCGACTCAGCTCAGCCTGCTAGGTGAATGACCCGGAAGTTTTTTTGCCACGCCACGATGTATCATACACCGCCCAACCACCGATGGTGGTGAACAGCTGTTTTAAAGACCTGGAGGGAGGAGAGGGATTGAAGAGAGTGTGGGAGTTTGTTCCAGAGGTGGGAGAAAAGAGGAATGAAGGAGTGAAGGTGAGCAGAGAATCTTGATTGTGGCAGTTTCACCAGAAGAGGGTTGCTGGCAGATATTGTGTGTCTTGCAGGAATATTTGGGGGACAGAGCACAGACACAGCAGGGGGAGCAAGGCCGGAGAGGAGTCGGTAGAAGACAGAAAGACCACCTACCTACCTGCGGTGAGAGAGAGAAAGGTCCTCAGAATCAGCTTAATCGCGGGAGATTCCAATGATTCTGAATGCTTTGGTTTCAACCTCGTGAAGCCGAGCGAGGTGTGAGGCAGGAGCACCAGCCCAGAGGGGAGAGCAGTATTCCATTGAGCTGCAGATGAAAGATTTGTATGTGGTGAGGAGCTCAGTTGTGCCCAGAAAGGACTTCGCACGACGGAGGATGCCCAGTCGGTGACTGGCTTTGGAGGCCAGCTTGGAAATGTGGTTTTCCCAGGAAAGATCATGGCAGATTGTGAGACTCAAGAGCTTGAGTGACAGAACTTCTTCAAGAGGATTGATTAGAAAGTAGATGGGAGGGTTATCCAGATGATATTTTCGGAGAGACAAAGTGAGAGTGTGAGATTTGTCAGGATTGAAAGACATGTTCCACTTGTTTGACCAGTTTGTGATATTGTGCAGGTCTGCAGAGAGTGAAGAGGCTGCTGCCTGCCGATGTGAGAGTTGGGATTTGGAGCGGCAGTGAGTGGAGTCATCAGCAAAGAGAAAGAGAGGATTTTCCAGGGAGTCGGAGAGATCATTAATGAAGACCCGAAAAAGCATAGGACCCAGAACAGAACTGTGTTGTACAAAGTCCTTCTTTGGCACACCTGAACTTTTATACACATACAACGCCTTCATGCACAGCTTGAGTGAGTACTTCGCCTCCCTTTGGGCTGACACCCCTGCCTCACACCAGCTTAACACTGTAGAAACCAAGGTCTTCATGATCATTAGCATCTCCCGAAATAAAGCTGATTTTATGGGCCTGTCACTTTCCCGTTGCAGACAGGTCGGTGGTCTCTCTGTCTTCTACCACCTCCTTTCTTCTACCACCCCTCTTGGTTTCTGCAGGGTTCATGTGGTCCACCATCAACCTGCTTCTGGTGAAACTCCTAAAATCGATGATTACTGCTCACCCCCACTTATTTGTTCTTCTTTTTCCGTGCCTGTGGAACCAACTTCCACATTATCTTCAATCTCATTCTTCCCTCCAGGTCTTCAAGACAGCTGTTCATGGTCATCTCAGTTCATCCCCAATCCAAAACCATGATCGTTTCTACCTTGTTAAAACTTTAAAACCCCAAGCCTTCCTTCCAAATTTCCAGTTTTTTCTTCCTCAAATTTTTTCTGCTCTACCAATCTTATCCAACTAACGCGTTATTTTCTGCACACCATTCCTCCCCACTCCCTGTGTTTTGTCCAAGTCTCCCTCTATTATGTCCTTCAGCTCACTTGTTAGTGTCCCCCCTCTCTGTACTGTTCCTTTTGTCCTGTTCAGTATAGGCCTTGGGCCATGGTCGATTATCGTGTCACTCTGTACCCCAACATCGATGGGATACCTGATTTTACCTGAAATCAACTCTTATTATTTGAAATAATAATTAACTTGTTTTCACCTCAAAAGACTTATTAGTTGGTGAAATTTTGCTTAAAAGTCGATTAAATTTGGGTGTGGTCAGCGCAGAAATGATTACTGCTCGACCAATCAGATCACGCCATTCACTCAGAGGTAAAACTCAGTCAGAACACAAAATGGCTTTGCCCACTACAGGTGTGAGCAATTTCATCTCGGAAAAACTTTTATGTTTCATTCATTTTGGTGGAATTTTAGACAAAATTGTTACCCCGTTAACAGAAATGTGGAGATCAGCGCATGTGTTGCAGCCTTTTTCCATCATCTGTGGGCATGAGAGAATGATTGTGTCAACAGGGAGAAGCCATAAATTGGATAGTTTTGTCATGGCTGAAACATGTGATGTGATGGAAGTGAACGGCTGAGATGAACAGTCTCAGGGAGACAGCAGTGCCACATCCTTGGTCCAGACCAGAAGTTGCCGAAACAATGAAATTCCTACTTGGCAGATGGAGGCAACAAAGAATCACTGATACAGTTTCTCTTCATATCCTGGAGTGCATCTATCACCCCAAATTCCCGAGGCACCGCAAAGAATGACATGATGCACCGAATCAGTTGTCATTTGATTCCCACTAATAGCGGTCGATTGTTTGTGGATATTATACCGAAGCTGGAGTGTGATCACAAAGAAACGGACACTCGTATGGCTCCGCACGTGAAACATGCCTCATCAGAGTAGGGGCCTGTACTTGGACATGGTCTGGAAACAAACGTCGCGAATCGCGTTAATACTGATGTAATTGCTCGAACAACTGCCATGTCAGGTTTTTCTTTGAATCGGTGTAAAGAATGCTGGAAGAATCCTCCACATGATTCTTGTACATGCTAACTATACATGAGCAGATAATATGAAGTGTTGTAGTTGCTAATCCATCACATTTATCAAAAAATCAAATTGATGCCTCATTGTCAGGTGGTCCTCATCATTAACATCAGGTGTTCGTCTCTACACATCCATGAAGCTAAAAGGCCACTTTTCGTACAACAGAATACAGTTTTATCAGGATTAACTGTTGGCTTAAATAAAATGTCAAAAATTTTAGTAGAAGATTGTCATATGATGCATAAAGATGTATAAAGTTTCTGCATAAACATTAAACATGGAAAAACATTGAGTGAACTAGCTCTCGTCACTCAATTTTTAAGGTGTGGTATCTGAAACGCAATCAGTAAGTACAGAGAAACATCATCTGTACTTGACAAACCAAGAACTAGAAGACATACAAAGCTGTGTAACAAGTATGAGCAGTACTTGAAGATAACATCCTAAAGAATACAAGCATAGAATTGACAACAGAATTGGCAGAAGGCTTAGGTGTCGTTCTCCATCCATCAAGGATGTGCTGCAGTAAGAAAACCTCTGTTAAGAAAGGGGAACAAGACTAAAAGGCTAAAATATGCACAAGTACACAGAAATTGGATTACGGAACAATGGTCAAAGGTGCTTTGGAGAGATGAGTCAAAGTTTCATTTGTTTGGATCTAATGGAAGACAGTATGTGAGCGGATAAAAAACGGAAACTTAAAAGAACCTTGCTTGAAGCCAACAATTAAGCACGGAGGATGTTCTTTTCAAGCTCGGGGGTGCATATTGTCAAGTGGTGTTGGAAAATTGCTGAAACTGGATGGTTTATTGACTGCTGCAAGGGATAAACAAATTTTAATCCACCATGCTATCCCCAGTTGGAACAGACTTATTGGTCCAACTTTCATCTTCTCAAGATAATGATCCAAAACTGAGCTGGAATAATTATTTAACTTATTTACAAAATATAGAGGAAGCTGGGTCTTTCAATGCATGGAATTGCTTCTTCAAAGCCCAGGTCTCAACATCATTGAAGCTGCATGAGACTATTTGCACAAATAAAAAGTAAAACGAATCCTAGCAACTTAGATGATCTTTGGAAGAAGCATGGAACATCATTCCACATACAAGAAATTATAATAAAATTATTTGATAGTGTCGCGAGAATAATTTCAACGGTTTTTAAAAAAAGGGTTGACATGCTCAACACAAACACCATCTGTTATCTTCCCCCATCCAAAACCTTGATCTTTTCTACCCCCATTAATACACCCCAAATCCACATCAATCTCCAACTTCATTCCTGAAATTCCTTGTAGTGTCAATTTGTTTTATACCGTGTACCCCTTCCCTCCCCCCCCCCCCCCCTCCAAGCCCTCTCCCTCCCACATATCTCATGATGTCCCTGTTCTCTACTGTTTACTGTTGTGCTTCCCTCTCTCTCCCCATGGTGTCTCCTCCTCCCTTTATTATATGTTTTGTGTGTCCGTTTGTTATTTTGTGATTAATGTTAGCTCTTCCACGAGCCTCGATCTTGGAAACAAAAACAAAAACAAAATTCGTTTATTTCAAAAAATATTGTATATAAATTTGGTTTTTCTTTCTCATGAACGTGCATTTAAATTGAACACTAAAGTTTTAGTTTACTTTTGCCTCAGAGTAGAAAAATGAAAAATATCAAAGTCCATTGCACAGCACTGTTAAATATGTATATATACAGTCGTGGCCAAAATTATTGGTAACCTTGCACTTTTTTTCAAATAACTCACAATTTTCTCCAACAAGAAGTTGAAATTGACAAAAGTATTTCATCTCCACAATTCATTATTTCACTGAATAATATTACAGAACCTTTGTTTATGATTCAGAACTTAATATATCCATTTAAATCAGAAAATAAAAGAAATGGCATTGACAAAATTATTGACATCTTCGACTTAATATTTGGTAGCACAGCGTTTGGACAAAATAACTGCAGTCAAACACTTCCTATAGACATGAATGAGCTTCCTACACCTCTCTACTGGCAGATTGGCCCACTCTTCTTGTGCAAACTGCTCCAGTTCTCCCAGATTTCAAGGGTGCCTTCTCCCAACTGCTGTTGTTAGTGTCCCCCATCTGTCCCTGTTTAGATCTCCCCACAGGTGTTCAATGGGATTTAGATCTGGATTCATTGCTGGCCACTTCAGAACAGTCAAGCGTTTTGTCCTGAACCATTCCTGGGTGTTTTTGAAGTGTGTTTGAGGTCATTGTCCTGCTGCAAGACCCATGACCTTCTACGGAGACCCAGCTTTCTGACAATGGGTTCAACATTGCGCTACAAAATGCCTTGGTAATCTCCTGATTTCATAATGCCATGCACACATTCAAGGCACACAGTGCCAGAAGCACACAATAGTCTAGAATGCCATTGTATGCTGTAGCGTTAAGATTTCCCTTCACTGGAATTAAGAGGCCCAGCCCAAACCATGAAAAACAGCCGCAGACCATTATTCCTCCTCCACCAAACTTTACAGTTGGCACTATGCATTCGGGCAGGTAGCGTTCTCCTGGCATACGCCAAACCCAGATTTGTCTGTCCGACTGCCAGATGGTGAAGGGTGATTCATCACTCCAGAGAATGCGTTTCCACTGCTCCATAGTCCAATGGCGGTGAGCTTTACACCTCTCCAGCCGACGCATGGTGATGTTAGGCTTGTGTGCGGCTTCTTAGCCATGGAAACCCATTTCATGAAGTTCCCGAACGAACAGTTGTGCTGACGTTGCTTCCAGAGGCAGTTTGGAACTGGGTAGTGAGTGTTGCAACCGAGGACATACGATTTGTACACGCTTCAGCACTCGGCGGTCCCGTTCTGTAAGCGTGTGTGGCCTACCACTTCATGGCTGAGCTGTTGTTGCTCCTAGACGTTTCCACTTCACAATAACAGCACTTGCAGTTGACCGGGGCAGCTCTAGCAGGGCATACATTTGACAAACTGACTTGTTGGAAAGGTAGCATCCTATGACGGTGCCACGTTGAAAGTCACTGAGCTCTTCAGTGTGGCCCGTTCTACTGCCAATGTTTGTCTATGGAGATTGCATGGCTATGTGCTTGATTATATATACCTGCCAGCAATGGATGTGGCTGAAATAGCCGAATCCACTAATTAGAAGGAGTGTCCATATACCTTTGGTCATGTCGTGTATCTGTGCAGTGTCTGTCTTGCGTTGTCACTGAACTACTCCCTCAAACTTTTGTGAAATCGTACCAAACTTCTGGTATGCACCTATCTATCCTGTGTGTATGTCCAAAGGGTATTTTGTTTTTTTAGAAAATGAAAAAAATTATTATTACTGTTTTTTTCTTTTTTTTAAGAAAAATTTTTTTCCAACTTAAATCTAGAGCTTCATTTATTTATAAAATGTAATATCACGTATATTACAAATACATTTGTGCAAAATAATTGTTTGTATTATGATTGGTTTAAACCATGGCAACTCAGGTACAGTCACATATCTGGGCAGTGTCTGTGTTGTCACTGAACTACTCCCTCAAACTTTTGTTTCTGTGGTTGTGAAGCGTTTTTAATAATGTGGCTGTGAGGTGTTTTGAATTACATGGTGTTGAGATGTTTTGAATTACGTAGTGGGTCCGGTGTTTTGAATTACGTGGTGGTGAGGTGTTTTGAAATACATGGTGGTGAGGTGTTTTGAATTATGTGGTGGTGAGGTGTTTTGAATTATGTGGTGGTGAGGTGTTTTGAATTACATGGTGGTGAGGTGTTTTGAATTATGTGGTGGTGAGGTGTTTTTAATCACGTGGTGGTGAGGTGTAATCGTCCCAAACTTCCAGTCTGCATCTACCCCTCCCGTATGTGTGTGCTGAGGGGTTCGTTTTTGAATTAAAAAAAAAAATTCAACATAAATCTTCAACCTAAATTGCTTATAAAAGTGTAATATCACAAACACTACAAATAAATTTGTGCAAAATAATTGTTTGTATTACGATTGGTGTAAATCATGACAACACAGCAACCCAGGTACAGTCATTATCCACAGCTTAAACAAGCCCGTTCCTCTGTAACGACGCATGGTGAGGCGAAAGTAGCGAGCCGTTGCCAAGCTATATATATATATATATATATATATATATATATATATATATATATATATATATATATATATATATGTATATATGTATATATATATATATATATATATATATATATATATATATATATATGTATATATATATATATACGCATTGAGTCAGAATTTTTTCACACTTAGCCCCTTGCAGGAATTTGATTCCTGTTTATAAAAAATTGATTTAATCTTCAATGCACTTCTGCATTTACACACATACATACGCATATATATATATACTTACGCTAACATTTGGGGTCTGCCTAGCAGGCACGTAAGACATCCGCCATTATAAAGCTCGCCGTGTTAAGTTTGGAAAAGTTCTGAGGAGATTGCGGCTGGCTCAATAGCGCAGTGGGCTGTTGACGCGTTATCAACGGAGGTCCATGGTTCGAGCCCCGCATTGAGTCAGATTTTTTCACACTTAGCCCCTCGCAGGAATTTGATTCCTGTTTATAAAAATATATATATATTAATATATACTGTATATATACTCATATACAGTATATATGAATAGGGTACAAGGATATGTATATATCCATATATGGGAGTATATGTATATATACATATATATATTACACAGAAAAGAGGAAAAGCTGACGTCATTGCCAAAATCTAATTTGGTGCCCACTTTGTAAACACACCGTTTCGTTTATCATCGTTGAAAACTTTCAAAGACATCGTCACAGTGATATGAGGTCATTAAATACCACGATCATTTCATCTTGCCAGGGTCCACCCAATGTTCTCCAAGCACTTCAAAAGTGGGATCAATTTATAAATGACGAGTGTTGCACATTACCACACGAGTTCTTTCAAGTTTTATGGTTTGTTCATGTAGTTTTATAACTATTGCTTCTTTGTGACCAATGTTGGAATGGTAACGGCACATCATGTTTGCCTTAAATACTTCACAGGCAAAGGTTTTGTATTTTGTGCCAAAACCAACGAGCCTGTTTTGTGATGATTTCACTGTTTTTTGTCACATTTTAATTTGTTTGGAAATTATGTATGTTTTAAAAGTTACAAAATTTTACTGATGGCCTGCTATACGTTTTGAACGTTGGACGTATGGGCGTATACTTATCAGATATTCTTTTGTGGCTTTTCCAGTCTGGTACTGCTTTGCCATACAGATTTGGATTTATTTTGTTATCATTAACATATCCTTGTACCCTATTTCATATCTCAATGGGAATATACCATTCTAAAAAAATAGTCTTCGAAGAGTTCCTTCTGCTTTGAGAAGAATTGCGTTTTTTTGTATCACAACTATATTGTCCTGTGGCTGGTTCAGTTAACACCGAGAGGACGCTACGGATAGCTAATCGAGCTTATCGAGGCGTCCGGGTCAATGGCGGATTTGACTATGCAAGCACGGGAGAAAGAAGGGGAAGAAGAAGAAGCGGGAATTTACCTGACGCGATCCGAGCAGTCTTCAACCCTGCAAATTAATCTCACACGAACACAGGATTTGGAATGAAAGGGAAAATAATAAAAGGGTTTATTCAAAATAAATATCGGGACAGGGGAACGCGATGATAAAACAATTCTAAATTGGGACGTCCCCACACCAGATTTCAAATACAAGACAGATGGGAGAATAATAAAATTAATGTCTCGTCGTGTTTGTGAATGCGAGCTTATCTCAGTCAGGCAGTGTCAGGGATCGTCGGCTCGAGCGCGTCGTCCGACGCAGCTCTGGTCAGCGCGAACTGCTCGGTCCCGTCTGCTGGCATTCCATTGGCCCCCCCGTTGACCAGGCCTCTCGCGCCAAGCGAGCAAGTGTGCAATGGTCTCCTGGCTGCTGCAGATCGTGCGCTCGCCGTCCGTACGTGAACGCTGGGGAAGATAATCGTCGGCGCTCCAACGTCTTTCCAAACGAACTCCAACCGGGAACGAAAAGCAAGGGCAGAAGGGAGGTCCGGGCAGGAGCGAAGCCAACGCGAGAAGGGAGGTCGAGACGGAGGTCCGGGCAGCATGGATCCAAAACGAGAAGGCCATGGGAAGAAGAAGAAAGCAAATGTCGATCTCCGACCACTTGCTTTCACATCCAGCACAAGAGAGAGAAAATGTCGGCTTCTCTCCACTTTTAACAAACCCTTCGGCCAATCAGCTCGCTCCTCCTGGTGGTGGGCGTGGCCTCAGCCTGCCTGATTGATGTTCCATCACCATGGTGGCGTACTGCATGGCCGCTTGGGGTTTATTCTTCCTGTCAGTCTTATTGTGGCAGAGGGGAATGAATTAATGTGGTTACTTAATTAATTACTCTAAGAAGTATAATGGGCCGATCTAATGTTTATGGGATGTATTTCCATAAGGGACAACGGGATAGAGACAGGGGGGATGACATACAAGGGAATTTTACCCATAATCCCTGAACGAATTAGCATGCCCCGCCCCCTCGTAACAGGGACAAATATCCAACTTATCCGACATCCGGGCTACAGGTCCCTGACTTACTTACATCGAGGTGGTTCTAGCTACCCACGACAGACGAAGCATGATACCTACACAGATCTACCTAGATCTAGATATTCCCCTCTACCCCAAATTCATAACAATATATAACAACTATGTTTGTTTGTATAACAGTGAGAGAGGCAGTGTATTATATCCTTTGTTTTTATTTTACTTTACTGGAGCTAGTGACGTATATGTTCACATCATAAAAGCCCGGTCATGTCCTTTTTTATGGAGTAGCCCATAGGGCAAAGCCGTCTAGGCCAGCGTTTGTCTGTCCGTATGTATGTATGTATGTATGTATGTATGTATGTCCCCTCAAACGTACATCAATCAGAGCTGAGGATCTGGTCACATGACAGGGGTGATGTGATGTCATTACAGCGGTACGACGGCTGACTCCACACACCGCCATTTTGATTCCTATGCCGTTCAGGCCGGACATATCGTTGAACCTGTCATGCATCACAATCTGCATGCTCTACCTATACGTTTTTAATTCAGTGTGAAACACAAACGCATGAAACCCATGAAGTAAAACACGTGAAAATAAGGATCTTTTATACCACTCGATTGTTATCGTGGCTGTGGTTGTTGTTTGTGGGTTAAATCTGTGTAGTTTTATATTTTTTCGATTGCTTCGCAAAATATCACTACTGTATATATAATTTTGTATGCTCGTTCCGTGTCCTTCTAAAGGGTTTCTACTGTCGTATAATAATAAATGTTTCTGTTCAAACTGCTGTGTGAATAAACCACACAATAGCGCCTCTTCCTCTTCTTCAAATTCGCAAAGACGCTTTGAGAACTGGCAAATTTGTCATTAATCAAACGATTTTTTTACGGTGTAGATGTATGGATCCTGTGTTTACAGCATTTATCTCTCCGTATGTACTGTATGTATGTCCCTCACATATTTATCCTACATATTGGGTGAGTTTTATAGCTGGCAATTACGCTTCTGAAAGGTAGAATGTAATGCCATTTTGGCTTTGCCAGTTATGTTTCTTTCAACACCCTTTACGGAACGTTCATATATTACGTCATATACCTGGTTGGGGCAAATGATCACACTTTATGATTGTGGAGACCTGAAATTATGACAACAGGGCGATGATATATGATGGGGGGTGGAGGGGTGCATGCCCCCCAGATCATATATAATTAAAACTTTGATTAAGGGCTCTTCAATATTGACTATTACAACCCTTTTTCAGTTTCAATCTTGAATTCAGCTTTTGGATAAGTTAATTATTTAAAGAATAAGACTAAAACAAATGTATATGCTTCAGAAATATTTAAACAATCAACAAATATTTCTGAACTACAAAAAACAGGAAAACAGTTGCAAACACAGCTGGAAGGCCCCATGGGCTGGTGTTTTGACCGACATCAAATATGGAAGTTAAAATTTTCAACATTAATTCTGATTCATGATGTATTTTATCAATTAAAAGTTGATAAAAGTATGTTTACTGCTATGTGAAGCAATGTGCAGCTGAAGTTTCAAGTGTTTTGCCATTCATCGGATAAAAAAATGAGTGTTCAATGTTCATCCATCCACAACGAGTGGGTGGAAGCACGAATATGAATGTTTTGTGTGGGTCAAAAATCGACAGAATTGGAGCACAGAAAGTCAGAGGTCAAAGTAACTGGTTCACATATTTAGAGTAGCTATCTATTAGATACGCATGATTAAAAGGTGTACTATCTATTAGATATGACTTTAGCACCCTTTAGCTTTCATGATATTTGATCCTGCAGTCACTTTGACATTTGACCCATACCCAGCACTTTACATTCCTTCCTCAACCTACATTTCCTTATATTGTTCTGATGAAGAGCAAATGCTCGAAATGTCACCTTGTTTCCCACAGCCGTAAACATACTTGTCAACTTTTAGTTGATAAAATTAGTTGTTAAACTTGTCTGCCAACACAGAGCCTTCACAGAGATTAGGGTTCTTCTGCAGCTGCTGCAGCATGCAATTCACGTGTTTAAAAGGTGTGCTATCTATTACATATGTCGTGAGCATGAAATTATTGCCATATTCCTCTGCCTACTAAAAGTTGTATTTACTTCGTGTTGCTACAAATGTGGAATAACACATAGAAGTTGGAAAATCCATTTTTATTTTTTTTCTGATTAGGTGGCCTTTCCATTGTTAGCATTCCAGTGTGGCATTCCAATGCACATCCCAGCTGCCGAACCGAGTCGAATAGCTATTTCATGACAGCAGCTGTTTTTACTTCATTTTATGGGATGCTGTGCAATTCATATTTTATTTGTGATGCATTCATTTTATTACTCAATAAATTTTACAGTTCCCTGTGGTTATCATATGGTATCTTCTATCTTCTTTATTATATACAGACTTGGCATTTAATATGGAATATTTTTTTTTTCTTGACTTGGGTTTACTTTCATAACTCAGTATATCAATCTTGTGAGTTTCTTTTACACTTTGGTGATTTAATTGTTAAAAGAACCATGTCACTGATTGCCTGTCGCAGCAAGAAGTCAACAACAGGATTATATCACAGGTGGCGTGGCAAAATGTACGGACAGGTGCATTTGATGATTGGATTCACAGTCGGGTATACAAGGGTTGTTGCGTTCTGTATTAGTGGAAAACAACTGCTGCACTTCTCCAAAAGTTATTGCCGCTTCCTCTGGAGATGGTCCGTCAACTCGACAATGCTGTTTGTCATGGAGTGGTGGCTTTACGAAATTACGGCATGAAACAGCGTGCTATTGCTCGGCAGTATGGCATCACTCAAGGTCAGGTGTCAAAGATCCTGAAACGAAATGCTCAGAGAGGTGTCCCTACTCCAATACCGAGGCCAGGACGTCCCCGCAGAACCACAAGGAGGGATGATCGCCAGCTGCACCGGTTAGTCCGCAATGGCCGTACCAAGTCAGCTAATCGGCTTAGGGCTGAGTGGCAGCAACTGACAAATGTGCCTGTATCCAGAAGGCTAGTCAACCAATGACTGGTTCAAGCAGGCTATCGTGCTAGGCGTACCCTGAGAAAGCCAAGCCTGACCAAACAACACCGCCAGCGCCGATTGCAGTGGGCCAGAGAGCACCGTCAATGGCAGCCAGGACACTGGAATCACGTTTTCTTCAGTGACGAGTCTAGATTTCTGGTCTATCGTCAAGATGGCCGCGTCCGAGTGCATGAAGTGCATGAAGCCTACAACAAAGATTGTATAGTGCCAAGAGACCAAGCTGGAGGTGGTGGGATGACCGTTTGGGCTGCTTTTCATGCAGGGGGCAAAACTGACCTGGTTGTTCTGAATGGAAACCTGAACCAGTTCAAGTACAGGGCCATTCTGGAAGAAACATTGCTTCCATTTGCTCATGCAGCCTTTTGAGGAAACTTTGTCTTCCAAGATGACAATGCACGGCCTCATCGTGCTCGCCTGATCCAACACTTTCTTGCTGACCGTGGTGTAGAGCATATGGAGTGGCCTGCCATGTCCCCGGATATGAATCCGATAGAGAACTTGTGGGCAGAATTAACGCGTCAAATCGACCACTTGGACCAGCAGCCGACCTCTGTGCGTGAATTGCAGCAGGCTATTGTTACTGCATGGAAAGCGATTCCTGTCCAAACCTTGGCAAATCTCGTGAACAGCATGCCTCAACGTGTACATGCTCTCCTGAATGCTAGTGGGGGTTACACAAAGTACTGAACTGTAATTTTACTGTCCGTAATCCCAGTCGTAATTTAACTTTTGTTTTTGTTAAAAAAAAAATTGGCTAATGTGCAAAATAAAGAGATACTTCTGGAAAACGTACAGAGGTTTAACACAGTACTGTCCATGAATTGAGTTCGATATCAGTTTACATCACTTTCAAGGATCAATTTATTTGTTTCGAAATGTCAAATGTGGTTTTTGTTTCTTTTAAAGGTCACATTAACAAAATCTAGAATAATTTCAACATAATTCCAATGAACTTTTGGTTCTAAGACATCTTGAAAAGCAAGTTCACCCCCACAAAAAAAATATTCCATATTAAATGCCAAGTCTGTATATATATAAGAAAGTTTTTGTTTGTTTGTCTGCACGCGCTAATCTCCTGAACGGTGAAAGATAGGAGGAAACCTCTGAAACAAAAAATGTCGGGACGGGCCCCGGGAAGGCTATAGGCTCGGTGGCGACGGTGGTCGAGGCCGCCTCGGCCAGGCTGGGCCCATTTTGCAATTAAAAGCTTAGGCAAATTATAGTAGTCAATCTTCTATGGCTGCGAGTAAAAGCTGAATTATCTATCTATAATTCCAGTAATCTCTGTGTGTATGTGTGTATGTGTGTATGTTTGTCTGTGACCGCTGTTTCTCGACAACCACGGGTCCGATATACTTTAAACTTGCCAGGTATATTGCTGGGGACCCGAGGATGTGCCTTTTCAAGGTTTCATATTAATCGGACAAGTACTTACCGAGCTATGGCGATTTAGCCGTTCGCCGTTCGCTTTGGCGTTGCGAATGGACCAAACCATTTCATGTAAATAGAGGGGGGGGTTCTGTGGTCGTTGCGAATGGACCAAACCATTTGATGTAAATAGAGGGGGGGGATTGTCACCGTACTCGCAAGCCGTTCGCTTTGCCTTTGGCTTTGCGAATGGACCAAACCATTCCATGTAAATAGAGGGGGGGGATATAATTTTAGATATATATATAGTACGGGCATGCCCTAGTCGTAGTAAATTCATTCAAAAAGAA
This sequence comes from Myxine glutinosa, assembly GCF_964187855.1. Taxonomy (NCBI): domain Eukaryota; kingdom Metazoa; phylum Chordata; class Myxini; order Myxiniformes; family Myxinidae; genus Myxine; species Myxine glutinosa. The sequence goes on along the minus strand of NC_136262.1, from coordinate 223,525,191 downwards.
CCCGGGCAACGCCGGGTGCTTTCAGCTAGTTCTTTATAATCGTACTTTTGTCACAATTCTGGACCTTTGCTTTTCCCCATTTATAGCATGAACTTGCTTTCCCGTTAATATTGACTTAGTTTATATGCTCCAAGCTTGGTTTACACCTTTTGTTTAAAACTCGCAAATACTCGCATACTAACTTGTTGAAAAGGTAGCATCCTATGAGGTGCCACGTTGAAAGTCACTGAGCTCTTCAGTGTGGCCCATTCTACTGCCAATGTTTGTCTATGGAGATTGCATGGCCGTGTGCTTGATTATATATATACCTGTCAGCAATGTGTGTGGCTGAAATAGCCGAATCCACTAATTAGAAGGGGTGTTCGCATACTTTTGGTCATGTGGTGTATCTGTGCAGTGTCTGTCTTGCGTTGTCACTGAACTACTCCCTCAAACTTTTGTGAAATCGTACCAAACTTCTGGTATGCACCTATCTCTCCCGTGTGTATGTCCCAAGGGTATTTTTTTTAGAAAATGTTTTTTTTTTTTTACATTTTCAACTTAAATCGACAACTTCATTTGTTTATAAAATGTAATATCACGTATATTACAAATACATTTGTGCAAAATAATTGGTTGTATTATGATTGGTTTAAACTATGGCAACTCAGGTACAGTCATTTGTCTATATATCTACACATCTGGGCAGTGTCTGTGTTGTCACTGAACTACTCCCTCAAACTTTTGTTTCCGTGGTTGTGAAGTGTTTTTAATAATGTGGCTGTGAGGTGTTTTGAATTACATGTGTTGAGTTTTTTGAATTACGTGGTGGTGAGGTGTTTTGTTTGTCTCATACCAAAGTAAATGCGGACAGTGCCGTTTCGCTGATGGGAATACTAACACATAGTGGGGGAGGGAGGAGGAAGGGGGAGAGAGAAAGATGTGGAAAAGAGAGGGGGGGAGAGAGAGGAAGAGGAGAGAGAGAGAGAGAGAGAGAGAGAGAGAGGAAGAGGAGAGAGAGAGAGAGAGAGAGAGAGAGAGAGAGAGGAAGAGGAGAGAGAGAGAGAGGAAGAGGAGAGAGAGAGAGAGAGAGGAAGAGGAGAGAGAGAGAGAGAGAGAGAGAGAGAGGAAGAGGAGAGAGAGAGAGAGAGAGAGAGAGAGAGAGAGAGGAAGAGGAGAGAGAGAGAGAGGAAGAGGAGAGAGAGAGAGAGAGAGAGAGGAAGAGGAGAGAGAGAGAGAGAGGAAGAGGAGAGAGAGGAAGAGGAGAGAGAGAGAGGAAGAGGAGCGAGAGAGAGAGAGAGAGAGAGAGAGAGAGAGAGGAAGAGAGGAGAGAGAGAGAGAGAGAGAGAGAGAGAGAGAGAGAGAGAGGAAGAGGAGAGAGAGAGAGAGAGAGAGAGAGAGAGAGAGAGAGGAAGAGGAGAGAGAGAGGAAGAGGAGAGAGAGAGAGAGAGAGAGGAAGAGGAGAGAGAGAGAGAGAGGAAGAGGAGAGAGAGAGAGAGAGAGAGAGAGAGAGAGAGAGGAAGAGGAGAGAGAGAGAGAGAGAGAGAGAGAGAGAGAGAGAGGAAGAGGAGAGAGAGAGAGAGAGAGAGAGAGAGAGAGGAAGAGGAAGAGGAAGAGGAAGAGGAGGAGGAAGAGGAAGAGGAAGAGGAAGAGGAGAGAGAGAGAGAGAGAGAGAGGAAGAGGAGAGAGAGAGAGAGAGAGAGAGAAGAGAGAGAGAGAGAGAGAGAGAGAGAGAGAGAGAGAGAGAGAGTGAGAGAGAGAGAGAGAGAGAGAGAGAGAGAGAGAGAGGGAAGAGAGTGGGAGAGAGTGGGAAGAGAGGGAAGGGTGGGGTTATCAAAGAGAATGACATGTTATGTTATGTTATGAGAATGATATGTTGAGATGCCCGGAGGGTTGTGTGGAGGTGGAGGGGTGAGGGGTTTGGGAGGAGTTAAGCGGGAGGGATGTGAAGGGAAGGAAGGACATTTTCCTTCAATCTTCAAAAAGGTCGCACCGGTGTTCATGCCTTTATTTAATTTTCTGCACACGCTATATGGAAACATGCCATTTTTAGCCAAATGAAATGGCTACATCTATATATTTTTGTCCTCCACCCCTCCAACAAGGTCGGAGACGGGAACATTAAAATGAGCTCTGTCTGACCGACCGACCAATCATTCGTCCATGTGCTTTTGTGTAGGTGATATTTCAAAAACCGTTGAACATTTAGCTTTCATATTGCAGATATCTATTCCTCATGACATTTCTCAACCTAATTAGATCCTGGCTGTGATTGGCTGAATTATGTTGCCATGGCAACCATCTCAATAACTTGGCTTGTTTATGCGATATTTCAAAAACCTTTCAAGATTTAGCTTTCATCGATCGATTCCTCATGCTACCCAAAAGGTGAGGAACCTAAAGTATCAGCTCCTTGTTTTTCTTTGTTCACACACCTTTCCATTGATAGTCATTCTTGCCATTAAATGCACAATGGCTGTCATAACCTCATTAGAAATGACCAACTTGAGTTGACTCAAGTCCAACTTCAATTGTTTTAATTGCTGGTTCCAATACCACACAATCAAAGCAGTATTGCAAGCATAATTATGACATTAGTTTCAACAGTCTTTTTTTTCTTGTGAATTGTGAATTGAAAAAATTATAGTCGCCAAAATGCATGAATCTTGCAAAATATATCAGTCTCAAATATCAAATTGATAAAAACAAAATGTAAAAAAAATCAGTGAATAAGCCATATAGGATTTTGGTTCAGGATTCGGACTTGAACAAAAATCGAATCACTTGTTCTTGTCACCTAACGAACTCGTCCACCAAGTTTATTCATAACTCATCCACAACTTCTTAAATATGTTATGTATCGCTTTTCGCCCGATCTCTCAATGGTGAAGAATCACTTAAAAAATAATAGTAGCTAAATCCGGATCTTCACCAAAAGCGAAACATTTCATCCTTGTCACATACCCAACCTCTCCACCAAATTTTGTCCAAATCCGTCTACAACTTGTTGAGATATCCTGTTCACAAACAGAGACAAACAGGGATGAAAACATAGCCTCCATCCACCTTGGGTGGCGGAGGTAACGACAACTCAAAATTTCATGATTAAATTCCAAGCACATTAATTACCCTCGCCAGAGGAGAAGGTATTGCATCTGTCTGTCTGTTTGTTTGTTTGTCCACATAGAATGAATATGATTTTCTCTGCAACCGTTGGTCCGATTGACAGGAAATTTTCACCATATGTGCGTTATTCTGTCTGTCTGTATGTCAGTCGCCTGCAGGTCGCAATTTTCAACCGATCTTCACCAAATGGTAGAGTTGGTCATAAGCAAGAAGCCTATTTTTATTTTTTTTAGCTCAAAAGGTCAGGTCAACATAGGCCAAAGGTCACCAACTTTGTCGAATTTCTATAATCCTAAATTTTCATCCAATTGACTTGAAATTCGTAGAGGAATTGCATATGTGGTCACTGAATTCAATCACCAATTAATTTTATTTTAGGTCAACATCGGCCAAAAGGTCAACATCGGACCAATTTCTAAAATCCTCAATTTTCATCCGATTGACTTGAAATTTTAAGAGCATTTGCATATCTGGTCACTGAATTCAACCACGAAGTATTTTTGAGGTCAATATAGGCCAAAAGGTCAACACAGGCAAAAGGTCAACCACTTTTTTCAAATTTCTAAAATCCTCAATTTTCATCCGATTGACTTGAAATTTGAAATGGATTTACATATCGGCCCACCAACTACTTTTCAACCACCAACTATTTTTGAGATCAGCATAGGCCAAAAGGTCAACATAGGCCAAAGGTCAACAACAATTTCAAATTTCTAAAATCCTCTATTTTCATCCGAGTGACTTAAAAGTTTAAGAGGATTTGCATATCTGGTCACTGAATTCAACCCACAACTATTTTTGAGGTCAATGTAGGCCAAAAGCTCAACCAACATACGCCAAATTTCGAAAATCGTCAATTTTCATCTGATTGCCTTGAAATTTTAAGAGGATTTGCATATCTGGTCACTGAATTCAACCACAAAGTATTTTGAGGTCAACATAGGCCAAAAGGTCAACTTTATCGTTAAAATTACCCTCACCAGAGGAGAGGGTATTGCATTTGAGTCCGTTTGTCTGTTTGTTTGTTTGTCCGCACAGAATAAACTTGATTTTCTCTGCAACCGTTGGTCTGATTGACAGGACATTTTCACCATAGGTGCAACTCCACCTGTAGAATTTTGTAATGATAATTATGACGTCATAGATCACGTGGTTTGGCCGCCATCTTGGAAAAACCAAAAAACTTTGCACCTCTATATCTCCAAAAGTGCTGAATAGAAATAAAATTGAGACATGGCTCATTGTAAAGAACTCCATATGGGGAGTAGGTGTTGTTAATGATGATGTCATTGGTGCCATAATTATGACATCATAATTCGACAGGTACAACGCTTAGTCTGATCAGTTTGAAATGTATTGAGCGTCATGTAGGCATAAATTGGTGGAGAAAAAAAATTGATGACGTCATCGGTTACGTGGTTCTGCCGCCATATTTGTTTTAACCCAAAAGCCTTTAAAACCACTGAAAATACATCCTGGTGAGGGTTTGCAATCTCTGATTGCTCTTTCTTGTTAGTATTTGCCTTTGGGAATTTGCAGGAGGAAGCATGGATGATATCTTTGGCTCAGATCAGTTGTTTTGTTTCAAAGAAAGAAGGCCGTGTTTGCAAGGAATAATACGAGTTCCCTTTGAAGGAACTTTGATGCAGGAGGAGGCCATTATGCCCATCAAAGCCTGTGCTATTATTCCCAACCGATGTTTGTTTGCACGTGCTCTATTCTTTTTAAATGCTGAGCGGCAAGCACGGAAGCAGCATGCACCATTTAAAGAAGTCTTTGGTATGAATCAGGCAGTGTTCGAATCTATCAGACTCAGAGCGGATGCGTTAACCATTACATGACCGAGGCCTGTCATTTTGGGTGTCTTTGCATTATTATGCATTGTTAGTTATGACACTGCTTTATTTTTGTTTTAATTTCTGAAGCTCTTGTATGTGCTCCACCACAATCACTTTGTAATCATCATTAAGCTCACTGTATGTTTTGAGATGTCAAATAAATGAAGACCACATGCGTTTGACCTGTTTGCATCTTACAATAAGCCTTTTGCCAGCACGGTGTTTTTGAATCATGTCAGATGTTGAATGCAATGGGAGTTAAGGCAATATGGGGGTTAAAAAGACCTGGGGAGGATCAGGGTGACTCCGTTTTATGAAATTGTTTTTTTTCCGAGCCTGGATATCACATGCGTTTTATGTTTGATGTTTCGAGTGCTGTGCACATGGTGATATGGTAATTTGAATTGTACTATAATTTTGTTTTTCTTGTTGTAGATATAAAATTATGCATGTGGAAATCCTCCAGGCATTCAAAACAAAACTTCTAAAATAGGAAATGTAATTTTTGGTTTGAAATTGCGTTATTAGCTAATGATCTGAATGTAAATAGCTGTGGGGAATTTGTCTGGCATAATTTAATCAACCTAAGAAAGCAGAAGCTTTTTTTCATGAATGGCATGATGTTCCTGTGGAACCAAGCATCATCACCTTTCGCCACGATCCGATGGTTGGGGTCAGCAGATCATAGAGAGAGAACGTGGGACATTTGGCACAATTTTTAAAGGAACCAGTTGGCTCGGCACAAGAGTTTCATGAAAAACCCTCTCTGTGCAGCCAAAGGAATTTAACCCACATCAGTGGGGCAATGCAATGAGGCCTCGCTCATGCTACCACTGAGACACTCCACTCTGGAACCAAGCATAAATCTATTTAAGAATCTAAGGTTTTTTTGAAAACATGAAAGCATTTGTGAAAATATTGCTGCAATGAGTCCTGCCTGGTTATCGACTAAAATTGTAGATAAATGCAATGCGACATGTTGATAGTTGGGGCAAGGGTTGTGGGTGAGTTGTAGTCGGAGTATTTGGATGAAAGGAGGTCAAAGAGGTTTGAGGTTTGGGATTGGTTATACTGTGGCTCGCTTTTTATATCCTAATTATTCTTATTCTTATAATAAACCCTGATTGATGCTTTTGTTCTTGGTATTTCTTGCTGAAAGTTTTGTTTGCTGATCCGGCCCAAAGAGTGGACTTTGTTTGGACAGGATGTCATAAAGAGGCTTAGGAAAAGCCATTAATAACACCAGACCATTTTAGTTCCTGGAACAATCCTGTGGCAGTGTTTTGAATGTTTGCTTGAAACTATAAAAAGTGCTGGAAAGCAAAACATTAAAGCTTTGTCTTCATTTTTAACTTTTGAGTACACTTCCAGTATATTTGTGTTTGCAAAAATATGATTTTCTTACTCTGTGTGCATGGGCGGACTGGCCATAGGGCATTTGGGCAATGCCCGGTGGGCTGGGACCGCTGGGTAAAAAATGGGCCGCTGGGCTGGATAAAAATACTGCTGAAAAAAAATTTGTCACGGAAAACTTCTGTCTCCATCCCCGGGGATTCCCCGCTAAATATCAAACGTTCAAAAGGTCGCCCCTGACGCCTCATTATAATTACTAGCAACGGTACCCGCCCAGTAACACGTACCAGAGAAAACAAATCGTTTGCGCAATCTCCAATATTCGATGTGTTCACGGTTTGAATTACGTAATGTAACGTTTGTGACGATGTTTGTGACTTTTGTGTTCACGGTAGTGTTTGATGTGACGGTGTGAACGTAATTTCGTAATGTTTTTCGTTTTTATTTTCGTAATCGTTTAATGAACGTAAGAATAATGTTTAATGATTATATTAGATGAATGAATGAATGTTATGACTTATGAATAATGCCATGGCGTCGCGTTGGCAGCAGTGACAATATAAAAATGTTTGCCAATAACTTAAAAGAGAGAAAAGGAACTTTTATCAGCAATGTCGTGTATCCTGAAGTTCTAAGCTGAAGAAGAGGGACCGTACAAAATCATTCAATTTTTTTTTCTAAAAAAAAGTGTACAGTTGATATCACGAATTGAAACCTCGATGAAACCTCGAAACCTCGATGCAATGCAATATGAACAGTGATGTGGTTTTTTTAAAATTGAAATTCTAAAAATACTGTTTAGATTTTGATGATTTGCGTGTGATATTTAAAATAAATCGCGCCTCCTAATTGAAGCCCCGCCCTTAGGGCGGGAACCGTTGCTCGTCATATATAATGGCGACACAACAATTTTTACCGCTTTGCTTTGAAGAACCGGAATGAAGGGGGAGGAGTGTGTTAATATGTCTGGTTGAAGGCTGTGGCGCTGTGAGGTGAGGGGGTTTTAAGCCAGATTTTAGTCTTACAGCCGCCAGGTTGGTGCTCACTGTCACTGCGATGCGAAGCGAAAGACGCCTCAGAGCTGTTTCATTCACAATCGCTATGTCGTATGTACTCCCGATACGTGTTTCCTTCATTGTAAAAACTACCAAATCAACAGTTAAAAGGATTTTGAGCCGATAGGCCAAGTAAGTTTAGATAGGTCTACTCCCTACTGATCTAGTATTGATAACAATGTCGCGAACTGACTTACGATGCAAAAAAAATAAAATTTCAGCATCTGCATCTGTAACCAACAATAGATAAAGCAAACCAGAAGAGAAGAAAAGGAGGTGCTGAGAAGGAACGTGATCGAAAGAAAAATAAACTGTCAGATAGTGCTTCAAAGTGCAGAAACCTTTTGGATCTGTTCAAGAGTACTAATACTGCGCCTGGTGAAGTCAGTGAACAGTCAGTGATAAGGATACTGAATCGGTAGCTGGACCATCAGCAGCTAAATTGGTAGATGATCAATTGGCAGCTGAATCAGTAGATGACCAATTGGTAGTTGAATCGGCAGAATTGGTGCAAATTGGTGAACATGAACAGGTGCGGTCAGCTGAGAGAGATGTACCTGCTGCAGCTGCTACACTTGCAGAGGAGGGATACCCCTCGATTAACTACTTTAAGAAACCATGTAGAGATGAAGATTGTTTGCTGTTTTGAAATTACCACCCTAATCAAAAAACTGACAACCAAGTGGTCAAGAGGTGTTTCATGTGAAAAGATGGTACAAATAGGTGGTGGTTGTCATACAACAAGGACAATCATTCTCTTCACTGTTCAGTGTGCTTGGCGTTTTCCAGCACCTCAGACTGGTCCACGTTCATCGAGGGAATGACTGACTGGCGACATGTACATACACGTGTTGAAGAACCTGAACGCTCTTCTTTTCATTTGAGATGCTCTACAGCATACCTGGTAGATCGACAACAGTCCAGCGTTTCTCACCTGCTCGCACGTAGCCATCATGATGAGGTTAGAAAGAGACGACAAGTGATGGAAAGAGTTGTGGATGTGGTCAAACTCATTGGTAAGAGGGGACTGAGCTACAGAGGAAGTAATGAAGAAGCAGCATACACACTGACAATGAGGAGATCGACCATGGTACATTTCTGGAAGTTGTAAAACTATTTCGGAAGTATGATTCCTGCACAGCCGATCATCTCTCTCACGTTGTCCAGAACAGCAAGAAGCAACATGAGAAGGCAAAGAGTTCACGAGGTCGAGGCTCCTTGGTAACTTTGCTGTCTAAAACTACAGTGAATTATGTTATCACAGTTATCCGGGATAAGATACGTCAGTGGATTTCTGAAGAAGTAACAAACATGTTTGCTGTGGAAATTGATACCACTCAAGACATCTCAACACAAGATTGTGAGTTGTTCTTAGATACTTAGATATGTTGATAGATATGTTGATATCAATATCAACATATTGATAGATATGTTGTTGATAGATAGATATGTAGACTTAGATATGTTGTTCTTAGATATGTTGATAGCACTGGCACTATCCAAGAAAGATTAGTGAGTGTGGTGAAATGTGAGGAATCTACTGGTGAAGCTTTTGTGCAACTTGTTTCTGAAGTCTTGTTAGGACTGAATCTTGGCCTCAAGAACTGTGTTGGAAACTCAACTGATGGTGCAGCAAACATGCAGGGGTGCTACAAAGGCTTCAGTACTCTGCTATCAAAGGAAGCTCCAATGCAGATCCATGTTTGGTGCCACGCACATGTGTTAAATCTCGTTGTGACCGAAGCTACAAGTGTTGTGGTGACTAGCGCATCACTGTTCTCACTACTGAATGACATTGCAGTATTCTTTCGGGAATCTTATCAGCGAATGAACATCTGGAGTCGACACTCTACTACTGTGAAACGAATTGGAACTATCGGAGAAACTAGATGGTGGTCAAAGGATGCCGCCTTGAAGAAGGTTTTTGGTTCATTCAACAACCCAATTGGAGCGCTTTTCATGGAAGTTATCACCACTCTTAATGCCATACTAGTTGCTGACCAGATCCAAGCAGCTGTTAAGGCCAAGGTGACGGGATACATTGCCAGTCTCCTGCAGTTTGAAACAATTCTGACTGCACAAGTATATCTGCAAGTATTCTCCCACACTACAGCGCTCTCCAAGTATCTACAAACTGTGCAACTGGATCTGCTGACTGTGCACCGGTTGGTGGATGAATTGCTAGAGAATATGCAGATGCTACGGGATGACTTCCAAGCTTGTCATGATGCAGCTGCAAAGTTTGTTCAATGGGCTAATGACCAGCTGGATGAAATGGATGTAAATCTTGTTATGGAAGAGTCCCTTCCTATAAAACGGCAAAGACAGCACAAACGTATTGATGGCGAACTGTCCATAGATGAGGCTACATCAGCTTCTGACCCATTAAAGAAGTATCGCATTGAAGTGTACAACCGAATAGGGGACACTATTGTGAGCAGCATTGAGCAGTGGTTTGACAGATCAGCAACATCAACATTGTATGCTGATCTCTCACTTCTTCACCCAAGGAACTTTGATCAAGTGCCATCGGGAGCTATGGAAGAGCTGCATAAACATTTGCTGAGATTTGATGATGGTGTCACTGCGGAACAACGACGAAAAGAACTGCGAAGCCTTGGAGAACAATGGTCAACACTGAAACAATCAGTAGCAGATGCTTATACAGTGCAGGAGGACAGTGAGTCTGAACAGGACAGGAAGACTCTGCCAAGTACATGTAAGTCATGTAAAGCCTGTCCTCTCTGCTGCTACAAGGTGCTCCTCAAGTTGAACCTCTTCACTGATGACAATGAGTGAGGGGGGGGGGAGGGGGAGGGGGGAAGGGAGAGGGAGGGGGGATGGGGAGGGGAGGGGGAGGAGGGAGGGGAGAAGGGGGGGGGATAGGGTGGAGGGGAGGGGGAGGGGGGAAGGGAGGGGAGGGGGGGAGGGGTAGGGTGGAGGGGAGGGGTAGGGTGGAGGGGGGAACGGCTAGCTTGGCAAGCGATAGCAGGCTTTTTACTTTTATTTTTACCTCAATGAGGGCTATATATATAGTCCGTGCTTGGAGTCTTCAAGTTCAACATAAAGTTTTTTTATGAAAAATAATGCAGATCTATAACAATCCACCAATGCAAGTTCAGAAATGAATGCAGATCCTTTAATTTGCGATACAAACGCAATTCCCGCCATTTCCACTCACGATCGAGGCGTCCACGGTGACCGCGCCTCTTCTTCCTCCTACAACCTCGTCTCACTTCTTTCACTCAAAATGCACGAAATTCTGCCGCATGAAATTATGTAGAGGCCTCGTCGGGGGGATATAAGGTAGATAAGGAAGGCGTTGTAACAGAAGAATCAAAATAAAAGTGGAAGAACATAAGGAAATGGGAGCTATTCTGGACCCACAGCCAAACCCGACAAACCATTGCAATACACCCCGAACGTCTAGCGCCGCCACAAACTACACCATGGAATTGCAGCTGGCGCGGTTTTTTTAAACCATTGATATTAAAATAAAACGTAGCCTAAAACCACCGGGATTTTATGCTGATTCCGAATCTGTGTCTAAAACGTTTCTCCGATGTGTAGTTCTTGAGTTATAAGCGGACATCCAGACAGACACACACACACACAGACACTCCTCCTTTATATATAGACTAGCTGAGGTACCCGGCTTCGCCCGGGTTGAATAAGAATAAGACAAATATATGATGAAAAGAACATTGGGCCTGCCTACAAGCTGCTGCTTATGCTGCCTGTGTCACAAGTGGCATGTGAACGGTCTTTCTCTGCTTTGAAGAGAATCAAAAGCCATCTGCGAAGTACAATGACACAAGAACATCTTGAGGCGTTCATGTTGATGTCTGTGGAAAAAGGGATCCTGGCCAAACTTGAAATTAAGGATATCATTGATGGTGTGGCTGCCAGCAGCAGCAAACTGCGCAGGCACCTACTCTCTTAGACATGACATGTGCTTGTGTTACTGAAAATAAATTTAATTTTTAGTGGATTTTATTTAGTTTTTTTTTTTTCCAAGCATTTCGTCTATTTTCTCAGATAAGCAACATATAAATGAATAATGGGTCGACCTAGGTGAAGGATGCCCGGGCCGGTTTTAAGACCCAGGCCGCTACTGTCTGTGTGTGTGTCCTTATGGTGAAGTCTGCAGTATAAAGTCTGTGATGGAAGAGCCTTGGAATAATAATAAGAAGAAGAACCACCGTTAGAGGCCATTTTGCCCCGCAGAGCAGGGGGTGGCCTTACAATTTCTTTCTTTCTTCTTCTTCTTCTTTGGCCTTCCTTACTTGGAATAGTGACCCTGAAATTAATGAAGTTATTGTCGCTGTATATGGCAGGTGGTTTAGTTGTTAAAATTTAATATTATCATCATTACAGTTATTAACATTATTATTTAATACAAAATCTATGTTCAGACTCTACTACGTTGATCTACAACTTCAACTGTGATCATGCCAGCTGGCTGGATGTGGGTACCTCTCGCACCTGTCAAGGCACCTCAACAAAGGACTTCTTTGACTTATTGGGACTGACACAATCTGTCAATTTCCTGACTTGTATCTCAGTCAACGGTACATCATCTCTTTTGGATTTGGTTTTGACTAATGTCCCTGCAAATGTCTGCCCTTCTTCTTCTGCTCCAATCGGCTCATCTGACCATGTGCTTGTTAAAGTGGACATCTCTCTGGCCATTCTCAGAGAGCCTCCTCAGCATCAACGATTCTGGCATTTCACTCAGGCCAACTGGCACGGTCTTCAAGCAGCCATCAATCATCTGGATTGGTCTCCCATCTCTACCGCCTCTGACATCAACTCATCCTGGAAATTCTTCCAAAGTAAATTGCTCTCTCTCATGCACAGATTTATCCCATCTCGTCTTCAGTTGTCTTACCCTTCCTCCCGTCCATGGTAGACTGAAGCTTGTGGTGAGGCAGTTGCTCTGAAATAACTTCCAAGTTACCTCAAGGAAGGTAACTCCAACTGAAGGCAATCTCATTTCCTTTCACAAAGCTCGGAACAAGTGTGTGACTATTAGATTTTTCGAGGTGCCTCATCGTGATTAACACTCAACCCAAACAAAGCAAATTGAAATCTAACACAACAAACCCCGGCAGTGTATAATCAGCAGAGGCCTACAGGACTGATGTCTTAGGCCCACTAAAATGGTGGCCATATTATTTTGTTTGGGTGCCATGGTGGGTGGAGTCAAGCAACAAATGTGAGTAGGGTCCAGCAGCTGTCCATTCAATGGGTGCACATTTCAAAAATCGACCCCAGCAAGAACCACAACAACAACAACCATTCAGAGCTCTTGTAGACCAGTGACATGTCACAGGTAAAAAAAAAAACCAGAAGAGTATGTTTGACATTCCTTTCCACATGCTTACGGAGAGACAACGAAAAAAATGATTTGACTTTGAGCAGTGGAAGCTTTAATTCACCTTGTCTTCTTTTTAGAAGTCATGACTAAAGCTTATATATTTGGGCAGTTGTACCATGTACCAATGCACTCTATAAGGGAAAAATCTACAATAACAAACACATTCATCATTTAAACAAATAATTTAATAAAGTAAAGTGTGGGTTCAAATGCGGCCAGCTCCAAGGCACAGAAGGTGTTGGTTTACCTTGAAAGTCATAGTATTGTAAGTTATCTCAGGATGGTTGTTGAATTTCTGTAAAGGTAGAATCGCCAATGACATTTTATAGCTGTGATAATTGTTGTCAAGCTTCTACTTTGTTGCAGAATGTTTTATTTTACTCATCGACTTTCCTTTATATTGTTAGTTTATTCAATCTCCGATGCAAACCATTGTCATATAGAACTTGCAAAGTCAAGTTTTTCATTGTGACGTCACAATAGGTTGCTTTGGGATGGTAGGTTTAAACGTGAGGGTGCTACAGATGGCTGATTACAGAATATCGTTGTAAGATCCATTGTTGTAATCACTTGGGTTTTAGGAAACAATCAGGACAAAGGTTGATTTTCCTTGTGGTAATTATTCCAGAGCAAATGAGACGCTTCCCATTGCTGTGTACTTGTTGTGGCACAGAAATTGCCTTGAGTGGCACAGAAACCAGCCTTTCTAAATAAATTTAGTTTCGGGAAAAAATATATTTGGGGTATTTTAGGACAGTGCTAACTTTTCTTAGGCCCATCCTAAGGGTGATGAGTTGGCCACAATGTGTCGACTGGTGTCATATAGACCCCACAAGGGATAGGCAGATGACCTCCTACCTCTGTCATTAGTGAGGTCGCTTACATTTTACCATCAATTTGACAACGACCTCGAAATTTGGACATTAGCTGTCTACCATAAGCAGGCCACCTACAATCATTGTACCTGATCTTTTAAAATGTATTAAAGGAGAGGGGGGGGGGGGGGGTGAGACCTTCCTTAACACTTGATTTCTTTTTCCTATTTCTGTGTGCTGCTCACTTTTAAATTATTACTATTTTATATTCTTTTAAACACGACAGTTACTGCGTTGTCAGACGTGAATGGGAATCTTGGCAGTGATAATGCCAATAATGGCTTTTGCAAGTATATATCTCATAAATATCAATGGCCATGGGTAGAGTTATGTCAGGGATGGCTTCAAAGGCCCTGGTGACCTGCCAGCTATGCACATACCATTCGTGATCTGTTTTTGTTTACCAGAAAAGTAATGTCATGTGGGAAGCTTCTCATTTCATTGAAAGCCTTTGGTTTTGTGAAAGCACACTGTTCCACAGAGGTGCTCTATAGTGAAAGTGCAATGTTCTAGGGGTGCTGTTCAAGAGTTGAATTGTCATGAATATTGTAACTTATTTTTTAATAGAGCCTTTTAATATTTAAGCAAAAGTTTATCCAAGAAAATAATACACTGTCAGTGTTTCCTTGATGAATCAACTTTGGTTAAATCTTCAGTTGCTGATGCCCCAGTTCATGATTTTTTTTTTTAAAGATTGTGAAATATGATTTTCACTGCACAATGGACTATTTAATAAATGATTGATGCTCTGAGCAATTTGGGCTGTTGCCTTAGATGTCTGAAAATCAACCGGCTAAATATTTAGAATTTTCTCATTCACAATAGTTTTGTTTTCTTTCCAATTCTTGGTCATCTCTTGAACAAGTACGGTACTGTACTAACAAATTGCCACTCCTTATGGATGGGATGAAGAGGAAGCAGGACTTGGAGTACATGATTATGAGAGCACAGCTGTAAAACACACAAATGTCTACCCTCACAGGGATAGTGTGGGATAATACGGGACTTTTTAAAATGACGTATTAATAGTTTGTGAGGCCTTTGTGCATGAGCTGGTTGTGTGTTTACACTGATTCGGTTTTGCTAGCTGTGCACTTTTAACAGGTCATTTCTAGCACGACGTTTTATTGATTTTAGTTCAAAATTTGCCTTACAATGTGTCCTTTGTGAAGTAATTTTAGTGATTTTGCTGTAGAGTTAAAGGCCGCCAATCGACCATCGTTGGTCGGATTAGAAAACAAAATCTTCTGCATATGTATACGAACCGCCTTTCGAGGCCATTTTTCCCTGCAGAGCGGAGGTTGGCCTTTTTTTGGGCAATGTGGTCCCCTTTTCGAAGCAATGTTTTATGGCCGGATGCCCTTCCTGCCGCCAACCCTGTTAGTCGCCTCTTGCCACACACAGGCAATTACCCGTGAACTGGTACTCAATTTGCCGACCTCAGAAGGATGACAGGCTGAGTCAACCCCCCCTGACATTAATTCAGCGATCAACCAGGTTTCAAACCCAGGATCCTAGGATCCCAAGCCAGCACCCTAACCGCTAAGCCAACACCAGGCTATCTTCTGCATATGTATACACTGATGTATTGTCTTTGTGACAAGACTGAACAAAATCGGTCCATGCATGACGAGAAATGGTCGAGGACACATTTAAGTAACAAAATGGCCACCAGTCTGCCATGTTGGATCTGATCTCAAAAAAAAAAGCCGACATACATATGTAGGCCATCATTCATTTTATCTGTGTGTCAAATTTGAACAAGATCGGTAAATGCATGTCCGATAAATGATTGAGGACGTGTTCAACATCGGGTTTTTTACAACTAAAATGGCCTCCATTCGGCCATCTTTGATCGCATCGCAAAACAAAATGATGTGCATATATATACCATTATGTATCGTCTTTGTGCCAAGCACTAAAATTGGCCCCTACATCTCCGAAATATGGTTGTGGATGCATGCACGGACGGACAGACAGATGAGACCCAATCCATAAGCCCCCAATTTGGAGCAAGTCCAACGGGGGCTAATAACCTTCAGCCGGCGTATTTCCGAGCTGCCTCGATCACTGGCAATGATTTTTGTGCCCTCTGAAAGAGTTTTACTTGTGCAGCATTCTTTGCTATTGTAATTTTAATAGTTTGAAAGGAATCCTCAAAAATTATGCTAAACTGCATTCCTTTGTAAAGATTTGGTGTTGCACAATTTGGTTGCATCGGCGCTGTTCCACACCTGTGCACAACCGCAGCACAGTAAACTTTATCCTGATGAAGCAGCACTTACATGGTAGGAAGGAAGGAAGGGAACAGATGGGTGGTCGGGACTATGACTGTCAATCAGCCTGATGGGGGCAGGGCCGCCAGACACATTTGCACGGATGTACTCCTTATGTTACATCGTCTATAAATTATGTACATTACCCTTACAATGTGTGCACGTCTATAAAGTTTGTAATACAACATTTGTAAATTAGTAGTAAGATATATAAATATATATACCGTGGGACCTCGCTATTCGGGGGGGATACGTTCCTGGAAAACCCGCGAATTGCATAACCACGAATAGCGGGGCATTGTTTCAATGGAAAAAGGGGGGATAGGTTCCCGAGTCGCAAAAATCCATGAATAGAGAGGAACAAACCGCGAACGGCGAGGCAAAATCCGTGAATGGTGAGGAACGAACGGCGAGGCAAAATCCGTGAATGGTGAGGAACAAACCGCGAACGGCGAGGCAACATCCGTGAATGGTGAGGCATATCCCGAGAATGTCAACGATAATCTGCGAAGGTCGATGGAAATCGCGGAAATGGCGAGGCAAATCCCATGAATGTCGATGAAAATCCGTGAATGCATGCCGTCCCAGTTTCAATGGGGAAAAAGGAAGACAGTTAATTGCACTAATAGGTACTGTGGAGTGTTTTCATTCTGTACAGTAACTCGCAGGGATGACGTGTTATGCAGCTGGTGGAACATCCCACGAAGCTCTTGATTATAGTGCGGCTAAAATTTGCGACCGCGAAAGTCATAAAAACGCAAAGCACACAGCAGTGAATGTAGAAGCAGGTCATGCTCACGGCTCGTAGAAGATGTTTTTTTTTGCGTATGTCGAGCTGCTTTATGCATGGTTGGTGAAAGATGGGTTTTATAAACGTGTCAAGTTAGCGGCTCGTGAATTTCTTTTTTTTTGCGTCCCTGAAAAATCGCGAATTCACAGAACACAGCCGCGACTAGGGGAAAAAACCCCATACACACACACACACACACACACACACACACACACACACACACACACACACACTGTCTTTTCTACGGACAACCATAAATATAATCTATCTATAATTCCAGTAATCTCTGTGTGTATGTTTGTATGTTTGTATGTTTGTATGTCTGTATGTCTGTGACTGCTGTTTCTCGACAACCACGGGTCCGATATACTTTAAACTTGCCAGGTATATTGCTGGGGACCCGAGGATGTGCCTTTTCAAGGTTTCATATTAATCGGACAAGTAGTTACTGAGCTATGTCCAAAAAACGATTCAACCAATCAGAGAGCAGCGAGCTATCACGTGTGCCGAACGTGCCGAACAGACTCTGCCTCGGACGGCACATTTGAGAGCGTATTCATTTATTTCACGTTGGCAAACTATGTTGGCGTTAAACTATGTTTTAAAACTAATTAAAACTAATTTGCGATTCTTTCGCTTTCCTGCGCGTTTGTGCACGCTATGGCGATTTCTTTACCAAACTCCGCAAGCCGTTCGCTTTGGACCAAACCATTTCATGTAAATAGAGGGGGGGGATTGTCACCGTACTCGCAAGCCGTTCGCTTTGGACCAAACCATTTCATGTAAATAGAGGGGGGGGATATAATTTTAGATATATATATAGTACGGGCATGCCCTAGTGTCTTAAATACAGATAGTAATTTCAGCATGAAATCTTAATCTTAATCTTATAAGAAACCATTCACTCTTGTTAATAAGAACCATTTCCTGATATCAACATTTTTGTTTAATGAGGAGGTAGATATGAGTAATCTGTAACTAGTTAAAATTATAAAGGATGTGTATCCACAGGAATTTATTTTTTGACTATGGTATCTTTAAAAGGCCTCGACAGTGAAATTTAAAACACCATGTAAAGCTGAGTTTACTTTCGTGAAGGTTCATTCAGAATTTATTAGACGCCAATAGGAAGTCAGCCACCCACTCGGTTTCGTGCAAACACTAGTCCCATTGTATATTCAGGATTTGGTGATGTCATGCATTGAGATAAACAATTGACCACCAGACACGGAATGTAGTGGATAGAAAGCAAAGCTTAAGTATTCAGTCTGGCATGATACTGATTGAGCAGCTCTCTTTTGAAATCCTGAAAATTGTGTTTGTTCATTTTAGACAATGTTGGTTGCATCTTAAAAGCGCATATGCCAAAAGTCTCTCATTTCAATAATCTAACACTCATGTCAATACTCCTTGCAATTTGGTGCTGCTTTTGAGAGTGATGGATGACATATAACTTTCTAATTTGATGTTATCTTTGGTGTTTTTGGTTTTATTTTATGTCAGTTTGTATATTTGTGATTAAGGTCGAACAACCCTAACCCTAACAACACTGTAAAGAGTGGCATTCAGGGTATCTATTAAAATGGTAAAGTTATTGACTACCCCTGCGGGGAAAAATGGCCTCTAAAGGTGGTTCTTCTTCTTCTTTCCTCAAAACTAGCATTCCTTTCAATACAACCTCCTCAATCACTACCCTATCCTCCATTTTATCCCCAATACACCTCTTCATTTTCCAGGTTAATTTATATAATTTTACTATCACCCAAACCCACACCCCTTTTGCTTTTGCATACTTATGTCGGTAGCTCGATGATCCAAAGAATCATGTCAACCCTTTTATATTGTTTAACCATAAGCTCAAATGCCATCCCAGATAAACTCGAACTATGCCATTGTGGGCTCTCATATCAATTTAAACTCTTATATATCGGTATCCTTACGACATTGCAATTGGACCTGGCCTTGGTCTAAATACAAACAGAGTTATTACCCCCTGCTAGATATAAAGTGCAGGTGCCAAAAAATCCTGGCCATTGCACTCCTTTCTGCAGTTGTTTACGGCATTTTTTTTTCAGCTGCTAATATAACACTCATCATTTTCTCCTAGCATTAACCACATGCATATATGTGTATATACATGTATATGTGTATATATATATATACATGTATATGTGTATGTATATATATATATATATATATATATATAATTTCAAAACAGTCACAAGTGTGCCTCACTGACCGGGTCCTCAGTCGAAGTCCTCAGCATCATCCCGTTTCGGCCCTTCAACCTCGATACGGTCAGCTAAGGAGGGCCAGCTGGGGCACATACACCTCCACATGCAGCAGCTACACCTGGATGCGTACATAGCCCCCACCATCAGCCAGTGAGGGCACAGACTACAACAACAAAACGGCCTCCACTCCCAGAATCCACAACCCCTCATCCACTCATTCACACACCAAAAAAAACAAAAAAACGACCACCTACCCTTGCACATGCACCACTCAAACAACTAGATGGTATTCATAGAATACTTACCCTGCACAGTCAACTTGTTGTTAGCCAACTCTTCTGTTGTTGAACATTTTTTTCCTTTGATCCAATATGGCTGCCAGCCCACGTGAGCAATTACATCATAAATTTATATTCTCTAATATAATTGTAGCATCGATCACGCTCAATACATTTCAAACTGATCAGACTAAGCGTTGTCCCTGTCGAATTATGACGACATAATTATGGCACCAATGACGTCATCGTTAACAACACTTATTCCCCAAATGGAGTTCTTCACAATGAGACATGTTTCAATTTTTTCCATGCAGCGGTTTTGGAGATATAGAGGTGCAACATTTTTCGATTTTTCCAAGATGGCGCCTGTACCACGTGACATATGACGTCATGATGATCATTAAAATATTCTACATGAGGAGGCCCTCCTATGGTAAAAATTTCATGTCATTCGGACCAACAGTTGTCGAGAAAATGAATTTTTAAAATGCAGACACAGCACACGGACACAACTGAATGCTTAACCTCGCTTTTCATTTCACGAGCGCAGGGTAAAAACCCACTCCTGCAAAACAAACACAAAATGAATTTTTAAAATGCAAACACAGCACACGGACACAACTGAATGCTTAACCTCGCTTTTCATTTCACGAGCGCAGGGTAAAAACCCACTCCTGCAAAACAAACACACTAATCTACCCCCGCTAATTCACCCCAGATCCACCTTGTTTGAAATTCCAACTTCTTTCCTGGAAGTCCTGGCAGTGTCCATATGTTTTATACCTCTCCCACCGCCCCCTTCCCATGCCCCCCCCCCCCCCAAAGCCCTCGCCCTCTCTCAGATCTCTCGATGTCTCCATGTCTCTCGGTCCCTGCTCTCAAATGTTGTGTTTGTGTCCTTCCCCCTCTCTCCCCATCTTGTCTACCGCTCCCGATGTTATATGTTTTATGTGTCGGTTTGTCTTTCTGTGTGATTAATGTTCGCTCTTTCACGAGCCTCGACCTTGTATACAAAAAAAAACAAAACAAAAAAAAAAACACACACACACACACACACACACACACACACACACACACACACACACACACCTCCATTTCTCGTTCACGCTCAATCACGACCCCTTAAGCCTGAAATGAACAAGATGGTGTTCATAGAATACTTACCCTGTGCAGTCAACTTATTGCGAGCCAACTCTTCTGTTTTTGAACATATTTTTTCTTTGATACAACATGGCTGCCAAACCACGTGAGCGATGACATCATAAATTTCTATTCTCGAATATAATTGTTGCATAGATCAAGCTCAATACATTTCAAACTAATCAGACGAAGCATTGTCCCTGTCGAATTATGACGTCATAATTATGGCACCAATGACGTCATCGGTAGCAACACCTCTTCCCCATAAGGAGTTCTTTACAATGAGCCATGTTTCAATTTTTTCCATGCAGCGGTTTTGGAGATATAGCGGTGCAACATTTTTCGGTTTTTCCAAGATGGCGCCTGTACCATGTGACATATGACGTCATAATAATCATTAAAATATTATACAGGAGGAGGCGCTCTTATGGTGAAAATGTCATGTCAATCGGACCAACGGTTGCCGAGAAAATGAATTTTTAAAATGCAGACACGTATGGCACACGGCACACGGCACACGTACATACTGTTACGGACTCGGCCTTAATGATTGTGGTTATAAGTATTGTTGCTGGTTCGAAGCATTCTAGATATTATGCTTATTGTGACTTAAGGGAAAGGGTTGTTGTGAGTAAAAGATTTAAAAGCCCTCTTGGTAAAATGTGGCCAGAAATCCGGATCGAGACCGGAAGAGGTGGAGCGAAGAAAAGGAGGTGGGAGGAGATCGTAAGGAGACATGGTGGTTGAAGCTCAGTAGCGAGCATTGTCGAAGGAACGTCGCGAGGGAACTTTTGAGCCTATAAAGGAGGTCCTGCCTTCAGCGTTGTGATCGCTGGGACTGTTCACCTCTGCGTGTCCGATCGATGTCGGATTCGGATGAACCCTTGTCACATAAATTCGCCTCAAGTACAAGCCCGCCGCCATTGGGACTCGTGCACGTTGCGCGACGTTCGCAGAATAAGGTTGCCACGTCTGCTGGTTTCGCCTTCCTCGGTGGGTTGCCGAGGACGCGTGTGCGCGCCAGCGGCCTTTGAAGGAGACGGTGCGGTTTGCGGCTGCACGGTGTACGTGCATGTTTGGAGCGTCTTTGGAAAGCGCCCATACCACCGCCATTGTGCAGGAACTGGATCACGTGATCTTGGGGTTGTTTCACTCGACCAAGCCTCAATTGACTTTGAGCAGCCATTGATCCGACGATCGCCGGAGCGACTCGACGTCGCTTTGGAGGAGTACAGAGACATTGGGGGGAAGTGCCGTGAGTTGGGTTAGAGGGATATATAAGGTGGTACCATCTTAAATATTGTGATTGTAATCGTGAATTGATGTATTCACCCTTGATGTGTTTGTGATTGTGAAAATATCCTTGTTCATTCATAACCCTTGGTGTGGTCTCCTTAATGATCTGATTGGTTTCACCCAAGGATAACATATTTTTCTGCCGGGGCTCCTCTCGAGGTTCGGGGGTCACCGAGACCAGATAAATAGGGGAGGACCCCGTAACAGAAATTGGGGGCTCGTCCAATTGATATTCGTGGACTCGCAATTGGGTCTGCGTCTCGCATTTGGGAAAAAAAATTCCTAAATTTAGTCCGGGAAGGAATTCCCAAGTTTGGAACTTTTTCCAAAATTCCCAGATTTTTTCCAAAAACAAACAACGACAAAAAAATAATAATAATAATACTTTTGTTTTTGTTTGTTAAAAATTTCTTGTGTGAAGGTTAACAGGTGTTACCAGTAGTCACTATGGCATTTGACGCAGAGAAGTTTACGGTGACCCCGAGTGAAGCACAGTTCAGAGCGTTAGTAAAATCGGACCTCTGGAAATTGGCCAAACATTTTAGCTTGGAGGTCCGAACTAATATGAAGAAGGCAGAGTTGCAGACAGTGGTGATACAATCTATGGTGGGATTAAAAGCATGGGAAGAGGTAGCCTGGGATTGGTTACCAGAAGAATCAGAAAATGTGGAGCTCCGGAAACTGGAGATGCAATTACGGAGCCAGGAAAGGGAAAAAGCCCAGGAACGAGAACTCCAGGAAAAGACAAAAAAACAGAGGAAAGGAGAGCTGCAAGAGAACTCGAAGCAGAGGAGAGAAGAGCTGAAAGGGAGTTAAAGGACCGTGAATTGGCGCGTCAGCAGGAAATTAAAATCAAGGAGCTGGAGTTAATAAGAGAACGGGGAGAGGTACCATCCCTGCTGACTGGTTCGACACCTAGTCAGAACACCTGGGATGTTGGCAGACATGTGAGGCTGGTCCCACCCTTCAATGAGAAGGAGGTAGCCAAGTTTTTTCCACACTTTGAGAAAGTGGCTCGACAGTTAAACTGGCCTGAGGAGTACTGGTCCATACTAGTGCAAAGTGTTCTGGTGGGTAAAGCTCAAGAGATTTATTCGGCTTTACCGATTGACCAGTGTGCAGATTATGAGGTATTGAAGAAACACCTTCTCAAAGCCTATGAATTGGTCCCGGAAGCTTACCGGCAGAAATTCCGGAATGCCAGGAGGAGGGAGAGTGAGACCCACGTGGAGTTTGCCAGATTGAAAGAAACCATGTTTGATAGGTGGTGCGATTCGAAAGGAGTTGGGAAAGACTTCGAACTATTGCGACAATTGATCCTGGTGGAGGAATTCAAACAGTGTGTCCACGAGGACATTAAAATACACCTGGAGGAAAGGAAAGTACCAAAGTTGTATGAGGCAGCGACCATGGCAGATGACTATGCCTTAACCCACAGGATGGGGTCCCGCAACCCCAACTTCTCGCCTAGACTTAGCCAGGGGAGCTATGGTACGGCAGGGGCGGAGAACGAAAATTCATGGGGGCGGCCTCGAGACGAAGACCACTCTGATATCACGACTTCTAGAGGTCAGAAGTCAACGGTTTCAAGGCAGATGTATCCTCCGTGGGCCTCGAGGCAGACCATGAGGTTCTCCTCCGGGCCTACTTGCGCTTTTTGCCATAAACCAGGACACTTGATGTCCCACTGTCATGCTTTGGGAAAGGAAAATCAAGAGCGGAGTCCGACTAGTACAACTCCGAATGCGATGGCAAACGTGAGAAATCGCCCGCAGAAGAGTTACCAACCATTTATTTATGAGGGGTTTGTCTCACTGGAGGGAGACTCGACTAACCCAAGACCTGTTAGGGTATTGAGGGACACAGGAGCACATCAATCCTTAATGCTTGAAGGCATTTTGCCATTGTCGGAGAGTACAGCAACTAGTGATAGTGTTCGGTTACAAGGGATCGGTGGCTGGGTTAGCGCTCCCCTTCCTGTCATCAATCTAGAGTCTGATTTGGTGTCAGGACCGGTCACCATGGGGTTACAAGCCACTCTTCCTGTAGAGGGAGTATCAGTTGTGGTTGGGAATGATTTGGCCGGGGTCAAGTTTCTCGTAACCTGATGGTTGTGAAAAAGTCCGATATGGGAAATAACACCACACCAGTCAGGGATGGAGGCAAAGTTGGCAAGCTTTTTGTAGGTGGACTGAACTTCAAAACAAAGGAAGAGGTTCTGGAGTCTACCTTCAACCAATATGGACCGCTTCTGGAAGTGCTGCTGATAAAAGACAGGGAGAGCCAAAAGTCAAGGGGGTTTGGCTTTGTCACATTTGAAAACTCAAAGGACGCCAGAAATGCAGAAAAGGATCTGAATAACCAGAAGTTGGAGGGTCGGACCATAACAGTAGGGAAGGCATTTCATCGGCGTCGAGGGGGCTACAGAAGAGGACAACTTGGCGGTAGTGTTGGTGGTGGCCGCAGCCGATATTGCTATGGAGGCTCCCAGAGTTACGGCAGCTCCCGAAAGGACGACTATCAGGGTAGCGGCCGAGAAGGAGACCGTTATTCACGTGACTACAGTGACAGGTGGCCCAACCGTGAATCTTAGGGAAGTTAGAAAGAGGTGAAGCACTGAATGCTGCAGAGCAGCTGAGCCAAAATTCCTACACGGATCAACCATGAACGCCACGTTCCTAAAGGCGTCCAGGTAGTGAACTTTCTGACACGGATTAACCGTGAATGCCACGTTCCTAAAGGCGTCCATGTAGTAAACGTTCCTGCACGGACTAACCGTGAACTTCACGTTCCTAAAGGCGTCCATGTAGGGAATACTCAGCTCGGCCTCCGAGGGGAAAACTGCTATCAGGAGGCAATAGGTGGTTTGTTGACAAGTTGGCCTGCAAAGAAAGTTTTCGCGGTGGTCAAACTTTCTTTCCTGAAGGGGGGAAGTGTTACGGACTCGGCCTTAATGATTGTGGTTATGAGTATTGTTGCTGGTTCGAAGCATTCTAGATATTATGCTTATTGTGACTTAAGGGAAAGGGTTGTTGTGAGTAAAAGATTTAAAAGCCCTCTTGGTAAAATGTGGCCGGAAATCCGGATCGAGACCGGAAGAGGTGGAGCGAAGAAAAGGAGGTGGGAGGAGATCGTAAGGAGACGTGGTGGTTGAAGCTCCGTAGCGAGCATTGTCGAAGGAACGTCGCGAGGGAACTTTTGAGCCTATAAAGGAAGTCCTGCCTTCAGCGTTGTGATCACTGGGACTGTTCACCTCTGCGTGTCCGATCGACGTCGGATTCGGATGAACCCTCGTCGCATAAGTTCGCCTCAAGTACAAGCCCGCCGCCATTGGGACTCGTGCGCGTTGCGTTGCGCGACGTTCGCAGAATAAGGTTGCTGCGTCTGCTGGTTTCGCCTTCCTCGGTTGGTTACCGAGGACGCGTGTGCGCGCCAGCGGCCTTTGAAGGAGACGGTGCGGTTTGCGGCTGCACAGTGTACGTGCATGTTTGGAGCGTCTTTGGAAAGCGCCCATACCACCGCCATTGTGCGGGAACTGGATCATGTGATCTCGGGGTTGTTTCACTCGACCAAGCCTCAATTGACTTTGAGCGGCCATTGATCCGACGATCGCCGGAGCGACTCGACGTTGCCTTGGAGGAGTACAGAGACATTGGGGGGAAGTGCCGTGAGTTGGGTTAGAGGGATATATATGGTGGTACCATCTTAAATATTGTGATTGTAATCGTGAATTGATGTATTCACCCTTGATGTGTTTGTGATTGTGAAAATATCCTTGTTCGTTCATAACCCTTGGTGTGGTCTCCTTAATGATCTGATTGGTTTCACCCAAGGATAACATATTTTTCTGCCAGGGCTCCTCTCGAGGTTCGGGGGTACCGAGACCAGG
The DNA here is from genome assembly GCF_964187855.1 of Myxine glutinosa. NCBI lineage: Eukaryota > Metazoa > Chordata > Myxini > Myxiniformes > Myxinidae > Myxine > Myxine glutinosa. Next base: position 223,499,682 of record NC_136262.1, on the reverse strand, counting down.
TAAATAGGGGAGGACCCCGTAACAATACGTACCTGAATACTTAACCCCACTTTTCGCTTCGCGAGCGCAGGGGGTAACTTCCACCCACAACCTCAACGTACACCATTCGACGTGCCTCCATAAACTTCCTCCATATCCAAAGTGAGCCTTTCAAGGCAACCTGGGCCACTCTGTCACACGTCCTCCTTCTTTCTGTCCCACACACTCAAGCCGAACATGGAATGCAGAAAAGGAATTGCCAATATATCCTCTACACCCCACCTCAAATGGCTGACACGAAACTCGCCAACCCTTCTCCCGGCACTCTGCCTCCAGCTCACTGTACTTTCCTCTCTGCCACCTCCTCCATGTTTTCTTCCCAAGGTACAGACAATTCTCCTAAGATGACCTGTCTTGTTGCACCTGACCAGATGACAATGTCAGGCTGCAACCTTGTGACACAGATCTCCTCTGGGAATACCAATTGTGGCTTCAGATCTGCCACCATCTGCCACCTTCCCACCACACCCAAGCACCTTGCTGTGCCTGTCCGACTGCTTTCACATATCTCCCCTCCTCCTCCTTTCTTCTCACCTCCCTCTCAACCATCTTCCTCCTCTCTTTCACACATGCCTTTCCCCATTGCTCATGCTTCATCCACCCCAAGCCATGCTTCCTGTGCTGTACCATCCGCACAACCTCCTCCTGTTGCAACCGCTCCTCCATATCATCCACCTCTGCTCTTGCAAATCCACTTTTGACTCCCCTTCTTCTCTGGGAGAGCATTTTTTTTGTCCCCCGTCGCACCGTGGAGCAAAAGGGGGACTATGGTTTTCCCCTCCGTCCGTGTGTCCGTCCGTCCGTGTGTGTGTCCGTCCGTCCGTGCGTGCGTGCGTTAAGCGAAGGACCGAATTCTAATTTGGTGTGTGGGTGCAACCCACGTCAAAATCCAAGATGGCCGCCACCATGTATGTCTGATGCCATGTATGTCTGAAACTTGTGAGCGGAATATCTTGAAAAATAAGCGAAGTACCAACCTCTAATCTGGTGTGTGTGTGTATCTCAGCACAAGGAGGAAGGCTCTTGAAAATTGGGTTGCCACGTCAAAATACAAGATGGCCACCACCATATATATGTCTGACCCTTGTGAGCGAAATATCTTGAAAAATAAACGAACTACTAACTTCTAATCTGGTTTGTGGGTGTATCTAAGCATAAGGAAGAATGCTATTGAAAATTGGGTCGCCACGTCAAAATCCAAGATGGCCGCCTCCATGTATGTCTGAACCTTGTGAGCGAAATATCATATCATAGCATGCTTTCTGCGTCTTCCACTTTGTCAACTCACATCACTTCCCCGACGGGGGACCTAGGCGTAACGCTTGTTTAAACACTGAATCACTTGAATCGTGCAACATCATGAACACCCACACCCTCACCACCTTAAACTCCTCGGTTAATGATGCCAAGGGACACCGGAGTTTTCCACCCTGACCATAAAAGGCAATGTTCATCAAACAGCGTGGCACTCCCAACCACCTCCTCACAAACCTGCTCACCACAACCTCCATCCTCTCCACATGCCCAATCACAATATCATACATCATCAATGGCCACAATACTCGTGGCATCAATCCAAACTTCAAATACCATACCTTCAACTTACCTGGCAAACCACATGCATCAATCCTCTTCAACCCTCTCAAAAGCTTGTTCCTCACCTCCTCCACCCTTCCCACAACATTCAACTCCACTGTATACCATCTTCCCAAACTCTTCACAGGGGCCTCCGTCAATGATGGAACCACCTCTCCTCCAAGTTCAAACCTGTGGATGTTATCCACCACTCCTCCTCTCACTACCACACTCCTCGACTTTCTTTCTTTAAATCCCATTCTTGCCCACCGCATCAACAGACTGTTGGACAACAGTCAGGTCATCCATGAATGCAAACATCACTGGCAAACTCTGACCATGTCCACTCACCGCACGTATCAACAACTCCATAACCAGCACAAACAAAATAGGGGATTTTCCTTCTTCCAACTTCTGCCACTCTGTTACATAGGACTGTGTCGCAAACCGCATCCAAAACTGATCATAATATGCCATCAAAAAATCCCTAAATCTCCGTGGCACCCAAAAGAAATCCATGGCATGCCTGATGAAGGCATGCGGCACTGACCCACATGCATTCTCCAAATCCAGCCATACCACCGCCACATCCTTCCTTTGCCTCTTTGCCTCCTGTAACACTTGCCAGACCATTGCCGAGTGTTCAATGCATCCTAGTGATCCTGGTATTCCTGCCTTCTGCACAGAACCATCCACAAAACCGTGCTCTCTGATGAAGCCTGAGAGCCGTGCCGCAAAGGCATCAATATCTTCCCATCTACATCGAGCAATGATATTGTCTAAACTGCTCAAGTGTGTATATATATACTCCACTCTCCTCTCCAATATATATATATATATATATATGTCTGGCCATTGAACAAATGTGTGTTTTGGCCCCGCCCCCATCAGACGAATTGACAGTCATAGTCTCGCCCACCCCTCTGTTCCCTTCTAGTGGGGCGGCTTAGCCCAAATATTCAAAAGAATTGTGCATTTTGTGATACAAGCACCAAATTTGGCACAAATGTACATTAATATGTTGCGAACATTTTCAGATATTGGGCCACTTGAAATTCCGTAATTTTTTTTTTCAATTTTTTTCAAATTTCGTAATTTCAAATTTTTCGGGTGACACCGTCACAATTTCGGTCTTCGAGGCCGGCCGATAGGCAAAGTGTGACCGGAAGGGACGAGGTTCTCCTGACCACGTGGCCCTCGATCTGGGAAGCGAGAGGCGTTCCATTAGTGGACGCGCCCCTCACGCCCGACTTTTGGGCGGCCCCGGCAGGCCGTTTGTTTTGACGTTCCGTGACAGGCCCCGCACCCCCACCTCCGGGCCGACCGGAAGCTTGTGCTGAGTACATCATACCTGAACAACTCAGTGAGGCAGAACACAGCAGTGCACACCAGGGTGACCCCTTCAGTGCATAAACCAATTAACCTGTCCACTGCAGGACATATAGAAATGAAGTTATTTTCTGCATATAATAATAATATAAGTTCAGTTCTATATAACAATTTCTGTTATCACCACTACCACTACAACTACCACTACTACAAGCTTTGTCTGGAATTTTGTGGACTAACAGACAAACAGACATACAGACAAGCTGGGATCAAAACATTACCTCCTTCCACCATTGAGTGTAGAGGTAAACATCATGGAAATTATATCATGCCCTAGATTTAATTCATGCTTACCCGTGTATTTGCTTCACTGGTTCACAAGGTCTTTTGCATACATGTAATTCAGACTCTCGTCTTCATTGCTGACCACACAATGTTCGCAACATATTAATGTACATTTGTGCCAAATTTGGTGCTTGTATCACAAAATGCACAATTCTTTTGAATATTTGGGCTAAGCCGCCCCACTATATCGGCCGGCCTCGAAGACCGAAATTGTGACGGTGTCACCCGAAAAATTTGAAATTACGAAATTTGAAAAAAATTGAAAAAAAAAATTACGGAATTTCAAGTGGCCCAATATCTGAAAATGTTCGCAACATATTAATGTACATTTGTGCCAAATTTGGTGCTTGTATCACAAAATGCACAACAGGTTTGCTATGCTGCTACACTATTCCTATTCCTTTATGAAGGAATGCAGTTAGTTTTGCATACTTTTCGTGGAATTATTTCAAGCTGTTAAAATTTCGATCAGTTTGCACCTACCCCACTATGAAATGCAGTTTGCACCAATTTTAAGTTTTACTGTCAGAAAATACTAATCTATCTATAATTCCAGCAATGTCTGTGTGTCTGTGTGTCTGTGTGTCTGTGTGTCTGTGTGTCTGTGTGTCTGTGTGTCTGTGACCGCTGTTTCTCGACAACCACGGGTCCGATATACTTGAAACTTGCCAGGTATATTGCTGGGGACCCGAGGATGTGCCTTTTCAAGGTTTGAAATTAATCGGACAAGTACTTACCGAGCTATGTCCAAAAAACGCTTCAACCAATCAGAGAGCAGCGAGCTATCACGTGTGCCGAACGTGGCGATCAGACTCTGCCTCGGACGGCACATTTGACAGCGTATTCATTTATTTCACGTTGGAAAACTATGTTGCCGTTAAACTATGTTTTAAAACGAATTCAAACTGCGATTAAATTAAAACGATTCATCGTAACTGCGATTTGCGAACTTCCGGACAGTGACGACTTCACTTCCGGCAGCCAATCACAGAACGCTTTGTTGCGTAGGCGTGGCCGATGTGAGACGAGCGGAGCTGAGCGCGTTACGAGCTGACCGCCATTACGGTACGTAATTCGATTTCTTATGCGCATTATTTCTCCCAATTCAGTCAGAGCGAAGGGCGGAAGCGAAGAGCGTTGTTTTTTTTGTTTACGGGCGTACGGGCGGGGTAGAGCGTACGGGTAGCGTTTTTTTTTTTTTTTGGCAAGGAACGGGCACCCACGTACGGGCAATGAATGCCCTAGTAATAATAACAATAATAATGGCAAAAAATGCCAGTTGATCAGATTTTTAAAATATTCCTGCCAGGAAGTTAGAGGTTTTTTTTTAAAGGAAGGAAGAGGCCAGACCTGACAATTAGTTGTTTTCGTTTTCTTTTCAAAATGGCCATTTACATGGCATGACATTTTTTAAACCCCTCCCCTTACCACTTTCCCACCTCCAAAAAAAACCACAAATCATGTACCAGACATGTCAGTTTTCTACCCTGAATAGCAAATGTCATGACGTGGGTCATATACCCGACATGTCACCAACACACTTACTCGGGCTATAAAAAAATACAATCCACATTTCCAAACATATATATCTATATATATATATATATGTGCAGTGTCTGTGTTGTCTTGTGTTGTCTTGTGTTGTCTTGTGTTGTCTTGTCTTGTCTCGTCACTGAACTACTTTCTCAAACTCTTGTGAAATCGTACCAAACTTCTGGTATGCACATATCTCTCCCGTCGGTATGTCCCAAGGGTATTTTCTTTGAAAAAATTTCCAATTTTTTCTTCTTTTTTGGGGGGAATTTTTTCGGGATTTTTTTCTTTTCAACTTCAATTGTTTATAAAATGTGATATCACGTATATTAGAAATACATTTGTGCAAAATAATTGTTTGAATTATGATTGGTTTAAACCATGACAAAACGGCAACTCGGGTACAGTCATTTATCTATATATCTACACATCTGGGCAGTGTCTGTGTTGTCACTTAACGACTCCCTCAAACTTATGCTTCCGTGGTTGTGAAGTGTTTTTAATAACGTTGTGGTGGTTTTGAATCATGTGGTGGTGAGGTGTTTATAATTACATGGTGGTGAGGTGTTTTTAATTATGTGGTGGTGAGGTGTTTTTTATTATGTGGTGGTGAGGTGTTTTAAATTACGTGGTGGTGAGGTATTTATCATTACGTGGTGGTGAGGTGTTTTGAATTACGTGGTGGTGACGTGTTTTGAAATACGTGGTGGTGAGGTATATATAATTACGTGGTGGTGAGGTGTTTTTAAATGACGTGGTGGTGAGGTGTTTTTAATTTCGTAGCTGTGGGGTGTTTTTATTATGTGTTTTATGGCTGTGAGGTGTTTTAAATTTCGTGGTGGTGAGGTGTTTTTAATTATGTGGTGGTGAGGTGTTTTTAATTATGTGGTGGTGAGGTATTTTGAATTATGTGGTGGTGAGGTGTCTTGAATTACGTGGTGGTGAGGTATTTATAATTTCGTGGTGGTGAGGTGTTTTGAATTAGTTGGTGATGAGGTGTTTTGAATTATGTGGTGGCGAGGTGTTTTGAATTACTTGGTGGTGAGGTGTTTTTAAATGACGTGGTGGTGAGGTGTTTTTAATTTCGTGGCTGTGAGGTGTTTTTATTAAGTGTTTTATGGCTGAGGTGTTTTTAATTTCGTGGTGGTGAGGTGTTTTTATTACGTGTTTTATGGCTGTGAGGTGTTTTTAATTTCGTGGTGGTGAGGTGTTTTTATTACATGTTTTATGGCTGTGAGGTGTTTTTATTTCGTGGTTTATGGCTGTGAGGTGTTTTTATTACGTGTTTTATGGCTGTGAGGTGTTTTTATTTCGTGTTTTATGGCTGAGGTGTTTTTATTACGTGGTTTATGGCTGTGAGGTGTTTTTATTACGTGTCTTATGGCTGTGAGGTGTTTTTAATTTCGTGTTTTATGGCGGTGAGGTGTTTTTAATTTCGTGGTGGTGAGGTGTTGTTATTACGTGTTTTATGGCTGTGAGGTGTTTTTATTTCGTGTTTTATGGCTGTGAGGTGTTTTTATTACGTGTTTTATGGCTGTGAGGTGTTTTTATTACGTGTTTTATGGCTGTGAGGTGTTTTTAATTTCGTGGCGGTGAGGTGTTTTTATTTCGTGTTTTATGGCTGTGAGGTGTTTTTATTACGTGTTTTATGGCTGTGAGGTGTTTTTAATTTTGTGGTGGTGAGGTGTTTTTATTTCGTGGTGGTGAGGTGTTTTTAATTTTGTGGTGGTGAGGTGTTTTTATTATGTGTTTTATGGCTGTGAGGTGTTTTTATTACGTGTTTTATGGCTGAGGTGTTTATATTACGTGTTTTATGGCTGTGAGGTGTTTTTATTACGTGTTTTATGGCTGTGAGGTGTTTTTATTACGTGTTTTATGGCTGTGAGGTGTTTTTATTATGTGTTTTATGGCTGTGAGGTGTTTTTATTACGTGTTTTATGGCTGTGAGGTGTTTTTATTATGTGTTTTATGGCTGTGAGGTGTTTTTATTACGTGTTCTATGGCTGTGAGGTGTTTTTATTATGTGTTTTATGGCTGTGAGGTGTTTTTATTACGTGTTTTATGGCTGTGAGGTGTTTTTATTTCATGTTTTATGGCTGTGAGGTGTTTTTATTACGTGTTTTATGGCTGTGAGGTGTTTTTATTTCATGTTTTATGGCTGTGAGGTGTTTTTATTATGTGTTTTATGGCTGTGAGGCGTTTTTATTTCATGTTTTATGGCTGTGAGGTGTTTTTATTATGTGTTTTATGGCTGTGAGGTGTTTTTATTTCATGTTTTATGGCTGTGAGGTGTTTTTATTATGTGTTTTATGGCTGTGAGGCGTTTTTATTTCATGTTTTATGGCTGTGAGGTGTTTTTATTACGTGTTTTATGGCTGTGAGGTGTTTTTATTTCGTGTTTTATGGCTGTGAGGTGTTTTTATTTCATGTTTTATGGCTGTGAGGTGTTTATATTACGTGTTTTATGGCTGTGAGGTGTTTTTATTACGTGTTTTATGGCTGTGAGGTGTTTTTATTACGTGTTTTATGGCTGTGAGGTGTTTTTATTTCATGTTTTATGGCTGTGAGGTGTTTTTATTACGTGTTTTATGGCTGTGAGGTGTTTTTATTACGTGTTTTATGGCTGTGAGGTGTTTTTATTACGTGTTTTATGGCTGTGAGGTGTTTTTATTACGTGTTTTATGGCTGTGAGGTGTTTTTATTACGTGTTTTATGGCTGTGAGGTGTTTTTATTATGTGTTTTATGGCTGTGAAGTGTTTTTATTACGTGTTTTATGGCTGTGAAGTGTTTTTATTACGTGTTTTATGGCTGTGAAGTGTTTTTATTACGTGTTTTATGGCTGTGAGGTGTTTTTATTACGTGTTTTATGGCTGTGAAGTGTTTTTATTACGTGTTTTATGGCTGTGAGGTGTTTTTATTACGTGTTTTATGGCTGTGAGGTGTTTTTATTACGTGTTTTATGGCTGTGAGGTGTTTTTATTACGTGTTTTATGGCTGTGAGGTGTTTTTATTACGTGTTTTATGGCTGTGAGGTGTTTTTATTACGTGTTTTATGGCTGTGAGGTGTTTTTAATTTCGTGGTGGTGAGGTGTTGTTATTACGTGTTTTATGGCTGTGAGGTGTTTTGAATTACCTGGTGGTGAGGTGTAATCGTCCCAAATTTCCAGTGTGCACCTACCCCTCCCCTATGTATGTGCTGAGGGGTTCTTTCTTGAAAAGAAAAAAAAACATTCAACCTAAATCTTCAACCTAAATTGCCTATAAAAATGTGATATCACAAACACAACAAATACATTTGTGCAAAATAATTGTTTGTCTTATGATTGGTGAAAATCATCACAACACAGCAACTCAGGTACAGTCATTAGCCTCAGCTAAAATAAGCGCGTTCCTCAGTAACGAAGCAAGCTCGTATATATATATATAGTAAAATACAAAAAAACTACATACATAACCTACATAAATTATTGGCTAGGCCATCTTTCTATCTCGATGTATAGTAAACATTACACAGATTTGCATATGTGGGACGTGGACTCACCGGCGTAGTTTGGTATTGCTCCTGTATGGCCTCTCCCTGGTCCAACTCCATACTAATGAAATCGGAGAAAACATCACACAGCGAGCATCGTCCATCCAGAGGTGTTCTCGTATACCACGCTTGAGAACTTCAGTTCCCGTCCGAATTTGCAAACAGATGAAAACGATCTTCAAAAATGAAGCTAAATCATGAAAATGAAGACCCCTTTTAAATGTCCGATTTCAAGGTCTCTGAACTGCAGAAAGAGAAAGATTTGTGGTACAATTTGCTAGTTTTAAAACCAGTCGCATTTTGCATCTTTTTAATCAGAAATGTGCACTGAATTTCACTGCAGCGACTGCAATGGAACCTCCGTGCACAGACCTCTCCGTGCACAGACCTCCGTGCACAGACATGTACACAGATCAGTATCATACGATATGTCAGCACAGTGAACGGAAAGCAGCACGTGCAACTCTCGGTGCTGCAGCTCGGTGGGAGCAATAAAAACTCAGTAATGATCAAAATGATCGAATCAAAGAATGGTGCAAGAGTCGTCCACGAAGATATGGATGTTTTTCGGGATGTTTGACAAAATATTAGGAAATAAAAAAGGAGGCGGCTTCAAAAAAGGAAGCGGGTGGGAATGATCAACTGGTATTTTTTATATTCTTCTTTTTCCCATCTACATCGAGAAGAAGAATGAAGAAGAAGAAAGACAAATGGGCACTTTTGGGTCTCTCATTCTTCTAGTTCATTGATGCCGCAAAGTTTAAGGAGTGTTATTACCTCTGCCACCAAAGGTGGATGGAGGTTATGTTTTCACCCCTGTCTGTTTGTTTGTCCATTTGTGAACAAAATATCTCAAAAAGTTGTGGACGAATTCGGACAAAATTTGGCAGAGATGTAGCGTATGTGACAAGGACGAAATGATTAGATTCTGGTGAAGATCCGGATTCGGATCCGGCTACTAGAATTTTTAAGTGATTCTTCACCATTGCGAGATCGGGCCAAAAACGATACATAGCAGGATATCTCAAAAAGCTATGGACATATTTGGACGAAACTTGGTGGAGAGGTTGGGTGTGTGACAAGGACAAATTCACTCGATTTTGGTGAAGATCTGAATTTGGATACGAGAATTATTTAATTTTCAAGGAGGAGGAGGCTGTTTCACAGCACCACTTGGTTGTCTGCGACATAAGGGTGAAAGGTGCGAGGAGAGCTCGGCGGGTGAAGTACCAACCGAGAATGAAGGTGTGGAGGTTGAAAGAGGTGACAGTAAGGGAGGCATTAAAAGAGAGGCTGAGTAGGGTAGAGGATGATGTGGTTGAGGTTGAAAGTGGTTGGATGTCAATGAAGGATAGTCTGTTGGGAGCCGTTGGTGAGGTATGTGGATGGACAAAAGGACCACCGAGGCACTCGGAAACATGGTGGTGGGATGATGAAGTTGGAAAGAAGATTCACGAGAAGAGGAAGAAGTTCAAGGAGTGGCAGAAGGCGAATGGTACGGGAGCAGAAAAAGCAGAGCATGAAAGTTATAAGGCAGCCAAGAAGGCTGCAAAGAAAGAGGTAGCAAAGGTGCAAGAGGCATGGAGGAAAATGTTCGGAGAACGCTTGGATTCGGAAGAGGGTCAGAGAGCGGTATTCAGGATTGCAAAGCAGATAGCGAAAGAGAGGTGTGATGTGATGGGGGCGAGTTGCTTGAAGGATGAAGTGGGACAAATCGTTGTGGACCCAGATGGAATTAAAGGAAGATGGAAAAGACATATGGAAATGCTGTTGAATACAGAGAATGAATGGGATGGCAACATAGAGAGTAACCCAGTTTTAGGACCGGCAGAGAAGATAACTGAGAAGGAAGTTGAGGAAGCGATAAAAGCAATGAAAAGTAGAAAAGCGGGAGGGCCAACGGGAGTTGTGTGAGATATGTTGAAGGCAGCAGGAAGTTAGGGTGTGAAGAGAATGACAGAGATCTGTAATCTGGTGGTGAAAGAAGGCCGCATTCCAGTGGATTGGCAACTGAGTACCCTCGTCCCTCTATACAAGGGGAAAGGTGACCCTCTGGAGTGTGGCTCGTACCGAGCGATAAAGTTATTGGAGCATGGAATGAAGGTATTGGAAAGAGTGTTGGAGAGGAGGATAAGGAAGAAGGTGAAGATCGACGAAAATGCAGTTTGGATTTATGCCAGGAACAGGAACGACAGACGCGCTCTTTATTGTGAGGCAGTTGCAGGAGAAGTACATGGAGAAGAGGAAGAAGTTGTTTCTTGGGTTTGTTGATCTGGAGAAAGCATTTGATAGGGTTCCACGCGACGTATTGACATGGGCATTGAGAAAGTTCGGAGTGGAGGAATGGTTCATCACACTCGGCAACGGTTGCTGGGGTGAGATGTGCATGGAAGAAGTTTTGGGAACTGAGTGGTGTGCTGATGAGGAGGGGAGTGTCGTTGAAGCTGAAGGGAAAGGTGTATGCTGCATGTGTGAGAAGTGTTATGATTTATGGGAGCGAGACATGGGTAATGAATGTAGAGCAGCAACGAAGGCTGGAAAGGGTGGAAATGCGAATGGTTCGGTGGATGTGCGGAGTATCGTTGAGAGAGAGGAATACAAATGATGAATTGCGAAAGATGATGGGAATAGAGGAGTGGAGGAATGGTTGATCAGAGTAGTGATGGCAATGTACAAAAGAGCGCGCACAGCTGTAAGGACGAAGGACGGGAACAGTGGTGAGTTTGAGGTGAAGGTGGGAGTGCATCAGGGGTCGGTACTAAGTCCACTACCATTTGTAGCTGTGATGGAGGTGCTGGCTCAGAACGTAAAGGAGGGTTTACCGTGGGAGTTGTTGTATGCAGATGATCTGGTGTTGATTGCGGAAAGTATGGATGGACTGAAGGAAAAGATGAACAAGTGGAAGGAATGTATGGAGACAAAAGGTCTGAAGGTGAATATCGGAAAGACGAAGGTGATGGCAAGTGGTAAAGCATGTGGTGAGGTGGAAAGAACTGGGAAGTGGCCCTGTGCTGTGTGCAGGAAGGGTGTCGGAGTGAACTCCATTCAATGTACAATGTGCGCTGAGTGGGTTCATCAAAAATGTAGTGGTCTGAGAGGGTCATTAACCAGTGTGGCAGCTACATTCAAATGTAAGGTGTGCACAGAGGGAGCTGCAGATGGAGGAAATGTTGAGTTGGATCTTTGAGACGGCGTGAAGCTGGAAGGTGTGAAAACATTTTGCTACCTCGGAGACATGCTGAATGGAGAAGGTGGATCAGACTCGGCAACGGTTGCTGGAGTGAGATGTGCATGTAAGAAGTTTCGGGAACTGAGTGGCGTGCTGATGAGGAGGGGAGTGTCGTTGAAGCTGAAGGGAAAGGTGTATGCTGCATGTGTGAGAAGTGTTATGATTTATGGGAGCGAGATATGGGTAATGAACGTAGAGCAGCAACGAAGGTTGGAAAGGGTGGAAATGCAAATGGTTCGACGGATGTGCGGAGTATCGTTGAGAGAGAGGAAGACAAATGATGAATTGCGAAAAATGATGGGAATAGAGCCCGTGATTGATGCTGTGAAGAGGAACAGGTTGAGATGGTTTGGTCATGTGTTGAGGAAGGATGAAAGTGACTGGTTGAGAAGTGATGGAAATTAATGTAGAAGGAAGTAGAGGACGGGGAAGACCGAGAAAGACTTGGCTAAAGATGGTGGAAGAAGAAATGCGGGCAAGGGGGTTAACAAGGAGAGATGTAGAAAATAGGGCAAGATGGAGAAGATTGTCATGGGGACCGCAAGGCTAACCCCCGCTCTAGCAGGGAAAATGGCCTTAAAATGCATGTTGTTGTGTTGTTGATGAAAATAGAGCCTGTGATTGATGCTGTGAAGAGGAACAGGTTGAGATGGTTTGGTCATGTGTTGAGGAAGGATGAAAGTGACTGGTTGAGAAGAGTGATGGAAATGAATGTGGAAGGAAGTAGAGGACGGGGAAGACCGAGAAAGACTTGGCTAAAGATGGTGGAAGAAGAAATGCGGGCAAGGGGGTTAAACAAGGAGAGATGCAGAAAATAGGGCAAGATGGAGAAGATTGTCATGGGGACCGCAAGGCTAACCCCCACTCTGGCAGGGAAAATGGCCTTAAAATGCATGTTGTTGTTGTTGTTGTTGTTGTTGTAATGAATGAGCAGCATAGTTTCCGATCACATCGGCACTGGAAACCACGCTGGCTTTTAACACATCGGTACAGTAAGCTTTATTTATTACATCAACCCTATCCTAATATATTCATTTTAATGTCAAGTGGTTATTTACCTCAGTCGTATTTGAAAAGAGCCGTCCATTGGCCCTTGACAGCAAAGCTGTGTCAGCTGCTGGAAATAAGGGAAATGCGTATCTCCTGGTCATGTGGAGGGGAAAGCTGGTGTGTGGGGTATACCCGTGTGTGAGTTCTACCCATGTGCGGGTTGTACCCGTGTGTTGGTTGTACCCGTGTGTTGGTTGTACCAGTGTGCGGGGAGTATACCCGTGTGCAGCTTATACATGCCTGCAATTCTCCTAAAGCACTTTTTCCCCCATGTGCAGGGTATACCAGGAAGTGAGTTATTTGCGTAAAAATACGGCAGTAGGATTTGCTTATTTTTGTTTTCTTGTATACGAGCCAGTTTTTCTATAGCTAGTTGGCAGCCCTAAGGATAGACCTAATTCAGCACTGGAGCAAAATAAGTGAAAACTATTCAACACTATTCCAAAATAATAAAGTTCAACATCAACAAAATTTTTTTGACTTCACGCAACTGAGGTCACTCAATTAGACAACATGGTGTCAAGCTTTAATTTGTGAATTTCACATCTCTTAATCGATTACACCAATTAAATCTGCATTTAAACCACGTCTGATAAAAATTTATGGTGGAAATGTATCATTGGGCTTTAAGTGACTAATCATGGAATTGTATCTTCAAAATCTGTTGTAAAAAGCTGAGAAAATAAAGCATACGAGAGGATCTGGGTATACGTCCATTATTCTTCAGAATTCAGATTCAGATTCAGATTCTGGGGTTTCCCTGGAAAGTTTTTTCTTGCTAACCACTTTTAAAATGCTTACTTAGCCAGACATGATCTTTTATTTCATTTCTGACATTTGAATTGCTGACATTATTGAGTTGGGATGTATTTGTCTCATTTTGTTCAATATTTCCAGGTTTTGTTCAAAAGTTCCAATATTTCCATTTCCAGTTGGTAACTGGGCTCCTTTTAATCCAAGCAATTCATTGTTAGATTTGGAATTGGTATTTTAAAAAACAAACAGAAATCGCACTTTAATAATTTATCTTATGCTCCACGAACGGTTTACACTGTTGTCCCATGGAGAGAATCATTTTACACTTACTGACAGTGTGCCAGCATGAACATAAGAAAATATGCGAAAAACTTCTGTATTCAGTCAAAAGTTCGCGAGAAGCATGAAAATCTATCCAAGTGAAAAAGTATTTTACAGAAACAGCGTTAAGGAATCAACGAAATACACTTGTTCCACTCGTCACTTAAATTTGCCCGATGAACGATCCGTTTGTTGCAAAATTTAGGCACATGAACAATTCCCTTGTTGAGGGATGAATTGAGGCCAATACACGATAAGCTTGTTGCTGAATCAAGGCCAATGAAGTCTTAATTTAATGAGATGCTAACTGGATATTGGGTTGGCAGGATAGCCAAGAGGTATGCACACTCGCTTCAGAGCTGTCAAAACTGGGTTCAAATCTCTGATGAGCTATAAACAGTCATCCCGGTGTTCCGCAGGCAGGTGATTCATCAATATGTGTGCCATCCCTTGGTTGGACGTTATACTGGGCATCCCATCTCTTAGAATTAGTTAGTGGACGTTAAAGATCCCACGATGTCCTTCGTGAAGAGTGCGAGAACTATCACTGGAACTCTGATTGAATTAAAAATTTATACATTCTCCTTTGATTTATAAATTTATAGATTTATCAATTATATACAAATTTTATAAAATTTATAAAACACAAATTTATACAATTTATACAAATACAAATAAAATACACATTTATAAATTGTTTATACAAATTTATACATGATGCAGTATCCTGCGTCAGAGGTGGCGACCGGTCCGGGAATGTAACCCCTAGCCAATGAAACTGCTTCGGCAGACCTAATAGTCTATGTAGAGCAGTCTTATGTGCCTAATTGTATGCAGAGATAATAAAATGATAACAGGAGAATGATAATACATATAAGAAGGATGCATCGAATAATGATTGGCTTGATTCGTTTGGACATTGGAAATTCACTTTACAGTTTGCATGATCGGCTCAGTGGTGTACTGGTTAGAGGGTCCGCTCCCAGTCTGGGTTGTCAGCAGTTAAACCCCGGCTGAGTAATACGAAAGACTTTTAAAATGGTACGTGCTGCTTGCTTAATGCTCAGCATTTATAGGGATAAAGCACGGATAAATAACCATAGGTTGGGCACCCATGGGGAGGAGGAAATTCCTCAAAAGGAAATGTCCCACTGAGTACGGTGAGAAAGACGGCGCCATTGTTGAGGCATCGCCCAGAGTGCCCTGGGAATTGTTTTTTTTTGCAGTCGTTTGCAGTTTGTGTTTGCATCATCCCACATCACCAGTTGTCACATTCCTAGGGATTAAAATCCTCCAAGGAAACGGATAGCCGAACGAGCTTAACACTCCGAGGCATTCAATCCAAATATGACGGAGTTAATATGCGTTGGGGGGTGGGGGAGGGCAGCGAAGCTCTTACCTTCACGGACACTACTGGACGTCTTCGAACCTGGATAATCAATTCAATCTGACATGTAATTAAAATGTAACAACAAAAAGGTTTAATAAAATAATTCCAGGAAACAAAGAAATGCACAATAAATGAGTATTCCTAAATGGAGTGCCCCCACACAGACTCGTATACAACAAAGGGAATGATAACGTAAAAAATAAATAATGTTTCTGCCGGCACTCACATCTGGTCTCGACGAGCATTTTGGGAGCTTGGTGGTCATTGAAGCTTGAGGCCACTGCGCGGGAAGCGCACAAGATGGCGGTGGCGCCGCGCCATTAGCAGCCACCGACGTGAGGAAAGCAGACAGGACGACCTCCTTCGGCTCACCCGCGACCTCCTTCGGCTCACCCGCGGCCTCCTTCACCTCCGAAGAACACAGCCGTGAAACCTCCTCCCTTCCACTTGCTAAGCTCCCAAAAAAGCACCAAAAGCTTTCACCCATCTCCTCACAGGTGCCCACACTGCAAAACGTGACCGTCTACGACCAAAGCCAGGACCAAGAGAGAGAGATATGAACAGTAAATTCGTAAGTAATAATCAATTCGTAAGTAATTGACACTCCTGACACCAGTTCCCCTCTGGCCCTTATGACAATGCAGCACACACACATAGCCAGACAATCGGCATAATTAATAACACTAAATAAAACAGCCGGAAGCAGGACATTGGAAACTCCTGCTGATACCACCGACCTGGTGATCACAAAGGCTGGCAAATGGCGATGAGGCCACGCCCCAAAGAACGATTGGTCAGGTCGGCGATATAGTCGTCGGCAAAAATTTGCAAATTGGTCGGCAAATGTCACGTTCACTGGGGTGAACACCCCTGGGGACGGATTTGCTGAACGAGCTTAACACTCCAGGGCGTTCAGTCAATGATGGCAGACCTTCTTTATACGTGCTGGGGAGAGCAGCAGGGGTAGTGAAGTTTACCTTCACGGGTCCCACTCGACGTCTTCGAACCTGCGATAATCAAGTCAACCGACACGGATTTAAAATGTACAAATAAAAATGTTTAATAAAAAATAAAGGCCAGCAAACAAGAAAATGCACGATAAAATATTCCTAAATGAGGGACCCACCAAACGGACTCGAATACAGACAAGGGGAAAAATAACTGAAAGTAACAAAATGTCATGTGCGTGTACTTAGCTCTGGTCCCCTTGTTCTGCCCGGATCGTCACAGGCCCTCTGTCCTTGCGCGGGAAAACACAGGCCTCCGTGCACAGTTCGTTCCCCTAGCCGCCGAGCGCGATACGAGCAGGCCGCGCCCGTCCACTCGCCGTCTGCTCCACACAACACCCAGACGACGCACCGACGTCTCTCCGGTTCACTCGGCATGGCCCTCAGCCATCATGAAGCTATGGGCCAAGCGCACCAGAGTCCACGAGCCGCGACCGTCCCTCCTCACGATCGTCGAAACCTCCAATGTCCCTAGCGCAAGAGCGCTATAAAATGTGACTGTGCGGCACCAATGTCCCAATGCAAGAGAGCCAATAATCAACCGTTCCCTATGAAGGCCAGCCCAGAGAGAGAGAGAATGTCAAGGACACTACCCTTTCGCTATCAAAGCCAGGACCCAAAGAGAGAAAATGTCGGAACACAGTCTTTTGTCTTCAAGGCTCTAACGTCATCCGATGCCGCCCGTGCCTGCTCCAACCAGCGGTCGTCACCACATCACTCTTTGGTACTTTGGTAATCTTTGGTGGTCGCCACCACATAACTCACCACATCACTAAGCAATCGTTCTTCGGGGCGTGGCCTCATCGCCACTTGTCAGCCTTTGAGATCACCAGGTCGTTGGTGTCAGCAGTAGTGGAATAATGTTCTGTTCCGGTTACTTTTATTTGGTGTTTATTTGCATGCCGATTGTCTGGCTATATGTATGTGTGCTGCATTGTCATAAGGAACAAGGGGGAAAGTACAGAGACGATTACATACAGGGGATGAATTACCCTTAATCCCTAACTAATTAGCATAACCCCACCCTCGTCATGGGACGGTCTAACGACATACACTTTTACACGACATACGGTCTAACGGATCCCTACTTATGGTACATGGGGTGTCTTCTTCTTCATCACGACATTCGGAGCATGGTAATCTATACACTTCTACCTGACCCTATGGTATTCCATTGCCTACCCCCAATAAACATAAGACAGACCTCCCCCCCCCCTCCCCCCTCAGCCTGGAACCGTAGCTCCCGCAAGGTTCACTGCAGGCGTTACCGTTCCATCCTTAACACTTACCGACTCACACTTAATTAGCCTATGAAATAACTTAGGAGGGGATGTGGGAAGAGAGCCGCAGCTAACCTACCAACTCTCCTTACCGTTCTACACCCCTTAAGCAACAATTTAAATATGTACAACTCTTGGAATCCTTGTTCCTAACTCCTGGGGCAGGAAGGAAAATGTCAAAACACAGAAACCTATCTTAACCACAAAACTTCATCAAAAATGCAAAATTTCAAAATTTTCCAAACACATTTGTACAACCCCATTTTACAGACCTCGTCCCCTGGTGGATGCCACAATACCCAATGTTAACTGTGGAGCCATCCCAATGTACCCAAATTTCCATGGGCCATGTCCTGGTGTTACAGGTGAGTGAAATGGCTCGGTGGATTTCTCCCCTATTCATTCACAAAAATCCCATAACCATCCATACACATTTCAATAATCCGCAAACATGTCCCCATAATTGATAAGTGAAAAGTGTCTTAATTGATAGTATGATAATTGTCTAACTTACTAATTAATTACTAATTAGTATATTGATAATTAGTATATGTCAGAGTAAGTCAGAGTCAGAGTAACCAAGTGTCAAGTAATTGACGGCATTTCCACCAAGTTCAGTGGCCGTGTTTTTCTCGTCTTATAGTCCTGTGTTGCGTCTTGTGTATTCATTTGTTTGTCCATGTGTGTGAAATGTGTGTGTTGCAGCTCCACTGTGACCCTTAGATCCTGTAATAAAAAACAAAAACAAATCACCACCAGATTTTTGCCAAGTTTCTTTTTTATATAAGCCTGATGGATTTTAACTTTACATTTAGAAAATTTTTCAAGTGCTCGCAAAACTGCAGGAGTGTTTATTGTATGTAATGACCCCTGTGTTGAACGTGGCTGAATCTTAACACCGATGAATTACCCTGGGATCCTTGTGTGTTATCCATGATATTTGGCAATCGGATGTCAATAATATTTTGAACTTCTGCCTAATTTTGCTCCTTGTTGAACAAACTCCATTTCGTTGTTTTGTCGAAAAACAAATTATTAAATGGTAGCATTTCCTTCTGTGTCCTAAGGATAAGTTCACTTTGTCTACAAGGTGTTCTATAAGTGAATAATATGGTAAATATTTGGAACACAAATGCAGAAGCAATAAATATTAATGAAAGATGATTCCCTTAAGGTCCTGATCAGCAGGCGTTTGTTCAATAACTAATCTATCTATAATTCCAGTAATCTCTGTGTGTATGTCCGTGTGTCTGTCTGTGACCGCTGTTTCTCGACAACCACGGGTCCGATATACTTGAAACTTGCCAGGTATATTGCTGGGGACCCGAGGATGTGCCTTTTCAAGGTTTCATATTAATCGGACAAGTAGTTACCGAGCTATGGCGATTTCTTTACCAAACTCCGCAAGCCGTTCGCTTTGGA
Source organism: Myxine glutinosa (assembly GCF_964187855.1). Classification (NCBI taxonomy): domain Eukaryota; kingdom Metazoa; phylum Chordata; class Myxini; order Myxiniformes; family Myxinidae; genus Myxine; species Myxine glutinosa. Next base: position 223,480,873 of record NC_136262.1, on the reverse strand, counting down.
CCAAACCATTTCATGTAAATAGAGGGGGGGGGGATTGTCACCGTACTTGCAAGCCGTTCGCTTTGGACCAAACCATTTCATGTAAATAGAGGGGGGGGATTGTCACCGTACTCGCAAGCCGTTCGCTTTGGCTTTGCGAATGGACCAAACCATTTCATGTAAATAGAGGGGGGGGGGGGGGATTGCCACCGGACCAAACCATTTCATGTAAATAGAGGGGGGGGGATATAATTTTAGATATATATATAGTACGGGCATGCCCTAGTTTCTTATCAAATTAAGGAACCAGCACCACTTTAAGAGGTGGTGTATTGGCTTTTCCTCTTCATCATACTGCTTTTCACAGTCTTGATAGTGTCTCATACAGTCATCACTAGTCTCTGGGTCAAACTTGCAATCCTTAAAAACACAACACAGCATCGTACTAACGTGTACCACTGACTCACATTGGATACAGAGGTGATAACATCGTTTTATGCAATGCAATGGCAAGAATGCTTTTAGATGATGGTGGAGGCTGCATAAAGCTTTTTTGTTGACTTTGTTTTTTACGACTGAAGCTAATTGAAGATTCATTTTCGCTCAAAATCCTGCAAGCAAAATGACATCTTATGACTGGCAGTTTGTAAAATGGAATTCACATAAAAGGAAAACTATGAAGGATTTAAAAATAAAACCAGCTCAACTTTGTTGTGATTCTCACAATGGCTGGAAAATGTGCTACAAGCCAAGAATCCAAAAGTTTGTTTTAGTTTTTCAAGTAACGTTTGCATAAGTTGTACAAAGGGAATATTTTTCATAAAAGCTGTCATACCTTATTGAAGCTATAACTATCATTGCTTTAAGAAATGCTCACATTTAATTATACAAACACAAAATTGTCTTTTTTGAGTTTGGACATTTAATTATCCGAAGGAGAACGACACTCGGTAGGGCGCATACCTCCGCCAGACTGAAAAGTTTATGCTTTGTATCCACTGATAGGCTGTATCTGGATTTGGACCTAAACAAAAATCGAATCAATTTATCCTTGTCACCTAATAATCACTTGAGTACCAGTTCACTGGTAATTCCCTGTTTGTCGTTAAAGGCGGCAAAAAGGGTTGGCGTCAGGAAGGGCATCCGGCCGTAAAACATTGCTTCAAAAAGGGGACCGAAAAACAACAACAACCACGGTTCCCGAAAAAGGCCAACCCCCGCTTGCGGGGAAAAATGGCCTCTAAAGGTGGTTATTTATTTTTTTTACACACCAAACATGACAACTCAATTTCAGGGCGAATCTGTCCACAACCTTTTGAGATATCCTACTCATAGGCAAATTAGAACTGCACTCGGTAGAGCACATACCTCCGCCAGGCTGAACGGTTTATGTTTTGTATCAAACTGATAGGCCGGATCTGGATTCGGACCTGAAACAAAATCGAATCGGCTTGTTCTTGTCACCTATCCAACTCATCCACCAAGTTTAGTCATAACTCGTCCATAACTTTTTAAAATATCATGTTAGATATCGCTTTTCTCCCTATATCTCAACGGGGAAGAATCACTTAAAAATTAAATATTTATCGTATCCGAATCCATATTCAGATCTTCACCAACATCGAATCAATTGGTCCTTGTCACACACCAAACTTCTCCACCAGGTTCGTCCAAATCCGTCCGCAACTTTTTGAGATATCCTGCTATGTATTGTATTTTGCTCTATTTCCCAATGGTGAAGAATCACCTAAAAAATTCTACTAGCCGGATCCGAATCCACATCTTCACCAAAATCTATTTATTTTGTCATGGTCACATACACTACCTCTCTGTCAAATTTCGTTTAAATCCATCTACAACTTTTTGAGATATCTTGTTCACAAACAGACAGACAGACAGGGGTGAAAATACAACCTCCATCCACCTTTAGTGGCAGATGTAACCAACAGACAGGGGTGAAAACAACCTGTCTACCTTCAGTGGTGGAGGTAGTATATTAATTACTTATCAATTGCCAATATAACTTTTAGCACTCATTATGTTTTACTTTGTCTTGATTTTAATGCTTGTGTTTAAGTGCAACCTTTTTATCATGGTCATTAATATACGATGACACTAAATGTAAATTATGGCCTCTGTTCCACAGCTTTGACTGATGACAGTGGTTGGATTTTGAGCAAAATGTATTCTACCCATTTAATTCTAAATTCTCTGTACCACAGTGTGTCCAAAGGAGTGTGGGCGTCGGGCCTGCATGCTGGATGGTCGCTGCTGCCACAAAGAATGCCTGGGAGGCTGCCACGACCCCAACGGTCCTCAAAGCTGCCTGGCCTGTCGCCACTATTGGCATAAAGGCCTGTGCCTGCCCGACTGCCCGGGTGGGACATTTCGCTTTGAAGGCTGGCGCTGCGTCACTGCCAAAAATTGTGCCAAACCTTACAAATACTGCAACAACTCGTGTCTGCACAATGTCCTGCATGGGCGCGAGTGCCTAGCAGAATGTCCTCCAGGTTATATTCAAAATGGAACCAGGTAAGGCTTCCTGGTTTTTGTTTTCCTGAATGAATCCCATTTCATTTTCTGAATGAATGTTTCCATTTACCTGAATGAATATTGTGTATATTTTTTCATATATGAAAGAAAGTACAATATGATGATAGAGTGATGATAGCGTCCAGTACTTGTTTTAACTCGGTGCTATTGCTTCCTTTGGAAACTCAAAGCACTCCATTTGTTGGTGTTGAAAATAATAATTGTAACCGATATTTATTACCTTCGCAAAAGCGGAAGGTTATGTTTTGATCGCTGTGTATTTATTTGTATGTCTGTGTGTGTGTGTGTGTATGTTATTCGCATAACTCAAAAAGTATTCAACCGAATTGCATGAAATTTGGTGGGATGATTGGTTATTATACGGGACACATTTGATTAGATTTTGGGAGCAATCGGGTCAAAGGTCAAGGTCAAGGTCACGAAAAGGTCAAAATCGTATTTTTACCATAGCTGCGGCGAAGGTATGCGCTCTACCGAGTGCCCGTTCTAGTTGATATAGTGGACTGACAATATCTCAGACATGGTATAGTCGACCTTTGAGGTGTCTAGCTTGGGTTTGATTCCTGATCCGACTATAAATTGTTGGAATGGTGCTCCACATGGGGGACTTTGCATCAGAAGTGCTCCATTCGTTGGATGGGTCGTTAACCAGGAGTTCTGTTCGCAGTCAAATCCTATTGGAAAGTGGGCGCTCTTAGGCAGGTCCCAGAAGATTTAGGATTCTGACCACTTTATGGCCACTTGTGCTACCTTTACTGGGAAAATTATTTTGAAATTACGATTCGAAGATATCTTTTTTTTGCCATTGTAATTAATTTGATTTCATCTCCCAAATAATGATCAATTTGAAATTTTATATCAAACTTCAAATTTAATTGATGATATACAAATTAGGCCAGGTATTTGAATTATTAATCGAGACTGTCCACATTTATGCAGAAATAAAATTCCGACAATAAAACGTACATGTCCTCCTACATGTAACCTACCTTAGATCTTTCCCAAAACATGACGGTGAGTGTCAGCTGATCTATTCATTAATTCCTCAGCAATAGGTGAGGGCGAGACTACCGGAAGTGGGGCCCTTTTGTGGTTTGTTTTCAACGTATCCAATCACGTGACTGTTGTCGTGAAGGGTGCACTAACCGGAAGTTACGTAGTTCCGCGGGCGGCTATTGGCAGGAGCGCTATCTCATCCTTTCCAGGACATTTTATTTCACCCCGAGCGTTTTCTTCCTTCAGGCAAATGAGCCGTAATGAAGCCTTCAATATTTATTCGCCACGTAAATTGCGTCGAAGTGAATAGGTGAGGGTGAGACGACCGGAAGTGGGGCCCTTTTGTGGTTTGTTTTCAACATATCCAATCACGTGACTGATGTCGTGAAGGGTGCAGTAACCGGAAGTTACGTAGTTCTGTCCTCATCTATGGTTTACGGGTTGAGTACTGCCAGCCGGTTTCAGTGCACGTGACCAACTATCAGGTAGTTTAGCCATTTTTGTGACATCATGCTACGCAGCTACGTCTTAATACATCTTAGTGCATTAAACAACCACTCTGCCTCACATGAACTTGCTGGGGAGACGAGAAGAAGCCGAAGTATTTCCACTTGAGGAAACATGCGGCAATCTTCTAGGACCATACAACAACAACAACAACAACAACAACATGCATTTTAAGGCCATTTTCCCTGCTAGAGCGGGGGTTAGCCTTGCGGGCCCCATGACAATCTTCTCCATCTTGCCCTATTTTCTGCATCTCTCCTTGTTAACCCCCTTGCCCGCATTTCTTCTTCCACCATCTTTAGCCAAGTCTTTCTCTGTCTTCCCCGTCCTCTACTTCCTTCTACATTCATTTCCATCACTCTTCTCAACCAGTCACTTTCATCCTTCCTCAACACATGACCAAACATTCCTCAACACATTAGGACCATGTCAATGAAAATCTGCCATCTGCTGATATTCTTCTACAGTATACCCGGTAAAATGTTTACGGGAAAATGCAAGTTCTTGTTATTGGGACTCGGTCAGTTCTGGATACTGCTGCATGATTCCTGACTGAGGTGATCCAGTGAGTATTGTTAAGCTCAAGCCCCTGTATTCCATGAGGACGCATTGGCAATGACCTTGAAGAAATTGACCCTGTATATTTCCTCTGCAAAGTTGCCAGTGTATTGTTGTGTAGCACTGTCATCATGTCTTTTTAAGCACTTTTACCTGTGTGGTACAGTCAGGGATTGTAGTTTGCACTGGTCGATTTCAATGTTGTTTGCCATGTCATAAGTCTGTGCTCTGAGGTATTCAATCGGCAGTTGTAGCTGTATCAGAGTATCCTGCAGCACCTCACACAGAGATTCTCCTACCCTTCATGAGACTTGGTAAATGTCTTGGTAAATCAACTTGAACAACAAACTAATCAGTGACATAACACACACAGACAGACTCCTGCTCATTGCCCTGAATGCCTTACCCCATCAATAATTATACCAAACTGAGTTGACATTTGGTTGACATCATTGCAGATATACCTCAAAATGGCATGACTCGTCAACTGCATGATCTCATTCCGAATTTCGCCACTTGTAAAAGTATTCTTCCTGGACAGCCATCTTTTGAGATGTTCATCTTTGGCCTGCAACTGCAACAGCTTCTTAAAGTTACCATCTGAAGCTTCCATTCTTCTGATTGCAAGGCCCTGTTGTACTAAATACTGCAGTGAACCTGTAATCTTCAGAAGAGCTGTCCAGGAAGAGAGTTATTATTCGAGAAGAGCCCAGTTCAGATTTGCATTAATATTAGGTTTGTTTATCCAAGGCAAGTTTGTGAGTGGCTGGTTTTTCATGGCGTCTGAATTCCTCATTGCCCTTTTTCCAGTTTCTAAACTGATGAATAACAAGAACGATGTTTTGCATAGCACGATACTTCCAAATTCAAATAAACAATAGTCGTCATTGATACAGCAAATTGTTGGTTTGCATTACATTCGATTGAATATTGTGCATAACAGATTTGGTTGATACATTTTCCACTCATGGCTTAATAGGTGTTTTGGATGGCATTGACCTTGAACTTTGACCAATTATGACAAGATTTCATACAAATATACTACACATACTGCAAATAAGCATATACGTGTCACTCTGTTTCAGTTTCAGTTTCTAATCACAAAAAAATCCCATGTGATTTATAATGGCAGTAAAATAGTTGTTATGGACACTGTTTAAAAAAAATCTTTTCCACATGGGACTTCTTTTCTTTCTTTGCCACATGCGATTTTTCTCTTTGCCATGTGGGACTTTTCTCTTTGCCACGTGGGACTTTTCTCTTTGCCACGTGGGATTTTTCTCTTTGCCACGTCGGACTTTTCTCTTTGCCACGTGGGACTTTTCTCTTTGCCACGTGGGACTTTTCTCTTTGCCAAGTGGGACTTTTCTCTTTGCCAAGTGGGACTTTTCTCTTTGCCAAGTGGGACTTTTATCTTTGCCACGTGGGACTTTTCTCTTTTCCACGTGGGACTTTTCTCTTTGCCACGTGGGACTTTTCTCTTTGCCACGTGGGACTTTTCTCTTTGCCACGTGGGACTTTTCTCTTTTCCACGTGGGATTTTTCTCTTTGCCACGTCGGACTTTTCTCTTTGCCACGTGGGACTTTTCTCTTTGCCGCGTGCGATTTTTCTCTTTGCCATGTCGGACTTTTCTCTTTGCCACGTGGGACTTTTCTCTTTGCCACGTGGGACTTTTCTCTTTGCCAAGTGGGACTTTTATCTTTGCCACGTGGGACTTTTATCTTTTCCACGTGGGACTTTTCTCTTTGCCACGTGGGACTTTTCTCTTTGCCACGTGGGACTTTTCTCTTTGCCACGTGGGACTTTTCTCTTTGCCAAAAGAAACTGAAAAATTGTGAAAATAATTCTTTTATATTTTATCTGTGGAAATTTTCCTAATCTTGCCATTCTCATGGAAGATTTTTCCCATTAAGGGCTAAATGTTTTATATGTGATGAAGAGGTTTCTTTCTGTGAACCAAAGAAGAGCTTAGTTGGGGAATCAAGTTCCTTAAACGCATAAGCACATACTATGCTCGTTTCTCAGTTATAGAATTAAGCAAATAAAATTTTCATGGATCTGTTTCTCTAATCTCAAGTGAAAGCTTTCTTCATAAAGTTGTTCCTGCAATTACAACATTTCATATTCAAGGAGAACAGTGGTTGTTTTCTCACTATAAAGACTATGAGCACTAACGGCTGACAGAAAAGTGTGGTTTGAGTCTTAGTATTATCCCACCATTGTTTGGAGCTTGAAAGATTTATCTTTAGAGGAAACCAGATTGTTCCAGAGTTTAAAAAGAAACTTGTTTAAACTAATTTTATTAAGTCAATTATTATTTAATTTCCAGTAGGCATTTACGTTTTGGCTGAGATGTTGAAATTGTAAAAGGAATTGCTTGGTGATCCAAAAACCCTGACAGACAGATCTGCAACCCCAAGATCTAATGGTCAAGTTCACAATTTATAGAAAATTTGTTGTCGGGCCAGCCCAATATTATTCTGTATAAATCAACACCATTAATATTGTTTGATCAAAGAATGCTATAAGTGCCATGTATCTATTTACTTAACTTGATGTAGTGGTCTTGGCAGAGTCACTGCAAAGGCAGGATCTAGCTCGGCACTGTTTTTGTCGAAACTGGTTGGAGGGTGCAATTAATATCTCCTCCAATAAAGACATGATTATTATTAAAATTATTCTGTCTCTCGACTTCTTCTTTCGTATGCAGCACAAGGCTGTGGGGTAGCATCATTGGATGAGGCCACAGCTGTGCCACTGATGCAATGACTCCTGTAGATTAGAGCAGCAATTTCTAATTTGTTCCATGGTGCTGGCAATAGCTCGCCGACTCTTCGTGAAGGACACCGTGGGTTCTTTAGCATATGCCAACTAATACCAGCAGACAGGACATCCAGTTTAACGTCCATACAAGGGATGGCACACACATAGATGAATCACCTTGCCTGTGAAACACCATTATGACAGTTTATAAATGGGCCGAGATTCTACCCCAGGCTAGATAGTTTAGAGGCGAGTGTGTGTTTGCCAGCCTCACTTCCCCTCTCTCCTCTTGTTGTTAGCTCCTTCCCATGCTTATTGTAGCCATCTGTGCCCCCCTCTGTCACTACATAGCCTTTTAACCCTCTGTCAACTTGCTCTTCCAAGAGGCTCAATTTTGTAAACAAAACAGGACTGGTGGCCACGTTGGACTTTTAAAAAAAATTCAAAGGTATTTTTCTTTTCCACAAGTTGGTTTGTAAACTTTTACACAATTAAATTAAGTTTGTGTGTGTGTGTGTGTGTGTGTGTGTGTGTGTGTGTGTGTATTGTAACGGGTCACATGACCCTAAGTCACCTTGAATATAAAAAAAAATGTTTGGCCATTTCCCCCATTTTAATGTTTGCAAAATCTTTTTCAAAATTTGGTGTTTTGGTGGAGATTGGCCCATCCATGATTTTCAGATGCACACAGACAGACAAAGAGACCTTCCTTGTGGGAGGGAGGTGGGATTTTTTGTGCCCATGAACTGAACCTGGGTACCCCTAGCATGTATGCAAAAGTTTCTGGTTCTGTGATTTTCAGACTTCACACTCAAACAAAGAGGATGTTCTTTTGGGGTGGGGAAGCATTTTTGGGGGGATTTTGTTATTTCTGCTCTTGAGTTGAAGCTGGGTTGCCCCAGCATGTATGCAGGATTTGGTGGAGATTGGGCCAGCCATTGCTCAAAGGGTGTGGAATTGTAGGGAAATCAAAGTAAATTTTTTGCTGTTACACACACAATTATATATATATTGTTGTGGATATGAGAATTGTGTTTTTTTTGTGTTGTTGTAAAATATCACCCTCCTTCCTCCATTTGTTGTGTATAAAGGCCAAAGGTCGTTCCCGTTAGTTATTCCATAAACAATCACGTAGCCAATCATAGATTTCCTCCTTGTTCAGCAGTTATCTCCTTATTATGTGTATTAGATTAAGGCTGTGTCTTCCATTAATTGATACTCCATTGCACCGAAGTCAAATAAGCTAGGTCCCCTTTCGTTTTCATCCCAGCGGTGCGAGTGGTTTTCCATCGCCGCAAGACTCCATTAGCCACGAGGTAATCTCGGAGAAGAAGGGGGAGGAGCCAAATCACGGGTGTTGCCTGCCCATCGTCATCAAAAGGGTGGAGCCAGCGAGCCCTGACCAGCCAACCAGGGCTGGGGAAATACCATCACGGGCGTGGCGCGGGTTGATCTGAAAGCGCGTTATAAAAGCGCCCGCGCAAGCATTTTGAGAGAGATACGGCAGATGAGTCCAGATGCGTCAGAGAGTTGGCAGTCCACCGGGAGAGAGTTGAGTGGAGTTGATCAGTTCAGTGGAGGAGGAGCAGTGAGGTTGAGCGCAGGAGGCGGAGGACACGTGAGACCGCTGCGGGTGTGAAACCGAATATGTGGAGCTGCCGGCTCCTCGCTGCCAGCCCGAAGCGGGGCTGTGTTTGCCGGGTTTTCGCCTCGACCCCAAAGCGTGGATCGGAGCGCGCGCTCGAAGCCGGACCTCGACGCCTACCATCTGCCGGGACCCTCCTTCCAGTCCTTCATCCCTGCCATTCTATCCTTCTTGTGTACGTGAGTTTGTTCTGTCTTTGCCTTGTCCTTGGGGTATAAGTTAAGCCTGTTTAGTTAAGCTAGAGTTAATTTGCACTGTGTCCTTCTGGTCTGCCCCTCTTTCTGTCTTTATTTTCTTATCTTTCCTTCCTCCTTGGTTACTTTTGGTTGTAAATAGTAGTAATAAATAATAGTCGCATTTCCAACCTTTTTCCTTCGTCTTCCTCTTCTTCACATCCGTCGTCTTTGTCTTTTCCCCATTGAAAACCTGTGGCACGATTTGGCCAACGTTCAAGGATCGGGTCTAGTCATTGTTAATAGTTCGTGCCACGGTTGCTAAAACCGCTCGGCAATTAACATCTGTCCGCGGTACGAACGGGGCTGTGCCACCGGCCTTTCCGGAGGTCGCTGTACAGCGTCAGGGACCACGTCGGTCAATCATAAACGAGGGGACTAATCCCCCCTCGATAAGGGGAACCGAGGCCGACGTTGGGTTCCGTAACAATTGGTGTCGGGAGCGAGATTCGGACCTGAAGCGCTTAGCGCGCTCAAATTACGAGTGGGCCGAAATTTTGTTTTATAAAATCCTAAATTTAAAATCGTGCCATGGATGGTCAAGGCGACGGGATGCCGGTGGGGGAATTAGAGGGTGTAGAGTCGACCCAGGACCTCGGGGAAATGTATGTGGGAGAAATGGAGGAGGAGAACAATGAGGAGGTGGTTGAGGAGGTATCAGGCGCACAAAATGGCGGCGCTTCGCACGTGGTTGCGGCAGCTGAGCCCGAGATGCCAATGAATTTGGACCTGTTTATGAAACAGATGATGGCCTTTATGGTAAAAACAGATGATAATTTCAAAGGGATGGAAAACAGAATGAGGGGCCAAATGAGGGACGAAGCGAGGGGTACCAGCGAACAGTTGGGAAATAAATTTGAGGGTTTAGACAAGAAATTTGAGGGTAAATTTGAGGGGTTGGACAATAAATTTGAGGGTTTAGACAATAAATTTGAGGGTTTAGACAATAAATTTGAGGGTTTAGACAAGAAATTTGAGGGTTTAGACAAGAAATTTGAGGGTTTAGACAAGAAATTTGAGGGTAAATTTGAGGGGTTGGACAATAAATTTGAGGGGTGAGACAACGGGATAAAAGGGGTGAAGAATGGGTTAACGGGGCTAGAAGCCAGGATGGAAGACAAATTGTGGGAAAGAGGGGAGCAATCCGCCCGGGAAATCAAACGGATGGGGAACCAGATAGAGGAGGTGAAAATTGGGTTTCAAGGTAAGATGGATGCTCAGAGGGATGAATTGGAACAGATGAGGGCGGCATCTACTAAGGAAATGGGGGAGGAGATAAGACGAGGTGTGGGCGAGGATGTCTCGGGGGTACGCGAGGAGGTAAAGCGAGGTGAGAAGCGTATGGAGAAAGAGGTGAGAAATGGGACGGCAAAGTTACAAGGTGGCATAGAGGAGTTGACGCAGGGGGTGGGACAGCTGACAGTGGGACAAAGGGAGTTGAAGGAACAGGTACAAATGAATACGGCTGTAATAGAGGGGTTAAAGGCGACACAGAAGGAGATAAAGAACGAACTAATAGTGACAAAGAGGGAATGTCGGATGGTATGTGAGGGGTTGACAGAGCGTTTGGACGAGGTGACAGAGGCAATGGAGACGAAGGACCGGGAGGTGAGGATGCATAGAAACGGTTAAGGTGGCATTAGAGGAAGAGATAGAGGGGGCGCACCGGGAAATGAAGGAGGTAAGGGAGAAATTAGAGGAAGTGGCAGAGGGGGTGAGTGAAATTAAGAAGAGACGGAGGGAAACTAAGAAGGAGATAAAGGAGGAAGTGATGGAATATGTGCAAGGTCAGTGCTCAAATCATGATGGTGTGCTTGCTAACCAAATAAAGAGTTTGCAGGTGGCAAAGGAGGTGCGGAGACGAGGTGCCGAGGTGAGTGGCGATATACTCGGAAATGTATATGGTGTGAGGGGAGATTCAGTCGGCTTGGGGGTTGGTTTGGACCCGGGTGTTCGTGAGAGGCCGCTGGTGAAGTGTGCGACAGGTACAGAGTGTGAAGGAGGAAGTGTGCGAGGAGGTCCGACTATGGGGTGTGTGAGGAAAAAGTGCGCGCCGAGGAGTGAGTGTGCTGTCGAGAGTGAGTTGGTCGTAGCGCGTGTGCGGGGTGGCACATGGAAGCGCATAATGGGGAGTGTTACAAGGGATGTAATGAGAGGATGCACCCCTGGAATGAGAGGATGCACAACTGGAATGAAAGGAAGCACACCTGAGATGGTCGAGCACGTGTGGGAATGCACGCTGAAGTTAGTTGTAAAGCACGTGATTGGGTGTGCAAGTGAGTGCACACCCGTGGTTGTCACAGAGGATGTGACCGAGGAGGGGGCGCGAAGAGGTGTGTTGGTGAGGTGTACGAACGACGAATGTGTGCCAAGGTGTGCGGTGGTCAGGTGTGTGACGAAGTCTATGAGTGAACCTGGAGGGTGCGTCAGGGAAGGTGCAATGACAAAGAGCATGGAGACAGCTGGATGTGTGAGCAAGGAACGGGCTGCGGGGTGTAAGCATGCAAGTGGAGCATCGACGCTAACTGGGTTAGCGGTTAGATCGACTTATAGCCGAAGCGGGCCCTCGGTTCGTGCCGGGCTTCGTGTGCAGCGGGAACCCGCGGGGATCGTAACCGCGGCGGTTTGGAAAGAACCACCGTATGCGATCCACGCCGGGCCTCGCTCTGAACGGCCGCGTCCGTGCTCCACTAAGCGGAGCGGGCGGCCCGGTTCAAGGACACCGAGGAAGGGTCGGGACAGCGACCCCTTTTGGTTGCGGCGTTCTGGCAGGGCGAGATCGGGTCATCAGGCGGGAGACCGAAAGGCTCCGCGCCGAGGTGGACCTTGGGATCTCGGCCCGAGTAAACCTCCTTCCCTGCACCGAATGCCGGACGGATCCAACCGCCGGCACCGAACAACCCGCATTCATTGCTCGGCTTTGCGAAGCCGAGCTTTGGAGATGAATTGACGCACCGAGAGGCTCCAGTGAGTAGGCTGATGATGATAGTGTTTTTGATCCGAAATTTAGAAAAGTGAATAGAATTGGCAGTGATTGGAAAATTTTTGATTTGCAGGAATTGGATGAACAAAATTGATAGTGATAGTGAGAGATGCCCGATGTGGTGGGATGGCAACTCAGCCATCCCTCACAACCGGGGGGCAAAGGAGCAGTAGTTTTATGGGGTTTGGCAGTGAAAACTAGCCCGGGAGGGTTAGGATAAAATGATAGGGATCTAGAGAAGATGACCATAGGCAACGGTAAGGTTAGGTAGCGACATTGGACAGGTAGTTGGGGACATAGAGAGGGTAGTTGGGTTTTAATGACGAGGGAGCGCAATAATATAAGGGGCGACTGGGAAGCACGAGTTTTAGCAGGGCAACAGGTAGGTCAGATGATGCCGTGTGTGTGTGTAAAAACGTATTCAGAAGTGTATTGTGAAACGGTGATTGTGAATTGTATAGAGCGTGGAAGTGTATGGAGCAGTGAGTGAGGAACAATTGTGATTGAACAGGTGCAAATGGTCCAGGGAGGAAGGAGGGTGCAGGAAGCACCAGTAGGAGTGATTGCACAGGTGTGCAACTGCAGGTGTATGGAGAATGGTGGTGTGGAATACATGGAGTATGGAATATATGGAGTATGGAATGGATGGTATGGAGTGAGTATGGTGGAAACTGTGGAGTGGAGTGGATGGTGCGAAGGTGTGAATGGGGGAAGAGTGGACCACTATCACGAATACCTGGGGAGGGTAGTGTAAGTGTTAGGTAGAGGGTACAGGTAAATTGTGGTTGGATATTGGCATCTGTGGTGCGTGGTGGAAGAATGTTGTTTGGATGGGTGCATTAGTGACGTGGAAATGGCTGTGCGTGTAGCCTGTTAGTGTGTGTAGTTGGTTGAGCACTCCGCCACTGTTAGGGTGTCGGCCAGGTGAGGCCGCAGGTGGGCTCTGGGAGCCGGTAGAGTTGTTGTGGATGGGGCCCGAGGATCCGGAGGACGGACCCGGGTAGCCCAGTGCCAGAGAGGGCACCGAGTGAGGTAAGCGCCAAGGAGGGCCTTCCCCAGTTAGATAGGTTAGGTCAAGGAGCAGATAAGCTCGGAGGCAACTGCAGTGGTGGAGGTGTGCAGGTGGGTAGACCTGCTATGAGAGCTGCACGACCCAGCCCCGAAATTGTGCGAAGGCACAGGGAGGTGAATCGGGGGAGTGAGACCCCAAATTGATGAAGCACCACAGTTTTGTCAATGGGAATTTGGTTCTTAAAACCGCATAGAGTAAGATGGCCAATGGTTTGGCAGGGAAAGACCCCGGGTAGTGTAAAGTGTATTAAAGTCATTTTGAAGGTAGTTAGGATTGAGATCTCCTCGCACCATCTGTATCCACTCACCTGAGGTGACGCTACTCCACACCATGCCATGGATGTTTTTTTTTTGTTATTTTATTGTGCAAATGTTTGGAATGTGAGACGCATCATGACGTGGGTGTGACATTGTGCTTTGTGTTCCATCTCTCCCTCCTTATGAGGATTGATGATGAATTTGAATGATGGCAAATTTTGAATTAGAGGGATTGTGGGGACGAATTTGGTATAGGGGAAATAATGGGGAAGACGTGACGGTAGCGACGGATTGGTAATGTGTAAATTGTTGTACATATGGGGTAAGGGCAAGGGTAGAGTAGGTAACAGGGGGGGGGTGACGTACGGTAGGGACGAGAATTCTCACTTCGCTCTCCGTACGCACCTCGTCTTGCATTGCCTTGTTTGATGTGTACCCTTGTGACCTTACCCCTCGCTCACCTGTCTTCTCCGCCCCCCCCGTCTCCCACCTGAGGACTGTGCGCCACTGGGCACCGAGGGGAGCGTGCGGGAGTCCGCCATTGTGTGCCCGAAACTCCCGCAACCAGCTGTCTGCATTCGATGCACCACTTATGGGCCACATGTCTGTGGCTGAGCACCACTGATGGACCCCATGGGTTGGGGCGTGGCCCCTCTGCTGGAACCGGCCATGATACCCCGAAATCTTGCTGGCGGACCTTGGTCACAGGGCACCTATGCCCCACAGGTGAACCACCCCTAGTCGGCCCTGTGGGCCATAAATAAAAACGGACACGTTTGGTGCATTTCATTTTATTATTGCAAATAGGCCGCCAGCAAAGAAGTTGACAACATCAGGAAGAGCATTAGCCAGCAGAGGGAGCCGAAGAGCAAGAACACCAGCAGGGTTTGGGTTTACTGTTTATTATGAACTGTGGTGACTGTGCACCGATTGGTGCTTGATGGTGTTTTGGTGTTTTGGTGCGTTTTTGGTGCTTTCTGGTGCGTCAATGCAGCACAGGCTGTCCCCCCTCCCCCCCCCCCCCCCCCAAAAGAACAATCGCAGGTGCTGGGTTGAGTTTTGTAAATACAAGTAGAGTAACTGTAAATAATGCTCCCCCATCGTTCATGTTGTAGTTTGAAAACCATTCCGCAATTCGGTTAGCTGTGGGCGTGAGACTGTTAGGCAGGGTGCAATGGAGCAGCGGGACATATTTATTTGTGTTTTAAAACTGTCACACTCAGGGTCAGGTTAAATGTAGAGGGAACTACACCTACGTGCCACACTAAAGGTAAAAGTTAATAGGCCGGGACGTGTCGAACAGGAGGAGGGTGCAGTGTTGTGGATATGAGAATTGTGTTTTTTTTGTGTTGTTGTAAAATATCACCCTCCTTCCTCCATTTGTTGTGTATAAAGGTCAAAGGTCGTTCCCGTTAGTTATTCCATAAACAATCATGTAGCCAATCATAGATTTCCTCCTTGTTCGGTAGTTATCTCCTTATTATGTGTATTAGATTAAGGCTGTGTCTTCCATCAATTGATACTCCATTGCACCGAAGTCAAATAAGCTAGGTCCCCTTTCGTTTTCATCCCAGCGGTGCGAGTGGTTTTCCATCGCCGCAAGACTCCATTAGCCACGAGGTAATCTCGGAGAAGAAGGGGGAGGAGCCAAATAACGGGCGTTGCCTGCCCATCATCATCAAAAGGGTGGAGCCAGCGAGCCCTGACCAGCCAACCAGGGCTGGGGAAATACCATCACGGGCGTGGCGCGGGTTGATCTGAAAGCGCATTATAAAAGCGCCCGCGCAAGCATTTTGAGAGATACGGCAGATGAGTCCAGATGCGTCAGAGAGTTGGCAGTCCACCGGGAGAGAGTTGAGTGGAGTTGATCAGTTCAGTGGAGGAGGAGCAGTGAGGTTGAGCACAGGAGGCGGAGGACACATGAGACCGCTGCCGGTGTGAAACCGAATACGTGGAGCTGCCGGCTCCTCGCTGCCAGCCCGAAGCGGGGCTGTGTTTGCCGGGTTTTCGCTTCGACCCCAAAGCGTGGATCGGAGCACGCGCTCGAAGCCGGACCTCGACGCCTACCATCTGCCGGGACCCTCCTTCCAGTCCTTCATCCCTGCCATTCCATCCTTGTGTAAGTGAGTTTGTTCTGTCTTTGTCTTGTCCTTGGGGTATAAGTTAAGCCTGTTTAGTTAAGCTAGAGTTAATTTGCACTGTGTCCTTCTGGTCCGTCCCTCTTTCTGTCTTTATTTTCTTATCTTTCCTTCCTCCTTGGTTACTTTTGGTTGTAAATAGTAGTAATAAATAATAGTCACATTTCCAACCTTTTGCCTTCGTCTTCCTCTTCTTCACATCCATCGTCTTCGGCTTTTCCCCATTGAAAACCTGTGGCACGATTTGGCCAACGTTCAAGGATCGGGTCTAGTCATTGTTAATAGTTCGTGCCGCGGTTGCTAAAACCGCTCGGCAATTAACATCTGTCCGCGTTACGAACGGGGCTGTGCCACCGGCCTTTCCGGAGGTCACTGTACAGCGTCAGGGACCACGTCGGTCAGTCATAAACGAGGGGACTAATCCCCCCTCGATAAGGGGAACCGAGGCCGACGTTGGGTTCCGCAACAATATATATATATAATATATATATATATATATATATATATATATATATATATATATATATATATATATATATTGTTACAGACGCGGCTTTTAGATGTTATATTGACCGAGCGGTGGTGTATTTAACCGCGTCCGAACAGTTACTCCCCGATTAGAACCCGATTCCACCCGACGTTGACCAGATCGCCCCACAGATATTCAATCGGGAAATCTCTAAAGCGACCGAAAGAGAATGAAAAAGAAGAAGAAGAAGAATACGGAGGAAGAACAGATTTATTATACACACACAAGCAATGGATGGAAGAAGCAGTAACACAGCGAATCGTTAACTTACACTATTCATTTTTACTTAGCCCCAAGACAACGAGCAGGACAGGACGTTCACACTTACACAGAGGATAATGCAGGCAGGTAGGGCTTGAGGTGGATTGCTTGAGAGGGAGGCAAAGTCGGGAGGCCGCAGCTCGCAATTCCTCGCGGTTTTGGTGGGAAACCCTCCGTCGTGTATCCGCTGCGGTAGACGTCACGCGCTGGTTCGGCACACCTGCTCCTCTTCTTGGGGTGGAGCCGTCTCCCTCCTTTCAGCGCGTCTCTCCAAAGCTGGTTTCCTTGCCGAGTACCTCTCCTCTTTGGCTTGGAGCGTTTCGCATCTCACCGCTCCCCTTGGTGCAGCCTCTTTGCTCATCTCCCAGGGTCATCTCTCAAGGCCTCTCTCAAGTCATCTCATAAAGCAGTCCCTTACAGTCGCTTTTATCACCTCGGGCGGAATTAAGCCGCCGGCTCCGAGGGCACGCCTACCGGGTCGCTCACCGCGGTGCTGATTGGCTGTTAGGGCCGGTTCACTCCTTCCCTCTTATGACGAGGTGGAGACACGCCTTTCTTCTCCGACTCAAAGCACATGGGCAATGGCGGTTGAAGAAAACCGCCCAAAATGCGGAAGGCAATTGGAAGGGAGGTTTTGGGGAAATTGGAAGGGCCTACGCTTATTTTGTTTGATACAATGCAAAGTCAATCTAGTGGGAAACACATATTTAGCCTACATGGAATAAGGAAATACACTATTTAAAAGATATATCGTGACCTGCGTGTAAGTTTCCTGGAATTAACTAGGACGGCTGCGACCATTATTTACATTACGAGGATGTTACCATACTTTTGTAACGTTCACATTGTAACGTTTCCACATTCGTTACAATATATATATATATATATATATACATATATATACATATATATATATATACATATATATACATATATATATACATATACATATATATACATATATATACATATATATATACATATACATATATATACATATATATATATATATATATATACATATATATATATATACATATACATATTGTTACGTGGTCCTCCCGGTAACTACCGGGTCTTGGTGACCCCCGGACCGTGGGAGGGACCCCGCCAGAAAGATATATGGTTTATACGCTTTCGTAACGCAATCAAGATGAATTCCGGTCAAGAAGAAACCCCACACCAAGGATCCGGAATAATCAATAATATATTCTCTGAGCAATCAACAACCATCAACAATGCACAATCAATATTACAAAGATGTAAACTCATCTACACAAACTCTAAGATGGCCATCTTATATATTCCTCACGTGAGCCCCACTCCTGACTCCCTCCGTGGTCAATGTCTCCCACAATGTCTCTCGTCTCCGCACACGGGCGGTTGAACGAACCCCGGGCGGACGTGCTCCAAACGTGCCGTCTCGTACCGGGGACAGCTGTTGCAGCGCACCTCCTTGCCAAGCAACGGGGCAAAACCCAGCGCGGCTTCCAACGCGCGCGAGGCCCCGAAGTGCGACCCGTACACGTCCTTGTAGACGGGGCAAAACCAAACGCGGTTTGCACCGCGTGCGAGGTTCAACGTGCGACCCGTACGCGTCCTTGTAGACGGGGCAAAACCAAGCGCGGTTTTTCACCGCGTGCGAGGTTCGACGTGCGACCCGTACGCGGCCTTGTAGACGGGGCAAAACCCAGCGCGGTTTGCAACGCGCGCGCGGCCCAACGTGCGACCGCTTGGTTCCGTGCACGAACTCACGGGGACTTCACGTGTCAACAGGTAGTTACGCGTCCAGGTAACTCCTCTCGCCAAACGGGTTTCGGAACGCCCCTGTTTTCCGCGCAGCGCAAGGTCGATTCCACCTTCTGTCGTCGCGGGGCGAGGAAGAAGAATCACCGTCCTTTTCTCTCCTCGTGTCTTTTCTTCTTCCGTTTCCGGCCACCTCCGTTTCCGGCCACTGGTTCCGAAGGGCTCCTGACCCTCCCATCACAACAACCCTTAATATAATACACACGGATAAGCAACCTGAATGGTAATTCACATACATTCACATAAATATGTAACACTCCCCCCCTTCAAAAAAGAAAGTTTGAACCCAGCGAAAACTTTCTTTGCCAGCCAATTTGGAGAAACAAACCAGATAACTCAACCCCCCCCACATTATCAGTTCCCCCCGGGCCCAGTTATCACTTAAAAATAAAGCAACCAAATTTTCACCACAACCCCTCCAGATTACTCCCTCTGGACTAAGTACCAACAACGACATTGTCCCTGCCAAATCAAACTCCATCTCATGACCCTCTGACTTTGACCGTCCGTATCTTGGGAATGAAGGTTAAGGGTTGATCAAAGATCCAAAGTTAAGCAACTCGATAGCACTTTTTCCGGGAGGCCAAGCCGAGTATTCACTACATGGATGCCTTTAGGAACGCGGAGTTCACGGTTAGTCCGTGCAGGAAAGTTCTCTACATGGGCGCCTTGAGGAACGTGGAGTTCACGGTTAGTCCGTGCATGAAAGTTCACTACCTGGACGCCTTTAGGAACGGCGTTCACAGTTAATTCGTGGAGGAATCTTGGCTCGGCGGCTCCGCCGCCTTCAGTGCTTGCACTTCTCAGAACTTCCCTAATAATTAGGGTGGGACCACTGGTCCCTGTAGTCCCATGAATAGCGGTCTCCTTCTCGGCCACCACCAAAACTACCGCCCAGTTGTCTTCTCCTGTAGACCTCTCGACGCCTACGAAATGCCTTCCCTACTGTTATGGTCCGACCCTCCAAATTCTTGCCATTCCAATCCTTCTCTGCCTCTCTGGCGTCTTTTGTGCTGGCAAACGTGACAAAGCCGAACCCTCTTGACTGTTGCGTTTCCCAGTCTCTTACCAACCGCACTTCCACCAGCGGCCCATATCTGTTGAAGACAGAGGTCAGAACCTCTTCCTCTGTTTTGAAGTTCAGTCCCCCTACAAATAGCTTGGCACTTTTGTCGCCATCCCGAGCTGGTGTGGCGTTATTTTCCCTGCTGGGCTCTTTACCAACCCTCAGGTTACCATAAACTTGACCCCCGGCCAAATCATTCCCGATAACCACAGATACACCCTCTACAGGAAGCGTGGCTTGTAAACCGACGGTGACCGGTCCTGACACCAAATCGGACTCCAAATGGATGACATGAAGGGGAGCACTAACACCGCCCCCGATCCCCTGTAAACGAACACTATCCCCCGTTGCCGTCTCCTCGGACCATGGCAAAATGCCTTCAAGCATTAAAGATTGATGTGCCCCTGTGTCCCTCAATATCCTAACCGGTTTCCGGTTAGTCGAGGCTCCATCCCGTGACACAAACCCCTCTGAAATAAATGGTTGGTAACCCTTTTGATGGCGATTTCTCACAATGGCCATTGCGTTTGGAGTCGTAGTAGTCGGACTCCGCTCTGGGTCTTCGCTTTTCATGCGGTAACAACTGGACATCAAGTGTCCAGGTTTCTTGCAAAAAGCGCAAGTAGGCCCGGAGGAAAAACTCGTGGTCTGCCTCGGGCCCCCCGAACTATAAGTTTGTCTTGGGCCCGCATCCCTCCGATTTCGAACCAGTGGGGTATCATAGTTGTCCCCATAATCATCTCGAGGCCGCCGCCATGTATGGTCGTTCTCCGCACCTGCTGTTCCCCACCTCCCCTGCGGAGATCTAGGCGAGGAGTTAGGTTCGTGGACCCCTATTCGGTGGGTTAAGGCATAATCATCTGCCATGGTGGCTGCGTCCCACAACTTTGGTACCTTCTTTTCCTGCAGGTACACTTTGATGTCCTCGTGGACACACTGCTGGAATTCCTCCACCAGGATCAAGTCCCGCAATTTCTCGAAGTCTTTCCCGACTCCTTTTGACTCACACCACCGATCAAACATGTTTTCTTTCACTCTGGCAAACTCCACATGGGTCTCACTCTCCCTCTTCCTGGCATTCCTGAATTTTTGCCTGTAAGCTTCCGGAACCAACTCATAGGCCTTGAGGATGTGCTTCTTCAGTACCTCATAATCTGCACATTGGTCCATTGGTAGCGCCGAATAAATTTCCTGAGCTTTCCCCACCAGCACACTTTGCACGAGTATGGTCCAGGCCTCCTCCGGCCAGTTTAATTGTCGAGCCACTTTCTCAAAGTGTGGAAAAAATTTCGCGACTTCTTTTTCACTGAACGGTGGAACCAGCCTCACATGTCTGCCCACATCCCAGGTTTTCTGGTTAGGTGTCGACCCCGTCAGCAAGGGTGGTGCCTCTCCCCGTTCTCTCATTAACTCCAGCTCCTTGAATTTGATTTCTTGCTGAAGCTCCATGTCACGTTCTTTTAATTCCCTTTCCGCTTTTCTCTCCTCTGCTTTTCTCCCTTCTAACCTTTCCTGGAGTTCTCGTTCCACTCTCCTTTCCTCTGCTTGTTTCTCTTCTCTCCTCGCTTCTGCTTTCCTTTCTTCTTCTGCTAACCTTTCCTGGAGTTCTCGTTCCACTCTCCTTTCCTCTGCTTGTTTCTCTTCTCTCCTCGCTTCTGCTTTCCTTTCTTCTTCTGCTCTTTCCTTTTCTGCTTTCCTTTCTTCTTCTGCTCTTTCCTTTTCTGCTTTCCTTTCTTCTTCTTTTCTTTCCTTTTCTGCTTTCCTTTCTTCTTCTGCTCTTTCCTTTTCTGCTTTCCTTTCTTCTTCTGCTCTTTCCTTCTCTGCTTTCCTTTCTTCTTCTGCTCTTTCCTTTTCTGCTTTCCTTTCTTCTTCTTTAATCCGTTCCTGGCTCCGTAACTGCAACTCCAGTTTCCGGAGCTCAACGTCTTCTGGTTCTTCGGGTAGCCACTCCCAGGCTAACTCGTCCCATTTTCCTAATCCCACCATAGATTGTATCACCGTGGCCTGCAACTCTGCCTTCCTCAAATTAGTTCGGACCTCCAAGTTAAAATGTTTGGCCAATTTCAAGAGGTCCGACTTTAGCAACGCTCGGAACTGTGCCTCACTCGGTGTTACCCCAAAGTTCTGTGCCACAAACGCCATGGTGCCTATCGTTAACACCTGTTAACCTTCACCCAAGACTTTACCCCAATTTCTCAAAAAAATTTTTTTTACCAATTAATAATTAATTAATAAATTTTAATTAATAAAAAATATTATTATTTTATTATTTTATACAATTTTAAATCCCGGACGTAGACCCAATTGCGAAACCGCAAATCGTAATTTGGACGAGCCCCCAATTCTGTTACGTGGTCCTCCCGGTAACTACCGGGTCTTGGTGACCCCCGGACCGTGGGAGGGACCCCGCCAGAAAGATATATGGTTTATACGCTTTCGTAACGCAATCAAGATGAATTCCGGTCAAGAAGAAACCCTACACCAAGGATCCGGAATAATCAATAATATATTCTCTGAGCAATCAACAACCATCAACAATGCACAATCAATATTACAAAGATGTAAACTCATCTACACAAACTCTAAGATGGCCATCTTATATATTCCTCACGTGAGCCCCACTCCTGACTCCCTCCGTGGTCAATGTCTCCCACAATGTCTCTCGTCTCCGCACACGGGCGGTTGAACGAACCCCGGGCGGACGTGCTCCAAACGTGCCGTCTCGTACCGGGGACAGCTGTTGCAGCGCACCTCCTTGCCAAGCAACGGGGCAAAACCCAGCGCGGCTTCCAACGCGCGCGAGGCCCCGAAGTGCGACCCTTACGCGTCCTTGTAGACGGGGCAAAACCAAACGCGGTTTGCACCGCGTGCGAGGTTCAACGTGCGACCCGTACGCGTCCTTGTAGACGGGGCAAAACCAAGCGCGGTTTTTCACCGCGTGCGAGGTTCGACGTGCGACCCGTACGCGGCCTTGTAGACGGGGCAAACCCCAGCGCGGTTTGCAACGCGCGCGCGGCCCAACGTGCGACCGCTTGGTTCCGTGCACGAACTCACGGGGACTTCACGTGTCAACAGGTAGTTACGCGTCCAGGTAACCCCTCTCGCCAAACGGGTTTCGGAACGCCCCTGTTTTCCGCGCAGCGCAAGGTCGATTCCACCTTCTGTCGTCGCGGGGCGAGGAAGAAGAATCACCGTCCTTTTCTCTCCTCGTGTCTTTTCTTCTTCCGTTTCCGGCCACTTCCGTTTCCGGCCACTGGTTCCGAAGGGCTCCTGACCCTCCCATCACAACAACCCTTAATATAATACACACGGATAAGCAACCTGAATGGTAATTCACATACATTCACATAAATATGTAACAATATATATATATATACATATACATATATATATATACATATACATATATATACATATATATATATATATATATACATATATATACATATATATATATATACATATATATATATACATATATATATATATATATATATATATATACATATATACATATATATATATATATATATATATACATATATACATATATACATATATATATATACATATATACATATATATATATATATATATACATATATATACATATATACATATATATATATATATATATACATATATATACATATATACATATATATATATACATATACATATATATATACATATATACATATATATATATATATATACATATATATATATATATATATATACATATATATATATACATATATATATATATATACATATACATATATATATATACATATACATATATATATATATATATATATATATATATATATATATATATATATATGTATATGTATATATATATCCTGCATATATATATCCTAACCCTAACCCTAACAACTAACAACGTTGTTAGGGTTAGGGTTAGGGTTGTTAGTTGTTATGGTTGTTGTTGTTGTTGTTAGGGTTGTTGTTGTTAGGGTGATATATATATTTATGTATACTAGGGCATTGCCCGTACGTGGGTGCCCGTTCCGTGGCCAAAAAAAAAAAAAAACGCTACCCGTACGCTCTACCCCGCCCGTACGCCCGTAAACAAAAAAAGCAACGCTCTTCGCTTCCGCCCTTCGCTCTGACTGAATTGGGAGAAATAATGCGCATAAGAAATCGAATTACGTACCGTAATGGCGGTCAGCTCGTAACGCGCTCAGCTCCGCTCGTCTCACATCGGCCACGCCCACGCCTACGCAACAGAGCGTTCTGTGATTGGCTGCCGGAAGATAAGTCGTCACTGTCCGGAAGTTCGCAAATCGCAGTTAGGATGAATCGTTTTAATTTAATCGCAGTTTGAATTCGTTTTAAAACATAGTTTAACGGCAACATAGTTGAAAAGCCTTGCCTTGCTGCAAACAGCTGCTGCAAACAACAACAACATGGAAGGCTGCACTGTCCGGAAGTTGGCATATCGCAGTTACGATTATTTTAGTGTTAATGGCCAATTATTCAATTAGCGCCAACGTATTTTGGCTGTTTGCAATTTAATCGCAAGGAAAAGTAGAAAGAGAAGAGGGAAAAAAAGAAAAGCCTTGCATTAACGCATTAACGCTTGCATTGCATTAACGGTTCGGCACACGTGATAGCTCGCTGCTCTCTGATTGGTTGAAGCGTTTTTTGGACATAGCTCGGTAGGTACTTGTCCGATTAATTACAAACCTTGAAAAGGCACATCCTCGGGTCCCCAGCAATATACCTGGCAAGTTTCAAGTATATCGGACCCGTGGTTGTCGAGAAACAGCGGTCACAGACACACAGACAGACACACAGAGATTGCTGGAATTATAGATAGATAGATATATATATATATATATATATATATATATATATATATATATTTATTTATTTATGTACATTTTTTTTTTTTAAATGTATATATATATATATATGTATATATATATATATGTATGTATATATATATATATATATATATTTATATTTATGTATATATATATATGTATGTATATATATATATATATATATATATATATATATATATATATATATATATATATATATATATATATATATATCTATCTATAATTCCAGCAATCTCTGTGTGTCTGTCTGTGTGTCTGTGTGTCTGTGTGTCTGTGTGTCTGTGTGTTTGTCTGTGACCGCTGTTTCTCGACAACCACGGGTCCGATATACTTGAAACTTGCCAGGTATATTGCTGGGGACCCGAGGATGTGCCTTTTCAAGGTTTGTAATTAATCGGACAAGTACCTACCGAGCTATGTCCAAAAAACGCTTCAACCAATCAGAGAGCAGCGAGCTATCACGTGTGCCGAACCGTTAATGCAATGCAAGCGTTAATGCGTTAATGCAAGGCTTTTCTTTTTTCCCCTCTTCTCTTTCTACTTTTCCTTGCGATTAAATTGCAAACAGCCAAAATACGTTGGCGCTAATTGAATAATTGGCCATTAACACTAAAATAATCGTAACTGCGATATGCCAACTTCCGGACAGTGCAGCCTTCCATGTTGTTGTTGTTTGCAGCAGCTGTTTGCAGCAAGGCAAGGCTTTTCTTTTTTTCCCTCTTCTCTTTCTACTTTGCCTTGCGATTAAATTGCAAACAGCCAAAATACGTTGGCGCTAATTGAATAATTGGGCATTATGTTTTACAACTAATAAAAACGAATTTGCGATTCATTCGCTTTCCTGCGCGTTTGTGTACGCGATGGCGATTTCTTTACCAAACTCCGGAAGCCGTTCGCTTTGGACCGAACCATTGCATGTAAATAGAGGGGGGGGATTGTCACCACTCGCAAGCCGTTCGCTTTGGACCAAACCATTTCATGTAAATAGGGGGGGGGATATAATTTTAGATATATATATAGTACGGGCATGCCCTAGTATATATAATAATAATAATTCATTTATTTTGTATAGCGCTTTTCAAGAAGCCCAAAGGCGCTTTGACAGAGTGAAAAACATAATGCATAACAATACATGAAAACGACAATATTGCAAAAAGACAAGAATCAACAGGGAAATATTTAAAGCAAAAGGAGGGAGAAGGAGAGGATATAGTCAGGTGTTAAATGCTGTGGGTTGAATGTTGAATGCAGTGTTGAACAGGTGGGTCTTTAGTGATGTTTTGAATGTGGTGAGTGAGGAGGAGTCTCTGATGATGTGAGGTAGTGAGTTCCAGAGGGTGGGAGCAGCGATGGAGAAGGCCCTGTCCCCCCAGGATCTGAATTTGGTCCGGATGGAAGGGGTCAGGAGGTTGGTACCAGCAGAGCGGAGGTTGCGGGTGGGAGTGTGTCTGGAGAGGAGGTCAGCCAGGTCAGATGGGGCCAGGTTATGGAGGGCTTTGTATGTCAAGAGGAGGATTTTGTACTGGATTCTCTGGGGGATAGGGAGCCAGTGAAGCTTGTAAAGGACGGGGGTGATGTGGTCACGGGTCCGGGAATGGGTGAGTAGACAGGCAGCGGAGTTCTGGATGTATTGGAGTTTATTGGTGATTTTTGAGGGTGAACCATAGAGGAGGCTATTGCAGTAGTCCAGACGGGAGGTGACGAAGGTGTGGATGAGGGTTTCTGCAGCCGTGGAGGAGAGGGATGAGCGGAGACGGGCAATGTTTTTCAGGTGAAAGAAGGCTGACTTTGTGATCTGTTTAGTGTATTTGTCAAAGGAGAGGGTTTGGTCAAAGACGACGCCAAGATTCCAGATGTGAGGGGAGGTGGATACTGGGATACCGTCGATGTTGAGGGCAAAGTTATGGGTGGATTTGGTGAGCGTTTTTGGGCCAATGATGATTATTTCAGATTTATCACAGTTAAGCTTGAGGAAGTTGATTTGAAGCCAGGATTTTATTTCAGTGATGCAGTTTGTCAGGATAGAGTGGGTGGCGGTGGAGATGGACTTGGTGGAGATGAAAAGCTGGATTTCATCGGCGAAGCAGTGGAATTGGAGACCATGACGGCGGATTAAGTGACCAAGGGGGGACAGGTAAAGGATGAAGAGGAGGGGGCCAAGAACTGAACCTTGGGGGACACCTTGGGGGAGGGGAACAGTGGGGGATTTGCAGTTATTGATGGAGATGAACTGGCGTCTGTCAGAGAGGTATGATTTAATCCAAGAGAGGGCAGTGCCGGTAACATTAAAGGTGGATTCAAGTCGGGTGAGGAGGATTGTGTGATCGATGGTGTCAAAGGCAGCGCTGAGGTCGAGGAGGACGAGAATGTTGAGGTTGCCAGCGTCAGAGGAGAGGAGAAGGTCGTTGGTGATTTTGAGGAGAGCAGTTTCAGTACTGTGGTTGGAGCGGAACCCGGATTGGAATGTTTCATACAGATTATTGGCAGAGAGGTGATGTTTGAGTTGAGTGGCTACAGCGCATTCCAAAACTTTTGACAGAAAGGGTAGGTTGGAGATGGGTCTGAAGTTGTTTAGGGTGTCAGGGTTTAGACCAGGTTTTTTTAGAATGGGGGTAACAGCAGCAATTTTGAGGGAAGGTGGGACGATGCCTGTAGACAGGGAGGAGTTTATTGTTGCAATGATAAGTGGAGAGAGAGCAGGGAGGGAGGCCTTGACAAAGCTGGAGGGGATGGGGTCAAGAGTGCAGGTGGCAGTTTTCATTCCTATGAGGAGTTCAGAGAGGTCAGTAGGGGAGATTGGGGAGAACCGAGACAGGGGATGGCAGGACAAGGGGGGGCAGGTGGTTGGAGGGGGAGCGGGTGCGGCGGTGGTCAAGCTGTTGTAGATGTTGTCAATTTTGCGTTGGAAGAAAGAGAGGAAGGAGATGCAGTTGTCTACTGTGAATGACTGGGTCGTGGTGTTCAGGGGGCGGAGGAGTTTGTTTATTGTCGAGAAGAGTGCTTTTGGGTTTCCGGAGCCAGAGTGGATAATTTGAGAGTAGTAGGCGGAGCGGGCGCGGGAGAGGGCATCTTTGTAGTGTTGTAGGTGGTCCTTGTAGGCTTGGGAGTGAACTGTGAGACCTGTTTTATTGCGGAGTCTTTCAAGTTGGCGAGCACGAGTTTTCATCAGGCGGAGTTCAGGGGTAAACCAGGGAGCAGAATGGGTGAAAGAAACTGTTTTGGTTTTTACAGGTGCAAGCTGGTCGAGGCAGGAGGAGAGAGTGTGGTTGTAGTAGTCAGTGAGGTCGGAAGGGGTGTGGAGGTCAAAGAAGGGAGAAGTGGACATTTTTTCAGAGAGGGTGGATGAGAATGAGGTAGGTGAAAGAGCGTTTAGCTTACGGAAGGTGATAGTGCGATAATGTCTTGGTGTTGGGGTGGGGATGTTGATGGTCATAGTGATAGCTAAGTGGTCAGAGAGGGTGAGGTCGGAGCCAGAGAGATGGTGCAAATTTAATCCAGTGGAGCAGACAAGGTCCAGAATGTGACCACGGATATGGGTAGGAAAGTCGACATGTTGAGTGAGGTTAAAGCAGGTGAGTAAATCAGTGAAGTCAGTGGTTATTGTGGAGTCAGTGGAGTCCATGTGGATATTGAAATCACCAAGGAGGAGGATTGAGGGGGAGAGGGAACATAGCTGGGTCAGAAAGTAGAAGTCAGACAGGAATGATGGGTGTGGCTTGGGAGGGCGGTAGACGACAGCCATGACTGACTGCGTGCGACCAGAGAGTTTAAAAGCCAGGTGTTCAAATGATGAGGATGAGGCGATGGGGATGAGGCTGGTCCTGATGTCTTGACGGTGGATAACGGCAATTCCACCACCTCGGCCCTCCGAGCGTGGTTTATTGACGTAGGAATATCCATTGGGTGTGGTGAGGCTGAGTGTGTAGTAGTCCAGAGGTTGTTGCCAGGTTTCGGTGAGACAGAGAAAGTCCAGTTTGTTATCCAGGATGTATTCGTTCAGGATGAGGCAATTGTTGTTGAGGGACCGGGTGTTGAACAGGGTGAGCTTGATGTTGTTTTGAACAGCAGGGATGAATTCAGGTGATTTAGCCAGGGTTCGTAGGCAGGAGGTGCGATTGGGTGCGTTGTTGTGACCAGGTGCGCTGGGACGATGAGTGGGAGTGCGCTGAGCCGACCAGAGGACGGGGATGGAGTGACCCAATTGCAAATATACAAACTTACGACCGGAGCCACGGTGAATGTACCTGGGGCGTCGGAGGAGTCCATTTGATTTGATGGCAGAGATGCATGATGGGGTGGAGCGGGTATTGAGCAGAAGGAGCCTTGCGGCAGAGTACCGCAGAGCCATGTCAGGCAGGAGCGAGGAGACGAGACGAGGCCAAGGTTGAGGAGGTGAAACAATGGTCCCAACCCATGGGAGCGGGCCCGAGGAAACGAAGGAGCCAGGTAGGTGAAGCCAGGAGCAGAGCCGGGACCAAGCAGAGGGCAGGCAGGAGCAAAGAGACGATCACGAGGCCAAGGTTGATCACGGCAAAGCAGCAAATGCAGCGGCAATCGACCGCCGCCGCTACAAATCTAGATCACGGCGGGAAACCGCCACCAAACCGCTGCGATGGTCACAACCCACGAGAGCGTGCCCGAGGAAACAGCGAGCAGGCGAAGGAGCCGGGCAGGTGAAGCAGGGAGCAGAGCCGGGGCTATGCAGAGGGCAGACTCAATGGCCAAAAAATCCGCATGACCACCAAAAAAGCAAGCAACTGACAGTGGCCCGGTCGAAGAAGCGGCGAGCATGTGACGCCTGGGTCCTCTTCATACCGGACCGGAAGCGGAGCCCTTCACTCGCTCAAACTCCGAGCGAGTATACATATATATATATATATATACATAAATATATATATATACATAAATATATATATATACATATATATATATATATATATATATATATATATATATATATATATATATATATATATATATATATATATATATATATATATATATATACAGTGGAACCTTGACTTACGAGTTTAATTCGTTCTGTGACCGAGCTCGTAACTCAATTTGCTCGTTTCTCAAATCAAATTTCCCCATTAAAATGCATTGAAATGCTATTAATCCGTTCCAGCCCGCCAAAAACCACACCAATTTTTTTTTAAATATGCAGTATATATAAAAAGATCTCGCGCCTTATATTTCACCTGTATGCAGCATACAAGTTGGCAGGATGGCCTGGACTGGAGGTACGCACACTTGACTCTAAACTGTCCAGCCTGGGTTTGAATCCCGACCCAGCTATAACCTGTCATGTCGGTGTTTCACAGGCAGGGTGATTCATCAATGTGTGTACCGCTAAACTGGGCGCCCCGTTTGCGTCCCATTAGTTGTTGGATGTTAAGAATCTCACCGTGTCTTCCACAAAGAGAAGGCGAGCTATCGCCGGCACTCTGAACAAGTTGTGGCCTGGCATGCTCTTCTCCTCTGCCGTTATATACGTCCTCCTCGGCATCTTTTTCCAGAAGAGCCCTGTCTCGTCACAGTTGAAGATTTGCTGGGGGATGTATCGTTCGGCTTCTATCTGTTCGGCAAAAGTTATAATAAAATCTTCAGCTGCCTTCACATCTGCCTCACCAAGTCGACAACACGCACACCTCGCTCATGTTTTTTGACGATTGCGTGTTTTATATCCAAGCACATCATCCTCTTCTTCTTCTCAGTACTGCCCTTGGCACTCAATTACTTAGGACCCATGGTTAAAACTAAGAAATTTTCCAAAATAACCAACATGCGAAAACAAAACAGCAGCGATATACGGCAGATATGCTTGCACGGCAAGATAACCACGTGACCGGAACCCACCTGGTGGCGGCTGGCGTAAGCTCCAAAATAACCAGCATGCAAAAACAAAACAGCAGCGATATACGGCAGATATGCTTGCACGGCAAGATAACCACGTGACCGGAACCCACCTGGTGGCGGCTGGCGTAAGCTCAAAAATAACCAACATGCGAAAACAAAACAGCAGCGATATCCCGCAGATATGCTTGCACGGCAAGATAACCACGTGACCGGAACCCACCTGGTGGCGGCTGGCGTAAGCTCGTAACTCAGATCTCGGCTCGCATCTCAAAGCAATAAACAGCCCGAGCGACGGCTCGTATCTCGGAAAACTCGTAAGTTGGTGCACTCGTAAGTCAAGGTTCCACTGTATATATATATATATATATATACATAAATAGTGGACATGGAGCTGAATGCTCATGAAATGAAAGAGCTCAGCAATGAAACTGTAGCTATGCCTCTGCCTGCTTCACTTATCCTGTGCTTTGAGTTTTCTTTACAAGATATAAACGTTTGCTTATTCCCTTGTATTCCAAGCCTTTGCACTGTATAGATTCTTCCGCAACATTATTTTAAAATAAATTCCTCATGCAAAATCTGAACTCCAGTAGCCTACAGTTCGGGTATCCCATTGCTGGCATTGAAGTTGTTTTGATATTACAAAGGATATATTCACCCGATTTAAGAAAAAAAACAACTGTTCTTGTATTATTATTATTTTTTAAGAGCCAGGCAGCTGAATAGGGATACTTAACCGGATATCACATCTGCTGTTCTTGTGACATAATTATTTGATAACCTCCAGAAGAACATTCGCCATGTGTGCCGGTATCTTTGCCAAAGCACAGAAATCACATTTGTGTTACATGGTGATTTTCTTCATGGCTAAGAGTCCTTCCTCCGTTAGAGAAAACATCACACTCAGATCGAGACTGCATTTGATTGGAGACTTTAGCAGACAAAATAATTGCAATTCACAATTTAAAAAAATAGAGTGAATGTTTTTCATTGTTGTTTTCTTTGTTAACATGCAAATGTAACTAGACTATGAATTATTGAGATCGTTTTGGCAGTGTTTTTGTAAACACCTGAATTGAGCATATGCCAAGGTCACAACTCATGAGCTTTTTCTCAGCATGCTGCTAATCCCTAACTGTCTCACTTTTAAGTCAGATCCAAAAATATGTTATTTCCATTAGTATGAATGGTTAGGCAAACAAGTCTTTGGAGCTAACTTACTTGCATGAACATTTGGTGAACTGGTGTGTTTGGTTTATTGGGTCGAGGGAGAAGCTCAACAGTCTGTTATTGTACTGCACTCTGCTGTCATGTGTTTGGACACACATTTCAGTTTGCCCTGGAGAAGGAGCTATACATTTCTAAATATTTAAATATTTCTGAAAGGATAGACGATATTTAATTCAGCAATATTAAAATTTTGGAGAACCCAGCATTTATTCTAAATATTTTATATGATAGAAATGAATATTTAATTGCCATGGTTTCCTGTTTGCGACATTGTCTTGTAAACATAAAAGATTTGGCACAGCCATCGAGGTTTAAAAGCATGGTTATCCTATTTGTGTAAAAAAGTGGCTCATGTTTAAATCTTGTTTACTTTTGACTCTTCGTTTGTTATGCAAAGATGTTTCGTGCAGTTACTTACAATCTGCACCGAATTGCTAAAAGGAATGTGGAGAAGAGTTCCAGCTGTGGTGTTTTGCTTTGCAAAGTTACAAACACTTTATAAAAAACCTAAAGTGACCTTTATTATTCCTGACACAGCACCCATTTTGCACCATTGCCAATAAACTCATTGGAAAATATAAATAAGCTGGTAAACAAAAAAGTGAGTTTCTGCAGAACCAGGGTACTGTGGCCTCGTAATATAGATTTCTTGTAGCATCTGGAGCCTTAGCTCATAAATACTACATTGTGCTTTTGCTGGGATACTGTCCATCACCACTGGCTAAAAGAGATGTCTGTCCAATTGAGCTGTTGGCAGCACTTTTCTTAAAGCTGCTAATTGGCTTGCTGAACAAAAATTTGACTTTTATTTCATGGTTGTTTCTTGTGAAGTTCGATTCAATTGTTGTGAAAATTAACATTGTACAAAGGGGAATTAAAATGTTCTCTTTTTAAAAGTCTGAGCCAAAAAACATGACTTCTATCCCGCTGGCTCCATGAAACTCACCCACTGCTGTTAAGGATTGGTTAACTGCTTGGAAACTGCATTGAAAAGGACTTAACATATGCCAAGTTTGTTTTCCGCAGGCCAAATCCTTCATGGTTTGGGGATGAGGGGTGGATAAATGTTTTGCTTCCCCTTTAAAAAACTTGAAATTTCAAATGCACTTTCATAATAATATTTGTATTCATTGTTATTTAAGTGGCATGCATGAACACATCAATCATACTAAAATACGCCATTTGTGTCCGCCTGGCTGATGAATTTTTGACGCCGATACATTCCGTTCTTACTTATCCAATCTCAACCAAACTTGACAGGATGACTAAGGGTTACATAATGAAGGTTGTAGCGCATTCATTTGCCCCCCTCCCCAAGGGGGTTTTCTGCCCCGAGCGGGTTTTCCCCACCATTGCAGTCAATGGGTTGCGTGTTTAGGTGTATAGCCAGATTAAGTTAGCTTTATCGTGGCGTTTGTCCAAATAAGAAGATTTATCGTGGCGTTTTTCCAAAGACGCTTTCAATAACAAAATTAATGATAATCGCATATTATTAATGTTATGACAAAACAATATTAATACTAATAATGTCCCACTTCCCCAAAGCGTTTTTCCTGCAGTGATAACGTGTTTAGATAGCTTATCTTTATAATGGCGTTTCCGTGTGAGCAACGGCTTCTACAGGAAGAAAAAATATTATAAACCACAAACACGTATGATTTGCTTTTTTAGCAGTCGCTAATGCTGTTTATAACACTAAAAGAAGAAATTTGGAGGAATCCCGACATCCATGAAGTAAAGTTTACTTACAGAACTGAGTGAAGATCTATGGTACTCTATATAACCCACAAATGTTGAGTTCATAACATGACCCTTTCTACCACAACCGTGGCATTTTTCGTAGCGAACCTTTGGAACTCGCTCCCGCTGTTTAATACAAAACAAAGGGAGGAAGACCGGGATGTGCTCATTTACCAAGCAGCTAGCTAGCGCTTGCCAAGCCAGCTTTTCCTTAACGGTTTTGAATTGAGTGCTTGCTCAAATGCTTCAACAACTTGGCAATCTCTTCACAAGAAACTTGGTAAATGAACACACACCTAATGTTCTTGAGATCCGACCTTCGATCGACTGTAATCTATATACCCCAAAGAGGAATGACCCTTTCTGCAGCTCCCGTAGTGTGCCGGTGTACTAGTATAGTACATTTAACACAAGATCGAAAGTCTAACAGCGGCGTAGCCAGGCTTGTAAAATATTATAAACCACAAACACACATGATTAGCTTTTTAAACAGTCTCTAATGCTGTATATAACATTAAACAAAGAAATTTGGAGGAATCCAGACACCCGTGAGGTACGTTTTACTTACAGAACTGAGGGAAGATCCACTGTCATCTAGATTATACCCCACAAGGGTTGGGTATGCACCGTTTTGTTGGAAGAGACGTAACACCGATGCTTTCGATATTTGATGATCATTTTAACAATCGGTTTGTTTGTGTTTCACACTGAATGAAAAACGTCAAGGTAGAGCGTGGCAATAATTGTGATATATGACAGGTTCGATGGTATGTTTGGCATTAAAGGCATATAAATCAAAATGGCGGTGTGTGGAGAGTCAGCCGCCGTGCCGCCGTAATGACATCAGATGTAATCACATCACGCTGTCATGTGACCAGATCCTCAGCTCTGATTAGTATTCGTTTGAGGGGACATGCATACATACATACATACAGATGGACAAACACTGTTCTAGAAGGCTTTGCCCTGTGGGCTACGCCGTAAAAAACAGCACTCTATTCGTATTCTATTTTAAATAATTATAAAATATTTGAATGAGATTCATTTCTTCTTCCTTGGATGATTAAATGTAATGTCTCAAAATGCTGGGGGTTTTTTCCTTCTTTGATAAAATTACAGATTTTATCTGTAAAATAAAATTACAGATATGCAGTGTCTGTGTGTCTTGTCACTGAAATACTCCTTCAAACTTTTGTGAAATCGTACTAAATGTCTGGTATGTACATATCTCTCCCGTGTGTATGTCCTAAGCGTATTTCTCTTTTTACATTTTTTATGAAAAAAAATTCCTTTGGAGTGTGTATTGGTAGAAACGGGAATTCAGTGTAAATATTCAGTGAGCAGATGTCGCAATGGGTGCAGCTGGTAATCTCGACAACCTCGTTCCATTCTATCAACTAAGATTTCCAATCCATGCTTGTTGTACCTCCGAAGTACTGCTCGGGAGTGAAGGTGATATTATAAAAGCTCAATTGGGAAACGGGTTTAGGCATGTTTTGGACCAACAGCCTGATGGAATATCACCAAAGTTCTTTCCATACCAACCGACCACCTCCAGGCACCTATCCCTCTCCACATTCTTTATTCAGCTCCCGACCTTCCCCCTCTCTCAATGCATCCCAAAGCTTTGATTTCAGCAATTTCCCACAGCATTTCATTCTGGTTTCCCATTCGATGAGCAGCATCCCATTCGATGCAACACCTGCTATTGATATATTCAGTGACATAATCTTCATGAAGCTTCTGTTCGATGTCATCATTGTTCAAGATTTTTGAAACATACTCTTGCCGTAAATATGCATGTGTAGTGATGTGTCAAACTGAGATATGAAATACGTCTATACGTATGCTGTTGTTTCTACCATCAATTTGAGTGTGCATTTTTTCATGAAAATACAAACATAATTTCACAAACAGATTCTTTTCTTGGTTTTTGGTGTTCATAACCACTAATTTGACATACGCTTTGGATTCCTTGGGCCTGGAAACATAGGATTAGCATTTAGAATGAAGTTTCTATGTCAATTAGTCAATTAGCTCTCAAGACAAATGATGAATTGCGAAAGATGATGGGAATATTGCCTGTGATTGATGCTGTGAAGAGGAACAGGTTGAGATGGTTTGGTCATGTATTGAGGAAGGATGAAAGTGACTGGTTGAGAAGAGTGATGGAAGTTAATGTAGAAGGAAGTAGAGGACGGGGAAGACCGAGAAAGACTTGGCTAAAGATGGTGGAAGAAGAAATGCGGGCAAGGGGGTTAACAAGGAGAGATGCAGAAAATAGGGCAAAATGGAGAAGATTGTCATGGGGACCGCAAGGCTAACCCCCGCTCTAGCAGGGAACATGGCCTTAAAATGCATGTTGTTGTTGTTGTTTCTATGTCAATTACAAGCTGAGATATTCGGAAATTCTTATTTTATGGTGGCCATTTTGAAAATCCAAAATGGCGGCTATGCAGGCAGGCAAATCTAAACATTGATTTTTATATTGCTAATGCCATAAGCTTCTCAAAAATGTACTGGTTTGCTAATCTCCATAAAATATGAACAAAAATACATAGTGAACCTAACGAAATGGTGTTATGGCTGAAATTGTAAAATTGAGCTGAGGTACAACCTGTATGTCTGTGCAAATTGCTGTAATATATAATGAACATTCCATCAAGATACCTTATGTGTAGTCTTTCAAACAGATAATGGGGGGTTGTTAGCTGGTACCCATAAAAACACAGTATTCTTACAATGTTTTACAATGTCGCCACTTTTTAAACCAAATAGCAACATTCCAGAAACATGCGCACAGGGGCAGGGATTGGGGGAGAATTTGGTTAGATTTGGAAGGAGGGTTTGGGAATGAGGAGGGATGGGTAGCTGACCTAATTATGGCGCCCTGCTATCAATTTCTGGCTGACAGCCTTCCTGAACGCAGGGTCACTTGAGTGTAAGTTCAACATTGTTCTGACATTACAATATTGAGATTGTTGTCAGAGGGGCTGCAGTATGGCATTGACCTAGATGTACGCACTCCCGCCTGTAAGCTTGGGCTTGGGTTTGAATCCCGGCCCAGCTATAAACTTCCATCCTGGTGTTCTACAGGTAGGGTGATTCAACAATGTGTGTCCCGGCCCTCGGATGGACGTTAAACTGGGTGTCGCATCTGCTGGAATTTGGTGGTGGATGTTAAAGATTCCACGGTGTCCTTCGTGAAGAGTTGCCGAGCTATCACCGGCACCATGTCCAAATTCCGACTCTGACTTCCTGAGCCTTAGTGGTGACCCGACCGGGATTGTAGCCTTGTAACTTCTTCGGGATGATGATGATGATGACGATGACTATGACTATGACTATGACTATGACTATGACGATGACGATGACGACGACTTTCTAAAACATATATTTGTATACATATTCGAGGCTCGTGACATTTTAAAATGTGAAATGGAGTATTGAACAACAACTTTGTTGTTGTTGTTGTAGTAGCAGTAGTAGTAGTAGTAGTAGTAGCAGTAGCAGCAGCAGCAGCAGCAGCAGCAGCAGCAGCAGCATTGAACAACAAATTTGGAAAGACACTTTTGAAAGTTTCTGGAAAAACACTAAATGTGTTTTTCTGTTTTTGCACAGTAACTAGCAGCAAGGCAATGGCACCCTTTTATGCCTGTTTCTTCATCCTTCATAAGCACTACAAGTGGCCAGTTTATGCTGTAAGGCTTTCGCAAATCAGAGAACTCTCTGTTATAGAGAGAGCGAACTCGGGTGAGAGCTACTGGGCACAGAGACTCTGTCTTACCAGCACCCTTGTTGACAGGAGACCACGGGAAAAACATTGGCTTCACTTAAATAAATGCTGCACTATTTAAAATCGAATTCTCCCCTGCAATATCTAGGGTGACAGCTCAGAACTTGATGTGTGCACGGTTCCTTTGATGTGTATGGTTCCTCCAGTATTAATCAGGCCTCATATCCGTGAGAAAGATATAACAAAATGGAAACAAAATGGAAATGAGGAATAACATTGGACCAATATGAATGAGGAATAACATTTGTCCATTGGACCAAAATGGAAATAACAAAATGGAAATGAGGGGCTGTGGAGAGGAATGGGGATGAGTACAGTGTGGCTGCCTTAGGGACCCACAGCCTGGTGTTGGTTAGGGACCCACAGGTCATTAATCCAGCACATTGGATTTGGGTAATTAACCATGATGTTAAAAAAAAATTTAAACATTTTTGTTTTTAGTTTGGTGTGTGCGGTTGGTGGGATAAGGTGGTTCTAGGATAATGAGGAATGCACAAACACCGACAACACATTATCTTTAGACGAGACCCTGTCACAGACATCACAATCAGCACTGATGTATACAATGACCCATCCATACTCAACCTATCCAAAAGTCTTGCCAATATCTTTGTAAATCATATTATACCCATAACAACAAGAAACAACAAGAAGAAATAAAAACAAGTATACCGTGTTCTCTGAGGAATGTTCTGAAGGGCATATGACATGGCTGGATTTAGCCCTTGAATATTATACTTCTCTTGAACATTTAATCATACCATTGGACCAAATTTTCATTTGGATTCACGGCCTTGTAGCATACCTGCCTGTCATACTGCTTGGTCATCAGCTTGCCTTTCACCCAGTGCCATATATAATGAGAGTCTGGCCATCTGCTGAGCTCGACGCTTCGGGATGTCATTTGCCGAGCCATGTAATGTGATTTTCAGGCTGAATTTTGTTACACATTCAATTACCGTCGCGTAATCAATACTGCGTATTAGCGTCGGATTATTACGCATTAGTGTGTTAGTGTATACGTTTGTTATTATTATTGCCGCATGATACTACTATTATTATTGTTGTTAATATTATTACTTGCAAAATCGAAGATTTTTCAAGTATATTGGTCTGTTGCGTTTGTGGTTCTGTCTGTCTGTCTGTTTGTTTGTTTGTTTGTTTGTCACCGGCCTACAGGTCACAATTCTAAACCGATCGTCACGAAACTTCACCAAGTTGTATAGGTCGTCCCATTTGAGAAGCCTGTTGTTTTTGGGGTCAAAAGGTCAATAGGCCAAAGGTCACCAACTTTGCCAAATTTCTAAAATCCTCAATTTTCATCCGATTGACTTGAAATTTGAAGAGGACTTGCATATCTGGTCACTGAATTCAATCACCAAGTATATTTGAGGTCAACATAGGCCAAAAGGTCAACATAGGTCAACGTAGGCCAAATTTCTAAAATCCACAATTTTCATCCAATTGCCTTGAAATTTGAAGATGACTTGCATATATGGTCACTGAATTCAACCACCAAGTATATTTGAGGTCAACATAGGCCTAAAGCTCAACATAGACCAAATTTCTAAAATCCTCAATTTTCATCCAATTGACTTGAAATTTGAAGACCACTTGCATATCTGATCACTGAATTCAACCACCAAGTATATTTGAGGTCAACATCGGCCAAAAGGTCAACATCGCCAAATTTCAAAAATCCTCAATTTTCATCCGATTGACTTGAAATTTGAAGAGGACTTGCATATCTCGTCACTGAATTCAACCACCAAGTATATTTTAAGTCAACATAGGCCAAAAGGTCAACATAGGCCAAAAGGTCAACATAGGCCAAATTTGTAAAATCCTCAATTTTCATCCAATTGACTTGAAATTTGAAGATGACTTGCATATCTGGTCACTGAATTCAACCACAAATTATATTTTAGGTGAACATAGGCCAAAAGGTCAACATAGGCCGAATTTCTAAAATCACCAATTTTCATTTGATTGACTTGAAAATTGAACAGCATTTGCACATTGAGTCACTAAATAGGGAAACAAAATATTTTTGAGGTCAAAAGGTCAAAGGTCAACTCAAGGTCAACCTTACAAAATCATTTTTCATCTGAAAAATCGTCACTTTTCTTCCTGTTGACCCGAGCTTTGATCAAGATTGTCAATTTTAATCTTGATGAAATGGCAATGGATTTTTTTTTCTTGGGGGTGGGGGGCGGATTTTGCAAGTACGTGCTCCGCATGACGTCTTCTTTTTTGTCTGTTTGTCTGTGTTTGTCTGTCTGTTTGTTTGTCCGCACAGAATAAATATGATTTTCTCTGCAACCGTTGGTCCGATTGACAGGTAATTTGCACCATAGGTGCAACTCCACCTGTAGAATTTTTTCAATGATAATTATGACGTCATAGGTCACGTGGTTCGGCCGCCATCTTGGAAAAACCGAAAAACTTTGCAGGTCTATCTCGGAAAGCGTTGAATAGAAAAAATTGAGACATGGCTCATTGTAAAGAACTCTCCATGGGGAATAAAATATGTTAATGACAATGTCATAGGTGCCTCCATTATGATGTCATAATTCGACAAGTACAAAACTTCATCCGATCAAGGTGAAATTTCTTGAGCATAATCTATGAATAAATTAGTTCAGAAAAAAAA
Source organism: Myxine glutinosa (assembly GCF_964187855.1). Lineage (NCBI taxonomy): Eukaryota > Metazoa > Chordata > Myxini > Myxiniformes > Myxinidae > Myxine > Myxine glutinosa. The sequence continues at coordinate 223,441,374 of NC_136262.1, read as the reverse complement.
ATAAATGATGACGTCATCGGTCACGTGGTTCGGCCGCCATATTTGTTTTAACACAAAAGCCTTCAAAACCACTGAAATCCTGGCGAGGGTTTGCAATCCCTGATTTCTCTTTTTCTTATTTATTTTGTAATTAAAATGCCATGCAATGTGGAAGGACCTATTAAGCTGCTCTATACACCTTAACATGGTATGTGTTTAAAACATGGGAATTCTTCTGGACTCTTTGTTGTCAATTATCCTAATTGACTCAGGAGATCATGACGAAAATTTTGGTGTAACACATTCCACACCAGAAAGCTCCAGTAGAACTCAACAACAACAACAACAAAAAAAAACACACACACACACACACACACACACACACACACACACACACACACACACACACACACACCATCCATTTGTAGTAGATATATGAAGCACTTGTCAGAAATGTCTGATGATGCACCACATATAGAGGTAAAATTAATTGCTTTATCTGTAATTTTATATTCAAGCTAATGATCAATTACATTAGAAAATGTCTATCCATTGTATAATTAATTATGTTTTGATTAGCACCTCTGTTTAATTGTTGGCATGGTCTCCACTGAGGTACAATTAGGGGCATTGAAAGTACAGATGATAGGGGAAAGGGACCAATGTTCTGCTTATGTAAGGATGCAAATATGGAGTACTTTGGTGTACAGTGAAAAAGGACTCATAATTTATGGATATTCCTAATGCATGCACATTATGTGTCCATCAACAAAATGCATATGATGTCACTAATTAAAATGATATGACATTGCATGAGGATTAGAGAGAGAAGGAATGTAAACACAGTCTGTAAAATCCTCCAAAAAGTCATGACAATTAAATGTATTGTATTTTGGTGGAGAGGTTGAAAAAAATAATCTATGCTCTGGATATATATATATATATATACAGTGGGGAGAACAAGTATTTGATACACTGCCGATTTTGCAGGTTTTCCCACTTACAAAGCACGTCAAGGTCTGTAATTTTTATCATAGGTACACTTTAACTGTGGAAGACGGAATCTAAAACAAAAATCCTGAAAATCACATTGTATGATTTTTAAGTAATTAATTTGCATTTTATTGCATGAAATAAGTATTTCATACATCAGAAAAACAGAACTTAATATTTGGTACAGAAACCTTTGTTTGCAATTACAGAGATCAGACGTTTCCTGTAGTTCTTAACCAGGTTTGCACACACTGCAGCAGGGATTTTGGCCCACTCCTCCATACAGATCTTCACCAGATCCTTCAGGTTTCGGGGCTGTCGCTGCGCAACACAGACTTTCAGCTCCCTCCAAAGATTTTCTATTGGGTTCAGGTCTGGAGACTGGCTAGGCCACTCCAGGACCTTGAGATGCGTCGTACGGAGCCACTCCTTAGTTGCCCTGGCTGTGTGTTTCGGGTCGTTGTCATGCTGGAAGACCCAGCCACGCCCCATCTTCAATGCTCTTATTGAGGGAAGGAGATTGTTGGCCAAGATCTCGCGATACATGGCCCCATCCATCCTCCCCTCAATACGGTGCAGTCGTCCTGTCCCCTTTGCAGAAAAGCATCCCCAAAGAATGATGTTTCCACCTCCATGCTTCACGGTTGGGATGGTGTTCTTGGGGTTGTACTCATCCTTCTTCTTCCTCCAAACACGGCGAGTGGAGTTTAAACCAAAAAGCTCTATTTTGGTCTCATCAGACCACATGACCTTCTCCCATTCCTCCTCTGGATCATCCAGATGGTCATTGGCAAACTTCAGACGGGCCTGGACATGCGCTGGCTTGAGCAGAGGGACCTTGCGTGCGCTGCAGGATTTTAATCCATGACGGCGTAGTGTGTTACTTATGGTTTTCTTTGATACTGTGATCCCAGCTCTCTTCAGGTCATTGACCAGGTCCTGCCGTGTAGTTCTGGGCTGATCCCTCACCTTTCTCATGATCATTGAGGCTCCACGAGGTGAGATCTTGCATGGAGCCCCAGACCGAGGGAGATTGACTGTCATCTTGAACTTCTTCCATTTTCTAATAATTGCACCAACAGTTGTTGCCTTCTCACCAAGCTGCTTGCCTATTGTCCTGTAGCCCATCCCAGCCTTGTGCAAGTCTACAAATTTGTCCCTGATGTCCTTAGACAGCTCTCTGGTCTTGCCCATTGTGGAGAGGTTGGAGTCTGATTGAGTGTGGACAGGTCTGGAGACGGCTTTGCGGTCGGTCTTTGCGGTCTTTGTGGTCGGAGACGGTCTGGAGACGTCTTTTATGCAGATAACGAGTTCAAACAGGTGCAGTTAATACAGGTAATGAGTGGAGAATGGGAGGGCTTCTTAAAGAAAAAACTAACAGGTCTGTGAGAGCCGGAATTCTTACTGGTTGGTAGGTGATCAAATACTTATTTCATGCAATAAAATGCAAATTAATTACTTAAAAATCATACAATGTGATTTTCAGGATTTTTGTTTTAGATTCCGTCTTCCACAGTTGAAGTGTACCTATGATAAAAATTACAGACCTTTACGTGCTTTGTAAGTGGGAAAACCTGCAAAATCGGCAGTGTATCAAATACTTGTTCTCCCCACTGTATGTCACTGGTTGTCCAAGTGCAATGTGTTATAAAGCCATTATTATTTTGTTTCGGTGGCATAATGGTTAGAGTGTCCCCTCTGAATCAGGGAAATCAGTGGTTGGCACTCTGGCCGGGTCATTCCAAAGAATTTAGAAATGGTGCATGCTGTTTCCTTGCCCAATCCTCAGCATTTGAGAGGTTATAGCACAGACAAACAGTGCTGGTAAGGCAATGGCAAACCACCTAGTATAACTCTTGTCATGAAACAGCTTCAGCAGCACGCTCTGTAAAGAGAGTATGGTACATGTATATTTATTTTGATTCCAAAAGTGAATCTTAATTTTATGAATGTAAGTGTAGTTGTGACACAATGCATTATTGGGTAAAATGCCAGTGGCATAGAAAAGGCCCCTTTATATAAGGGTATGTGCCATGTGGCAAAGTAGAAAAAAAGAAGGGACAATTCATAGCTTATAGATAATGTCGAACAATTAAATAGAAAAGAAGGGACATTCAAAAAATCTCGTGTGTATGCTGTACTACCCTTGTGTTCTTAGAAGGAACCAAGTAATGCTCTAGAAAAGTTATTATAAAGGGGGTGCCAATTTGATTCATACACCTGCATGAAGAATTAAATGTATTTTATTAGCCAGATGTAGGGCGTCCCTCCATATAAAGAGAGGGGGGGTACTTTGCGCCTCCCTTTGATTATAATTAATAAAAAATATAATTAATCAAATATATACAATAATTATTGAAGATGATATAAAATACTTCAAAAAGGAAGAAAAAAATTATTCAACCCAGATGGGACTCAAACCTACACTCCCCAGCTTGGGAGTCTGACGCCTTATCCATTAGGTCATTAATACAGTGCATTGGATTTGGGTAATAACATTTTGAAGAGTTATAAAGTGTGTATATATTTTTATATATTTATTTATGTATGTATATATATATATATATATATATATATATATATATATATATATATACACACACACTATATAATATATATATATTTAAATTTAAAGCAAAAACTATCGCATGTAGGTGGAATTTGTTTTGAAAGCCATTAACTAGACCTATTGGTCGATGTATATTCAAAGTTTCAGCCAGTTTCAATGTATAGTCTTTGAGATATGAGCGCCAACACATTTTTGGCGGACGGACGGATGGACGGACAGACACCAACGTAATTTCGAGGATTTTCTAAATAAAACTCAAGAATGTGGATACAGACTTTGCTGAAATTTGGAACACATTACCTCAACGTACAAAGCATTTACTTCTGAAATTTGCAGCCCATTTCATCCAGTAGAAGCTGAGAAACGTATTTTCCATCCCCAAGTTAAAGCTGCATACAGAGAAACTATCCCTTATATAAAGGGAGGGGCGCTTTGTGCCTCCCTTTGATATGTAGTTTGTTTAAAATTACAAATAACACATCAGTTATTTTCAAAAAGTGGGAGAGCAAATTACAAGTGTGTAACTCGCTGACCCCTGGGGGGAATGCGTGACACTGGTTGGAAACGACGTATAAAAATAATAACTTATGTGCTGAGTTTCGCTGGCACAGGATCATGCTTGAGGGGAAACGTTTTGATTTCCCCCTTGTATTAATAATTGTGGTTTACGTGTGATGTTTTTGATAACTTAGGATTTGTAGTTAGGCTTTCATTTGCCACAGCGCTATTTATATTTACTGACTGATCTCTCCACACCCCTTCCAAACTCTTGTATTGTTTCCTTCAGCATTATATGTACTCGCTGTGATGGGCCGTGCCCTAAAGTATGCCAAGGAAGTGTTGAAATCAATTCACTAAATTCAGCTCAAGATCTGCAAGGATGCACCGTCATCGACGGAAACCTCACAATCAACATTCGAGGAGGCAGTGAGTCGCATGGCTTTCTCATGCACTGCATCTTCATGGCATACAATTTGCTGAGACATTGAATTATATAACATACCAAAAGGTTGTGTTTTTCACAAAGTGCATCAATGTACCATATTTATTTGGCGTATAAGCCAATACTTTTTTCCCGGAAGTCCGGGCCTCAGCTTTTACTCAGAATCGACCCTTCTGATTATATCTATCCATCCTTACAACGTCATCTTAAAATGCATCCCGTGAAGTCAAGCATGTCATACATGGCAGCTTTTAAGTTGGAGGGTGTTAGGTTCACTGAGGAAAATGGTGGGAATATGGCTGTGCATAGGAAATACAATATTACCGAGAAATGTGTTGTTTGGGACTGGCAAGATGTAATGCGCTATGAGCCAGTGCTGATAATGATTGTGTAGCATGTTTTAACTACTGTACTTCTATTGTCTATATGATGACAAATATGTTGAAAAACTATTTACATTCCTAATTTATCCAGAAGGAAGTCCCACAAAACAGCTCATTACTACTCATAACCCTGGAAGCCTATTATGGGGGCTTATAAGATGTAGATGGCAATGCGATGCGATGCGTTGTGACAGTGTCAGGGAGGAATTAACACCTACGTATATTGTCCTAACCGACTGACAGTTTGACGAACTACCATAGTTGATAGAGCTTTGTCTTGTACTACAAATCGACTTATCTATGAATGAAGGAAAGAAAAATGAGGAAATTAGATAATTCGACTTATGTGCAGAAAAATATATTTTGTCTATCTTTCTTATTCTGTCTGTTTGTTTGCCTGTCAATCGCCTACAGGTCACAATTTTAAACAAATCCTCACGAAACTTCACCAGATGGTAGAGTTTGTCATAAGGAAGAAGCCTATTGATTTTGAGGTCAAAGGTAGATTTGTAAAATTGTCATTTTTCATCCGATTGACTTGAAAATTTAACAGCATTTGCATATTGAGTCACTAAATTGGGAAACCAACTATTTTTGAGTTCAAAAGGTCAAATCAAGGTCAAACTTCTAATATCAACTTTCATCTGAAAAATCACCAATTTTAATGTTAATGAAATGGACAATTTGATGTATCCATGGCAACTTTTTTTGGGGAGGGTTGGATTTTGCAAGTATCCTGCGCTGCATGACGTCTTCTTGTTTATTTGATTAAAATAGTACCACGGTTTATATGTATTCACTTCTTTTTTTTTTGTCAAAGAAGTTGACTTTGCTGCTGCCTTTTCCCCAGACATTGCAGCAGAACTTGAGGCAAATTTGGGTCTGATTGATACCGTGACGGGATATGTGAAGATCAAGCAATCACCAACATTGGTGACGTTGTCCTTCCTCAAGAATTTGCGTGTCATTAGAGGAGACACACTGGACGAGGGGTATGAAACCAGTATTTGTTTGGATAAGGTTGCTTGAGTCAAAGATTTACTTCTATTCGGTGGTGTTCTATTGAAACTTTAGAATTCTGACACAATGGAATTTTGCCTATTATGGGGCTTCTAAGATGCACATCATTGTGTCAATATTTCATGCAAATTACATAAACTTTTCTTGGTACGAGTATTTCATATTTTCTCCATTTATGACGAAATGCGTTGATGTTCAAAATTAATTTTAGAAGAACCGAAGAACCTATTGTAAATTTTGTTATTGGTGAATTTGTCACTGCTTTGTTGAATTGAATGCTTGTGGATTGTGATACGTTCATCTCATGTTGTTTTCCAAACTTCTATTGTGAAATGATTTGCACGATCTCTGTTTGGCAGCTTCTCATCCTGCCATTTTATTAAAATCCATGTTCTTTCCAGGAACTATTCTTTTTATGTCATGAACAATCAAAATCTTCAGCAGACATGGGACTGGAACAAGCACAACCTGACAATATTGCGGGGCAAGCTGTACTTTGCCTTCAACCCCAAACTTTGCATGAGTGACATTCGGCAAATGGAGAATGTTACAGGCACTCGGGGTCGCCAAGAGATCACTGATCTCAACCCTAAGAAGAATGGGGATCGTGTCTCTTGTAAGTTCCACTTATGCCAGTGGATATAAAGTAGTATTTGAACTATTTGGTCAGTAAGAATTTATTTATACTTGTGCATTTTCTCTATTTTGACATGAAGTTGTTTGATATATTGAGTTGCACCTTGATATGAACCTGAAAGGAATTTTTTTTATCCTCGGGAAAATGAAAATTATTCCGCAATTGAATTATTCCATTTACCATGCTTCCATTTTCAGGTCACTCAAAAATATTGAAGTTCATGTACAATGACACTACAGCTGATACAATAGAGCTCAAGTGGGATCACCACAACCACCGAGACCTACTCAGCTACTCAGTTTACTATAAAGAAACGTGTGTACCTCTTTTATTTTAACTGTTGGACACCACTCTCCCCCCTATTCCATCTCCAGGCACTGCATGACATCATCGCTGAGGGCCGAAGAGAGCCTGGCGATGACGCGCAATGAAAGGGAAATTCTCAGTTTTTACTCTGTTTGTTTTCTTTCTTGCTTGTTTGGTCATGCAATATCTCAGCCATCCTTTGAGCTGGGAAGCTGAAATTTGGGCAAATAGTGAACAAGAGCTTTGGCAAAAACAGTATATATATATATATATAAAAAAAAAGAATCAATTGATTGATTACTTTATTATTATCGATTTATTAATTACTTATTTCTTTTATTTCTCATCTGGGCAATAGCTCGGGCACCTTTTGAGCTAGGAAGCTGTTATTTGGACACAACAGTGACCAAGGGCTTTAGTGATCAAAGGTATTTTTGATTTATTGATTAATCAATTCAATTCATTATAGTATTAGGGTGGAGTCATCTCTTTTTTTTTTTCTTTTTTTTCCATAAATATATATACAGTCAAGTGAAAAAGTAAGTACACCCCATGTAAAGTTTTGACTTTTTCAACATATTTCAACATGCAGCTATTTGATCTTCATTTCAACAACTGATAGATAAAGGTGATATAATATAACAAATATCATGAAACATTTACATCTTGTAGTCCATTGTATAGTTTAAATAAACATAAATGCAAATTTCGCATGTGAAAAAAGTACACCCCTACATTTATCACTACTTCAAATACTTAAAATTAGAAACAGGTGCACCAGCTCAGGTGCAAATGATTAGAACATCGTCAGAGAGGATCTTGGAGGAACCTGGCTTATTTAAACCTCAGACTTTTTTTTTTTTTTTTTTTTTTTGTATACAGAGTCGAGGCTCGTGAAAGAGCTAACATTTATCAAAGAAACAAATCAAAGAAACAAGCAAACAAAGTATATAAAAAGGGGAACGGTCGACAAGATGGGGAGAGAAGGGGAGGAAGCACACAAACACAACATTTGAGAGCAGGGACATCGGGAGATGTGTGGGAGGGAGAGGGCCTGGGGGGAGGCAGGATAGGTATAAAACGCAAGGACACCAAGGACTTCCAGGAAAGAAGACAAAAGTCACCTCAAAAAAGTGGATTTGGGGTGAAATTAGCGGGGGTAGAAAAGATCAAGGTTTTGGATTGGGGAAGATGAGATGGTGGTGAACAGCCGTTTTAAAGACCTGGAGGGAGGAGTGGGATTGAAGAGAGTGAGGGAGTTTGTTCCAGAGGCGGGAGAAAAGAGGAATGAAGGAGTGAAGGTGAGCAGAGAGTCTTGATTTTGGCAGTTTAACCATAAGAGGGTTGCAGGCAGATCTTGTGCGACCTGTAGGAATATTTGGGGGACAGAGTCCAGAGAGAGCTGGGGGAGCAAGGCCAGAGAGGAGTCAGTAGAAGACAGAAAGACCACCAACCTGCCTGCGGCGAGTAAGTGAAAGGCCCTCGGAGATAGCGTCATCGCGGGAGATTCCAATGATTCTGAACGCTTTGGTTTCAACAGCATGAAGACGAGCTAGGTGTGAGGCAGGAGCACCAGCCCAGAGGGGAGAGCAGTACTCCATTGAGCTGCGGATGAAAGCCTTGTATGTGGTGAGGAGCTCAGGTGTGCCAAGGAAGGACTTCGCGCGACGGAGGATGCCCAGTCGGCGACTGGCTTTGGAGGCCAGCTTGGAAATGTGGTTTTCCCAGGAAAGATCATGGCAGATAGTGAGACCCAAAAGCTTGAGTGACAGAACTTCTTGGAGAGGATTATTCAGAAAGTAGATGGGAGGGTTGTCCAGTCGGTCTTTTCGGAGAGACATCGTAAGAGTGTGAGATTTGTCAGGATTGAAAGACATGTTCCACTTGTTTGCCCAGTCTGTGATTTTGTCCAGGTCTGCAGAGAGTGAAGAGGCTGCAGACTGCCGATCTGAGGGATGAGGAATGGAGCGGCAGAGAGTGGAGTCATCAGCAAAGAGATAGAGAGGATTTTCAAGAGAGTCAGAGAGATCATTGATGAAGACCAGAAAAAGCACAGGGCCCAGAACACTGCCTTGGGGAACTCCAGCCTGAACAGGATTAGGAGATGAGAGAAACCCATTCAAGGCCACACGTTGACTACGACGAGAGGAAGTCCTCCAGCCATGCGTGGAGATTTCCATGGATACCAAAGGAGGAGAGTTTGGTGAGCAGAGCGGGGTGCCAGACCATATCGAAGGCACGTGATATGTCGAGGGGGACAGCTCTAATTTCCTGTTTGGCATTGATGACCTCCATCCATTGTTGAGACAGCAGAAGCAGCATGTCCAGAGTAGAGTGACCTGGTCTGAAACCAAATTGATGATCAGAGATCAAGCCATTGGAGAAGAGGAAAGATTTCATATCCAAAGCAATGATGGATTCCATGACTTTGCTGATAATTGGGAGAAGGCTGATTGGTCTGTAGTTGCTAGGATCTGTTTTTGCACCTTTTTTGTGCAAAGCAGTGATGTTGGCTGATTTCCAAGCAGATGGCAGTTGACCTTGAGCAAAAGAGAGGGTGAAGAGAACAGAGAGAGGGAGTGAAAGAGCGGAAGAACAGGATTTTAGGACCCGTGGGCTGATGCCGTCAGGTCCAGTTGCAGAATCAGAGTCGAGGGTTGACAGAAACTTTTCCACCTTGTCAGGAGCAAAGGACACGGAGTCCAGGAGCAGCTGGGTATGGTGGGTACAGAGAGGGATGGGTTTGGGACACAAGATTTGGAGGCAAACACAGAGTTGAGGCATTCAGCTTTTTCACGTGCGGAGTCAGCTGTGTAGCCGTTTGAGGTAAGGGAGGGGATGGAGGGGGAACAAACAACAGAAACAGATTTGACCAGACGCCACCAGGATTTGGAAGAGGGAGACAGATAAGAGAGTTCGGTCTTGAGAACGGAGAGATATTGTTTCCTGGCTCTCCTGAGGGTGGACACACACTTGTTTCGGGCTTTGTGAAAGGAAATGAGATTTCCTTCCGTTGGATTTGCTTTCCAGGAGACGAAGGCAAGTTGTTTCTGGGCAACAGCTTCACCACAAGGTTCCGTGTACCATGGACGGGAGGAAGGGTATGACAACTGAAGACGAGATGGGATAAATCTGTGCATGAGAGAGAGCAATTTACTTTGGAAGAATTCCCAGGATGAGTTGATGTCAGAGGTGGTAGAGATGGGAGACCAGTCCAGATGATTGATGGCTGCTTGAAGACCGTGCCAGTTGGCCTGAGTGAAATGCCAGACTCGTCGACGCTGAGCAGGCTCCCTGAGAATGGTCAGAGAGATGTCCGCTTTAACAAGCACATGATCAGATGAGCCGATTGGAGCAGAAGAAGAGCAGCAGACATTTTCAGGGAAGTTAGTCATAACCAAGTCCAGAAGAGAAAATGCTCCGTTGACTGAGATCCGGGTCGGGAAATTGACAGATTGTGTCAGTCCCAGTGAGTCGCAGAAGTCCTTTGCTGAGGAGCCATGGCTGGTGAGAGATGTACCCACACCCAGCCAACCGGCATGGTGACAATTGAAATCACCACATATGAGGAAGAGAGAGTTGGGATGAGTAGACAGAAGTTGGTCCATATTATCAGACAGTGAGATGTAGATGGAGTCATCACTGTTTGGTGGACGGTACAACACACAGATGAACAAGAGGTGGGAGCGAAGGGGAAGCCGTAGCCAGAGGTATTCCTGGGGGTGAGGTGGAGAGAGTGCAGTGCAGGGCGAGTGAGGAAGAGAGTTTTTGATAAAGATAGCAACCCCACCTCCAGGACGAGGCTCAGGTCTATCATACCGGAGGAGGGAGTCACCCGGGAGAGATACTAAGGAATCAGAGACATCATGAAGGAGGAAAGTTTCTGTTGAGCAGATCACGTCTGGTTTGACAGAAGCAACCTGTATGGAGAGATCAGTTAAGTTTGAACGAAGGCCCCGGATGTTTGAGGTCCATACCGTTAATGAAGAGGAAGGGGGAGCATCGGATACAGAACAGGGGGAGGAGGGGTAGGGTAAGATGTGGAAGAGGTGGAAGAGGTAGGGAGAGCTGTTGAAGGTGTGTCAGAGCTTTCAGAATAGCTCGGAGAAAGGGAAGGATGGGGCGGACAAAAGGTTTGATGGTGATTGGGTGAGGCACAATGAGGTGTTATTTGAGGAGGGGTAAGAGCGAGGCAGAAGGTTGGGGGAGATGGAGGTGAGAGTTGGAAGGGGGAAGAAGCTGGGAGGACGCTTTGAGGAGGGGGAGTGAGAGGGGGGAAATTGAGAAGAAATGAGGGTGGGGAGATTTGAAGGGGAGGGGCGAGGGGGGAGTTTAGGAGGGAAGGGACAAGGGGAGGGATTTGAAAGGGATTGGATATGGGGGAGATTTGGAGGGGAGGGGTGAGGGGGGAGTCTAGGAGGAGAGGGGCGAGTGGGAGTCTTGGAGGGGAGGGGTGTGGGGGGAGTTTAGGAGAGAAGGGGCAAGGGGGGAGATTTGAAAGGGATGGGTGATGGGGAGGATTAGGAGGGGAGTGGCAAGGGGGAAGATTTGGATGGGAGGGGTTATGGGGAAGATTTGGAGGGGAGGGGTGAGATTGGATTTTAGAAAGTGTACAATTAATGGGAAACGAACATTTATTGCAAAATGAGTTTCTTGCGATCTTCGAGTCAAAAATACGTTTAAGGACGCTGGAGGGAGGATGGAGTGCAGGAGAGTTTAGGGAATGTAGAAAAGAGGCACTGAAAGAGATGGATTTTTTTTTTGGGATGAATAGATTTGGTGAGCAAGTCGTAAGCAGCCTTTTAAAGAAGAAGAAGAAAAAGGTGTTATAATATACGACGGAATACAGAACTTGAGGGGAAAGTGTAAACATTTTAAGGTTAATAACAGTGAAAACTATCTGGGGAAATGGGGGAGAAACACGTGGTCGAAGAACGAACAAACGAATAAGAACGAATAAACGAATGAGAACAAAGAATAAGAACAGAGAAGGAAATGTATTTTTTTTTTTAGTTGATTTTAAATAAGGAAGTAGGCTATGGGGTGAAAAGACTGGGAAAAACAGAGAACGAAAGTTATTGGAGCACAAACGACGGACTGCTGAGAGGAAAACAAAGCCTCAAGGTTGGACACTGTACAAGGCCTCAAAAGACACGACACAAATTAACACGATTTTCTATACAGGTATGAAAGATTTGCACCGAAAATCTTCCTCGGGACACACGATACGTACAACACCATAAAATAAATACAGTTATAACGAAAATACAAATGGGAACAATTACTTAACTTCGATTTCGATGGAGAGCTAGTTTGGTTTGCTCTTTGTTGTTGAAGTGTGCGGCGTCACCATGCCTAGATCAAAAGAGCTCTCTGAGGCCTTCAGAAAGAAGGTTATAGATGCCTACGAGTCTGGGAAGGGATTTAAAAAGATCTCCAAACAATTTGAAATCAATCATTCGACTGTCCGGAAGATCATCTACAAGTGGAGAAGATTCCAAACAACTGCCAACTTGTTCAGGCCAGGCCGCCCCAGCAAGTTCAGCCCGAGAGCAGACCGCAAGATGCTGAAAGAAGTCTCTAAGATCCCCAGAATCTCATCACGGGACCTACATGTAGCTCTTGCCACTGTTGATGTCAAAGTGCACGAGTCTACCATTAGAAAGAGGCTGCACAAATTTGATCTACATGGGATGTGTGCCAGGAGGAAATCTTTTCTGTCCAGAAAGAACATCAGGGCAAGACTAAAGTTTGCCAATGAACACCGAGGCAAAGACCAGCACTTCTGGAACAATATGCTCTGGACAGATGAGTCAAAGGTACAGCTATTTGGCCACAGTACCAGAAGACATGTTTGGCGAAAACCAAAGACAGCATTTGACCACAATAACCTGATACCAACTGTAAAGCATGGTGGTGGAAATATTATGGTTTGGGGAAGCTTTGCTGCATCAGGGCCTGGGCAGCTCACCATCATAGAATCCACTATGAATTCTTCATTGTACCAGAGGGTGCTTGAGGATAATGTGAGGCCATCTGTCGGAAAGTTGTAGCTCAACCGAAAGTGGACCTTGCAACATTACAATGACCCTAAACATACCAGTAAATCCACCAAGGAATGGCTGAAAAGAAACAAATGGAGTAGTATTTAAAGTAGTATTTGATTTAATGTAGTATTTCAAGTAGTATTTGAATTCTGGAATGGCCTAGTCAAAGCCCGGATCTAAATTTCATCGAGATGTTGTGGGGGGATTTGAAACGAGCTGTGCATGCAAGAAACCCCTCAAACATCGCACAGCTGAAAGAATTCTGAATGGAGGAGTGGGCAAAAATTTCTCCCAGTCGATGTCAGAGACTGGTAGACAGTTATAAGAAACGCCTACTTGAGGTTGTTTTTGCCAAAGGGGGCAATACCACCTATAAGGTGTACTTACTTTTTCCACAGAAGGAAATGGCATCTCTGTTAATTTTTTGTTGAATAAATTATTGCAAAGTCAATTTTTCATTATTTTTTGCTCATTTAGATCACCTTTATCTATAGATACTGTTTAAATGAAGATCAAATATTGATATGTCCACATATGTTAAAAAGATTTAAAAAACATTTCATGGGGTGTACTTACTTTTTCCACATGCGAAATTTGCATTTATGTTTATTTAAATTATACAATGGACTACAAAATGTAAATGTTTCATGATATTTGTTATATTATATCACCTTTATCGATCAATATTGTTGAAATGAAGATCAAATAGCTGTATGTTGAAAAAGTCAAAACTTTACATGGGGTGTACTTACTTTTTCACGTGACTGTATATACTGTATATATTTACTTGTTTTTCTACCCGTAACAATGATGGAATGCTCCTTGGGACCATGAATAAAAGTTGGCAGAGGCAGGTACTTTTCCATGTAGTTTCGAGGCAGTCATTTTTTTTTCCCAATGGTGGGTGAGCTTTCTGATGCAATGGGAATTAAAAATCATGTTTTTGGCTCTGAAATATTATGAAAAGGGGAATATGCTTTGACTGTTGCTCATGTATGTTTGATATTGGAATTCAAAAATACAAAAACATTCACATAAACTTGCTTCATACGACATAAAAACTACGTGGAATGTTCCTCCGTTGGTGGTCTGTTTTTTTTTTTCCCAAATACCTTTTAACCACCCAAGGCACATCTCTGCAAGCACAGCATATTCTCCTGTTCCTTTAGTCATGTGGACCCATTATTTATTATTTCCATCATAAATAAGAGTGATGTATGGAAAGTCTCTAGTTTATTATATAATTTACATCATATACTACACTTCAAGTAATAAAATGGCTGACGGATTTGATTAATTGGTCATGTCATTGCCACTTATACCGATTGCTTACATAAGTTAAAAACAATGGAAGGTTAAAAAAAATTAATGCAATGTTTTCCTCTTTTCTTGCAGGTTTTGAACCACATTCGGTAACCAAAACTTTCTCATCACATCGAAAGTGACAGGAATAGAAACATTTTATTTTGTAACGATTAAAATTAAATACATTTATCAAGCAATTTTCTCAGGCATTTACTGACAACAAAAAGGATTGTATGAAGTAAAGAAATGTAAAAACTATTTAGTTGTAAAAGTGGCGAAACGTTTTTGCAAGATGACAATTTAAGTTTCACCAAAGTGCATAAACTGAAACTGGTATCACTGACCTCAGCTCCCATATTTTTCATCCATCTTGTTTACTTTGTTTAGCACCCCACAACTCTGGCATTTCTGGCATTACTCCACAGACTGGTAGCTCTCCTTCCGCGGACCGGCGGACCACTGCTGCATCAGGGCCTGGGCATGTATTCCAGTTCAACCCTGAGCCTCATGACTCCTTTGCTCAGGGCGTGGCCCGAGCTTTGCTTCCACGTCCGGTCGCTCGCGTCACCCACTGGTGCGCGGAATTATGACCCGCTGGCATTGTGTCCGCCACACGCGCCCCCCGAGAATTCCGCACACCTGAAGGGTGAGCTTGCAGGGAGGCCGGATGACCCGGCCGAAATGCCCTCTGGCGATGCGTGCAGGGCTGGGCTGGGGGGTGGCGGGACGGCGGAGGTGGGGGGTGCCGGGGGTCTGCCCGCCGGGGGACGGCCTCGACGCGGAGGCAGAGCTGCTTGCGGGGGGTGGTCCAGGTCGAGGTGGGCCGGCTTGAGGCGGTCCACAGAGATGTGATCTGGAGTACCGCCGATGTCCACGGTGAAGTGCTTGTCCCCGGTCTCCAGCACGCGGAAGGGCCCGTCGTACGGGGGCCGCAGCGGTGCCCGGTGGGCGTCGTGCCGGACAAAAACGTACTCCGCCGTGCGAAGCTCCGGGGCGACGTGTGAGGACGGGCAACCGTGGTGTGCCGTTGGCACCGGGGCTAACCTCCTGGCGGTCTCCTGAAGGGTGGAGCGCTGTTGCGTCGCGGACCAAGGTGCCGTGGAGTCGGGGATGAATTCGCCCAGTACCCGCAGCGGTTGTCCGAAGACCAGCTCTGCCGAGGACGCGCGCAGGTCGTCCTTGGGCGCCGTCCTGAGGCCCAGCAGGACCCAGGGGAGCCTGTCGGCCCAGCTGCCGTCGCGGAGGCTGGCCCGGAGCGCGGCCTTCATTGAGCGATGGAAGCGCTCGCACAGGCCGTTGGCCTGGGGGTGGTAGGCCGTGGTGCGGTGCAGCTTGACGCCGAGCCCTTGCGCCACCGCTCCCCACAGCTCCGAGGTGAACTGGGGGCCGCGGTCGGACGAGATGTCCGAGGGGGCACCGAACCCGGCAACCCAAGTGGCGATGAAAGCTTGCGCGACGTCAGCCGCAGCCGTCGCCGCCAATGGCACGGCCTCCGGCCACTGGGTGGTGCGGTCCACCATGGTGAGGACGTGGGTGAAACCCCGCGAGGGGGGCAGAGGTCCCACCAAGTCGACGTGTACATGGTCGAACCGACGTTCGGGCACCGTAAACGGGGCCAACGGGGCCTGGTTGTGGCGGTGGACCTTCGCGCGCTGGCACGGGAGGCACATTCTGGCCCAGTCGCGGACGTTCTTCCGGAGGCCATGCCAGACGAACTTTGCCGCGACAAGCTTCGGGGAGGCCTTCGTGCCCGGGTGGGACAGGCCGTGGATGGCGTCAAAAACCGGGCGCTGCCAGCCAGCGGGCACGATGGGGCGAGGCCGGCCGAGGGAGACGTCGCACAAGAGGGCAGTGCCCACGATGTCGAACGGTACCTCGGTGACGCGGAGGCCCGTGATGGCGGTCCAAAAGGCCTGGACATCGGGGTCGGCGGTCTGGTCCGCCGCCATCCGGGCATAGTTGATCCCGAGGTGGACCGCGTGTGCGACGGACCGGGAAAGGCAATCCGCCACCGGGTTGTCCTTACCCGCGACATGTCGGATTTCCTTCGTGTATTCGGACACGGCAGAGAGGTGACGCTGCTGCCGGGCTGACCACGGCTCGGCGACCTTGGCCATCGCGAAAACAAGGGGCTTGTGATCGACGAAGGCCGTGAACGGGCGGCCCTCGAGAAGATGGCGGAAGTGTCGGACCGCCAGGTGGGGCCCGAGAAGCTCGCGGTCGAAGGTGCAGTACCGGCGTTCGTGCGGGCGGAGATGCCGGCTAAAAAATGCCAGCGGCTGCCAAGCACGATTCACCCACTGTTCGTGCACCATGCCCACCACGTAGTCTGACGCGTCGGTGGTGAGGGCGATTGGTGCATCGGGCACCGGGTGCGCCAGCATGGTGGCGTTGGCCAAGGCCAGCTTCGCGCCCGCAAACGCCGCGTCCATCTGCTCCATCCAGGCGATATCACCTTTGCCCGGCTTCCCCCAGAGGGCCTCGTGCAGGGGGCGCAGGAGCTGGGCGACGCGGGGCACGAAGCGGTGATAAAAATTCACCATGCCCAGGAATTCCTGGAGCCCCTTGATTGTGCGGGGGCGCGTGAAACTCCTGATCGCGTCCACCTTGGCCGGTAAAGGGATGGCCCCGTGCCTGGTGATGCGGTACCCCAGGAAGTCGATGGCGGTGATGCCGAACCGGCACTTCGCGGGGTTGATTATCAGGCCATGCTTGCCCAGGCGTTCGAAGAGCGTGCGGAGATGGAGCAGGTGCTCCTCCCGGGACGCACTCGCGACTAGGATGTCGTCCAGGTAGACGTAGACGAAGGACGAGTCGCGCAAGACGCTGTCCATGAGCCCCTGGAACACCTGTGCTGCATTTTTCAACCCAAAAGGCATCCGCAAGAACTCGAAGAGGCCTAAAGGTGTTATAACGGCCGTCTTCGGTACGTCTTCCGGTTTTATGGAGACCTGGTGATAGCCCCGGATGAGGTCCACCTTGGAAAAAATTGTCGTTTTCGCCAACCGCGCGGAAAAGTCCTGAATGTGTGGGACCGGGTAGCGGTCGGGGGTGGTGGCGTCGTTGAGCCGGCGGTAGTCACCGCACGGCCGCCATCCGCCGCCGGGCTTGGGCACAATGTGCAGCGGTGAGGCCCATGCGCTGTTGGAGCGCCGGACGATGCCCAGCCGCTCCAGCGTGGCGAACTCCGCTTTTGCAACGGCGAGCTTCGTTGGGTCGAGGCGGCACGCTCGGGCATAGACCGGTGGTCCGACGGTGGGAATATGGTGTTCCACCCCGTGTTTGACGGCCACCACTGAAAAGGTGGGCCGCGTGAGTGCCGGGAAACTGGCGAGGAGGCGGGTAAACTCGTCCGCTGCCGGAAGCGTACAGACCAACCTTGCCGGGATGGAACCGCTCAGCAAGCCGCTTGGTAAGCCGCTCGGTGAGCCGCTCAGCGAGCTGCTCAACGAGCCGCTCAGCGAGCAAGCGAGCGAGCTGAAGGTTTCGGCCTGGACGAGGCGTCGGCGCTTAACGTCCACCAACAGCCCATGCGCACAAAAGAAATCCGCACCGAGCAGGGCCATTGGCACCCTGGCGGCGACGAAAGACCATTTGAAGCGCTGTCCCCCGAACCGCAGCGAGATACGACGCTTCCCAAATGTGCGGATGGGAGTTCCGTTGGCGGCGAGCAAGGCGGGGCCCCGACCCGCGGCTTGCTTGTCGGACGCGGAGGCAGGGAGGACGCTTACCTGCGCTCCAGTGTCGCACAGAAATCGATGACCAGACGAGGTGTCTGTGATGAAAAGGAGGCTGCCGGAATGGCCGACGCTCATGGCCGCAAGTGAGCTCCAGCCCGCTCGTTTCCCTACCCGTCGAAAGAGCACGGCGGGCGGCACGCCTTGGCCTTGCGGCCGAACCTGGCATGATAATAGCACCAGGTTTGCCCCGGTGGTGGCTGCCGCGTCGGTCGTGACGGCGGTGGTGGGCGGGGCGTAGCAGCGGCCACAAGGGAATCAGGGGGCGCTGAAGCCTCCGCACCGGGATCCACTACGGCAGCACCATACGTCGGCCGCGTGTCGCAGGCCGCGAAAAATTTGTCCGCCTCTCTGGCCAGGGCGCGGGGTTCCGTTGTGGCCGAACCGGCCAGGGCGAGCCGCACCTGAGCAGGTAGCTGGCGGAGGAAAAGCGCTCGGAAAAGGAAATCTGGGCGTTTGTCTCCAAGAAGGGACAACATATAGTCCATCCGAATGGACGGTCGTGTGTCGCCGAGGGCGGGAAGGTCAAGGAGGCGGTCGGCGCTGTCGACCTCCGTGAGCCCGAACTTGGTGAGGAGAAGTCATTTGAGCGATGTGTACTTGTGGGCACCTGGTGGGTGCCGAAGGAAGGACACGACGCGGGCGGCAGTGCCGGGCCCGAGGGTGGCGACCACGTGAAAGTACATGGTGTCGTCCGCTGTGATGCCCCGGAGCTGGAATTGGGCCTCGGCCTGCAGAAACCAAACGTCGGCCTGTGCTTCCCAGAACTCCGGGCGTTTGACGGCGACAACGTTGGTAGCCATGGCGCGTTCAGGGGTCAGCTATGGCTGAACCAGTCAGGGTCACCAGTGTGGTGCTATGCACACACAACTCGTTTGCCAAAAAGGTAGGCCACTACGCGTTGAACAAACCCAAACACTTTATTCTATGCTCGCACGTAAGCACTGAGCGGGCTCGACTTTCGAGCCCGCATATATCCCGAGGCCACGCCTTGCCCTCGGGCGTGGCCGGTCGGCCGAAAGGCGGGGCATGTAATCCAGTTCAACCCTGAGCCTCATGACTCCTTTGTTCCGGGCGTGCCCCGAGCCTTGCTTCCACGTCCGGTCGCTCGCGTCACCCACTGGTGCGCGGAATTATGACCCGCTGGCATTGTGTCCGCCACAACCTCAAAATTAATCCAACAATTCAAATACTTTGTTTAAAAAAAATAGTATTTAGTGTGTCATTAAATGATAAAGTAAAATGTGTATGTGGAAGAGATGCATTCCTGGTGTGCTGCAGACTCTTCCAGAATGTGTCAGAGTTTGACCATCAAGATGTGTGCGGCTCCCGCTGGATGGCACGGGACTTGGAGATGAAGCATGGCACCAGGCCTTTGCCAAGCGAGTCTAATGCTCCAGGCATTATTCTCAGGGACCTGAAGCCATGGACACAGTATGCCATATTTGTGCATGCCTTGACAATAGCCACAAGCAGCAACCAGGGTGCCATAAGTGAAATCATATACCTCCGCACGCAATCTCGTGGTGAGCTCAGGCCTACAGTCGTTGCCTATGCAAGTATAAAGATAAAATGTCATGGTAAACCTGTGGTAGTAAGTCAAATTTCAAATGAGTATGTCATTTGTATGTCGGATTTCAAAAATCAATTGAGTAATGACATAAAACATTAAAATCACAAGTCAAATAAGTAAACATAGAATGTCTTTTTTTGTATATATAGTCAAGGCTTGTGGAAGTACCAGTACGCTGAACGGGTCAGAACTAAAGGAACAGTAGAGGGGGAAACACCAACAGCAAAGCTGAATGCCAATATATAGGCAGACTTGGATAAACCATGCATTACGTGTTGTGGACTAGTTGTTGTACTGAAAATTTGTTGTACTGGTATTGCGGCCACAATGTTATTTTAAAGTAAGGAAGTAACAAGTATATGATCCATTATTTTTTAGGATACCACATGAATGAGCATTCTACCAGTTTACACTGGACATTAAATCAAATGACTGGAGGTCAGGTCATTGTTTTGAGACTGCCACTGGTAACATGTAACCCAGTGCTACCTGCAGCATGGTTGGGTTGCCGGCGACTAAACCGACACCCCTCACTTGCTTTGCTAGAGGGGATGGTGACTGTGACACCCTGCCAGGACGAAAAACAACACCTGGCAAAGGGTGGATGAGCTCCCGTAGGGAGCTGGCAGGTATCCAGTAAGGAGGTGGTGTCTCCAAAAATACTCCCATCCAGTTTGGACCAGTTCAGTCATACCAAAGACTTTAAATGATATGTGCTGCTTCCTTGCTTGAAAAGGTAGAGCACGGACAATCCACATCGGTTGGCATCCATGGGGAGGAAGCAAGTCCTCTTGAGGAAATGCCCTGTTGAGTACGGTGTGACCATTGTTATAACGGCACAATTGTTATGACGTCACTGGTACCCAGAGTATCCCGGGAAGTGACGGTAGTGATGGAACTTCCCCCAAGTGCTCAGTGGCTGTGTTAAGTGTTTGTCTCGTCAGTATGTCCGTGTGTGTGTTGGCATTAAATCTATTTATTCCAAAGTTGGAATAAATGATGTTGCATTGATGGGTTGACCGACTGCCTGGACGCAACTGAGGTTGTGGATCTACTGATGTACCATCTATTGATGTGGATCCATGATCGAGGTTGTGGATCCGCCGTTTGGAGAGGTCCTGGGCTGTAAGGATCGAAACCTCGAGGAAGAACGGTACCCAGCTTATGGTCCATGCAGATGGGAAACTAGTGAATTGCTTTCAGGTTAAGGTTCTTGCTTTAGGTAGGGGAACTATGTTTGAGGTTTACAATTTAAATAGAGTTGAATATGGGATGTTGTGACATAACATCATTTACAGCAATCCTTCAAATTATTTAGATTTAAGTTGAGGAACAACCAATACTGTACAATTAATTAAATGCATTTTTAAAGAAGAATTGAAAAAGAGAAATAAGAATTGAAAATCATAAGACATAGAATTGTAAGGAACAAAAACAAACAAACAAGATGTTTGTGTGTATATGTGTATGTGTATTGTTTTTTGAAACAATTTTGAAAAAGAAAAAAACAGGGGGTATCGTAATCAGCTCTGTCCGTCTGTCTCCGTCTATCTCCTCCTAAATAGTTTCAAACTTGTTAGTTATGATCAATACATGGCAAGAGGTGAGAGCAATTTTTTCTATTATTTTGTCATTCATTGTAGCTCAGTGCTTCGGTGGAAGAGGTAAATATGGACGTGATGTCCTCGAGAGGTATTTCACATGTTCCAATTGGCATCTGGTGTTTAACTAACTTGAGTATTCTGAATGGTTGGTACAATGCATAGCATGTTGATGTCTTCTTGTGTTCCGCATCCTAATACTGTATTCATGTTAAACCTCTGCAGTTCCTTCAATGCCTCTGGACTTGATTTCAACCTCCAACGCATCCTCCATTTTATTAGTGAAGTGGCGTTCTCCTGCATATCCTAACGGCGATGGTGTTCATTACATTGTACGTTGGCAGCAGCTGCTTGAGGACTCTGAACTGGAGAGGCTTGATTACTGCAACAAAGGTGCAAGCATTTTCTTACACATACAGCACATCTTTATAAATATTTCCAAGCGTTTGTGTGTTCGTGCATTTGTACGTTATTCTTTCCTGGCCGAACCGTAGCATCTCGAGACCCCAAATTTTGGTTGTAGGTACTTCAGTATCTTGGCATGGTTTTAAACTATTCCATCCCACCCATCCCTGTGCCCTCCTCCCCCCACCACATACTTACAAACAAAATCTCTATGTATATTTGTTTAGGTCTGAAAATCATGGGAAAAAACCGCGAGGCTAATATCCACCAGATTTTTCATACGTGCCGGGGGTACCCAGGTTCAGGTCATGGGCATAAACCCCTTACCCTCTTCACATAGAAATTCTCTGTATGTATTGTGAGGACATATTAAAATCATAAACTTTATTAAGTGATAATGCAGAAAACATTTTTTTTTTACAGCAACTCACTGTTAGGTCTGTTAAATTTCTTATTCTGGGAAACCCTTACGACTTCATCATAATATGCCGTCCAAAGTCGTAGTTCACGCTTGTAAGTTTTATCATGGCACTCCAATCCTCAATACACTCCACCGGCTCCAAGGATGTCAATGTATCAAATTTATAAAATCATCAATGACTCATAAAGCGAAGAACAAATTTGTTCCTGCCAACATTTGTGACCAACTTTACATTCCTGAAAAAAACGCTATGGTTTAACAACTACAAACTCACAGTCATTCCTCCCACGAGGATGAATACTTGGCGATCGAGATTTCTTCAAATATTCTCCATAACTGTGAAATGTGCTGCCTTTTTTAATTCGTACTACAGCTTCAATTGCAGTGCTGAAATTTCTCTTAAAATCAAATCTTTTTACACTTGCTCCTCAGTTTTTACTTTTCGGACTTCTTCTTTCTTTTGTAGATTGCTTTGAGATTTTACTCTGAAATGAAAAGCACTACATGAGAGTTTGATTAACCTTTTTTGTACACACTACTTGTATCACCAATGATTGGGTCGATGAGTGCACCGGACTCACGTGTCAAAGATTATAAAGTTCTTGACATGTGACGAAAGTGTGCACATTTGTGCAATCATGGTATCCGTAGGGGAAGATATCCTTCGAATGGATCATGTTGCAGTGAACCAGAAGAGTCTGGAACATGCAATAATTGGACTGAGGCAAAAATGGGACCAGACACTGCAATTGAATGCCCAATTTTGTTTTTTATAGCCCCACCTTGAGTCAGTCACCTTTGGCTTAATTTTGAAGGGTGAGCTCCATAAAAACAATTGATAAAATGGTGAAGAACATGGCTTTTTTCGCACTTGTACGTGATAGACCACATTTAAAATTTCAGTCTTTACATTTAGTTGTAGAGGCAAAAGGTACTTATTAGATTTGAAAAAAAATGGCAAACTCATGGGGAAAAAGGGAAAGGTTGTTGAATTGTGATTGGTGCTTTGGAAGAAGGGATTCTGCGTTGGATAAAACAACTTCCTGCTAAAATGCTGTTTGTGCGATGTGTCATTGTATTGACTGTGTTGATATCTCATGAAGGCCATATCAGAAGCTTTTCCATAAAAAAACTAAACCTTTCCATCTGACTTCATTTTTACCTTTAAGTTATAGGAAATTATAATTCTAAAATGCTTGGATTTTTTTCCAAACATCCTGCACGATTTATTTCCCAAATCCCATGAAAATGAAATGCATCACCTCTTGGTGCTGTGTGAGGATCCACTTCCTGGTAACTGGCTAATGAGGGTGATGGGAATGTCTTTGGATACACAATTGTGATCCCAGATCAATGTAACAATGTTCAATATGGAAGCATGGGGATCCCCAATCACAAAGGGATTAATTAAAAGTAACCATCTTAAGATTAATCCTCATATACTGAGTTTGTTGGAACTTATTTGTTCAGTCATGTTCAGTCATCTGTATCATTTGAATTGCAATTTACATGCCCAGCTCTGAAGCCTCCCCATCGGCAGCCTTCTTTGGGGGATCCAGATCATAAGGAGAACCCCAATGGAACCGGGCGCAGGGCTGGTGGAAAAAATAGTCGATCTGCAAAATGCTGTACCTGTCCTAAAACACCAGCACAGCTTCAGGAAGCTGATGAAGTACTCTTTCAACAGAAGTTTGAGAACTTCTTACAGAACCAAATGTTTACCATCAGGTCAGTACCAACGTCATTTCCTTCATATTGGATTTAAATATTATTCTGCAATATTTCCTTTAAAGGGACATAATTAATTTTTTTTTTTTTTCATGATTTTGTTTGCAACAAAATAAATTTGTATGTGTCCAACATATGTTAGTTAGTTAGTTAAGATGCCAACACAGGAGCAGTGACTGCTGCTTCCTGTCCTGCCATCTGTTCCATAATGATCAGATTACATAATGATCAAATTCCCAGCTCCAAAATATGTATAATCTCCAAAAAATGAAAATGATCTTGTAAAGATTTTTTACATGATATGATATGATATGATCTGTCTAACTCTAAAATAATAACAAATACAAGAGCATAGCCACATTCTAAATAAACAACGGATGTAGATGATTTGCTTCCCAGGATGGAATAAATTGCCCTCCTAAACAGTTTTCAGTACACATATAATATATAAATGTTTTTAATCATCCTTACAACTGTAACTTAGTTACTCTTGTTGTTATATGAGATGGAAATACTCAACTAAAATTCTTTGCTTCTTTCTTCAACTTTCATTTTTTTCAAGAATTAGAAAATGGTTGACATATATGTGTGAATACCCTTTGCTGTTGTAAAAAGGTCATGCCTGTGACATTGTCCTTGCCTCTGCTGTGAAAAATCCCTCATTTTAGCTACTTTTATAACACATAAACTACCCTATCAGAAATACTCAAATATTCAGTGAAGAAAAATGTACAAAGTCACACAAGTGAACCAAAAAGAATTGTCAGTAAATTAACTCCTTGGTATTGAAGCATAATATCAACATAATAATCTTACATCGGCAAAAAAGAGCGAATACGAACGCCTCTTCTGTTCACTCCGCAAAAATAACTAGAAAGAGCAATCAGAGATTGCAAACCCTCGCCAAGATGTTTTCAGTGGTTTTTAAGGCTTTTGTGTTAAAACAAATATGGCGACCGAACCACGTGACTGATGATGTCATCATTATTTTTTTCCTAAACTAGATTATTCCTAGATTATGCTCAAGAAATTTCATCTGGATCGGATGAAGTTTTGTACTTGTCGAATTATGACGTCATAATGGAGGCACCTATGACATCATCATTAACATATCTTATTCCCCATGGAGAGTTCTTTACAATGAACCATGTCTCAATTTTTTCTATTCAGCGCTTTCGGCGATATAGAGGTACAAAGTTTTTCGATTTTTCCAAGATGGCGGCCGAACCACGTGACCTGTGGTCATTATTAACACAAAAAATTATACAGGTGGAGTTGCACCTATGGTGAAAATTTCCTGTCAATCAGACCAATGGTTGCAGAGAAAATCATATTTATTCTGTGCTGACAAAAACAGAGACAGATAAACAAACGGACTAAAATGCAATACCCTCTCCTCAGGCGAGGGTAAACACACACACACACACACACACACACACACACACACACACACACACACACACACACACACACACACACACACACACACACACACACACACACAAACACCCTTTTGTGGTGGAAATAACCAACCAATCAACCTCAACCTCCGCTGTTCGACCTGCCTCCATAAACATCCTCCAAATCCAATGTGAGCTACTAATACAGTAAATGAAACGAATACAAGTAAATTATATAACAAATAGCAAAAGGGTCAAAAAGGCTGTATAAAGATTTTTTGGGAAGTTTAACAACATTGATGAACCATCTTTTACACCACCTTATTTAACACGTTAAATTAGTTAATCGTCCCTGTTTTTTGCGTCCTTTATGCTGTTCCTAAAAACAGTAAGTTTCCTGTTTGGAATGATTTTTAATCTTGTTTAACTGCCAGACAGGCAGACACAGCAAATCAATTACCTTACTCTTCTGTGCACATGTGTGCTCAGAATGAGATTCCATACAATTCGTCACATTCAGAGACAAAGTACTGCTAAACTGCAGGTTTGTGTTCCGATTGGTGTTCTGATTTGTGTTCTACAGTGTTAGAAATATATAATTCCATTTAATTGATAATCAGTAATTCCTCCATCAAAGACTGACATACACATTGATGATAAATATATATATATATATATTTATATATATATATATATATATATATATATATATATATATATATAATATATATACCAGCAGAAGTACTCGGCATAGCTGGGCGGGGGAGGGGAGTGGGAAGGGGAGGGACACGGGGAGGAGGGAAGGAGAGGGGGGAGGGGGGAGGGGAAAGGGGAGAAGGGAAAGGGAGGGGGGAGGGGAGGCGGTTGGGGGATGGGGAGAGGGTAGGGTGGAGGGGGAGGGGGTGGGGTGGAGGGGGAAGGGGAGGGGGGAAGGCTAGGGGGGAGGGGTGAGGGGAGAGGGGAAGGGGAGGTTGGAGGGGGGAGGGGGAGGTAAGGGGAGGGAGAGGAAGGAGGGGGAAGGGGAGGGGAGGAAGGGGAGGGCCAGTCAACAATGACGTTGCAGCTCTCATGGGAGGAGAGCAGCACAAAAATCGCGACATCGTCCTGCATCTTCGCAACAACAGCACGAAGCGGATTTTGGAGACTCACCGATCCTGTGACGCCCTCCAGTACTGGCGTTGCCGGGTGGGGGAAGGGAGACCCGTACATTCGCCCTCTCGACTCAAGCTCACTCGGACAAAAGCCTCGCACAAATTACACCGTGAAGGCCCAATGGCCATGTCTATGCCACAAATCAAGTACGTGAGCGAGTCTGGCGCACTGAATTGAAAATATATAGAACGCTCATACTCCGTGAAAAGTGTAGCCGCCGTGTCGCCATCTTGGTTAGCACGACTCGCCCGAATCGCTTCGCGGATCTCGTTTGTTTTGACCGTGTCCCAGATTTTAAAAGCCAGACAACTGTTAAAATGCCATTTTGTGCGGCAATAAACTGCTCCAATCGGTTACGGAAGGGTTGTGGAAAGACGTTTTCTCAGCTGTTTCAAAGACGTTTAATTCATATCGCACAAAATCGACAAAAATCGACACAAAACACGATCGCACAAAAGGTGAAAAAACGCAATCGCTTTTCACTCTGAATTACGTGCAAAAGCGTGACGGAAATCACCATCATCCAGCATCGAGTGCCAACCAAGATGGCGCCCGGTAGCTGCATCTCCACCTATGTGGTGTGAATGGCAATGGTCATTCTCTATATTTTCAGTTCAATGGTCTGGTGGCGAGGATGGAACATCACGTGATCGCTCCGAGCGAATCAGCGAGCTGCTCTGGCACCGGCTGAGATTCCGTGTATAATGTTCCTCGCTGAAATGCGCTGAGGTAAATATGAATAAAAAATATGGATCTCGTCAAATATTTTTAGGTAGGCCATGTCCTTTCCAGGCTCAATGGCAATGTCTATTAGTCAGGTTCACAATGTCAATAAATTATATTTCGTTCAAAATCATGGTAGATTAGCAAACCTATACATTTTTGGAAAGGTTATAGCATAAGGAAACTAAAAATCAATGTTTACATTTGGAGAGATACCTGTATGGCGGCCATTTTGGATTTTCAAAATGGCCACTGTAAAATACATATTTTGTTCTATTTCTGCCTCTAATTACCATAAAAACTTTTAAAAATATACTAAACCTATATTTTCAGGGACAAGGAATCCAATGAAAGTATCAAATTAGTGCTATGGGGAATGGTAAGACACGAATCAAAGGTTTTGAATTGCAAAATACTGTCTTTATATTCGCGATAAGTTGCATAATCAAATACATGTTATCATTTTGTACAGGCAGTTAATAACATCAAAATGTGTCACAATAATTCATATCACCAAACATACACAGGCAGTCAGCAAAATCATATATACACATGCAGTCAGTATAACTTCACATCTACACAGGCAGTCAATGACAAAATATACACAGGCAGTCAATGGCATCAAACATACACGATTACAGAATATGCCATTTAGAGTTCATCATCACTGTCCCGTGTGTCGTATCCGACAATATAGTCCGCATCGTTTTCACAGTCCGTTCCACACAAGCAAAGGTCGGTCAAATTGATCGGCAAATCGAATTGGTCGAATGGTCGATCGAATCGAATTCGATGAATCGAATCGAATCGATCGAATTGGTCGAATGGTCGATCGAAGCGATTGGTCGAATGGTCGAATTGGTCGAATGGAATTGGTCGATTGGTCGAATTGGTCGAATCGAATTGGTCGGAATTGGCAAATGTAAACATTGATTTTCAGATTTTCCATGTAATAACGTTTCCAAAAATGTATAGGTTTGCTAATCTACCATGATTTTGAACGAAAAAACATAGTGAACCTGACTATATGCCAAATATCAAGCACGTGAGCCTCTCCGTTTAGGAGTCTATTGGTAACATACACACACACACGCACTGTGTATATATATTATATATATATATATATATATATATACACAGTCTGTCTATGATGTCTGTACATAGACAGACAAATTGAACCAATTGCTTAACCCTGCTTTTGCGCATGGGGTAATAACAAAACTTGTGCCATGGATTCTAGCGAAGACGAGAATGAGTTACAGAGAGGAAAAAAAGAGTATAAACAAGGCACCAGAGAGGCCATTGGTGGATTCGATTTTAAAGTCAAAACAATTATGTTGAATAATGTGATTTTTGGGACTGATTCTGAACTTTTCAATGGCCCATGGATATTTTGGTCTTCATTTGTTTTTTTGGAGCTTGTTCTGAAAAAGCATTGATTTTTGAGTGTTAAGCTTAGGCTTCCTGGCATCACTGCTGGCAGGTTGTTCCGTGTTCATGCCGACTATCTCAAATTCTGTTTTGACAAGTGGATACTGGATCCTGGCAACAATGTGCAGTGTGGATACTGGCAGTAATGTGTAATGTGTCAAGGTTTCCAGTTGGAGTGTGCTATGTTAGGGCCAGGATACGTGCCAGGATATGTTATGGCCAGGATTTCTATGGATGAAAAGGGCAAGCAAAGACAAGTCTAATGATAGGTATGTGCTGAGGTTAATTGTTGGATTACTGTTGGCACAATTCTACATTTGAGGCCTCATGAAATGTAGTTACTGTCTCAATACTTAATATTATTTGTCCCTACTTTTTAAAAGTTATTTTTCTTTATACTGAAAAACTAGAAGTTAGTTTAAGCAAGCTAGAGAAGATAACCAAAAATGGGCTGTCATCCTAAATGCTAAATGGGTCTGTCATGCATGATACAGTCGTTATTTGTATACAATTGCTTTACCCTCATTTATTTACACATGATATTAACCTTCATTCATGAAAAATAATAACTATACATGCCTGCAACCATACATTTCGCAACATACACTTGTGTTCTGAACATATTTGTGGATTTGAACCTGGGATCTCAGCTTGGTACTCAGATGGGAATGGCAAGCAGGCCATTTTCAAAATCTTAATTCAATCTCATGTTTGCTGGATATTCATTACTTTTCCTGATATTTACCAATGCCAGTGAATTACTTGGCAAAACAAACTTGGAGGAAAATGTAATACAAGCTTTTTTTTGTGTTTACCTAAGAATGTGAGTGCACATACCATACCATAGTAAGACCCAAGTCAGACTTGTCAAGTTAATATGGATGTGCATGTGAGGATTCAATACCTTTGTTGAAGTTTTTTATTGCCATTCTCAAATTGGAACAAAAGTTTTTATTTTGTCTACATTTCCTTTTTTGAGACACTTGCATGAGTATATATTCACTATACATGAGTATTTATGATACATGAGTTCTTCCCCTTCTATTCCTACCCTGGAGTGCAAAAAGTAATACAGGACTCTCAATTTCTAATTGGGATTGGGATTGGGATCAAATTAATTAATTAATTAATTAATCTAATCAATTAATTAATTGGGATCTAATTTCTAATTGGAATGATGAAGGAAAGAAGTTGTGAAATGTTAAGAATGGCATTACCTTACAATAATGTGTATTCAAATCTTTCTTTGTGATTTCATCTGTGTTAAAGAATATAGCAAGGAAAATTGTTCTGAGGAATTGGCTCTGTACTTCAAGCATTTCAGTCCATTTCTGAATATTGTGTACTGGTACCTTGATAATTTGTGCCCTGCTGGTCTGTGGAATTACTCACCTCGAGCCATCAACGTCTCTCTCTCTTCTTTCAGGTTATAATGCTGAAAGAGTAGTTCTGTGGCTGACATAAGATTCCTTATGCCAAGATTGAGCTCTCACTCTTTTTCAAAATATGCTCATTCATCATAATTTCCCAAGCCAACATCAACAAGCCGATGAAGTTGAATTTGTTAGACACCACCTTGTTTTAGACAGCTCAAATGATATGCAGAAAACACCTTTTAATAAAATGGAACCTGTTTTATGAAGTGAATTTTGCTTTGCAAAGGAATAACCATTTAAACACAAGCGTTATGCCTCGGCCCCCCGCCGTTGAAGTGATGCGAGTTGACAAAGTGTAAGACGCAAGGCGGCCATCTTGGACTTTGATGTGGCGACCCAATTTTCAATAGCGTTCTCCCTTATGCGTAGATACACCCACACACGAGATTAGAAGTTAGTAGTTCGTTTATTTTTCAAGATATTTCGCTCACAAGGTTCAGACATACATGGCGTCAGACATACATGGCGGTGGCCATCTTGGATTTTGACGTGGGTTGCACCCACACACCAAATTAGAATTCGGTCCTTCGCTTACGCACGCACGCACGCACACCCACACACACACACACACACACACACGGATGGAGGGGAAAACCATAGTCCCCCTTTCGCTCCGCGGTGCGACGGGGTACAATAAGTCATTATTTTGTTAACCACAATGAGCCTTAGTTCAATGTGAAAAAAACTGAATATGCGTTACTACTTAAGACAACTGTTTGCATGAGGTTCTTTTCTTGTAGAGGAAACTTGAACATTACTCTTTTGTATGTGCGTCTGGGAGATCGGTGGGAGGACCTCTCTCTATCTAGGAGGCCAACAGTTTGAACCCTGGCCGAGTCATACCAAAGACTTCATAATCCTTTGTGCTGCTTCCTTGTTGATGCTCAGCATTTTAAAATGATAGAGCATCGACAAGCAACCATAGGTTGGCCATCATAACACAGGCTTTGATGGGTCCAATAGCCTCTTCCTGCATTTAAGTTCCTTGAAAAGGAATATATATTATAACTATTATTATTACAAGCAACAGCCCACCGATGGTATATAATGTTATTACATAATAATATTTTACAGTGGTGATATTATATAATAGTATATTATTATTACAGTGGCTGATTTAAAGTGGTGGTATTTCCACAAAGTAATTCGTGTTCTGGGACACACTACACTTGAATTTTTTTTTTTGATATACTACCATATTTTGCCTTTCTGAACCACACTGAAAATTAATATTTTTGTGACTTAAAACGCCTGGACCTTTGAAGTCTTCGTCATATATATATATATATATATATATATATATATATATATATATATATATATATATATATATATATATATATATATATATATATATAGTATATATATATATATATATATATATATATATATATATATATATATATATATATATATATATGTATACAGTGAAACCTTGACTTACGAGTGCACCAACTTACGAGTTTTCCGAGATACGAGCCGTCGCTCGGGCGGTTTATTGCTTTGAGATGCGAGCCGAGATCTGAGTTACGAGCTTACGCCACCCGCCACCAGGTGGGTTCCGGTCACGGGGTTATCTTGCCGTGCAAGCATCTCTGCCGTATATCGCTGCTGCTTTGTTTTCGCATTTTGGTTATTTTGGAGCTTACGCCACCCGCCACCAGGTGGGTTCCGGTCACGTGGTTATCTTGCCGTGCAAGCATCTCTGCCATATATCGCTGCTGCTTTGTTTTCGCATGTTGGTTATTTTGGAAAATTTCTTAGTTTTAACCATGGGTCCTAAGAAATTGAGTGCCAAGGGCAGTACTGAGAAGAAGAAGAGGATGATGTACTTGGATATAAAACACGCAATCGTCGAAAAACATGAGCGAGGTGTGCGTGTTGTCGACTTGGCGAGGCAGTACGATCGTAGCAGTACGATCGAAACATTTTGAAAGGGAGGAAGAAACAAACCTCGTTGGACAGGTTTTTATTGAAACGCCCTGCAAGTGAAAGCGAGGAAAGTGTGGCGAAAAAGGCAAAAGTCATCTCCTCCACCTCCGCCAGCATCTTCGTCTGATCTTCAAGGTAAATACACTTAATAAAACCAGTTTATTTCTTTACATTGTGGCGGACACGGAAGCTCACTGGCGTGGTGACATCATTCCGCGCACCGAGTGGGCGGCGGTCACGCCGAGGGGTAGGCGTGGCCTCAGGATATACACCGGGCGCGCAGCCCGGAGCGCGCCAGTGTTACAGTGAGCTCTTGAATAAAGACTCTTACAAATTACCGCGTTGTCCGCTTCCTCCTTGTTTACAAGCAGCGCGCGTAACGCCGCTTATTATGTACAGTATATACGAGGTCGTGCTTGTTTATACATTATTTGTTATTTATAAAGTACATTTTTCTTATTTAAAAACACATAACAAAAAAAATTGGTGTGGTTTTTTGGGGGCTGGAACGGATTAATAGCATTTCAATGCATTTTAATGGGGAAATTTAATTTGAGAAACGAGCAAATTGAGTTACGAGCTCGGTCACAGAACGAATTAAACTCGTAAGTCAAGGTTTCACTGTATATATATATATATATATATATATATATATATATATATACGAGCTTGCGTCGTTACTGAGGAAAAGGGTTATTTTAGCTGAGGATAATGACTGTACCTGAGTTGCTGTGTTGTCATGATTTACACTAATCATAATACAAACAATTATTTTTGCACAAATGTATTTGTTGTGTTTGTGATATTACATTTTTATAGGCAATTTAGTTTGAAGATTTAGGTTGAATGTTTTTTTTTCAAGAAAGAACCCCTCAGCACATACATAGGGGAGGGGTAGGTGCAGACTGGAAGTTTGGGACGATTACACCTCACCACCACCTAATTCAAAACACCTCACCACCAAGTAATTCAAAACACCTCACCACCAAGTAATTCAAAACACCTCACCACCAAGTAATTCAAAACACCTCACAGCCATAAAACACGAAATAAAAACACCTCACCACCACGAAATTGATAACACCTCAGAGCCATAAAACATGTAATAAAAACACCTCACAGCCACGAAATTAAAAACACCTCACCACCACGTAATTCAAAACACCTCACAGCCATAAAACACGTAATAAAAACACCTCACCACCACGAAATTAAAAACACCTCACAGCCAGAAAACACGTAATAAAAACACCTCACAGTCATAAAACACGTAATAAAAACACCTCACCACCACGAAATTAAAAACACCTCACCACCACGTAATTCAAAACAGCTCACAGCCATAAAACACGTAATAAAAACACCTCACCACCACGTAATTCAAAACACCTCACCAGCACGTAATTCAAAACACCTCACAGCCATAAAACACGTAATAAAAACACCTCACCACCACGAAATTAAAAACACCTCACCACCACGTAATTCAAAACAGCTCACAGCCATAAAACACGTAATAAAAACACCTCACCACCACGTAATTCAAAACACCTCACAGCCATAAAACACGTAATAAAAACACCTCACCACCACGAAATTAAAAACACCTCACCACCACGTAATTCAAAAGAGCTCACAGCCATAAAACACGTAATAAAAACATCTCACCACCACGTAATTCAAAACACCTCACAGCCATAAAACACGTAATAAAAACACCTCACCACCACGAAATTAAAAACACCTCACCACCACGAAATTGAAAACACCTCACCACCACGTCATTTTAAAACACCTCACCACCAAGTAATTCAAAACACCTCACCACCAAGTAATTCAAAACACCTCACCACCACGTAATTCAAAACACCTCACCACCACGTAATTCAAAACACCTCATCACCAACTAATTAAAAACACCTCACCACCACAATTAAAAACACCTCACCACCACGTAATTATAAATACCTCACCACCACATAATTCAAAACACCTCACCAGCACGTAATTCAAAACACCTCACCACCACGTAATTCAAAACACCTCACCACCATGTGATTTAAAAACACCTCACCACCACGTCATATAAAAACACCTCACCACCACATAATTCAAAATACCTCACCACCACGTGATTCAAAACCACCACAACGTCATTAAAAACACTTCACAACCACGGAAACAAAAGTTTGAGGGAGTCGTTAAGTGAGAACACAGACACTGCCCTGATGTGTAGATATCTTCTATCTATAATTCCAGTAATCTCTGTGTTTGTTTGTCTGTGACCGCTGTTTCTCGACAACCACGGGTCCGATATACTTTAAACTTGCCAGGTATATTGCTGGGGACCTGAGGATGTGCCTTTTCAAGGTTTCATATTAATCGGACAAGTAGTTACCGAGCTATGTCCAAAAAACGATTCAACCAATCAGAGAGCAGCGAGCTATCACGTGTGCCGAACGTGCCGAACAGACTCTGCCTCGGACGGCACATTTGAGAGCGTATTCATTTATTTCACGTTGGCAAACTATGTTGGCGTTAAACTATGTTTTAAAACTAATTAAAACTAATTTGTGATTCTTTCGCTTTCCTGCGCGTTTGTGCACGCTATGGCGATTTCTTTACCAAACTCCGCAAGCCGTTCGCTTTGGACCAAACCATTTCATGTAAATAGAGGGGGGGGATTGTCACCGTACTCGCAAGCCGTTCGCTTTGGACCAAACCATTTCATGTAAATAGAGGGGGGGGGGGGGATTGTCACCGTACTCGCAAGCCGTTCGCTTTGGACCAAACCATTTCATGTAAATAGAGGGGGGGGATTGTCACCGTACTCGCAAGCCGTTCGCTTTGGCTTTGCGAATGGACCAAACCATTTCATGTAAATAGAGGGGGGGGATATAATTTTACATATATATATAGTACGGGCATGCCCTAGTCTATCTATAATTCCAGTAATCTCTGTGTGTTTGTTTGTCTGTGACCGCTGTTTCTCGACAACCACGGGTCCGATATACTTTAAACTTGCCAGGTATATTGCTGGGGACCTGAGGATGTGCCTTTTCAAGGTTTCATATTAATCGGACAAGTAGTTACCGAGCTATGTCCAAAAAACGATTCAACCAATCAGAGAGCAGCGAGCTATCACGTGTGCCGAACGTGCCGAACAGACTCTGCCTCGGACGGCACATTTGAGAGCGTATTCATTTATTTCACGTTGGCAAACTATGTTGGCGTTAAACTATGTTTTAAAACTAATTAAAACTAATTTGCGATTCTTTCGCTTTCCTGCGCGTTTGTGCACGCTATGGCGATTTCTTTACCAAACTCCGCAAGCCGTTCGCTTTGGACCAAACCATTTCATGTAAATAGAGGGGGGGGGATTGTCACCGTACTCGCAAGCCGTTCGCTTTGGACCAAACCATTTCATGTAAATAGGGGGGGGGGATTGTCACCGTACTCGCAAGCCGTTCGCTTTGGACCAAACCATTTCATGTAAATAGAGGGGGGGGATTGTCACCGTACTCGCAAGCCGTTCGCTTTGGCTTTGCGAATGGACCAAACCATTTCATGTAAATAGAGGGGGGGGGGGATATAATTTTAGATATATATATAGTACGGGCATGCCCTAGTCTATCTATAATTCCAGTAATCTCTGTGTGTTTGTTTGTCTGTGACCGCTGTTTCTCGACAACCACGGGTCCGATATACTTTAAACTTGCCAGGTATATTGCTGGGGACCTGAGGATGTGCCTTTTCAAGGTTTCATATTAATCGGACAAGTAGTTACCGAGCTATGTCCAAAAAACGATTCAACCAATCAGAGAGCAGCGAGCTATCACGTGTGCCGAACGTGCCGAACAGACTCTGCCTCGGACGGCACATTTGAGAGCGTATTCATTTATTTCACGTTGGCAAACTATGTTGCCGCTATGTTGGCGTTAAACTATGTTTTAAAACTAATTAAAACTAATTTGCGATTCTTTCGCTTTCCTGCGCGTTTGTGCACGCTATGGCGATTTCTTTACCAAACTCCGCAAGCCGTTCGCTTTGGACCAAACCATTTCATGTAAATAGAGGGGGGGGATTGTCACCGTACTCGCAAGCCGTTCGCTTTGGACCAAACCATTTCATGTAAATAGAGGGGGGGGGGGGGATTGTCACCGTACTCGCAAGCCGTTCACTTTGGACCAAACCATTTCATGTAAATAGAGGGGGGGGATTGTCACCGTACTCGCAAGCCGTTCGCTTTGGCTTTGCGAATGGACCAAACCATTTCATGTAAATAGAGGGGGGGGATATAATTTTACATATATATATAGTACGGGCATGCCCTAGTATAGATAAATGACTGTACCCGAGTTGCCGTTTTGTCATGGTTTAAACCAATCATAATTCAAACAATTATTTTGCACAAATGTATTTCTAATCTACGTGATATCACATTTTATAAACAATTGAAGTTGAAAAAAAAAAATTTCCCGGAAAAATTCCCCCCCAAAAAAAAAAAAAAATTGGGAAATTTTTTCAAAAGAATACCCTTACGACATACCGACGGGAGAGATATGTGCATACCAGATGTTTGGTGCGATTTCACAAAAGTTTGAGAAAGTAGTTCAGTGACAAGACAAGACAAGACAGACACTGCACAGATATATATATATATATATATATATATATATATAGATATAGATATATATATAGATATATATATATATATATATATATATATATATATATATATATATATATATATATATATATATATATATATAGACTTGGCATTTAATATGGATTATTTTTTTTGTGGGGGTGAACTTACTTTTCAAGATGTCTTAGAACCAAAAGTTCATTGGAATTATGTTGAAATTATTCTAGATTTTGTTAATGTGACCTATTAAAAGAAACAAAAACCACAATTGACATTTCGAAACAAATAAATTGATCCTTGAAAGTGATGTAAACTGATATCGAAATCAATTCATGGACAGTACTGTGTTAAACTTCTGTATGTTTTCCAGAAGTATCTCTTTATTTTGCACATTAGCCAAAAAAAATTTTCAACAAAAACAAAAGCTAAATTACGACTGGGATTACGGACAGTAAAATTACAGTTCAGTACTTCTTGTAACCCCCACGAACATTCAGGAGAGCACGTACACGTCGAGGCATGCTGTTCACGAGATTTGCCAAGGTTTGGACAGGAATCGCTTGCCATGCAGTGACAATAGCCTGCTGCAATTCACGCACAGAGGTCGGCTGCTGGTCCAAGTGGTCGATTTGACGCGTTAATTCTGCCCACAAGTTCTCTATCGGATTCATATCCGGGGACATGGCAGGCCACTCCATGTGCTCTACACCACGGTCAGCAAGAAAGTGTTGGATCATGGGAGCACGATGAGGCCGTGCATTGTCATCTTGGAAGACAAAGTTTCCTCGAAAGGCTGCACGAGCAAATGGAAGCAATGTTTCTTCCAGAATGGCCCTGAATTTGAACTGGTTCAGGTTTCCATACAGAACAACCAGGTCAGTTTTGCCCCCTGCATGAAAAGCAGCCTAAACGGTCACCCCACCACCTCCAGCTTGGACTCTTGGCACTATACAATCTTCGTTGTGGGCTTCATGCACTTGTCTGCACACTCGGACGTGGCCATCTTGACGATAGACCAGAAATCTAGACTCGTCACTGAAGATAACGTGATTCCAGTGTCCTGGCTGCCATTGACGGTGCTCTCTGGCCCACTGCAATCGGCGCTGGTGGTGTTATCTGGTCAGGCGTGGCTTTCTCAGGGGACGCCTTGCACGATAGCCTGCTTGAACCAGTCGTTGGTTGACTAGCCTTCTGGATACAGGCACATTTGTCAGTTGCTGCCACTCAGCCCTAAGCCGATTAGCTGACTTGGTACGGCCATTGCGGACTAACCGGTGCA
This sequence comes from Myxine glutinosa, assembly GCF_964187855.1. Classification (NCBI taxonomy): domain Eukaryota; kingdom Metazoa; phylum Chordata; class Myxini; order Myxiniformes; family Myxinidae; genus Myxine; species Myxine glutinosa. The sequence goes on along the minus strand of NC_136262.1, from coordinate 223,403,726 downwards.
GCTGGCGATCATCCCTCCTTGTGGTTCTGTGGGGACGTCCTGGCTTCGGTATTGGAGTAGGGACACCCCTCTGAGCATTTTGTTTCAGGATCTTTGATACCTGACCTTGAGTGATGCCATACTGCCGAGCAAAAGCACGCTGTTTCATGCCGTAATTTCGTAAAGCCACCACTCCATGACAAACAGCATTGTCGAGTTGACGGACCATCTCCAGAGGAAGCGGCAATAACTTTTGGAGACGTGCAGCAGTTGTTTTCCGCTTATACAGAACGCAACAACCCTTGTATACCCGACTGTGAAGCCAATCATCAAATGCACCTGTCCGCACATTTTGCCACGCCACCTGTGATATAATCCTGTTGTTGACTTCTTGCTGCGTCAGACAATCAGTGACATGGTTCTTTTAACAAATAAATCACCAAAGTGTAAAAGAAACTCACCAGATTGATATACTGAGTTAAGAATGTAAACCCAAGCCAAGAAAAAAAAAAAATGTCATAAAATGCCAAATCTGTATATATATATATATATATATATATATATATATATATATATATATATATATAGCATTAGCTCTATTATATTAAGATAGTTACTATTATTTTTAACAAAAACATAAGTGGAAAATAGCTGTTTACAGCACGAGCCTGGGAAATGAGTTCCACAGTATGATGTTATTTTTTGCGGTAAACTGCACATCTGCTGCTTATCCCCTTGCCTTGTGTTGTAGCCAGGCATTAATCCTTTCATGTGGCATCTCCTTATGTCCGCAATTCCAATTCTAAATGAAGTCTTGTGGGCATTGTGACTTCCTGTGTTTGATTGAATCCATCATCAAGTCGCACAGCATTGGCGCAAGGAATAATATGCAGTACGTATACTGTTTTTACTCCTCTGTCCTTGGAAGAAAAAAAAATCATAAGATAGAATAGGAATATATTATTCAGGTTAAATGTTCTTTAAGGAATGTTGATAAGAAGTTGATTAAACTTCCATTTCAAAACATTGTGCTCCTAAACACAAATAAATGCACTCTGAAGGTCAGACCTTTTGAAAGCGTGTATAAACATTTCCTGTTTCCTGGAATATACTCAAAGGAAAACTTTTATTTTACATTTAACCAAATTAACATAATGGGTTGTTTTTCACAGGAGGCAATTGCTGAATGTGGGTTTTCAAGTTAGATGCATTTAGAATCTGAAACTCCTTTCCTGTGGCTGAATATATTTGTGTTTACAAAGAAAGGATGTTTGTCTTTCGTTTAACTCCTTTGTATGATGTCAATCAGACCAAAATATTTAGTGAAAAAAACAAGGTAAAAACAACAAGCAAATACCCAGCCTTTTATATACAAAGTCAAGACTCATAGAGAAACTAAACAATGGATGTGGGGGTTTTGACCAACACAGACTAGCAGAAGGGAACAAGCTGATAGGAGACGTACAACAGACTAGCACAAAGGAACAAGCTGATAGGAGACGTACAAACAAACATGATCTGCAAGAAAAGGTGGTGGCGGGGTGGCAGTGGGAATAAAACACAAATCATCAAAATAAATAGGAGGTGGCATGAGATAGTAGTGAGCTGCAACCTTGAAGAAGTAGAGGGAGGAATGTCAGGAGATGATACCACAGTTTGAAAACAGAGGGAGAAGGTAATGAATGTGAGTTGGAAGCCTTAAAACTAAAAGTGAATCCAAGTTTGATGTTAATATTAATCAGATAGATAAAAATGTGACTATAACTCCTTGTCATGTTTGATAAGTGTTTAAGGGTTAAACAACTGAAAAAGTTTGGAAATACAAAGTGTCAGGAATGCGGACCTGATTTTGTGTTCATAAGTCCACAGACAAGGCCTGGTGTTGGCTGACTGATTAAGGTGGCTGGCTTAAGATCTTAGGGTCTTGGGTTCGAGCCCCTGTCGTACCATTAGATAACACCAAATGAAGCAAATGAAGCAAAATGAAACCAAATGAAGCAAAATGAGTGGTTGACTCAGCCTGTCATCCTTCTGAGGTCAGCAAAATGTGTACCACTTTACTGAAAACGGGGCACTGCATCAGTAGCACGGCCACGCTCCCAGCAATGATGCAACCAGCAGCCACAGGCTGCATACTGAATGATAAAAGGTCCACATGTTTGGTCCATAATTGTTTTTATGTTTTGCTATGCATTATGTTTTGCACTCTGTCAAAGCGTCTTTGGGCTTCCTGAAAAGCGCTATATAAAATAAATGCATTATTATTATTATTATTATAATGTATTCAGAAGGACATGTTTTTCACAAAGGCCAAATGTCCATGTTATTTTGGTGTACTTTTTGCATTTCAAAGCTTATTCGTTAAATTAATGTACAAACAATAAATGTACATCCAAAGAGAAAGAAGGGTTTGTGCAAACTATGAAGCAAAATGAGCCTTTTTGTTTTGCACAAAATGAAACTGTGTGAAGAATAAATTGTGCATAAAAATAAAATAAATAATGTCATCGCTTAAGTTTATTTATAACTTGATCATTCCGTCACATTTGCAACTAAGCTGTCTAGCCTGGGTCTGAATCTTGACCCAGGTACAAACTATCATTCCGGTGTTTCACAGACAGGGTGATTTATGATATGTGTGCTGTCTCATGGATTGACATTAAACGAAAATTAATCTTAAATTTAATTAAACGTGAATTAAATTAACTTATTAAATTAACTATATTAATTACATTTTAAAAATTAATTAAATGTATATATTAATTTAATTAAATTGGCTTAAATTCATCAATGTGTGTGCTGTCTCGCGGATAGACGTTACACTGGGCATCCCGTCTGCTGGCATTAGTTAAAGGTCTTGTGTGAAGAGGAAGCAAACTATCTATGGCACCCTGGCTAAATATTCCAAAATCCTGCACACTCAGTCGAGTATCCCACGTTGGAGTGCGACCTGTCAAGGATTGTAACCCGAGCCAAGAAACTACTTTGGCAGAACAGATACTCTTTATAGAGCATGGTAAGAAGCTGATGATGATGATGATGTGACTGCATCTGATATACTGTATATTCAATATATATATATATATATATATATATATATATATATATATATATATATATTGATGATGATGATGTGACTGCATCTAACCCCAACTCTCCTCGTGTCGTTTGGCGCGCACGGGATTATTAGAGGGCAACGATAGGATGGCTTGGCGGTTACACTCGCGGCTCAACCGCGTACGTAATAATCAGCAGCTCGAAAGCGCTTCTTAATGCGTTTTTCTCACGAGGCCTCTTTGCACAATCACGTCGCATAAGTCCTCTTTACCAAGCGCGATTCCTTCAGTCCTGTTATACAGTTCTCTCATAAGGGCAGTCCTCTTGGTAAAGCACAATTCCTTCAAGTCCTGTCACAAAAGTCCTTCTACAACGAGTGCAGTTGCGTCAGTCCTCGACAAGGGCTTTGTGCGCGCCTTTATATATTGCCGCCCAGCGAACCCTCTGGAATTTGCCAGCCACGCTCTTATCACGCCCCTCGCCCGAGCCCTGGTTGGTTGTTGGCTCTTACCGGCCCCGCCTTTGACGTGCTGCTGGACGTGGCCACACGCCGACCTCGCGCTCCTCCCCCTTTCCAGGCCTACCTCGTGGCATTTGGCTGGTTTCGAGCGAAAAGCCTTGCCAGCAGCGTAGCCGAATCAGGGCGCGGGATGGATGCTGCTCAACGAGATCGATTTGGAGGGTGGGCCGCAAAATGAACGGGACCTAAGCTTATTATTTCTTTACACAATGCAGGTATCACGAATGGAAATGGCCTTATCCTCACACATACTATGACATAACTAATGTTCTAAGGTGGCCTACGTGTTGCTCGTGGACTAACTATGGGGGAAAACCTTTAACCTTTATTGATGTTATATTTACACTCTCAGAACCGCAACAATATATATATATATCTTTATATATATATATATGTATATATATCTTTATATATATATATGTATATATATCTTTATATATATATATGTATATATATCTTTATATATATATATGTATATATATCTTTATATATATATATGTATATATATATATATATGTATATATATATATATATATATATATATATATATATATATATATGTATATATATGTATATATATATATATATATATATATATATATATATATATATATATATATATATATATATATATATATATATATATGTATATATATATGTATATGTATATATATATATATATATATGTATATATATATGTATATGTATATATATATGTATATATATATATATATATATATATATATATGTATATATATATATATATATATATATATATATATATATATATATATATATAGTTGCAGGTAATATTGTTTTAAGATTTTTGTGTGATATGGAGATGACTTCAGTAAAGGTAAAAATAAATGTTTGTGGAGGAAAAAGAAAAAACGCGAAAAAGAAACCGGATTAGGAGAGAGGAGGATTGGCAGAGAAGATACAGCCATCAGATAGATACAGGAGGAGATCGGGACAGCGCTCGTCACGCTGTTATGTCGTTGATTATTATCTCCGCCGATCGCACTGCACCCCCTGGTTTTGGTTTGCACTGGCGGGAACGATGATCTGTGTGGCAGACAGGCTGTTGGTTCCTTGCGGGTTATGTGGTTTTTACCGGGTGAGACATAATCCGTGGCTGGTGCTCACCATTAAAGCTAGGAGGTGCCTTGATCAACTTAATAGACGAGTTTGGTCCTCATTGGTTAGATTTTTCGCAGTGTGCCGCCCTGGGCGGTAAATAAAACTGCATGCAAATCGGACCTGGCAGGAGTAATTCCCTGCCGGTGGATTAAGGGGTCTCACTCCTATTAAGAGGAGTGGTCCCAACTGTATGACCATGCATTGTGGCCCTTTGGGGGGCATGATGCATGCGTTTGAATGACCATGCGTTTCCCCCTCGGGGTTGAGGCGCATGTGTATTGTTATGGGGACAGCCTTGTTGACGATGTGCCTTGACCATGGGGTCAAGGTGCACGTCCAAGGCTGTTCAAATGTTTGACTTTTTACCTTTTTTCTTGTAAAAAAGGCAGGGCTTCCCTGTGGCCCCCAATACAGAACTGCATGCAAATCGGACCTGGCAGGAGTAATGCCCTGCCGGTGGATTAAGGGGTCTCACTCCTATTAAGAGGAGTGGTCCCAACTGTATGACCATGCATTGTGGCCCTTCGGGGGGCATGATGCATGCGTTTGAATGACCATGCGCTTCCCCCTCGGGGTTGAGGCGCATGTGTATTGTTATGGGGACAGCCTTGTTGACGATGTGCCTTGACCATGGGGTCAAGGTGCACGTCCAAGGCTGTTCAAATGTTTGACTTTTTACCTTTTTTCTTGTAAAAAAGGCAGGCCCTGTCCGGGGCCCTAAAACGGGTAAATAAAACTGCATGCAAATCGGACCTGGCAGGAGTAATGCCCTGCCGGTGGATTAAGGGGTCTCACTCCTATTAAGAGGAGTGGTCCCAACTGTATGACCATGCATTGTGGCCCTTCGGGGGGCATGATGCATGCGTTTGAATGACCATGCACTTCCCCCTCGGGGTTGAGGCGCATGTGTATTGTTATGGGGACAGCCTTGTTGATGTTGTGCCTTGACCGTGGGGTCAAGGTGCACGTCCAAGGCTGTTCAAATGTTTGACTTTTTACCTTTTTTCATAGTAAAAAAGGCAGGGCTTCCCTGTGGCCCCCAATACAGGGCTCGCAGGCTTGCATGCAAATCGGACCTGGCAGGAGTAATGCCCTGCCGGTGGATTAAGGGGTCTTACTCCTATTGAGAGGAGTGGTCCCAATTGAATGACCATGCATTGTGGCCCCTCGGGGGCATGATGCATGCGTTTGAATGACCATGCGCTTCCCCCTTGGGGTTGAGGCGCATGTGTATTGTTATTGGGACAGCCTTGTTGACGTTGTGCCTTGACCATGGGGTCAAGGTGCACGTCCGAGGCTGTTCAAATGTTTGACTTTTTACCTTTTTTCACAAGCAAAAAAGGCAGGCCTTAGCTGTGGCCCCAAAACAACGGCATGGTGTTGAAATCATGGGGACTCACTCCTATGGAGGAGGGGTCCAATTGTAGGACCATGCATTCTGGCCCTTCGGGGTCAGGATGCATGTGTTTTGATTGACCATGTGCTTCAGCCTTTGGGTTGAGGTGCATGTGTGTGCTTATGGGACAGCCTTGACAGACGGTGTGCCTTGGCCATGGGGTCAAGGTGCATGTCCAAGGTTGTTTAAATGTTTGATTTTTTACCTTTTTTATTATAAAAAGGCACCTCATAAGAGGTAAATAAGCACGAAATCTGGATTGGCGGCTCTGCTTGATGTTTAACCAATGGGGACCAAAGAATAAGTCTCTGTCTATTGACAGAGTGGCCGGGTTGAGGCCTCCGGGACAGAGGTGACGCTTTGGTCTTGGACTTTGGTCCACAGGAGATCGGGACAGCGTTCGTCACGCTGTTATGTCGTTATATATATATATATATATATATATATATATATATATATATATATATATATATATATATATATATATATATATATATATATATAAAATATATATATATATATATGTATATATATATATATATATAAAAAAAATATATATATATATATATATATATATAATATATATAATATATATATATATATATATATATATATATATATATATGTATATCACACAATTATACAAACACAAACACATACACACACACACACACACACACACACACACACACACACACACACACACACACCACACACACACACACACACACACACACAAATAAATAAATACATACATACAATAAAGTATGTCCCTGGTGTTGGGCTAGCGGCTAGGGTGCCAGCTTAGGATCCCAGGATCCTGGGTTCGAATCCCGGTCGATCGCTGAATTAACGCCAGGGGGGTTGACTCAGCCTGTCATCCTTCCGAGGTCGGCTAATTTGAGTACCAGTTCACTGGTAATTCCCTGCTTGTCGTAAAAGGCGACAAAAAGGGTTGGTGTCAGGAAGGGCATCCGGCCGTAAAACATTGCTTCAAAAAGGGGACCAAAAAAAAAAACAACAACCACGGTCCCCGAAAAAGGCCAACCCCCGCTTTGCGGGGAAAAATGGCCTCTAAATGTGGTTATTTTTTTATATACAATATTTCTATCCCATATGTGCAATGCAGGCCTTTTCGGCGGCGTCGAGACATGGCAGGTGGCATCATGGATGATGGGACTTACTTTCCTGCAAATGAATCTCAGCCATTTGACCAACCCATGAGATCGCGACCGAAGCATACTCTTTTCCCAGTCTACGATAAGGTGGTACATGGCAGTAATCAGATTGTTTTGGAGAATCTGCGCCACTTCACTGCCTACCGTGTTCAAGTGCACACCTGCAACCATGCTTCACATCGCTTTGGCTGCAGTGCTGCTGCTTATGTGACAGCACGTACCTTGCTAAGCCGTGAGTGTTTCTGGATCGTAGCTCAATTCTGCATAATAGTTAAAATTTAAAAAAAAATCCTGATCAGTACAGAAATATATTATGCAGTAAATGCAATGCATTATATAACAAATAGTAAATGGCTCAATTAATTTAATAAGAAATGAAAATCCTCACATACTGATCATGTCCATTATCAAGACTTTTTATACAGCATTGATGCCCTGCTTATCAAGAATTTTGTCCCTGGATTTCGCAGCGGAAAAGGACGACATTCTGGGACGTGTAAAATCAAGCCTGGTTGAGAAGAACACTGTGCATTTAACATGGCAAGAGCCCGTAAATCCCAATGGACTTGTGGTCCTGTATGAAGTAATGTACCGACATGATGATGAGGTGTGTTGGCCCGGTAGAGCTGTAAATTTCACCATGATTGATACTGTTTGCTGGTATAGTTAATTACAACATTTATGGATGCTCCTCTCACCTGTTGTTAAATATTACTCTTCTCTGCTTTAACGCGATGAGGATGGAGCAAAATTGATGCTGTGTGTGTGTGATTAATTGATCCTAATACGGAGGTCAATGGATGGTCTTGACTTGTCCCACGCCCTCAGCCACATGAGCAACTGCAGTGCGTGTCTCGATTAGACTACTTTGAAGATGACAAAGGGACAAATTTGAGACATCTCCTCCCTGGACGTTACACAGCACGGCTAAGAGCCACTTCCTTGGCTAGAAATGGCTCGTGGACGAATCCACTGCATTTCAATCTGCCTGATCACCGTAAGGCGTGTCCTGTGCCCACCCTGTAAAAGCCCATTTATCTTGTGATGTTTTGGTGCTATGCAAGTCCTAATTTTCATTTTGTGCTAGTGGCCATTGTTACTGAAACAACTTACAAATTTGGAACCAGAACAGCATTCAGTAGAGCGTACACCTCCGCCAGGCTGAACAGTTTTACATTTTGTTTCCCACTGATAGGCCGGATCTGGATCTGGCCATGAACCCAAATCTAATCGGCTTATTCTTGTCATCTAACCAACTCATCCACCAAGTTTTGTCATAACTCGTCCAGAACTTTTTGAGATATCATGATGCACCATATATATTGTTTTTGGCCCTGTCTCTCAATGGGGAAGAATCACTTTAAAGATTATTGCATCTGGATCTGGATTCAGATCTTCACCAAATTCAAATCAATTGGTTATTGTTACATACCCAACCTGCCACAAAATTTTGTCCGAATCAGTCCACAACTTTTTGAATAACCTGCTCACAGCCAGACAAACAAACCTACAGACAAAGAGACAGTCAAACAGACAGCGGTGAAAACATGATTATGTTTTGAAAACGTGATAACATGATATTATTGAAAACATGATAAAACATGATAAAACATGATTATGTTTTGAAAACATGATAACATGATATTATTGAAAGCATGATAAAACATGATTATGTTTTGAAAACATATTATTGAAAACATGATAAAACATGATTATGTTTTGAAAATATGATAACATGATATTATTGAAAACATGATAAAACATGATTATGTTTTGAAAACATGATAAAACATGATTATGTTTTGAAAGCATGATAACATGATATTATTGAAAACATGATAAAACATGATTATGTTTTGAAAACATGATAAAACATGATTATGTTTTGAAAACATGATAACATGATTATGTTTTGAAAACATGATAACATGATATTATTGAAAATGTGATAAAACATGATTATGTTTTGAAAACATGATAACATTATATTATTGAAAACATGATAAAACATGATTATGTTTTGAAAACATGATAACATAACATGATTATGTTTTGAAAACATGATAACATGATATTATTGAAAACATGATAAAACATGATAACATAACATGATTATGTTTTGAAAACATGATAAAACATGATTATGTTTTGAAAACATGATAACATGATATTATTTAAAACATGATTATGTTTTGAAAACATGATAACATGATATTATTGAAAACATGATAAAACGATATTATTGAAAACATGATAAAACATGATTATGTTTGGAAAACATGATAACATGATAAAACATGATTATGTTTTGAAAACATGATAACATGATGTTATTGAAAACATGATAAAACATGATTATGTTTTGAAAACATGATAACATGATGTTATTGAAAACATGATAAAACATTATTATGTTTTGAAAACATGACAACATGATATTATTGAAAACATGATAACATGATATTATTGAAAACATGATAACATGATATTATTGAAAACATGATAACATGATATTATTGACAACATGATAAAACATGATTATGTTTTGAAAACATGATAACATGATATTATTGAAAACATGATAAAACATGATTATGTTTTGAAAACATGATAACATGATATTATTGAAAACATGATAAAACATGATATTATTGAAAACAGGATAAAACATGATTATGTTTTGAAAACATGATAAAACATAATTATGTTTTGAAAACATGATAACATGATGTTATTGAAAACATGATAACATGATATTATTGAAAACATGATAACATGATATTATTGACAACATGATAAAACATGATTATGTTTTGAAAACATGATAACATGATATTATTGAAAACATGATAAAACATGATTATGTTTTGAAAACATGATAACATGATATTATTGAAAACATGATAAAACATGATTATGTTTTGAAAACATGATAACATGATTATGTTTTGAAAACATGACAACACGATTATGTTTTGAAAACATGATAACATGATATTATTGAAAATGTGATAAAACATGATTATGTTTTGAAAACATGATAACATTATATTATAGAAAACATGATAAAACATGATTATGTTTTGAAAACATAACATGATATTATTGAAAACATGATTATGTTTTGAAAACATGATAACATGATATTATTGAAAACATGATTATGTTTTGAAAACATGATAAAACATGATTATGTTTTGAAAACATGATACCATGATATTGTTGAAAACATGATAACATTATATTATTGAAAACATAACATGATATTATTGACAACATGATAAAACATAATTATGTTTTGAAAACATGATAACATGATATTATTGAAAACATGATAAAACATGATTATGTTTTGAAAACATGATAACATGATATTATTGAAAACATGATAAAACATGATTATGTTTTCACCCTGTCCACCTTCGGTGATGGAGGTAATAATAATTGTAAAAATAATGAAAGTAAAAAAAGCATATTATTTGCAAGGGGTATTATTTGTATATTATTTGTAAGGGGGATGGGGTTATTAACTTGCTGCACTTTTTATATGTCTTGCAAATAACGAGAGCAAGTTTATTGCAACCTCTGCAACTCCGGTTCCATCATTTTATCATTTATGACAATCAGGAGTCTTTGCATTTCCTGTTCCACTATTTTATGATCTGCCACAATCGGCAAATCAGTGGAGTCACAAGGTAAGACTGCTGGGAGCAGCAGGCATGTTGTGAGTGCAGCAGGTTTAGGGTTAGTAGGGAGGGTATGATTATACATTAAATAGTGCTGTATGGAATCTGGGAATTTATCTTCATGCATTCCCACATTCATCCCAGTAGTGCATTTGGTATTATCATGTACTGTTCCTACAGGATATATTGGCTGCTCAAGTCTTGTTATGAACATTTAAAATGTTATTAGTCTTACCTCAAAGGGGAAGGGTGTGTGTGTGTGTGTGTGTGTGTGTGTGTGTGTGTGTGTGTGTGTGTGTGTGTGTGTGTGTGTGTGTGTGTGTGTGTGTGTGCCTTAAAAATGATTTTCTCTGCAACCGCATGTCCATTTGATTTGAACTTTGAACATAGGAAGGACTCCCCATGTAGAATATTTTATTTCTAACTCTGATGTGATAGGTCACATGGTATGGAAGCCATATTGGATTAAAGGAAAGAATGTAAACATCATTTTCTCTGAAACCGCTCAACGATAAACATTGAAACTTGACATATTTCATTAACTACCCATGGGTATATTGAGTGATAACAAAGATGTCATTGCTGAAGTGGTATTCCAGCCATGGATTCTGTGACCTGATTCAATTCCGTCTGTTACCTGATGTGAGTGAATACTTAAGTTTATGACGTACATAAAATCAATGCCAAGAAACTATGTGACCGAACAGTATGCATGGATGATATGGGTATTTAGGCCATAATAGTAGCATGTTCAATGAACGATAGTATTTTTCTGCCGAATGTACGCACTCGGCGAGATCATGCAGTCCACAAGTGTCATTCTAGTTTGGTTTGCAACATGCAGCTATGCTATTGTGAGATGGAACATTTCCTGTATCATCATCTCAATCCAGGTATAAGCTACTCACAAAGTGGTTGGAGGCCCAACCAAAAGAGCATTGGTAGCTCAAAACACTGACACCAGTACTCCTATGTGGTATCCAGTGGTATTTAATCACACTGGTCACGAATAGGCCACTTGCACTTGGCCTAATAATAGCAAATCTATCGATATTATTAAAGAAGCCGTGTCTGTCTGTCTGCTTGTCATGCTATAACTTGAGAGTGGATCAACGGATTTAAATGAATCCAAGGAACTCCCAGGCAGGTTTGTAATGCAATAAATAAAAAATGGAGGTTTGCGTATTGTGCACATGTGGCAAAACTGCAAACGCCAACTTGCGACAGGTGACAGGTAACTTTTCTCCTTCCTTCTTTTTTTTTCTCTCTCTCTCTCTCTCTCTCTCTCTCTCTCTCTCTCTCTCTCTCTCTCTCTCTCTCTCTCTCTCTCTCTCTCTCTTTAATATTCCTGTCAGTGCAGGGACAGATGGTATTTACTAGTGCTTTTGAAATATGCCTTTTTTTAACAGTTTGATGAAAGTAAAATTCAAGAGCATCAAGTATAAGTTCCCTCTAAACTCCACTTTCCGGAGTAAACGTGTTATCGTGTTGCAATCGGACATGCTGTTTCTGATTTGCTTTGTGTTTTTTCGTCCATCAGAAAAAAGCTCATTGATGTTTGTTTTGCCGGTGACCATCGTTGTCGTCTTTATACTACTTGGGGCGTTTATGGTCACATTTTACTTCGTGAAGAAGAGGTGCGCAAGATGGATTTGAGTTTAATTTTGTGGTAGCATTTTTTCCTCATACATGCTGTTGTTGTTGTTGTTGTTGTTGTTGTTGTTGTTGTACAATGATGTGCATTGAACTGCTTAGAAGTTGGCTCTCTTTTGGTTTTCCTTTTAGGAATGATGTGTCTGTTCCCAATGGAGTATTGTATGCTTCTGTCAATCCTGAGTACTTTAGCACAGCAGATGGTAAGTATGTTTTTACATCCACCACGAAAGGTATTTCACCCCAGATACACTTTTTTGAAATTCCAACTTCTTTCCTGGAAGTCCTTGCAGTATTCATGTTTTATACCTCTCCCACCTCCCCCCAAGCCCTCTACCTCCCACAGTTCTCTCGATGTCCCTGCTCTCAAATGTTGTGTTTGTGTCCTTACCCCTCTCTCCTCATCCTGTATACCGCTCCCCTTATTTTTTGTGTTTGTGTCGGTTTGACTTTTTGTGTGATTAATGTTAGCTCTTTCACGAGCCTCGATCTTGTATACAAAAAAAAAGAAAAAAAAAGCTGGATGGAGGCCATGTTTTCACCCCTATCTGTCTGTCCGATTGTTTCTGAACAAAATATCTCAAAAAGTTGTGAACGGATTCGGACGAAATTTGGCAGAGATGTTGCATATGTGACAAGAACGAAATGATTAGATTTTGGTGAAGATCCGGATTCGGATCCGGCTACTAGAATTTTTAAAGTGATTCTTCACCATTGGGAGATAGGGCCAAAAACGATACAGAGCAGGATATCTCAAAAAGTTGTGGATGGATTTGGACGAAACTTGGTGGAGAGGTTCTGTGTGTGACAAGGAATAATCGATTAGATTTTGGTCAATATCTGAATATGGATTCGGACATGAGAATTATTTAATATCTAAGTGATTCTTCACCATTATGTGATTGGGCCAAAAACTATACAACAACAACAACAACATGCATTTTAAAGGCCATTTTCCCTACTAGAGCGGGGGTTAGCCAAAAACCAAAACTCAAAACTATACATAGCAGGATATCTCAAAAAGTTATGGACGGATTTGGACGAAACTTGGTGGACAGGTTGTGTGTGTGTGACAAGGACGAATCGATTCGATTTTGGTGAAGATCCGGATCCAGATCCAACTAGTAGAATTTTTTCAGTGATTCTTCACCATCAAGTGATATGGCCAACCCAGCAGAGGTATGGTCTTTACTAAGTGTCGTTATAGTTCTTTCTGTTTTGACTCATTGACATAGCATTTTGCAAGTATAAAATTTTATAAACCAAGCTTTGCTGCAGATCAAACGTAAATCCAGGCAACAAATGAATTGTCATTGCAGAGTTGGCTTCTTGCCATAGGTTATTGGTGTTCCAAAGCATATTAGATGGAAAAAAATATCAAACGTGACATGTGACCTTTGATGATTTTCACTTGCATACAAATCAACAATGTGTGCGAGTTGGTAAATGGCTGACAGGATGATTTGCGTGTAGTGTACATTCCAGATGAGTGGGAAGTGGAACGTGAGAATGTGCGCATGCAACGTGAGCTTGGTCAGGGTACATTCGGCATGGTATATGAGGGCATGACACGCAACATTGTCTGGGATGAAGAAGAGACCCGTGTGGCCATTAAGACAGTGAATGAGACAGCAAGTACACGTGAACGATATGAATTCCTCAATGAAGCATCAGTAATGAAGTCATTCAACTGCCATCACGTGGTGAGCAACAAGCAATGCATTGTTCTAGTTAATCACAAAGAAGATGGAGATTCAGATTGAACTGTTCCCATCTTCATGTCAGCAATGCTCCATGGAGTATTTTTTCTTCTTTTTTTCTTTTCTTTTAGGTGCGCCTGTTAGGAGTGGTCTCTCAAAGTCAACCAATTCTGGTAATCATGGAGCTGATGACGCGAGGAGACTTGAAAAGCTATTTGAGATCCCTGAGGTCCGAAGCTGAGGTTAGTATTGAAGCTCATTAAAAAAATTTTTTACCTTCATTAAACCAAGATTCATATATTATGTAATTAAATCAAAATCGGACTGTTATTTTGTATAATTTGAGGATGTCATTTCATACATCTAATAGTGAAGCAGAGAACATCACTAGGTTGGTGATACTGACATCGCAAATCAAGTTTTGAGCAAGCTAACATACGTCCTGAGCATTTTATCTCGCTTCGTTTTAAATTCATTTGGATATTTTTAGACCAAAACTCTTCCCTTCGTTTCCTTATACATCCCTTCCACCAATCTAACTTCTGATTCCGGCACTGCCATCCATCTCAGTGTCACCATCACCTTTTCTCTTGGGACAGTGTCGTGGGTCTTCTCTAAGTCCACAAATCCCAATGCCATTTCACCTTGCACCGCCAACCTCTTCTCCACCAGCTGTCCCAGTATGAACATCCCATCTGTCATTCCCCTACCCTTTCTAAACTCCTGCTGCTCTTCACCCATCTCCATCTCCATCTCCACACTCTTCCTTATCCTTCCATCCAGAATCCTCTCCAGCACCTTAATGACATGACTTCAGAGCATAAAGCCCCTGTACTTCCCCAAATCTTGAACATCTCCCTTCCCCTTCCATGTTGGCACAATTAACCCTGTCCTCCACTCCTTCAGAATTGAAGAGTCTCTCATACATACATACATTCAACAGCCTCTTCATCCAACTGACTCGGACTTCTCCCGCTACAATTTTCATCTCTGAACACACATCATCAATGCCTGACACTCTTCCCTTCTTCATTGTCTTCAATGCTGTCCACACCTTCTTCTCCATGATATAACTCCGTCGCTCCAGCTCGCTGTTGCTCCAATCAGCCATTATAAGGCTTGCCATGGTAATGTGAAAAATTTCTGACGATATACCAAATACTCAACAGCTCAGTGGGTTGTCACTGTGTCATTGACGAGGTCCTTGGGTTAGAGACCCGGGTTGAGTCAGAATTTTTTCACACTAGCCCCATGCAGGAATTTATTCCTGTTTGTTAAATATATGTATATATATATATAATTATATATATATATATATATATATATATATATATATACACACACACACACACACACACACAGACGGCATTTAATATGGAATTTTTTTTTTCTTGACTTGGGTTTACTTTCTGAACTCAGTACATCAATCTGGTGAGTTTCTTTTACCCTTTGGTGATGTCTTTGTTGAAAGAACCATGTCACTGATTGTCTTTCGCAGCAAGAAGTCAATAACAGGATTATATCACAGGTGGCGTGACAAAATGTAAGGACAGGTACATTTGACGATTGGCTTCACAATCGGGTATATAAGGGTTGTTGCGTTCTGTATTCGTGGAAAACAACTGCTGCACGTCTACAAAAGTTATTGCCGCTTCCTCTGGAGATGGTCCGTCAACTTGACAATGCTGTTTGTCATGGAGTGGTGGCTTTACGAAATTCTGGCATGAAACAGCGTGCTATTGCTCGGCAGTATGGCATCACTCAAGGTCAGGTGTCAAAGATCCTGAAACGAAATGCTCAGAGGGGTGTCCCTACTCCAATAACGAGGCCAGGACGTCCACGCAGAACCACAAGGCGAGATGATCGCCAGCTGCACCGGTTAGTCTGCAATGGCCGTACCAAGTCAGCTAATCGGCTTAGGGCTGAGTGGCAGCAACTGACAAATGTGCCTGTATCCAGAAGGCTAGTCCACCAACGACTGATTCAAGCAGGCTATCTTGCCAGGCGTCCCCTAAGAAAGCCACTCCTGACCAGACAACACCACCAGCGCCGATTGCAGTGGGCCAGAGAGCACCGTCAATGGCAGCCAGGACACTGGAATCACGTGATCTTCAGTGACGAGTCTAGATTTCTGGTCTATCGTCAAGATGGCCGCGTCCGAGTGTGCAGACAAGTGCATGAAGCCTACAACAAAGATTGTATAGTGCCAAGAGTCCAAGCTGGAGGTGGTGGGGTGACCGTTTGGGCTGCTTTTCATGCAGGGGGCAAAACTGACCTGGTTGTTCTGAATGGAACTGATCTGATTTCATGATCAGAACCAGTTCAAGTACAGGGTCATTCTGGAAGAAACATTGCTTCCATTTGCTCGTGCAGCCTTTCGAGGAAACTTTGTCTTCCAAGATGACAATGCACGGCCTCATCGTGCTCGCATGATCCAACATTTTCTTGCTGACCGTGGTGTAGAGCATATGGGGTGGCCTGCCATGTCCCCGGATATGAATCCGATAGAGAACTTGTGGGCAGAATTAACGCGTCAAATCGACAACTTGGACCAGCAGCCTACCTCTGTGCGTGAATTGCAGCAGGCTATTGTCACTGCATGGCAAGCGATTCCTGTCCATACCTTGGCAAATCTCGTGAACAGCATGCCTCGACGTGTACGTGCTCTCCTGAATGCTCGTGGGGGTTACACAAAGTACTGAACTGTAATTTTACTGTCCGTAATCCCAGTCATAATTTAGCTTTTGTTTTTGTTGAGAAAAAAAATTGGCTAATGTGCAAAATAAAGAGATACTTCTGGAAAACGTTCAGAAGTTTAACACAGTACTGTCCGTGAATTGAGTTCGATATCAGTTTATATCACTTTCAAGGATCAATTTATTTGCTTTGAAATGTCAAATGTGGTTGTTGTTTCTTTTAAAGGTCACATTAACAAAATCTAGAATAATTTCAACATAATTCCAATGAACTTTTGGTTCTAAGTCATCTTGAAAAGTAAGTTCACCCCCACAAAAAAAATATTCCATATTAAATGCCAAGTCTGTGTATGTATACAATTTTAATCGAGCTGTACATATATTAGATTTTTTTTTTTTTTTTTTTTTTTTTAAAGAAAGAAGGTGCTTCCAAACAGAAAATAAATCTACCAGGTACCTTTGCTTGTGTAATATTACACATTGAAAAGTTAAACATAACTGAGATGTTTGCTTTTCCCAGCTATATCTGGCACATGTTTATTTCGGCAATAATTCAAAATATAGTGGTTAGTCTGCAGTCTGCCATCCGCTGTGTGCTTTTAATATATAATCAAACATGTACTATCCATAATTAGACTGCTTTTTCCGATTGTTTATCCGATATTGTTAATTTGCCCAGTCACAACTTCAATAATTCTCACTCTCACTACCGCTCCTCCCATCCAGTCTCCATTCTGATAGTGTACCCATATATCCTGTAGCGTATCAAGAGTATAGGATAGACAGCGCCACATTGGGTGCAGCTTGTTGTGTATAAAATTTAGGGTTGTTACAGTAATGTCATCAATTAAATTAGGAAGTAATTATATTAGATCATTGAATGAGTAGGTAAGTTTAGCATAAGCCTCAGTGAATAATAAAGATTAATTGTTGATAACATTATCCTGGGGACCAAAAGTTTGATCTGGGAATCGGTTCAATTGAACCATTAGAGATGGGATTATGTGAACCAATTATGTTTAACAGCAATAATGTTACATTGAAACCATGTTAGCGCTAGAACAAAGAGTGATGAAACTGCTCGGGTGAGCCAGAGACCAAAGGCTGTTCGTATGTTAGCTGTTGCAAAGCAATCTGATTGCTTAGACCGAGATGTGTTCTTGAATGTGAAATACAGATGGAGGAGTGCTGCTCACATATGACCTGAGCTCTATAAAGAGTAAGAATCTGGCTCGATATAAAATACTTTCTGGCTCTGAAGAGAAGGCCATGCTTCCTGGCAGCCTTTCGAGAAATAGTGGTAACTAGCCGAAACCCGTGGAACATCCACGGAAGGGAGGATGTGGTGTATGGATAGAGTGTACCATTATGGATGGCATAGGGGATTTGCTTGTCCGAGTAAGAGTTAGGAAGAAAGATGAGAATGAAGAGTGCATATATGAACAACGATCGCCGACACCGGCACAAATGCATGCTCTGGATTGTCCACTCAGTGGACGGCTTGCTTTCGCCTTCGCCTGTCCAATCAGCGGACGGCTTGCTTTCGCCTTCGCCTGTCCAATCAGCGGACGGCTTGCTTCGCCTTCGCCCAGGAGATGCCAATAAGATGGCGTCGTAAGATGGCGTCGTATCGGCAGTTAATCGGATGCTTTTGGGCCCCAACGTCGGCTAATTCAGATTTTTCGAGTATGGCTGTACGTGATAAACAAAGAGCACGGTTCGTAGATCGTAAATCCATTAGTGCCGTAGGCATCGGGTCACTGGGTGCGGCGTAAAAGGGATAACAAAGTCGAGTCCTTACGCTATTATTATATAGATATGAGGCTTCCAGGAAAGAACAGAAGAAACCTCGACAGCTAACCTTGCAATGGCCAAGGATTGGTTGAATTGTTTGCCAGACATTTCAGGAGGAGGAACATTGATGTTGGCTTGCTCGAGATGACCAATGTATCTTTGTTTGGTTGAAAGGAACCAGGTTACCTGATCCCAACTTCAAGATTGAATCCCAGCAGCAAGTCGCTGGGAAGAAACTGCCTGAGATTTGTAGCATGTTTTAAGAATTATGTGCCATTTAAACTGGAATGAAACATTTACACTAGAATATAAACTAGAACGACACTCTTCAACATCACGACGTTGACCGATATGCCTCCGCCAATATTGTTACAACATTATAATACTTGTACCAAGTTTGATTGAAATCCATTCAGCTGTTCTCAAGTTATCACATATTTACCTGACATGGCCTCTGACCTTTGACCTTGGGACCCCAAAATCTAATCAGTTAATCTTTACATCATTATACATACCTGTACCAAGTTTGAATTCGATCACTTCAGCTGTTCTCAAGTTATCATGGCAACAAAAACCTATCACAGACTCACGGACGGACAGTCGGACAGACAACCTAAAAACATAATCCCACCGGCGACTTCTTCGACGGAGGCACAACTAAAGCGTTAATAAAAAACGATACCCTGCGCAGTGTTCAAGTATATACTTCAATTGTAATAAAATAATGATTTTAAAGATCCTAAAAAGAGAAATCTGGAAGATTAGTGCTATTAATCAGTCGTATGCACCACCCTATGGAAATGTCTGATAAACTAGAGGTTCTTGGAAGTTTTATGAAGGCGACTTTTGTTCCAGTGTTATAATGTTGATTATTCAAAAAATAATCAAAAAATAATAATAATAAATTCAAAAAAAGGTTTAAAGACGTTAAAAAACATAAAAATAAATTTATTCCGCTGTTTTACGCAGTGTCCATCACACCACCCTATCTGACACGTTACATTAGTTATTCATGTCTGTTGTTTGTGCCCTTTATAACGTCCTTAAAAACAGTAAGTTTCCTGTTTGGAATGATTTACCGTTTTGTTTGACTGTCAGACAAGCAGGCAGAGTAAAATAAATTATCTCACTCCTCTCTGCGCACGTGCGATCACATTTTAGAATCACCCTGCCCGTGACACACAGGGATGACCGTTTATAGTCAGGATTTGAACACAGGTGAGACTACTCAGAGGCGAGCATGCTTCTCTCGGCCATCCTTCTGGCCCTCACTGTGATTATGCATACATTTTGAGAGACAACTGTGCAGGTATCATAAAGTGAGATGATTTATAAAAGGTCACTTAAACAGCTGGGTGACCCACTCATTTGTCCCTAGGACTTGGAACAAGTTCTGTTGATACAGGCAAAAGGAAGACAAACAAAAGGACAGATAATCAGATATTACTGCCATTTCTAAAGATTACCTTTTAAGACTTTAAGTCCTCATTCTGAAGAGGAACAAATAGATTTGAAGCTTAAGCAAAGACGACCTTTTGTGCAGCTTTTACAACATGCAAGGGTGACAAGCATACAGCACACACACACCCACCTCTGAGCTGTCTAACTGGGGTTCGAAATCAGACACAGCTATAAATTGCAAACTCAGCTATAAATGGTGAAGAATCACTTCGAAAATTTAGACATTCTTGTATCCGGATCCGTATCTTCACCAAAACTGAATCGATTAGTCCTCGTCACAAACCCAACCGGTCCACCAAGTTTCGTCCGAATCTTTCCATAACTTTTTGAGATACCGTGTTCACAGACAAATAGACCGACAGGGGTGAAAACATAACTTCCATAAGGTGGCAGAGGCAATAAAGGTTTAACGAGGTTTGGGGGTATATAAATAAATTAATTCTGGGTTTTACCGCAGTTTTACCCAGCAGCTATTACAGCACCCTATATAACATGTTACATTAGTTCTTCATGCCAGTTGTATGTGTCCATTACGATGTCATTAAAAACAGTAAGGTTTCTGTTTGGAATGATTTTAAATTTTGTTTGACTGCCAGGCAGACAGACAGAGTAAAATAAAATTATACCATTCCTCTGCTCATGTGCGATCGGGACAAATACAAAAAAGAAGGCAAAAAGGGCAAACTTGTCTTCCGATTCATGTTCCTCGATCATAAACTCACGATCATAAACTGATAAGACAGCCAGACAGATGGACATGCACCAATTGCTTAACCGTGCTTTTCGCTTCGCGTGCGTGGGGAAAACATTCACCTTAAACATGTAGGTGAATCTTTGGTTTGCCAAAGTTTTAACATAAACCACACTTGTTAAAGTTAATGAAACATCTTTTCAATAACTTTTTTTTTAAACCAACACATGCAGAGGTACACGTAATATGAGTTTCCATAAGGCCCTTCAAGCTTACACAATGGTTGCCAACCTATGGTTGTTTGTCCATGCTCTATCCTCTTTAAATGCTGAACATCAAGCAAGGTACCAGCATGTACCATTTTACGTCTTTGGTTCGAACTGTCGACCTCCAGACTGAGTCATTTCTTTTTAAATTGCATATACAGCAATTGCACCGACCATTGAAGGTACTTGGTGGATGGAATTTGAACACAATATTCATTCTGTTTACCAATATAATTAACATTTAGAGCTGTGTGTTTATTTGTTTTTTAAAACTGGGTTTGTTATGTTACAACAATAAGCCCTTTTTATGCCTAGAATACAAGAAATACAAAGCATTTCGATGAGCACAAATATTTTTTGTTGACATCTTTGTTTCTCACATTGTAATAAATTATTCTTCCCATGTATCTATTAAGATATATTTGAATGTATCTTCATAAGGAGTTTCATTAAAAGTGTCGGTTACAACTTTTGCAGGAAAAGCTTGACTCCCCTTCACCGAGCCTGCAAGAGATGCTGCAAATGGCTGGCGAGATTGCTGATGGAATGGCGTACCTCAATGCCAAGAAGTTTGTTCACAGAGATTTGGCAGCAAGGAACTGCATGGTGGCTGAGGATTATGCTGTGAAAATTGGCGGTGAGGACATCGTTTTCCTTCTTGGCCAATTAGTTGTATTTTGTAAAACAGCCATGAAGACCTGGAGGTTTTTTTTTTCTATGCTGTGTTCATGATATGGTGTTTGGCTCTTGCAGATTTTGGTATGACACGTGATATATATGAGACTGATTACTATCGAAAAGGTGGGAAAGGCTTGCTTCCAGTGCGGTGGATGTCCCCAGAGTCTCTGAAAGATGGTGTCTTCACAACGCACTCTGATGTCTGGTGAGTTGTGGACAAAACTCAAAGCAATAAATATTCAAGCATGAAGATTGAAGATTGAGTCTTTCATACATTGTCATTGTTTGTTTTTTTTGTCCGCCGCCCTGCAACAAGGTCGTAGACGGGCGACATTAAAATGAGCTCCATCCGACCGACCGATCATCCGTCCATGTACTTTGGCTACTTCACTATCATTACCTATAATAGGAAGCTAGACTTAATCGTGAAGGTTATGGTCGTTGTGTGTCAGTAGACAGGTAGAACAGTGGATGGAATCAACAAAACGTTTATCGAAGTATCCTAACTACCATGGGAAGCAAGGACAAGCTGACATGTTGGGCATGAACGCTTTGTTGGAGCAAATATGCAGAGCCTTTGTGGCTGATTGAGGATAAAGCAGGCCCTTGTCGTAATTATCAAATTGTATATCTCAAGTAGGCAATCCTGCTTGAAAATACCCTGTCTAAATATGAGCCATCTATGTCTTTCAATATACATTTAATTATGCTCTTTCGAGGTCTATGCTCTTTATTGGAAGATGAAGAAGAAGTTTTATAGGTTGAAATCAATTATACTAGTACACTGGTTAGTATAATGAGCCTGGTGTTGGTTTAGCGGTTAGGGTGCCGGCTTGGGATCCTGGTCTCGAATCCCGGTCGATTGCTGAATTAACGCCAGGGGGGTTGACTCAGCCTGTCATCCTTCCGAGGTCGGCAAATTGAGTACCAGCTTGCTGGGATGAATGATCACGGTGTGTACCCCGATTTAGAATAGGTACACCGTATCCCTGCGCATCCTAAGAGCGTGACCAAGGGTTGGCGTCAGGAAGGGCATCCGGCCATAAAAACATTGCCTCAAAGAGGGAACCATGATTGTCATGGGGCCCGCAAGGCTAACCCCTGCTCTAGCGGGGAAAATGGCCTTAAAACGATCATTCATTTTTCATTCATTCATTCATTCATTCACTGGTTAGTATAATAAGCCATCTATATATGCACATTGATTTCCAACGAATATTTATAACCCCATGCACATGAAGCAAAAGGCAGGGTTAAGCAATTGGTTCACTTTGTCTGTCTGTCTGCCTTCAAACATCATATTTATGAACAAGGACCAAATTGGTTTCAATTGAATGCCAATATTTTTAATACTAATCAGAACAAGTCAGGAGACGACGATGGTTCACGAGCGAGCGGTATTCAATGACAAAGGAGGGACTGTAACCGAAACAGGCCCGGACAGGCCAGGCCCGGAAATATCAAAACGAAGGTTACTGACCTTGAAATGAGATAGAAAAGAATGTATAATCAGTTATGAGGTTAGTTAGCTACACAATACCGACAATTCGGTGAAAAATGAAATGAAAAAATAAAATAAAAATAAAAAAAAATGAAAAATTGAGCTCCGTGGGGCTAGACACATGACATGGGCCTAACCAAATACCTAAACCCCTGTCAGATTCCACCAAACCCCTCTGAGAAGATGTAGCTTGAACTCGATTACCCCCTAAAAAGACATCTTTTTCGGGCATGGCTCCGCCCACAATGGGCGCAATACGCCCACTCTCGGCAGGACACAAAGCGATCATGATATCAACCTCCCACCCAAGTTTCATCAAGATCGGATGATATCATCGGGTAGTTATGCTGCGGACAGACAGACACACACACGCACACACAGACAGACACACACAAACACATGACGAATATAGTGGTCACTTGACAACTCGTGAACCAAAATCAGTAATTTATCAGTAATTAGCTCTGAATTCGTCCCGATCGCACATGCACAGAGAGTGAGTTTTTTTGTTTTACTCCGTCTGCCTGTCTGGCAGTCAAACAAAATTGAAAATCATTCCAAACAGGAAGCTGTTTTTTTTAAGGACGTCATAAAGGATACAAACAACAGGCACGAATAACTAATTTAACGTGTTAAATAAGGTTGTGTAAAAGACATTGCATCAATAGCGGTAAATTCTGAAAAAAAATAAAAAATTATACAACCTTTTAAATCTTTTTATTTCTCCAATTGAATTTTTTTTTTATGTTGAAGGCTCCAGTCACGGACTATATAGTTCTAATCGAGGCCAGGTCTTAAATAAAAGAACTGCATTGATGGAAAAGTGAAGAAAAAGTGAACAAGTACAGATACATTCAAAGTACACCACCCCCATGCCAAATAATTAAATATCCTCCAGCGCGGCATTGCCAGGGCTCCCCTGGCGCCCGGCAATACCACCGTGCAGCTCACTGAGACTGTATTGGGAAGGAGAGGTGTGCAATAATTGATTGATTAATTGCATCATTAAAATCAATAAAAAATTGTCATAAATTTTTTTTTTTTAGCAATTGGCTAATGGCATAACTAAACCATGAGTGCTTCATCTGAAGATGTAACTTTTCTAAATTAAATGAAATGATTAATTAAAAATGTAAAAAAACTAATGTATTAATCAATAAATAATGAATCGATTAATTGATTAATCAATAAATCAAAATACCCTTTATAGCCACATCACTTGGTCATCGTCATGTCCAAATATCAGCTTCCTAGCTCAAAAGGTGCCTGACATATTGCCCAGATGATAAAGAAAAGAAATAAATGATTAATAATGAAAATAAATAAATAATAATCATAAAAAAAATTAATCAATTGACTAATATAACACATAAACCACCACCATTTCATCCGAATCTGCAACTTAAAAAAAAATTGACATTCATTGAATAATTAATCGATTAATTGATGAATCAATAAATCAAAAATAGCCTTTGCAGCCAAATCACCTGGTCATTGGCATGTCCAAATATCAGCTTCCTAACTCAAAAGGTGCCTGAGATAATGGTCAGAAGAGAAAGGAAATGTATAAGTACTTAATTAATCGCGAATAATTAAATAACTAATCAATTAATTGATTAATCAAAAAACAAAAAAATCCGTTTTTGACAAAGTACTTGCTCATTATTGTGCCGAAATTTCAGCTTCCTAGCTCAAAGGATGGCTGAGATATCGCCCGGACAAACAAACAAAGAAGAAAGAAAACAACCAGAGTGAAAACTGAGTACTCCCTTTCAGCGTGCGTCATTGCCGAGCCCCCTTCGGTGCCCGGTAATGACGATTTGCAGCGCCTGGAGATGGCATAGGAAAGGTGCGGTGTACAATAGTCTAAGAGTTTTTGAGGTAAAGAGAATGTAAAGGTGAGGAGTGAAAATGAGTAAGAAAAGTGTGTGATGTTTCTTTGAAAGAGAGATTAAAGCTAGCCCAGTAGCTACTGTATAGCTTGAGTGAGACAGAAAGTGAGACCAGCAATCCAGACAAGGAGAGTGCAAGATGGTTCCAGGCACCAATTTAACGCTTTCGTTTAGCAGTACTTGGACAAAATATTACGGCACTTTACATCATCTCGACCAATCAAATTTGCTGCTCTCAAACCCCACCATGTCCTTTTTCCTCAAGACTGTGTGGGGTAAAGTGTTCTATGAACTCTCCAGTTAATCTTTTCATGATCAGATCATTTTTCCTTCTAAGAAATGTACAATACAGGTATTGTATAATCCTAACTGAATGTCATCTGCTGGTGCAGGTCATTCGGCATGGTCCTGTGGGAGATTGCGACATTGGCAGAGCAGCCATATCAGGGAATGTCCAATGAGCAGGTGCTTAAGTTTGTTATGGATGGAGGCCTGCTGGAAAAGCCTACGAGTTGTCCTCAGAGGCTGTAAGTACAACTTGAATAACTATATTCAGTATAGTTGCTTTTCACATAAATAGAAACACTTTAGCCTATTTACCTTAAGCAAATGTTCAATATGTAGTGTTTATAGACCATAACTCTGATAAGAGATACTCTTTCATTCCAGTTTTTTAAATTTGTGTATTCACAAAAGATATCAGACAAGCATTGGGATCAGTTTGCCATTGTTTGACAATATAATTACCTCCGCCACCTAAAGTGGATGGCAGTTATGTTTTCCACCTGTCTGTCTGTTTGAGAACAGGATATCTCAAAAAGTTGTCGACAGATTTGGCCGAAACTTTGTGGACAGGTTAGGTTAGGTGTTTGACCAGGAAGAATTGAGTCATTTTTGGTGGAGATTCCAAAAAAGAGTGATTGGGCTAAAACCGATAAAAAGCATAATATCTCAAAAGGTTATGGAGGATTCTGATGAAACTTGGTGGACAGGTTCGGTGTAAGACAAGATTGAATCGTTTCGATTTTGGTGAACATCTGAATGCAGATCCGGATTTGGGAATTTTTAAATTGTTTAAGTATTTCTTCACCATTGTGTGATAGGGCCAAAAACAACATATGCAATCATATTTTAACAATTTGTGGACCGATTATGACAAAACTGGGTGAATCCGTTGGGTAGATTACAAGAACAAGCCAAGTTGGGTAGATGACCAAAACTACATTTTGGTCCATGTCCTCATCCAGATCCGGCCCATCAATCGGATACAAAACATCAACTGTTCAGCCTAGCGGAGGTATGCGCTCTACCAAGTGCCATTCTAATTTATATTATGCAGTCACCCTTTATGCCGAGCAATTATGGCAGAATTAGACAAGTGACTACATAGTTGAAGATTAATGGATTCTTTTTTTCATGTGGTTTTCATTGTCTCAGTCTTGAATATTAGCTGTTTACTTTTTAAGTTTGTCTTTTAAGTACGTTCACATTGTGAGCTGTAACTGATCAGCCAATCACCCCAACATATACAAAAAGCACACACACACACACACACACACACACACACACACACACACACACACACACACACACACACACACACACACACACACACACACACACACACAGAGACCTGGTATGTTTCCGTTCCATCTCCTGAAACCCACCCACGTGTGGAGATAGCACTCTACAACAGCAACTTTCACGTGCGTACCCTGCCCTACCCTAACACACTTACACACATATGTGCACACACTCGTATATACACACATACACAAATGTGGATACTTTGAGACCTGGAAGGGCTCTGTTCCATCTTCTGAAACCCTCATATGGAGATAACGACCAATAGCTCATACACACTACATCAAACACACACACACACACACACACACACACACACACACACACACACACACACACCACATCAACTTGGCAAAATTGTCTCAGTCTTGAAGTTGTTTCTCATTCCGCTTCTTTTTCCTCCCCAAAAAATCCTGTCCTTTCTGCTTCTTCAACGTTATCCTATTTCCTCTCCTCACTTAAAAAAAAAAAATTAAAATCAATTTTTCTTTGCAAAAGACAATATATTTTGTGCCTTCTACCGATGCTTCCCGTACCTCATTCCTTATCTCTCCCTTTTCTCAATATCTTCAAACTGAATCTTTATTGAAGGAAATGCTTCTTCCTTTAAAAGTTTTTTAAAACATTTTATATCGCTTCACTTTCCTTATTTCTCCATCATGAGTACCCCACAAGTCTGCTCCTCTTCTTCTGCTCCAATCGGTTCATCTGACCATCTGCTTGTTAAAGTGGACATCTCTCTGGCCATTCTCAGAGAATCTCCTCAGCGTTGACGAGTTTGGCTTTTCACTCAGGCCAACTGGCACGGTCTTCAAGCAGCCATCAATCATCTGGACTGGTCTCCCATCTCTACTGCCTCTGACATCAACTCATCCTGGGAATTCTTCTAAAGTAAACTGCTCTCTCTCATGCACAGATTTATCCCATCTCATCTTCAGTTGTCATACCCTTCCTCCCTTCCATGGTACACTGGAGCTTGTCGTGAGGCAGTTGCCCTGAAATAACCTGCTTTCGCCTCCTGGAAGGCAAATCCAACGGTAGGAAATCTCATTTCCTTTCACAAAGCCCGGAACAAGTGCGTGTCCACCCTCAGGAGATAGTCAGGGCCCTTAGGGATATTTTGGTTCAAATTCTTCCAAAAGCATCAAATTTGGCGCAGATGTTGCCCATGCCATACTCTTTCGATTTTTGACGGGCGCCAAGGGCGGTATGATCCGGGGACCATACCGGTCCATCCCGCCATGTCACCTGACCTATGACGTCATAATTAGGATATGCATCCAATCACATGGCGTACTACAAGTGGTCAAAGTTCAAAATGAATCGATCGAAAAATGAAGGCAGGGATCCATTTTTAAGGTTTTCATAAAATCCAATATGGCCGCCAGGTCACAAGACCTATGACGTCATATTTATGACATGTATACAATCATGTATACATGAACCCGGATCATGATCGCACAAAAATTAAACACAAGGATATGGCATACAGTTCATAAAACATCAAAATCCATACCTTTGTAATTAGACTGATGAACTGCATATGCCTGAAAATTAGGAAATAGACATGTAAATATTTCCTCTAATTGTCAAAAATAAGGTCAGAGTTCGATTACCCAACCCAGAAACATAAAATGGTGAACC
Organism: Myxine glutinosa; assembly: GCF_964187855.1. Lineage (NCBI taxonomy): Eukaryota > Metazoa > Chordata > Myxini > Myxiniformes > Myxinidae > Myxine > Myxine glutinosa. Next base: position 223,375,210 of record NC_136262.1, on the reverse strand, counting down.
TCGCGTAAATCTTGACAAAAAACTCAAAAACCGACATGTTTGACTCAAAAATGACCTTTAAGATGACCTTGAGGGTTGACCTTGACCTCGAATCATCAAAATAACATCATAATTGGATTCCTCGACGTCGAAAGCCCCTGAAAAGTGGTATCATACATGATTCCAACCCTTTTGGTTATTTAACTGATTTTCCTCTAATCCGGGTGGTGGCCATTTAGTATTTCGCCAATATGGGGCCCCCGGGTGGGGGGGGGGGCGCCCGTCTTGGCGCCCGTCAAAAATCGAAAGAGTATGGCATGGGCAACATCTGGGCCAAATTTGGTGCTTTTGGAAGAATTTGAACCAAACGGCCCAAAATATCCCTAAGGGCCCTGACTAAGAGCCAGGAAACAATGTCTCTCCACTCTCAAGATTGAACTCTCAAACCTGTCTCCCTCTTCCAAATCCTGGTAGTGTCTGGTCAAATCTGTTTTTGGTGTTTGTTCCCACTCCATCCCCTCCCTTACCTCAAACGGCTTCCACAGCTGAATCCGCACGTGAAAAAGCTGAATGCCTCAACTCTGTGTTTGCCTCAAAATCTTGTGTACCAAGCCCATCCCTCTCTGTACCCACCATACCCAGTCATACCCAGCTGCTCCTGGACTCTGTGTCCTCTCCTGACAAGGTGACGTTTCTGTCAATCCGAGACTGATTCTGCAACTGGACCAGACGGTATCAGCCCACGGGTCCTAAAATCCTGCTCTGCCGCTCTTTCACATACTCTCTCAATTCTCTTCACCCTCTCTTTTGCTCAAGGCCATCTGCCATCAGCTCGGAAATCAGCCAAAATTACCGCTTTACACAAAAAGGTGCAAAAATAGATCCTTACAACTACAGACCAATCAGCCTTCTCCCAATTATCAGCAGTCATGGAATCCATCATTGCCACTCTGTCATAAAGCCCAGATCGGTGGAGTGTTGCAGTGATGGTTGTCCTTCTGGAAGTTTCTCCCATCTCCACACAGGATCTCTGGAGCTCACCCAGAGTGACCATCGGGTTCTTGGTCACCTCTCTTACCAAGGCCCTTATCCCCCGATTGCTCAGTTTGGCCAGGCGGCCAGCTCTAGGAAGACCTGGTTATTTCAAACTTCTTCCATTTAAGAATTATGGAGGCCACTGTGCTCTTGGGAACCTTCAATGCAGCAGAGATTTTTTTTGTAGGCTTCCCCAGATCTGTGCCTCGCCACAATCCTGTCTCTGAGCTCTGCAGGCAGTTCCTTCGACCTCATGGCCTGGTTTTTGCTCTGATATGCATTGTCAGCTGTGAGACCTTATATAGAAAGGTGTGCCTTGCCAAATCATGTCCAATCAATTGAATTTACCACAGGTGGACTCCAATCAAGATGTAGAAACATCTCAAAGATGATCAAGAGAAATGGGAGGCACCTGAGCAAAATTTAAAGTGTCATAGCAAAGGGTCTGAATACTTATGTCAATGTGATATTTCAGTTTTTTATTTTTAATAAATTTGCAAAACTTTCTAAAATCCTGTTTTCTCTTTCATTATGGGGTATTGAGTGTAGATTGATGAGGGATAAAATGAATTTAAACGATTTCAGCATAAGGCTGCAACATAACAAAATGTAAAAAAAGTGAAAGGGTCTTAATACTTTCTGAATGCACTGTATGTCCCTCTCTCAGCATCACTCCACTCCATGCCCCTCTTTCTGAATTACCCCTCACCCCAACGTTTTAAAGCTTCCCCTCACCCTGCCCCCTCAAATCCCCCCTGGTTCCACCCCCTCTCAGCTTTTCCCTCGTTCCACCCCTCTCAGCTGCTTCCTCGTCCCACACCCTCCTATCTGACTCTTCCCCCCCCAATCCCACACCATGACAGCCTCCCCCCCATCCTACACCCTCCCAACACATCCTCCCCTGTAACTCACTGTGTGGACCTCAAACATCTGAGGCCCCTGCTCCAACCTGACATATCTCTCAATTCAGGCTGCTGGTGATACACTGCACGTAACGTGTTTAACAGAATCCTTCCTCCCACAGGAGGTCAAAGCCCTTAGTGTCTCTCCCCGGTTATTGTCTCCTCCAATTTGATCTGTTCAGTGTTCTCGCTCTTCCTCGTGCATTTTGCATTTGACATTGTATACAAAAAAAACATTTTCAACAATGAAATCTTGAAGCAATTTACAAAGCCGTGGATGGTTGAATTATTTGTTTGTGGTGCTAATAACATTGGTCAGAGCTGAAGTTAATCAAAATACAGACTTCCTCTTATCTTGCAGTCTCTTATCAAAAGCCTGAATTAAATATCCTTGATTTAAAGAACTGTAAAGATAAATGCCCTTATCATTTTTCTGATTAGTTAACAAGCACATCCTGTATTTGGATTCACACGGAATAGACTTTTTTGAGCCGATTGATGCTTCATTTGGAAGTCATATCTTGTGTATATACATGTGCCTCTTTCAGGGAACAGTTTATTCACCTCTGCTGGCAGTACAACCCCAGGCTCAGACCTACCTTCCTTGAGATATTGGATAGCCTTGTGGACGATCTTCACCCGAGTTTCCAAGAGGTTTCGTTCTACCACAGTGATGAAAATCGTGCAGCCAACCGTGAACCTTTTGACCTCGAAGACCTGGAGAGTTATCCATTGGACTCTCCACCACTCAAAACATCACCTGGTATGAACAAGGCCAGTAGATATTGCAATTTTGCCGCTTCAGCATCCCCATCTGACATTGATCTGCCACTTAGAACACATGATACAGCAGAATTATCCTCAAACAGCCCTAACTCACTGGGGTGCCATTCTGAAGGAGCTGCAGCATTGCCCAGACTTGCAAGACCCCTGGTACCAGACGGATCAGAGTTGAGTACAATGGCAGCACGTCGGCGTACTGTCGAGCCATATGCTCGCATCGATGCTTCGTTGGTGGCTGCTGCTTCAGTCGGGGCTTCCTCCGCTTCTTCACTACCTTCTGCATCGGAGTCCAAAGCCCTAGGCAACAAGGTGTTGTCTTATGCTCATATGAATGGTGGCCGTAAGGATGGTCGGACTGTACCACTGCCACAGTCAATGTCATGCTAGTCCCATGGCTGTGTACCTAGAGTCATAACCTCTGCTCAAAATATCTCATCAGCAACCAAATCCAAGGAACCTTTCTAATAGGTGGACCACATTTTTCGGTTTCAGGTACACATATGCAACAAGGCAGGCCTTCTTGCCTCATCCGTTTCTTGTTTCAAGGAAACGAACGCCAATACGATGAACGCGTATTTGGTGGAATACATAAGATCAAGTCAAGACCAAAATACTTTGAAGTTTGTAAGATATACCATGCCATGATCATGCACAGGGCGAATACAGTAGCGGTAAGAATGCAGTTTCTTCGGGTGATGCGGATTAAGCTAAATGTCTAATGTAAGAGTATAAGACTGTCATTTGCGTGAACACATCTATGATCACAGTAAAGCTGTTATGATAGAAAAGGTTTCCTTTGCACATCTAAAGTAGAGGCCTTTTCACTCTATAAGACCTTGCACATGACCCTGTGAAGGCACATCAACTCAAGCATATTTCAAGCTGAGAAATCCCACCCTCCTAACATATTTATGATGTCTGCACTTATTTATGCATCACATTTTGTATTTCCTCATGCTTTATGTAATAATATACAATAACAAAGCACTTTCTCATCAGTGCTTTAGAACAGTTTCCCTTAACTTTTACAAAAAAAAAAACAACCCCCAAAGCACATTAATCAACCTATAACAGAAAACAATTTTTTTTACAGCGTTGAGATCTGCTGAATTGGATGTATGAAAGATAATAACAACGGTGTACGAGGGAGTGAATAATATCCCATATAGGTGCTTGTCGATAACTTTTAAGAGAAATGCGGCTTGTAGCTTTTGATTGGTGAACCGATTCAGTGACCCAATATGAAAAGTCTTTAAATTTCAGGTCAATCAGATAGAAATTGATGATTTTATGCAACCTTGACCTTTGACCTTTTGATCTATTTAAAAAAACAATCAGCTTCTAGCTTTTGATTGATGAACCGATTCAGTGACCCAATATGAAAATTCTTAAAATTACAGGTCAATAGGATGAAAATTGATGATTTTATGTGACGCTGACATTTTGACAAAATTATGACATTCTTCTTCTCCATATTCTCATAATCAAGCTTTGTTGAAAATTTGATGACAAAAACTAAAATGGTAAAAAAAAGTTACGGCCTGCGGATGGACACACACACACACACACACACACACACACACACACACACACACACACACACACACACACACACAATTGCAAAATCCCGTCCCCTGCTGTGTAGGGGTGGACTAGTAATAATGTAAATGAAAGTATTTCAAACCAGAAAAGAAACAAATGTTGTTGGGAGATGTGGTGGATCCATGGACACAATCAACCAGGACACTCTACCTAAACAAATATCATTTCAGTCACCTCTATTCGCACCATTTCTCAGAGGGTTATTTGGGTCGGGCACACACGGTCTGTACATTTCCTATTGAAGGTATACACGTATGACATGAGCACCATTTTTGACAGTTTCTCAGTCGGTTGTGCCTATGGTTCCACCACACAATCTGAACACAAAATGAAATTTTTTTTGGTTGTTTTTGTTTAAAGGTTCATTGTTGAGCATCATTGATTTCTTGACCTTGAATATTCCAGGTGTTTACAGATCTTGGTGGTCTTGTGAGATCTAGGGGCCAACTGAAGTCTTTACTCATGCCAGGAAATGACCCAGAGTAACAGCACAAATGTCCTCTTTTATACACTGTGGAATTTTGAACATAAAGAAGAAGTGCAAGAATGTGGAACATTCAAACATGTAAACTGACAGCTAAGTTGTAAGAATACTACCAATGTAATGCTATCCTGCTGTCTCTTATAATGATTAAAGTATGAATAAATAATTTTGATTAATAACATAATCTTATTGAGACAACTAAGTGGCAATTAAGGTTTCTTTGTAGACAAAGGGTAGAACATGTCCAAATAACGAGGCAAGTCATCGAAAGCAGGAAGACATGCGACAGACAAACAAACTCGGTTTAGAAGAGTAGAAAAGATCATACAATATAGAAGGTGTTCGACAAGCACATGAGTGCAGCTGAGGATTGATGAAGGAAATAGATTGATTGCACCCATATGTGAGTGGGACTGTATGGAAAGTTTGGATTGTGATAGGATCTCTTTAGGACAGTCCATCGGTAGAGGAGGAGGCCTGAGACCTGGCAGCATTATTCTTTAGAGATAAGGAACTATTGCACACAGAAGTTTTCTGCAAAATGGTTCATTGGGTGGTGGAAAGATTGTGTGAATCAAGAAAATAATTGGACATCAGACAATGCTTTGAGTAACATGACCTTCCATGGGTAGATAGAAGATGGTGTCCAATGAGGTAAAGTGCATTGCTTGCTTACATTGAAGATATTGGTCAACCAGATTTATTAACTGCATTCACCTCATGCCAGGTATTGAGATTCCATATGTAGAGACGTTTTTGAGCAGGACTAGGTTCCACAATTTGTCAAAGCACTGGATATGTTTCGTGAAAGTGCTCCGACTGCTGTTTGAGCGTCACAATGTGTCTTCATTCCTGAATCATTGGAAGAGGAAGATTCACTATTTCTGGGGACTAAAATCAAAGCCGAACTGATTGTTGATGACCAGGAAGTGGTAGAACGATAAAGGTTTTAGGTCCTTTGCTTTGAATGTGTTTTTAATAGTTTTACGGGGTTAATGCTGAATCCGTCTTATATTGGTGTGATGGTTGCAGCCTTCCATACAAATAGGTGTTCCACAAAGCAAGATTAATCGCATCAAACAAGCATGGTTTGAGGACCTAAGCTTTAATCATTTCAGGGCTAACAGCAATGGGGATGACGAGTATAATCTCAGGCAATCGTCTCATGGTTTAGAGACTTGGGCTGTGGAAAGGAAAGGAAAGTGGAGAGTGGAAGGAATTAGTTGGAGCCTGAGTTTTTGAAGCAAGAATTATCATGAATTATCTATGGTAGCTCCGTGTTTTGTGAGGGATGGCTCATGCATGCAGACAACTTTGCACAACAACATCGATCCGACAGTTCTGAAAAAAAATCACATGTTTAGTGTCATTACGTTTTATCTCCACTGTTGACAAACAAGTTTTTTATAATTAAATTGTTTTTTGGATAAGTTTGTGGGATCTTTAAAATATTTGTTTTACGAACATATGGCATCAGGTCATTTAATCTTTCTTCGGCATCTGCATTGAATGAATGAATGAATGATCGTTTTAAGGCCATTTTCCCCACTAGAGCGGGGGTTAGCCTTGCGGGCCCCATGACAATCATGGTTCCCTGTTTGAGGCAATGTTTTTGTGGCCGGATGCCCTTCCTGACGCCAACCCTTGGTCACGCTCTTACGATGCGCAGGGATACGGTGTACCTATTCTAAATCGGGGTACACACCGTGATCATTCATCCCAGCAAGCTGGTACTCAATTTGCCGACCTCGGAAGGATGACAGGCTGAGTCGACCCCCCTGGCGTTAATTCAGCGATCGACCGGGATTCGAACCCAGGATCCTCGGATCCCAAGCCGGCCCCCTAACCGCTAAGCCAACACCAGGCTTAACGACACCAGACAACACCAGGCATCTGCATTGCTTGTGAAATTAGGAATCTCATTCAAAGGGAGCTGGGATGTAGTTGGTCTTTGTCATAGAACCTACCTGCGCTGTTGTGAGGTGTTCAGGTTGCATTGCACATGCAACATGTATGTACTATGGCGAGTCCGCCAACTCGTCAAGATGACACAAAAAGCAAGAGCAGAGTCTTGAGTTAAGCTACAAAGTCCTTTTGACACTTTCCCCAAGGACATTGAGCAGAGCAGATAAAATAATTTGCTTTCTTGATTTTGTTGTGAATACTTTTCATCCTTTGTGGCTTCCACTTCATTATGTAAATAATGGATCGTCTCAAAACCAATGGGAATGTTGAAGGTTTCATAGCCAAATGTTGCATCAGATAGAACTGACTGACTTACAACAACAAAAAACATTAAATACCAAATGAAAGTGAAAATAATTTGCCATAGTTATTTATACAGTAGGCATAGTAAAACAACTAACATTAAGATGTACTTTAAAACATCCTACTAGTTTCTTTTAAGATGAACGCTTCCCCATTATCACGTGTTTATCCATATTTCGACAAATCGAGGTTCAACTGCAGAGAAACTTCAGGAGGAGGAAGCAGGATGTATGGCATGTTCTTTATCTTTACAAAAAAAAGGAGTTATCCTGAGATGTGATGAGATTTTCTTGAAATTTTTATCAGCTCTCATGATAAACAATAGGGGATCCATTTCAGCATTGCCTTCACAAAGCGATGTCTGCACTGCTTTTGTTTCTCATATCCTCTGTCTAGATAGCACCACACTAGAATCACTATTCCACATCGACCTCGGGCATGGTGAGGTTGACGTCCATCGGTCATTTCCTTCATCTTCTAGGTTATCTGAATGGAATGTTTCGTTGAAAATGCGAGCAGGGTAAGTAAAGTCTATGAAGTCATTTTGGTACAGGTGTTGTGTAAGATTTTGTTTTGTAGTGAAAGTTTTTGTTTCACGTCAATCGGTGTTTTCCTTAGATTATAAACTTTTCTACTTTATAATAGAGTATTCCGATTGTTTTTACATTGTTTTTTTTGTTGTTGTTCATTCACAAGAGAGGTTATAACTTCTTCTTGTTTTTTAGGGTAGGTGGTGTACAACAAGTTATTGCTGCTGACGTTCATTTGTTGTTAAATGTTGTTTTATTTTTTATACTTTAGCTAGTTTACATCGGTTTTATAGAATATATCTGTAGTGATGAGGTGTCTTTGGGTAATTTAACACGGCCTTGGTGATAACGAGGCGACTATATAATGTTTTACGAGCTGACTTCTTACACCTTTTCTTAATGCTGATAACTCAGGTTAACACGGATTTGCAAACAAATCGTACATTATCATTTTCCAAATGCAATCATCTGTATATTTTATCTGTTCATGTTTTTGAGCAAACTCAATATTTCTGAAAAACAATGCCTTGGGTGCTCACGGCTCATCATATGTCTGAAATGTTACATCCGTTTATTTGCATCTTCTTCGAAGCATGCCTCACCAGGACTCATTCTGGTTCTTATCTCTGTACAAACCATTCTCTTTTTTGAAGAAAATTAACAATTTTGCTCAAAGTATTTAAAACAAGATGAAGTTATTAAATGAGGTGGTGTACTCTGCCTGTCTGATTGCCTGCTTGGTAAATATGTTTGTACTGTATGCCTTGTTTTAAGTAAAGAAAAAAAAAGACAAAAATAAAGTCTCTGTTGGATTGTCTCAGGTGCAATTATATGTGATCAATTTGCAAAATGAACAATAAAATTTCAAGTTGTATAATTTGGAATGTAGTCTGTAGCGATACATTTGGTCCATCTTATGTGGAATGTGTCGAAGATTGTTCCGTAATAGGGGTCTGTGCTTCATTGCGTGCCCCTTGTATCATAGCACCATGTCTAAACAAGCTAAAGACTGGAAGTGATACACCGACTTGAATGTCAAACATTTCTACCCCCGTTAATTCACCCCAGATCCACTTTTCTGAAATACCGACTTCTTTCCTGGAAGTCCGAGCAGTGTCCATGTGTTTTTTTTTTTTTTAACCTCTCCCACCCCCTTCCCCCTCCCCTCCCATGCCTCCTCCCCCCAAGCCCTCTCCCTCCCACAGATCTCCCGATGTCCCTGCTCTCCATCTTGTTCTCCGCTCCCTTTATCATATGTTTTATGTGTCAGTTTGTGTTTTTTGTGATCAATGCTAGCTGGCTCTTACACGAGCCTCGATCTTGTATACAAAAAAAAAATAATCTCAGTGACTATAAGATGGAGACTTTTTATACTTTGTAATAGCTGAATTCCAAATTCCTGTCTTGTACTATTTGGGTGGTGGCATTGTGTATTTGGCGGTGACATTATATAACCCACTGCCCAATTGTGTCACTAAACGACGATGATGAGTTTGACTACCGTAATAACTTGTTTGACGTGAGGCCGCTGTATTAAGGAAAGAGCCCTTTGTTTTGTCTTCTTCATGGATTATGCCACTCATGTGCAAGTTTTGTTATCCACAATATCCAGAGATGAAAGGTGGAATGTGGAGATGCCAATACGCAAGGAAGAACAACCATTGTACTACCTCCAAAAGCTTTGGGTCGTAAGGCATTCTTGGGTACAGAGGAAATGTTTCACATGCTAGAGACTGCTCTATTCTGTCTGCACTTGCATTTTGAAGCCCACTTAGAAATCTGTGGTTCCTCCAGTAACGATTGGCAATATGTGTAGAGATACGAATCAAGAATCGAATCGTCCTTTAAAGGGAATGTTAGTCTTGGTGTCCCAAATGTTTTCACACTTAATTATAGAAGAAGAAGAAGAAGAAGAAGAACCACCTATAGAGACCATTTTTCCCCACAGAGCAGGGGTTGGCCTTTTTCGGGCACCGTGGTCCCCTTTTTGAAGCAATGTTCCTTTTTCGGGCACCGTGGTCCCTTATTTGAAGCAATGTTTTATGGCCGGATGCCCTTCCTGCCGCCAACCCTGTTAGTCACCTCTTGCCACACACAGGGAATTACTAGTGAGCTGGTACTCAATTTGCCGACCTCGGAAGGATGACAGGCTGAGTCAACCCCCCTGGCGTCAATTCAGCGATCGACCGGGATTCGAACCCAGGATCCTATGATCCCAAGCCGGCACCAAAACCGCTAAGCCAACACCAGACTGCTAACACTTAATTATAGGGAAAGAAAAATATTGTTTCTGCTTACAGGCCTTTGGATTCTAAAGAGGAGTTATTCATTCTATGCACAAACTTTAAACTGCATCATTCATTATAACTTGGATTTATAATTACTTTTGTTTTATCTTTCTGTGCTTTTTATATATTCCATTCCACATGGGTCCCTCAAGCAATGTACAAGAGGAGTATTGCAGCTGCAGCAGCAGCTGAGACTGGCATTCATGTTTATTTATTTTCCTCATTGTTTGAATTGCAACCTCTAGTTGAGGGACAATATACCCAGCGATGAATGATTTATGCTCTTCAATCATGCACCGGATTCATCTTTGCTTAATGATAATATTTGAATATATGTCGTCTTACAAGAAACTTCAATGCAGGAGGAGGGCATATGGCCCATCAAGCCCAAGCAATGGTTGCCAACATATGGCTGTTTGTCCATGTTCTATCATTTATGAAGCTGATCATCAAGCAAGAAAGCAGCACGTACCCTTTTAAATGATTTTGGTATGACTCGGCCAGGGTTTGAACCACCGACCTCCCAGACTCTGAGGGGTCGTTCTGAACCATTATGTCACCAAATGTGGTCGACTTGCTAGTTTGCTTAATTATTTTAAAAGTCTTACTAATAATAGATCCTTCTACCCCTTTTCACCAAATATCATGAAGCACTTTTGACTCGGACACATTATTTTGAATGCATGTTCAGATGTCATAGCTTTTGCTTCCTGTTCGGAAGAATAAGATTCTTTGAGCGCCAGTAGCCATATTGTATTTTTGGAGGGGAAATTACATCAGGTTATGTCGTGTTGGTGGGTGTGCTCACATGGTCAGCTGATGGTTCCTGTACGATGGGCCACATCTTCTTATAGACTATTCATGAGCCAATGAAAGTGCTGTTTACTCACAGAACCTTTGTGTCGTGTTTGGTTGAAGGAATCCTTATGCCAATAGTGACAGTGGTTTATTGCGTCATGATGGTGGCATTTCCAAATAAGTTTAAATACCTACCCAAAAAACACCGAAAATATATGGCCAGGGTCCGACAAGTCACCACAATCTTTGACGAATCAGAGGATGATTCATGTGAGGTTCACTTCATACCAGATACCGAACTTCTCCACTACCCTGCTGTTGACGACACCGCCTCAACCCACAGGGTTCAGGTGTGCCAGTCACCTTACCTGGACACCTTTTATAGCCATTACCCGATACAATTGATAGTGGAGCCACCGGAAACATGATGTGTTTGTCGACTGACAAATGTTGACGTGTCAGTATAAGAAAGAGCTCCCAGTCTGCCCACCAGACTGTCGGCTCAACCCCACTCAAGGTCGTTGGGAAGATCCATATAGCCTTTGCCCACGACCACCAAGAGTTTACCTTTGAAGACCTGGTTGATTAAAACTTTGACATTGAAGTTCTATCCAGGACACCCTCCATGGATCTCTTCCGACATCACTGACCATCATTAGAGATCGGAAGTGTCAAGAACTGTTTTTTCTGCTATGTATGTATAATCTACCATAGAAAACACAATGTCAGTTTGTGTGTTCGTACAGATGTCTGTCCCCTTCATAAGCGTAGGTTTTAAACGCCAATCTGTTAACACAAATGTGTGTTCACTGTGGTCTATATTTGAGGATGAAACAAACTCGAAAAACATTTTCCATTAAAGAATAATCGTCTCTTCTATTGGAATTGTAGATGGTGGCTTGCAAACCGAGCCTCAAGGGCGGTGTACAGAAGCGTTTTTTTTTTTAAAATAACAATAACTGCAAGGTGCAGGGGGGAGTTGAAATTCGCTGCGCATCATGTGCAACGCACGCAGAGAAAAACGAGTGTTCATTTACGTCTGTAGTATGAATAATAAATAAAGATGTGGGTGGGTCTGCTATCCCCACATGTGGGTAGGTCTCTGGAGATGGAAGGATATATACCGAGTCTCAAAGTACCACCTCTGTTAGCATATGTGTGTATGTGCACATGCGTGCGTGTATGGTGTATGTATGTGTGTGTGTGTGTGTGCACACCATATGTGTGCAATATGTCACTCACAAGACGCGTGTACACAACATACCACTATACAACATGTCATGCATAACACGTGTGTATACAATACAGCATGTGCACAATATGTATATGTGTATATAACGCATAAAAATAATGTGTGCATACAATAATACACAGTAAATGATGTCACACAAAACATGCCAAAGCAAAATAGAAACCAAAGCCAAACATGTGTATAAACCATAATCATGCATGTGTACGTGCAAATCACGACCTATGCACGTGTGTATGTGTGCGTGTGCATCCATGCATCACAGCCACCGGCCCTCGTCTTTCCCAGATCTCCCTTCCACTCGGGTCCGCCAAATATAAGGCCCCCCTCTCACTCGGTCTGCCAAATCTCAGGCCCTCCTTCCACTCGGTCTGCCAAATCTCAGGCCCTCCTTCCACTCGGTCTGCCAAATCTCAGGCCCTCCTTCCACTCGGTCTGCCAAATCTCAGGCCCTCCTTCCACTCGGTCTGTCAAATCTCAGGCCCTCCTTCCACTCAAGTATGCCAATTTCCACTGTGTGTGTCATTTGTTGTTATCCCCATGTGCAGGTATCAGAGGATGGAACCGAGTCCTCCCTGGTCCAAAAGTATTCATCTATGTTTCAGTAAGGGATCACGATTTATGGACCAATTTGTGAAGTTTTCTTGGTCAGCTATTCTAACATGAGTTTTTTTTCATCCCCATAGGAGGTGGCTTATGCTTTGTTTCTAACACGACTTACTCATCAGTCTTGACATGTTTCTCTCCTTGTAAACTAGCAACGTATCTCACCACGAATGCAGGCCAGCAGTTGAAATAGTGAGTGACAACAAGCAGTGCAGTGGATGAAAAGGTGAAAAACTACCAACCAGATTCAGTCTTGTTGGGCCTCATTGCGCATCACATTCCCAACGACTGAAGCCGATGGTTCTGGTTATATACTTGTCAATGACACCCCATTTATAGCAAGTGGTGAGGTCCGAACGAACCCGAGGCAGCATGAACTGTCTGCTTCTCAAGCACATTGTATATACATTTTGTCATGTCTGAAGCTCCCATTAAAACAGGAACCTCAGCACCGAGTTAGACTCAGAAGTTTGGCCGAAAGATCTTTTATTATTTACTTTACAACGTTTGTTTAATTAATTCTAACTTTACTGTTCACCAAGGAACTTCATCAATCAGGCCGAATTAATGGCGGGAAACGGACACGGAAGCAGGTAGCTGAAACATGTTTCTTACCTTTTTAAAGGAATTATTTATAAAGTAAGCAGGGAAGGGGGAAACAAAACGCTACCGGTATAAATAAACAAAAATGTAACAAACCAAGCGAGTCAAATAAACACAGAGGTAAGTAAATGGGGATATTCAAACTTGGATGTACAACGATTGGAAATATAAACAAACCAATTCCTAACCCACGATCCACCACAGATCACAAACATACAACAAAACAATTGCAGGCGAGACTTCCCTTTATCTGGTGCGTGGACGGTGGACGCAGGCTGAAAACAGATCACTTCAGGCACCAGGTCAGGTGCAGGACGATTCCGAAGCCAACACGAGCACAATGAAGATCGTGTTTGGTGTAGACTTCCTCCACCAGGCCTCGGGAACTATGTCTTTTAAACAAGGCCTCCTGGGGGTGCCTTTGGTCCTCTTCCTCCACCAACACAGGGTGAACCCATCTTGGGTCAAAGCCAAAGCCACACTTGGTCCACTCCAACAGTTTTGCCTGTCCTTTCACACAAGGATTTCTGCAATCAACCTCAACAACGAGGCCTCTTCTTCTTTTGCCACCAGGTCTCCCTTTGTCCTCCTTCCTCAAGCAAGGTTTCTCACAACCCCTCCATCCCCCACCAAGGCATAGTCCCCTGCTCTGGCCGTCCCACCCATGGAGGCGACGCCTATAAAAATAAATGTAGATGGCACTTCCGTCAACATGGCACATTACACCACCATGGCTAACACACACTCGCCAGACAGATTGTGATGGCCAGACAGATGAGAAGTTCTTTAAGTATCTCATGAGAAGTTCTCGGCTAATAGCCCCACCTACCATGAGGTGTTCACACCCACATATGAAGATCTAACCTGTCCATAAATTACATATGCTGACTTGTCAGCATCACGTCATTCACATGTAACAAACAACTTAACCTGACAGTTCCCTGTTACATGTCAATCTAACAGCTACTCGAAACACATGGACCATACTACACTTACCACGGTCTGACTATGGATCCCACACACCCCCTTCCACGTAACAAACTATATATATATTGCGGTGCCGCGCACACAGGACTCGATTGCCAGAGAGGTAGGCCACAACGCGTTGGTATAACAAAGAGTCTTTATTCAAAGCTCGTACTTCAGCACTGGGCGGGCTGCCGGGCTCGAGCTTAGAGCCCGCATATATGGCCCGAGGCCACGCCTAGTCCCCGGGCGTGGCCGAACGGTCGAAAGGCGGGGCATGTGCTTTCGTTCCCCGCCTGGACGCTCGCGCCACCCACTGGTGCCCGGAATTATTGCCCCTTGTGCCCGCCACATGCGCCCCCCCAGAATTCCCACGCACCTGAAGGGTGAGTTTGTGGAGAAGCCAGATGACCCGGCCAAAACGCCCCCTGGCGATGGGTGCCGGGCTGGGGGGTGGCGGGACGGCGGGGCTGGGGGGTGCCAGGAGTCCGACCGCCGGGAGGCGGCCTCGACGCGGAGGCAGAGCTGCTTGCGGGGGGTGGTCCGGATCGAGGTGGGCCGGCTTGAGGCGGTCCACGGAGATGCGATCCGGGGCACCGCCGATGTCGATGGTGAAATATTTGTCCCCGGTCTCCAGCACGCGGAAGGGCCCGTCGTACGGGGGCCGTAGCGGTGCCCGGTGGGCGTCGTGCCGGACGAAGACGTACTACGCCGTGCGAAGCTCCGGGGCGACGTGGGAAGGCGGGCAACCGTGGTGTGCCATCGGCACCGGGGCGAACCTCCGGGCGGTCTCCTGAAGGGTGGAGCGCTGTTGCGCCGCGGACCAAGGAGGCGTGGAGTCGGGGATAAATTCACACGGTACCCGCAGTGGTTGCCCGAAGACCAGCTCCACCGAGGATGTGCACAGGTCGTCCTTGGTCGCCGTCCTGAGGCCCAGCAGGACCCAGAGGAGTCTGTCGAACCCAGCCGCCGTCGTGGACGCTGGCCCGGAGCACGGCCTTCATTGAGCGATGAAAGCGCTCGCACAGGCCATTGGCCTGGGGGTGGTAGGCCGTGGTGCGGGGTAGTTTCACCCTGAACCCTTGCGCCACCACAGCCCAGAGCTCCGAAGTGAACTGGGGGCCGCGGTCGGACGAGATGTCCGAGGGGGCACCGAACCGGGCAACCCAAGTGGTGATGAAGGCTTGCGCCACATCAGCCGCAGACGTCGCCGCCAATGGGACGGCCTCCGGCCACTGTGTGGTGCGGTCCACCATGGGGAGGAGGTGGGTGAACCCCCGCGAGGGGGGCAGAGGTCCCACCAAGTCGCCGTGCACGTGGTCAAACCGACGCTCGGGCACCGCAAACGGGGCCAACGGGGCCTGGGTGTGGCGGTGGACCTTTGCGCGCTGGCATGCGAGACACGTCCTGGCCCAGTCGTGGATGTCCTTCCGGAGGCCATGCCAGACGAACTTCGCTGCGATGAGCTTCTGGGATGCCTTCGTGCCCGGGTGGGACAGGCCGTGGATGGCGTCGAAAACTGGGCGCCGCCAGCCAGCGGGGACGATAGGGCGAGGCCGGCCGAGGGAGACGTCGCATAGGAGGGCCGCACCCGCGGTGTCGAACGGCACCTCGGTGACGCGGAGGCCGTGACGGCGGTCCGCAAGGCCTGGATGCCGGGGTCGGCGGTCTGGTCCTCCGCCATCCGGGTATAGTCGACCCCGAGGTGGACCGCGTGCACGACGGACCGGGAAAGGCAATCCGCCACCGGGTTGTCTTTACCCGCCACGTGACGGATGTCCGTCGTGTACTCGGACACGGCAGAGAGGTGACGCTGCTGTCGTGCCGACCATGGCTCGGCGACCTTGGCCATCGCGAACACAAGGGGCTTGTGGTCGACGAAAGGCGTGAACGGGCGGCCCTCCAGCAGATGGCGGAAGTGTCGGACCGCCAGGTGGAGCCCGAGCAGCTCGCGGTCAAAGGTGCTATAGCGGCACTCGTGTGGGCGAAGCTGCCGGCTAAAAAACGCCAGCGGTTGCCAAGCACCACGCACCCACTGCTCGTGCACCGCGCCCACAGCGTAGTCCGACGCATCAGTGGTGAGGGCGATCCGTGCATCGGGCGCCGGGTGCGCCAGCATGGTGGCGTCGGCCAGGGCCAGCTTTGCGCCCACAAACGCCGCGGCCATCGGCTCCGAACAGGCGATGTCACCTTTGCCCGACTTGCCCCGGAGGGCCTCGTGCAAGGTGCGGAGGAGCTGGCGACGTGGGGCACGAAGCGGTGGTAAAAATTTACCATGCCCAGGAACTCCTGGAGCCCCTTGATCGTGCGGGGCCACGGGAAATCTCTGACCGCCTCCACCTTGGCCGGTAAAGGGACGGCCCCGTGCCTGGTGATGCGGTGCCCCAAGAAGTTGACGGTGGGGACGCCGAAACTGCACTTGGCGGGGTTGATGGTTAGGCCATGGTGGCCCAGGCGTTCAAAAAGTGTGCAGAGGTGGAGCAGGTGCTCCTCCCGGGTTGCGCTCACAACTAGGATGTCGTCCAGGTAGACAAAGAGGAAAGGTAAGTCGCGCAAGACGCTGTCCATAAGCCGTTGGAACACCTGGGCCGCATTCTTCAACCCGAAAGGCATTCTCAGGAACTCGAAGAGGCCGAAAGGGGTGATGACGGCCGTCTTTGGGACATCGTCCGGTTGGACGGGGACCTGGTGGTAGCCCCGGATGAGGTCCACCTTGGAAAACACGGTCGTGTTTGCCAACCGGGTGGAAAAGTCCTGGATATGCGGGACCGGGTAGCGGTCGGGGGTGGTGGCATCATTGAGCCGGCGGTAGTCCCCGCATGGCCGCCATCCTCCGCCGGGCTTCGGCACGATGTGCAGAGGAGAAGCCCAAGCACTGTTGGAGCGCCGTACGATCCCCAGCCGCTCCAGCGTGGCGAACTCCGCTTTCGCCATGGCGAGCTTCGTGGGTTCGAGTCGGCGTGCCCGGGCATAGACCGGCGGCCCGACCGTGAGTATATGGTGCTCCACCCCGTGTTTAATGGCCACCGCTGAGAAGGTGGGCCGCGTGAGGGCCGGGAAACTGGCTAGGAGGCGGGTAAAGCCGTCTGCTGCCGGAAGCGTGCAAACTAAACTCGCCGGGACGGAACCTTCCAGCAAGCCGCTTGGTGAGCCGCTCAGTGAGCCGCTCAACGAGCCACTCAACGAACGACCATTGAAAGCGCTGCCCTCCGAACCGCAGTGAGAGGCAACGCTTCACGAATGTGCGGATGGGTGTACTGTTGGCGGCAAGCAAAGCGGGGCCCCGGCCCGCGGTTTGCTTGTCGGACATGGAGGCGTGGAGGACGCTTACCTGCGCCCCTGTGTCACAAAGAAAACGGTGCCCGGACAAGGTGTCCATGATGAACAGGAGCCTGCCGGAATGGCCGACGCTCAGGGCCGCTAATGAGCGCCGGCCCGGTCGTTTCCCAACCTGTCAAAAGAGCACGGCGGGCGACACGTTTTAGCCTTGCGGCCGAACCTGGCGTGGTAGTAGCACCAGGTTTGCAGCGGCGGCGGCCGCGGCAGCCGTGGTGTTGGCGGCGGCGGTAGTGGGCGTGGCGCAGCAGCAGCCACGACGGAAGCCAGGGGCGCTGTAGCCTCTGCCCCGGGATCCACTACGGCAGCACCGTAAACCGATCGCGTGTCACAGGCCGTGAAAAACTTGTCGGCCTCTACGGCCAGGGCGCGGGGTTCCTTTATTTTGGAACCAGCCAGCGCGAGGCATACCTGTAGAGGTAGCTGGCGTAGGAAAAGCGCCCAGAATAAGAAATCCGGGGGCTGGTCACCAAGCAGCGGCAGCATAAAATCCATCCGTACGGATGGTCGTGTGTCGCCGACTTCGGGAAGGTCCAGGAGGCGGTCGGCCCGTTCGATCTCCGTGAGCCCGAACGTGGCGAGCAGGAGACGTTTGAGCACGTCGTACTTGTTGCTGCCCGGTGGGCGCCGAAGGATGGACACGACTCGGGCGGCAGTGCCGGGCCCGAGGGCGGCGACCACGTGGTAGTACCGGGTCTCGTCCGCCGTTATGCCTCGGAGCTGAAATTGAGCTTCGGCCTGCACGAATCAAACGTCGGCTTGCGCTTCCCAAAACTCCGGGAGTTTAACTGCGACGGCGTTGGTGGCCATGGCGCGTTCGGTGGTCAGCAACGGCTGAACCAATCGGGGTCACCAGTGTGGTGCTGCGCACACACGACTCGATTGCCAGAGAGGTAGGCCACAACGCGTTGGTATAACAAAGAGTCTTTATTCAAAGCTCGTACTTCAGCACTAGGCGGGCTCGAGCTTGGAGCCCGCATATATGTCCCGAGGCCACGCCTCGTCCCCGGGTGTGGCCGAACGGTCGAAAGGCGGGGCATGTGCTTTCGTTCCCCGCCTGGACGCTCGCGCCACCCACTGGTGCGCGGAATTATTGCCCCTTGTGCCCGCCACAATAATATATATATATATATATAGATATATATATATATATAAAAGTATTATTTATTCATCTCGACTGCCTACCTTAGGCACCATAATAATAATTATGTGTAACACTGTATCACTTTCCTCAGAATCCACCAATTAAAGAAGCAAGCTGCATGCCAACATAACACACCAAGCAAGCTGCATGCTAACATAACACACCAAGCAAGCTGCATGCTAACATAACACACCAAGCAAGCTGCATGCAAACATAACACACCAAGCAAGCTGCATGCTAACATAACACACCAAGCAAGCTGCATGCTAACATAACACACCAAGCAAGCTGCATGCTAACATAACACACCAAGCAAGCTGCATGCTAACATAACACACCAAGCAAGCTGCATGCTAACATAACACACCAAGCAAGCTGCATGCTAACATAACACACCAAGAAAGCTACATGCGAACATAACACACCAAGCAAGCTGCATGCGAACATAACACACCAAGCAAGCCGCATGCTAACATAACACACCAAGCAAGCCGCATGCTAACATAACACACCAAGCAAGCCGCATGCAAACATAACACACCAAGCAAGCTGCATGCTAACATAACACACCAAGCAAGCTGGTTGCTAACATAACACACCAAACGAGCTGCATGCTAACATAACACACCAAGCAAGCTGCACACCAAGCAAGCTGCATGCTAACATCACACACCAAGCAAGCTGCATGCTAACATAACACACCAAGCAAGCTGCATGCGAACATAACACACCAAGCAAGCTGCACACCAAGCAAGCTGCATGCTAACATCACACACCAAGCAAGCTGCATGCTAACATAAACACACCAAGCAAGCTGCATGCGAACATAACACACCAAGCAAGTTGCATGCTAACATAACACACCAAGCAAGCTGCATGCTAACATAACACACCAAGCAAGCTGCATGCTAACATAACAAACCAAGCAAGCTGCATGCTAACATAACACACCAACCAAGCCACATGCTAACATGACACACCAAGCAAGCCGCATGCTAACATAACACACCAAGCATGCTGCATGCTAACATAACACACCCTTTTGCTTGGAAATCAGCCAACATCACCGCTTTACTCAAGAAATGTGCAAAACAGATCCTTGCAACTACAGACCAATCAGCCTTCTCCCAATTATCAGCAAAGTCATGGAATCCACCATTGCTTCAGATATGAAATCTTTCCTCTTCTCCAATGGCTTGATCTCTGATCATCAATTTGGTTTCACACCAGGTCACTCTACTCTGGACATGCTGCTACTGCTTTCTCAGCAATGGATGGAGGTCCTCAACGCCAAACAGGAAATTAGAGCTGTCTCCCTTGACAAATCACGTGCCTTCGATACGGTCTGGCACCCCGCTCTGCTCACCAAACTCTCCTCCTTTGGTATCCATGGAAATCTCCACGCGTGGCTTGCGGACTCCCTCTCTAGTCGCAGACAACGTGTGGCCCTGAATGGGTTTCTCTCATCTCCTCTTCCTGTTCAGGCTGGAGTTCCCCAAGGCAGTGTTCTGAGCCCTGTGCTTTTTCTGGTCTTCATCAATGATCTTGTTGGAACCCATCTGTGGATCGGTCCCATCGGCCGATGGGTCTGACCCATCTGTGGATGCACGAGAAATGACAATGCAGACCCATCGGCCGATGGGTCTGCGCCATCTGCGGATGTGTTGTTCACCTTGAAGGAATGTGTATGCATCATAATTCATCTCTGTTAAATTCTGTTTAACGTATTGTATCCGTATTCCGTAAATTGTATCCGTAATTGTATCCGTATTATATCCGTATTATATCCGTCAATTCTCTTTAACGTATTGTATTGTTTGTGTTAAAAATCATCTCTGTTAAATTCCTACCACATGTAATTCCAATGACTGTGTAACTGATTGAAGAGCACCATTCTGTCAACACATTCCTTCAAGGTGAACAACACATCCGCAGATGGCGCAGACCCATCGGCCGATGGGTCTGCATTGTCATTTCTCGTGCATCCACAGATGGGTCAGACCCATCGGCCGATGGGACCGATCCACAGATGGGTTCCAACAATCTCTCTGACTCTCTTGAAAATCCTCTCTATCTCTTTGCTGATGACTCCACTCTCTGCCGCTCCATTCCTCATCCCTCAGATCGGCAGTCTGCAGCCTCCTCACTCTCTGCAGACCTGGAGAAAATCACAGACTGGGCAAACAAGTGGAACATGTCTTTCAATCCTGACAAATCTCACACTCTTACGATGTCTCTCTGAAAAGACCGACTGGACAACCCTCCCATCTACTTTCTGAATAATCCTCCAAGAAGTTCTGTCACTCAAGCTTTTGGGTCTCACTATCTGCCATGATCTTTCCTTGGAAAACCACATTTCCAAGCTGGCCTCCAAAGCCAGTCGCCGACTGGGCATCCTCCATCGTGCGAAGTCCTTCCTTGGCACACCTGAGCTCCTCACCACCTACAAGGCTTTCATCCGCAGCTCAATGGAGTACTGCTCTCCCCTCTGGGCTGGTGCTCCTGCCTCACACCTAGCTCGTCTTCACGCTGTTTAAACCAAAGCGTTCAGAATCATAAGAATCTCCGGCGATGAAGCTATCTCCGAGGGCCTCTCACTCACTCACCGCAGGCAGGTTGATGGTCTTTCCGTCTTCTACCGACTCCTCTCCGGCCTTGCTCCCCCAGCTCTCTCTGGGCCCTGTCCCCCAAATATTCCTACAGGTCGCACAAGATCTTCCTGCAACCCTCTTATGGTTAAACTGCCAAAATCAAGACTCTCTGCTCACCTTCACTCCTTCATACCTCTTTTCTCCCACCTCTGGAACAAACTCCCTCACTCTCTTCAATCCCACTCCTCCCTCCAGGTCTTTAAAACAGCTGTTCACCACCATCTCTTATCTTCCCCCATCCAAAACCTTGATCTTATCTACCCCCGCTAATTTTACCCCAAATCCACTTTTTTGAAATACCAACTTCTTTCCTGGAAGTCCTTGGTGTCCTTGTGTTTTATACTTCTCCCACCCCCTCCCCCTTCCCACGCCTCCTCCCCCCAAGCCCTCTCCCTCCCACACCTCTCCCGATGTCCCTGCTCTCAAATGTTGTGTTTGCGTGCTTCCCCTTCTCTCCCCATCTTGTCTACCGCTCCCTCTTTTTATATATATTTGATTGTCTGTTGTACACCGCTCCTTTCCTATGCCATCTCCAGGCATTGCAAATCGTCATTGCCGGGCACCAAAGGGGGCTCGGCAGTGACGCACGCTGAAAGAGAGTACTCAGTTTTCACTTTGGTTTCTTGTTGTACACCGCTCCTTTCCTATGCCATCTCCAGGCATTGCAAATCGTCATTGCCGGGCACCAAAGGGGGCTCGGCAGTGACGCACGCTGAAAGAGAGTTCTCAGTTTTCACTCTGGTTTCTTGTTTTCTTTCTTGGTTGTCCGGACGATATCTCAGCCATCCTTTGAGCTAGGAAGCTGAAATTTCGGCACAGTAGTGAGCAAGTCCTTTGTCAAATACGGTATTTTTTGTTTTTTGAATAATCAATTAATTGAGGAGTTATTTAATTATTAGCGTTTAATTAAGTACTTATTTAATTAATTAAATTTCATTTATCTTCTGACCATTATTAACTCAGGCACCTTTTGAGTTAGGAAGCTGATATTTGGACATGCCAATGACCAGGTGATTTGGCTGCAAAGGATATTTTTGATTTATTAATTAATCAATTAATCGATTAATTATTTAATTATTCGATTAATGACAAAAAAAATTTTTTTTTTTAAGTTACAGATTCTGATGAAATAGTGGTAGTTTATGTGTTCTCTGACCAAATTGATTAATAATTTAATTTTTTTATGATTATTATTTATTTATTTTCATTATTAATCATTTATTTATTTTCTTTCTCATTTGGCCAATATCTCAGGCACCTTTTGAGCTGGGAAGCTAATATTTGGACATGAGTGACCAAGTGATGTGGCTATCAAGGATATTTTTGATTTATTGATTAATCATTTCATCTATTAAGTATTTATTGATTAATCGATTAATTATTTATTGAGTAATCAATTAATTATTTAATTTTTTATAAATGACTTATTTAATTAAATTTCTAAAAGATACATCTTCGGATGAAGCACTACTGGTTTAGTTATGCGATTAGCCAATTGATTATGAAAATATTTTGTGATAATCTTTTATTGATTTTAATTATACAATTAATCAATCAATTAGTGTACACCTCTCCCTCCCAATGCAGCCTCAATGAGCTGCACTGCGGTATTGCCGGGCGCCGGAGGCGCCCCGGCAATGCCGCGCTGCAGCATATTTAATTATTTGGCATGGGGCGGTGTACTTTGAATGTATGTGTACTTGTTTTCTTGTTTGTTTGTTTTCTTTCTTGGTTGTCCGGACGATATCTCAGCCATCCTTTGAGCTAGGAAGCTTAAATTTCGGCACAGTAGTGAGCAAGTCCTTTGTCAAATACGGTATTTTTTGTTTTTTGAATAATCAATTAATTGAGGAGTTATTTAATTATTAGCGTTTAATTAAGTACTTATTTAATTAATTAAATTTCATTTCTCTTCTGACCATTATTAACTCAGGCACCTTTTGAGTTAGGAAGCTGATATTTGGACATGCCAATGACCAGGTGATTTGGCTGCAAAGGATATTTTTGATTTATTAATTAATCAATTAATCGATTAATTATTTAATTATTCGATTAATGACAAAAAAAAATTTTTTTTTAAAGTTACAGATTCTGATGAAATAGTGGTAGTTTATGTGTTCTCTGACCAAATTGATTAATAATTTAATTTTTTTATGATTATTATTTATTTATTTTCATTATTAATCATTTATTTATTTTCTTTCTCATTTGGCCAATATCTCAGGCACGTTTTGAGCTGGGAAGCTAATATTTGGACATGAGTGACCAAGTGATGTGGCTATCAAGGATATTTTTGATTTATTGATTAATCATTTCATCTATTAAGTATTTATTGATTAATCGATTAATTATTTATTGAGTAATCAATTAATTATTTAATTTTTTATAAATGACTTATTTAATTAAATTTCTAAAAGATACATCTTCGGATGAAGCACTACTGGTTTAGTTATGCGATTAGCCAATTGATTATGAAAATATTTTGTGATAATCTTTTATTGATTTTAATTATACAATTAATCAATCAATTAGTGTACACCTCTCCCTCCCAATGCAGCCTCAATGAGCTGCACTGCGGTATTGCCGGGCGCCGGAGGCGCCCCGGCAATGCCGCGCTGCAGCATATTTAATTATTTGGCATGGGGCGGTGTACTTTGAATGTATGTGTACTTGTTTGATTTCTTTTTTATGTGATAAATGTTAGCTCTTTCACGAGCCTCGATTCTGCATACAAAAAAAAAGAAAAAAAAAAGCAAGCTGCACGCTAACATAACACACCAAGCAAGCTGCACGCTAACATAACACACCAAGCAAGCTGCAAGCTAACATGACACACCAAACAAGCTGCATGCTAACATAACACACCAAGCAAGCCGCATGCTAACATAACACACCAAGCAAACTGCAAGCTAACATGACACACCAAACAAGCTGCATGCTAATATAACACACCAAGCAAGCTGCAAGCTAACATGACACACCAAACAAGCTGCATGCTAATATAACACACCAAGCAAGCTGCAAGCTAACATGACACACCAAACAAGCTGCATGCCAACATAACACACCAAGCAAGCTGCACGCTAACATAACACACCAAGCAAGCTGCATGCTAACATAACACACCAAGCAAGCTGCACGCTAACATGACACACCAAACAAGCTGCACGCGAACATGACACACCAAACAAGCTGCATGCTAACATAACACACCAAGCAAGCTGCAAGCTAACATGACACACCAAACAAGCTGCACGCGAACATGACACACCAAACAAGCTGCATGCTAATATAACACACCAAGCAAGCTGCAAGCTAACATGACACACCAAACAAGCTGCATGCCAACATAACACACCAAGCAAGCTGCACGCTAACATAACACACCAAGCAAGCTGCAACTAACATAACACACCAAGCAAGTTGCATGCTCACATAACACACCAAGCAAGCTGCATGCTAACATAACACACCAAGCAAGCTGCATGCTAACATAACACACCAAGCAAGCTGCATGCTAACATAACACACCAAGCAAGCTGCATGCTAACATAACACACCAAGCAAGATGCATGCAAACATAACACACCAAGCAAGCTGCATGCTAACATAACACACCAAGCAAGCTGCATGCTAACATAACACACCAAGCAAGCTGCATGCTAACATAACACACCAAGCGAGCTGCATGCTAACATAACACACCAAGCAAGCTGCATGCTAACATAACACACCAAGCAAGCTGCATGCTAACATAACACACCAAGCAAGCTGGTTGCTAACATAACACACCAAGCAAGCCGCATGCTAACATAACACATCAAGCAAGCTGCATGCTAACATAACACACCAAGCAAGCTGCATGCTAACATAACACAACAAGCAAGCTGCATGCTAACATAACACACCAAGCAAGCTGCATGCTAACATAACACAACAAGCAAGCTGCATGCTAACATAACACACCAAGCAAGCTGCATGCTAACATAACACACCAAGCAAGATGCATGCAAACATAACACACCAAGCAAGCTGCAAGCTAACATAACACACCAAGCAAGCCGCATGCTAACATAACACATCAAGCAAGCTGCATGCTAACATAACAAACCAAGCAAGCCGCATGCTAACATAACACATCAAGCAAGCTGCATGCTAACATAACACACCAAGCAAGATGCATGCAAACATAACACACCAAGCAAGATGCATGCAAACATAACACACCAAACAAGCTGCATGCTAACATAACACACCAAGCAAGCCGCATGCTAACATAACACACCAAGCAAGCTGCATGCTAACATAACACAACAAGCAAGCTGCATGCCAACATAACACAACAAGCAAGCTGCATGCTAACATAACACACCAAGCAACACCAACATAACACACCAACATAACCAGCCAACCAACACACCAACATAACAAACATAACACACCAAGCAAGCTGCATGCTAACATAACACACCAAGCAAGCTGCATGCTAACATAACACACCAAGCAAGCTGCATGCTGACATAACACACCAAGCAAGCCGTATGCTGACATAACACACCAAGCAAGCTGCATGCTAACATAACACACCAAGCAAGCCGCATGCTAAAATAACACACCAAGCAAGCTGCATGCTAACATAACACACCAAGCAAGCTGCATGCGAACATAACACACCAAGCAAGCTGCATGCTAACATAACATACCAAGCAAGGTGCATGCTAACATAACACACCAAGCGAGCTGCATGCTAACATAACACACCAAGCAAGCTGCATGCTAACATAACACACCAAGCAAGCTGCATGCTAACATAACACACCAAGCAAGGTGCATGCTAACATAACACACCAAGCAAGCTGCATGCTAACATAACACACCAAGCAAGCTGCATGCTAACATAACACACCAAGCAAGCTGCATGTTAACATAACACACCAAGCAAGCTGCATGCTAACATAACACACCAAGCAAGGTGCATGCTAACATAACACACCAAGCGAGCTGCATGCTAACATAACACACCAAGCAAGCTGCATGCTAACATAACACACCAAGCAAGCTGCATGCTAACATAACACACCAAGCAAGCTGCATGCCAATATAACACACCAAGCAAGCTGCATGCTAACATAACACACCAAGCAAGCTGCATGCTAACATAACACACCAAGCAAGGTGCATGCTAACATAACACACCAAGCGAGCTGCATGCTAACATAACACACCAAGCGAGCTGCATGCTAACATAACACACCAAGCGAGCTGCATGCTAACATAACACACCAAGCGAGCTGCATGCTAACATAACACACCAAGCGAGCTGCATGCTAACATAACACACCAAGCAAGCTGCATGCTAACATAACACACCAATCAAGCTGCATGCTAACATAACACACCAAGCAGGCTGCATGCTAACATAACACACCAAGCGAGCTGCATGCAAACATAACACACCAAGCGAGCTGCATGCTAACATAACACACCAAGCGAGCTGCATGCTAACATAACACACCAAGCAAGCTCCATGCTAACATAACACACCAAGCGAGCTGCATGCTAACATAACACACCAAGCGAGCTGCATGCTAACATAACACACCAAGCGAGCTGCATGCTAACATAACACACCAAGCGAGCTGCATGCTAACATAACACACCAAGCGAGCTGCATGCTAACATAACACACCAAACGAGCTGCATGCTAACATAACACACCAAGCGAGCTGCATGCTAACATAACACACCAAGCAAGCTGCATGCTAACATAACACAGCAAGCAAGCTGCATGCTAACATAACACACCAAGCAAGCTGCATGCTAACATAACACACCAAGCAAGTTGCATGCTAACATAACACACCAAACAAGCTGCATGCTCACATAACACACCAAGCACGCTGCATGCTAATATAACACACCAAGCAAGCTGCATGCTAACATAACACACCAAGCAGGCTGCATGCTAACATAACACACCAAGCGAGCTGCATGCAAACATAACACACCAAGCGAGCTGCATGCTAACATAACACACCAAGCGAGCTGCATGCTAACATAACACACCAAGCAAGCTCCATGCTAACATAACACACCAAGCGAGCTGCATGCTAACATAACACACCAAGCGAGCTGCATGCTAACATAACACACCAAGCGAGCTGCATGCTAACATAACACACCAAGCGAGCTGCATGCTAACATAACACACCAAGCGAGCTGCATGCTAACATAACACACCAAACGAGCTGCATGCTAACATAACACACCAAGCGAGCTGCATGCTAACATAACACACCAAGCAAGCTGCATGCTAACATAACACAGCAAGCAAGCTGCATGCTAACATAACACACCAAGCAAGCTGCATGCTAACATAACACACCAAGCAAGTTGCATGCTAACATAACACACCAAACAAGCTGCATGCTCACATAACACACCAAGCACGCTGCATGCTAATATAACACACCAAGCAAGCTGCATGCTAACATAACACACCAAGCAAGCTGCATGCTAACATAACACACCAAGCAAGCTGCATGCTAACATAACACACCAAGCAAGCTGCATGCTAACATAACACACCAAGCAAGCTGCATGCTAACATAACACACCAAGCACGCTGCATGCTAATATAACACACCAAGCAAGCTGCATGCTAACATAACACACCAAGCGAGCTGCATGCTAACATAACACACCAAGCAAGCTGCATGCTAACATAACACACCAAGCAAGCTGCATGCTAACATAACACACCAAGCGAGCTGCATGCTAACATAACACACCAAGCTAGCCGCATGCTAACATAACACACCAAGTAAGCTGCATGCTAACATAACACACCAAGCAAGTTGCATGCTAACATAACACACCAAGCAAGTTGCATGCTAACATAACACACCAAACAAGCTGCATGCTCACATAACACACCAAGCACGCTGCATGCTAATATAACACACCAAGCAAGCTGCATGCTAACATAACACACCAAGCAGGCTGCATGCTAACATAACACACCAAGCGAGCTGCATGCAAACATAACACACCAAGCGAGCTGCATGCTAACATAACACACCAAGCGAGCTGCATGCTAACATAACACACCAAGCAAGCTCCATGCTAACATAACACACCAAGCGAGCTGCATGCTAACATAACACACCAAGCGAGCTGCATGCTAACATAACACACCAAGCGAGCTGCATGCTAACATAACAGACCAAGCGAGCTGCATGCTAACATAACACACCAAGCGAGCTGCATGCTAACATAACACACCAAACGAGCTGCATGCTAACATAACACACCAAGCGAGCTGCATGCTAACATAACACACCAAGCAAGCTGCATGCTAACATAACACAGCAAGCAAGCTGCATGCTAACATAACACACCAAGCAAGCTGCATGCTAACATAACACACCAAGCAAGTTGCATGCTAACATAACACACCAAACAAGCTGCATGCTCACATAACACACCAAGCACGCTGCATGCTAACATAACACACCAAGCAAGCTGCATGCTAACATAACACACCAAGCAAGCTGCATGCTAACATAACACACCAAGCAAGCTGCATGCTAACATAACACACCAAGCAAGCTGCATGCTAACATAACACACCAAGCAAGCTGCATGCTAACATAACACACCAAGCACGCTGCATGCTAATATAACACACCAAGCAAGCTGCATGCTAACATAACACACCAAGCGAGCTGCATGCTAACATAACACACCAAGCAAGCTGCATGCTAACATAACACACCAAGCAAGCTGCATGCTAACATAACACACCAAGCGAGCTGCATGCTAACATAACACACCAAGCTAGCCGCATGCTAACATAACACACCAAGCAAGCTGCATGCTAACATAACACACCAAGCAAGTTGCATGCTAACATAACACACCAAGCACGCTGCATGCTAACATAACACACCAAGCAAGCTGCATGCTAACATAACACACCAAGCAAGCTGCATGCTAACATAACACACCAAGCAAGTTGCATGCTAACATAACACACCAAGCACGCTGCATGCTAACATAACACACCAAGCAAGCTGCATGCTAACATAACACACCAAGCACGCTGCATGCTAACATAACACACCAAGCAACACCAACATAACACACCAACATAACCAGCCAACACACCAACATAACAAACATAACACACCAAGCAAGCTGCATGCTAACATAACACACCAAGCAACACCAACATAACACACCAACATAACCAGCCAACACACCAACATAACAAACATAACACACCAAGCACGCTGCATGCTAACACTAGAACGCCACTCAGTGGAGCGCATACTCCCGCCGTGCGTCAAGTTGGAGCCCTGTCTTCCAATTGTAAAAAATCCTTCAAAAAAATTCCTGGATCCGGAATAATATCCTGAGCTTCACCAAAAACTAATCAATTCTTCCTTATCCCAAGGGCAATCATCCCACCAACTTTCATCCAAATCCGTTGAGAACTTTTCCAGATATCTTGTTCACAAACACACAAACATATGAACACACATACGCACACACACACACACACACACACACACACACACACACACACACGGACGGACACGATCGAATGCATTACTCCCTGGCGGGAGTAATCTATCTATAATTCCAGTAATCTCTGTGTGTATGTATGTATGTATGTATGTATGTATGTATGTCTGTATGTCTGTGACCGCTGTTTCTCGACAACCACGGGTCCGATATACTTTTAACTTGCCAGGTATATTGCTGGGGGACCCGAGGATGTGCCTTTTCAAGGTTTCATATTAATCGGACAAGTAGTTACCGAGCTATGTCCAAAAAACGATTCAACCAATCAGAGAGCAGCGAGCTATCACGTGTGCCGAACGTGCCGAACAGACTCTGCCTCGGACGGCACATTTGAGAGCGTATTCATTTATTTCACGTTGGCAAACTATGTTGGCGTTCAACTATGTTTTAAAACTAATTAAAACTAATTTGCGATTCTTTCGCTTTCCTGCGCGTTTGTGCACGCTATGGCGATTTCTTTACCAAACTCCGCAAGCCGTTCGCTTTGGACCAAACCATTTCATGTAAATAGAGGGGGGGGATTGTCACCGTACTCGCAAGCCATTCGCTTTGGACCAAACCATTTCATGTAAATAGAGGGGGGGGGATATAATTTTAGATATAGATATAGTACGGGCATGCCCTAGTAAGTATAAACATCACAGAAACAAGGCAGCTGTAAGTTAACCCACGACTCTCGATATGGCAACTTATCAGTTTTTGCAAGAAAGCAGTTTGTACAATCAATCCCAGTAGTGGGGCGGCTTAGCCCAAATATTCAAAAGAATTGTGCATTTTGTGATACAAGCACCAAATTTGGCACAAATGTACATTAATATGTTGCGAACATTTTCAGATATTGGGCCACTTGAAATTCCGTAATTTTTTTTTTCAAATTTTTTCAAATTTCGTAATTTCAAATTTTTCGGGTGACACCGTCACAATTTCGGTCTTCGAGGCCGGCCGATAGGCAAAGTGTGACCGGAAGGGACGAGGTTCTCCTGACCACGTGGCCCTCGATCTGGGAAGCGAGAGGCGTTCCATTAGTGGACGCGCCCCTCACGCCCGACTTTTGGGCGGCCCCGGCAGGCCGTTTGTTTTGACGTTCCGTGACAGGCCCCGCACCCCCACCTCCGGGCCGACCGGAAGCTTGTGCTGAGTACATCATACCTGAACAACTCAGTGAGGCAGAACACAGCAGTGCACACCAGGGTGACCCCTTCAGTGCATAAACCAATTAACCTGTCCACTGCAGGGCATATAGAAATGAAGTTATTTTCTGCATATAATAATAATATAAGTTCAGTTCTATATAACAATTTCTGTTATCACCACTACCACTACAACTACCACTACTACAAGCTTTGTCTGGAATTTTGTGGACTAACAGACAAACAGACATACAGACAAGCTGGGATCAAAACATTACCTCCTTCCACCATTGAGTGTAGAGGTAAACATCATGGAAATTATATCATGCCCTAGATTTAATTCATGCTTACCCGTGTATTTGCTTCACTGGTTCACAAGGTCTTTTGCATACATGTAATTCAGACTCTCGTCTTCATTGCTGACCACACAATGTTCGCAACATATTAATGTACATTTGTGCCAAATTTGGTGCTTGTATCACAAAATGCACAATTCTTTTGAATATTTGGGCTAAGCCGCCCCACTATATCGGCCGGCCTCGAAGACCGAAATTGTGACGGTGTCACCCGAAAAATTTGAAATTACGAAATTAGAAAAAATTTGAAAAAAAAAATTACGGAATTTCAAGTGGCCCAATATCTGAAAATGTTCGCAACATATTAATGTACATTTGTGCCAAATTTGGTGCTAGTATCACAAAATGCACAACAGGTTTGCTATGCTGCTACACTACAGTGTGTTATAAGTGGGTGAAAGGTCGGCGGTGAGCAAGGTCAAAATGATCTAGTCCGGAGGGTGCGCACATGATGAAGCTGAATGGACAGTCGTGTCTTACAAGTCCTCAGAAGGTGAAATCCTCATATCACCGAAGCATGGAAAAGAACTTGAGTCCACAGGTAATGTTGTATCAGAAATTATGAAGATGGGAATTCCAAGCTGTTTTGGACAATGTGTTACTTGAAGAAGAGGGGAGATTGGAGGAAAGAATAAGCTTGGTGACGGAATAACCCGTCAATCAGCCATGTGCCTTCTCAAAAATTACGTGTAAATCACCCGAAATGTCGCCAACGAGGGTATACAACCTTCAAAATTGCCGCAGAGGTAACATCAGTGCAATGTCCGACAGGTAGATTCCACGAGTAGGAGTATAGACAAAAATACCTCACTGGGTATGATATAAGCGAAGTTGAACCTCCACAGACTAACACACAGCGGGTTGAAGTTGGTCCGTTGTAGTAGTATATTTGGTCTTACTGACTTTTCTTTCAATGAGGAAAAGGAGAAAATACCTGGCCTGTCATGGCTGACCCGGAATAATTGGAAGCAACACTAAAACCTTGTCACCAGGATCAAATCCCTTTTCTTGGAATACCTATCATGCTGAGCTTTCATTTTCCCCTGCGACGCTTTCAAGTTTTCTCTTGCTATTTCACGTGCCATCTCAATAAGCAAGAGCAGACCCAGTCTCTGGACGCTTCTACGTTTCTTTACATAAATTTTCATTTGCAGACGCTTTCCAACTGTTCTGTGATTTTTTCTCTGTGTATCGACTTCGATGTCCATCTGCATGCGCAATTTTAGCTTTCTACATCACCTGGAAGGTACCAAAATATGAGAAATTTATGAGGATATCCCGAAGACTCAATAGCTCAGTGGGCTGTCACCTTGTAAGTGATGAGGTCCTTGGGTTTGAATCCCAGATTGAGTCAGAACTTTTTCACATTAGCCCCCACAGGAATATAGTTTGTTAATATATATATATATATATATATATATACGCACTGTCATTAATATATATATACTAGCCGAAAGCAGCCGGCGTTGCCCGGGTTCTTTTTGAATGAATTTACTACTATAATTCAGCTTTTACCACGCGGTCGTAGACGATTGACTACTATAATTCAGCTCAGCTTTTAATTGCGAAATGGGCCCAGCCTGGCCGAGGCGGCCTCGACCGGCCTCGCCACCTAGCCTATAACGTTCCCGGGGCCCGTCCCGACATTTTTTGTTTTAGAGGTTTCCTCCTATCTTTCACCGTTCAGGAGATTAGCGCGTGCAGACAAACAAACAAAGAAACAAAAACTTTCTTTTATATATATAACAAAAAGTAAATAAATATATATATATATATCAGAATATAATTTCAGCTCTCCAACCAAATGAGCGCATGCTGTGACGTCACCACCACGTACGTACGCAGAAGCTCCAGAAGACCCATATGACAGTGCGTAATTTAGATCTTAGTTCAGATACTATCACAAGTGCATACAAAACTCACAGTTACCGACATGGTTTCACCATTGTTGGGGCTTAAATCAGGGCAATGCAGTGAGTATACTGCGTTCAGTGAGTATAATGACTGATATATATATATATATATATATATATATATATATATATATATATATATATATATATATATATATATATATATATATATATATTGTTACGGACCGCGGATAAGATGTTGGTTTGCCAAGCGGATGGCACCGCGGCCGCACAGTTACCCCGACTAACCCGATTCCTGAACGTTGGCCGGATCGCGCCACAGATATTCAATGGGGAAAAGACTAAAGCGAAGGATGTGAAGAAGAAGAAAGACAAAGGGTAAGGAATACGAATATAATTTATTTACTATTTACAACCAAAAGTAACCAAGGAAGAAGGAAAGATAAGAAAATAATTTACAGAAGAATTCAGAGACACAGTGCAACGCTAGCTTATACAAACTTAATTAACCCAGGGACAAGACACACAGAACAAACTCATGTACACAAAAGGATGGCAAGGCAGGAGGTGGATGGCTGGAGGGAGAGGAAGGTCCAACGGGTCCTGCAGCACGATCGGCGCGTTTCGCAGCCGCCGTTCCTTCGCGGCCCTGCTCAAAACTGCCGTCCGGGCCCCAAGCGGCTGTTGTTGCTGCTGTGGCTGCTGCTGCTGCTGCGGCTGGGTGGACGTCGCGTGCTCTTTTTAGGACTCGTCTCTCTCGTTTTGTCAAAGCTCATCTGGTCCAACCACTCAACTCAACAACAACGCACGTCTCCCTGTCCAACAACTCCTCGGCTCTTGCGCGCGCGCTTTTTATAGCGCCTCCGGCGATCAAGCCGCCGGCCTTCAGGACCCGCCCCCCGGTGAGCTCGCTTCGGGCCTGGTTGGTGGGCACAGGCCCTCTGACTCCACCCTTGATGACGATGGGCGGGCACGCCCTTCTTCTCCGAGCTGAGCACATGCTTAATGGCGGCTTTGGGGCGAAATCAGCAACCCACCGCTGTAACAAACCTGGCAAACTGCCCAGTGCGGTTGGCAATGGAGACTTGGAGGGGATGTAGCTGGAAATGGAGATTTTGGGAATGCGAATGAAAGGGGATCTAGCTTGTTTCACTTGGTGCAATGGAGTGTCATCTTAATGGAAGACAAGGCCTTACCCTAATACACATAATAAAGATATAACTATCAACAAGGGGAAAATCTATGATTGGCTGACATGTATGCTTTATGGAATTAACTACGGGAACGCCCTTTGACCTTGAAACAACACTGGAGTGAGGAGGGTCCAGAATAAAGCGATAATTATAAAAAACACAATAAAAAAACACAATCCTCATATCCATAACACTGCACCCTCCTCCTCTTAGGCACGTCCCTGGCCTATAACTTTAACTTGGTGTGACACGTAGGTGTAGTTCCCTCTACTTTTAACCTGACCCTGAGTGCGACAGTTTTAAAACATAAATAAATATGTCCCGCTGCTCCATTGCACCCTGCCTAACAGATTCACGCCCACAGCTAACCGAATTGCGGAATGGTCTTCAAACTACACATTGACGGTGGGGAGCATTATTTACAATGGCTCAACTTTATTTACAAAATGCAACCCAGGACCTGTGATTGTTCTTTTGGGGGGAGAGACAGTCTGCTCTGCATCGACGCACCATGAAAGCACCAAAAACGCACCAACACACCCTCAAGCACCAATCGGTGCACAGTATCACTGTCATCAATAAAAATAAACCAACAACCCCTAACCCTGCAGGTGGTCTCTTGCTCTTCGGCTCCCTCTGCTGGCTATTTGCTTTCTTCCAGTTGTTGTCTTTCTTTCATTTTCTTACTGGCGGCCTATTGGTGGAATTAAAATGCACCCAACGTGTCCATTTTTATTTATTTATGGCCCACAGGGCCGACTAGTGTGGTTCACCTGTGGGGCATCGGTGCCCTGTGGCCAAGGTCCGCCAGCAAGATCTCGGGCCTTCATGGCCGGTTCCAGCAGAGGGGCCATGCCCCAACCCATGGGGTCCATAAGTGGTGCTCGGCCACAGACATGTGGTCCATAATGTGGTGCATCGATGCAGACAGCTGGTTCTGGGAGTTCCGGGCGCACAATGGCGGACTCACGCACGCTCCCCTCGGCGCCCAGTGGCGCACAGGTCCTCATGTGGGAGACAAAGGGGGGGAAAAGACAGATGAGCGAGGGGCAAGGTGCCCTGTGGCCAAGGGTACACATCAAACAAGGCAATTCAAGGCGAAGTGCGTACGGAGAGCGAAGTGAGAAAAACTCGTCCCTACCGTACGTCACCCCCCCCCCTTGTCACCTACTCTACCCTTGCCCTTACCCCATATTTACAAAATCTACATCTTTACAAATTCGTCGCTAATGTCACATCTTCCCCATATTTCCCCGATACCAAATTCGTCTCCACAATCCCTCTATCCAAAATTTGCCATCACCCAATTCATCATCAATCCTCATAAGGAGGCAGAGATGGAACATCAAGCACAATGTCACACCCACGTCATGATGCGTCTCACATTCCAAACATCTGCACAATAAAAATAATAAAAACAACCTGGCATGGTGTGGAGGTACGTCATCTCAGGTGAGTGGATGTAGATGGTGGGAGGAGATTTTCATCCTAACTACTTTCTAAATGACTTTAATACACTTTACACTACCCGGGGTCTTTCCCTGCCAATCCATTGGCCATCTTACTCTCTGGGTTCTAAAAACCAATTCCCATTGACCAAACTGTGGTGCTTCTCAATTTGGGGTCTCACTCCCCCGATTCAACTCCCTGTGCCCTTGCACAATTTCTGGGCTGGGTCGTGCAGCTCTCCCAGCAGGTCTACCCACCTGCACACCTCCACCACTGTAGTTGCCTCCGAGCTTACCTGCTCCTTACCTAACCTATCTAACTGGGGAAGGCCCCTCCTGGCTCTGTCACCCCTCGGTGCCCTCTAGCACTGGGCTACCCGGGTCCGTCCTCCGGATCCTCGGGCCCCATCCACAACAACTCTACCGGCTCCCAGAGCCCACCTCCGGCCTCACCTGGTCAACATCCTCACTGTGGTGGAGTGCCCAAACCAACTACACACACTAACAGGCTACACGCCCAGCCATTTCCACAGCACTAATGCACCCATCACAACTCTCCTGTGCAACTACCCGCACCACAGATGCCAATATCCAACCACACTTTACCTATACCCTCTACCTAACACTTACACTACCCTCCCCGGGTATTCCTGATGGGGGTCCATCCTTCCCCCATTCACACCTTCGCACCATCCACTCCACTCCATAGTTTCCACCATACTCACTCCACGACCATCCATTCCAATACTCCATATATTCCACACTACCATTTATTCCATACACC
This sequence comes from Myxine glutinosa, assembly GCF_964187855.1. Taxonomy (NCBI): domain Eukaryota; kingdom Metazoa; phylum Chordata; class Myxini; order Myxiniformes; family Myxinidae; genus Myxine; species Myxine glutinosa. Next base: position 223,338,612 of record NC_136262.1, on the reverse strand, counting down.
TGTTCTTCATTCACCTGTAGTTGCACACCTGTGCAATCTCACCTGGTGCCACCTGCACCCTCCTTGGTCCCTGGACCATTTCGTCAACACAACGCACAATCACCTTCTCTCACTCATACACTGCTCCACACACCTGTTCAGTTGCACACCTGTGCAATCACACCTGTTCCTCACACACTTTTCACAATACACTTCTGAATACACCTCCAACACTCACACGGCATCATCTAAACTACCTGTTGCCCTGCTAACTTAGTGCTCCCCGTCTTCCCTTTAAACTAAGCACATACCACGTCATTATCATCCACACTAATCTACCTGCGTCCCCACTACAGGTATCATTGTCACTAACTAATCTTAACATTACCTAAGGTCATCTTCTAGGTCCCTATCATTATATCCTAACCCTCCCAGGCTAGTTTTCACTGCCAAACCCCATAAACTAATGCTCCTTTGCCCCCGCTGTGAGAGATGGCAGAGTTGCCATCCCACCACATCAGGTATCTCTCACTATAATTTTGCTCACCAAATTCCAGCCAATCAAAAATTTGCCAATCACTACCCATCATCTGCTAATCATCACTCTGCCAATCATCAAATTTTGTTTTTCTAATTTCGGGTCCAAAACACTATCCTCGTCACACATCTACTCACTAGTGCCTCTCGGTGCGCCAATTCCTCTCCAAAGCTCGGCTTCATAAAGCCGAGCAATGAATGCGGGTTGCTTGGTGCCAGCGGCTGGATACGTCCGGCATTCGGTGCAGGGAAGGACGCTTACCCGGGCCGAGATCCCACGCACCATCTCGGCACAGAGCCGTCAAATGGCCAGATCTCGACCTGCCGGAACGCCTCAACAAAAAGGGGTCGCCATGACGACCCTTCCTATCGGGCTGCCCGCTCTGCCTAGTGGAGCACGGACGCGGCCGTTCCGAGCGAGGCCCAGCGTGGATCGCGTACGGCGGTTCTTTCGAAACCGCCGTGGTTCGGATCCCCGCTGGTCCTCGCGGCACGCAAAGCTGCCCGGCGCGCACCGAGGGCCCGATTCGGCTATACGTCGCTCTAACTGCTAACCCGGTCACCGTCGATGCTCCACTTGCATGCTCACACCCCGCAGCCCGTTCCTTGCTCACACATCCAGCTGCCTCCATGCTATTTGTCATTGCACCTTCCCTGACACACCCAGGTACACTCCTTCCGCTCACAGACTTGGTCACACACCTGACCACCGCACACCTTTGCACACACTCGTCGTTCGCACACCTCACCAACACACCTCTTCGCGCCCCCTCCTCGGTCACCTCCTCTGTGACAACCACAGGTGTGCTCTCACTTGCACACCCAACCACGTGCCTCACTACTAACTCAAGTGTGCATTCCCACACACGCTCTACCATTCCAGGTGTGCATCCTTCCATTCCAGGTGTACATCCTCTCATTCCATGTGTACATCCTCTCTCACCTGCCACAACCAACTCACGCTCCGTGTCACTCTCACTACTCTCACTACTCTCACCACCACTCTTGACAGCGCACTCTTTCCTCATGCACTCCTCCATTACACACCTTCCTCGCGCATCCTCTTGCGCACACTCTCGCGTTACATCCTCCGTAACACTCACCACAGGTGTGCATTCTCCCTTACTTTTGACAGCGCACTCTTCCCTCATGCACCCGTCCGTTACACACCTTTCTCGCGCATCCTCTTGCGCACACTCTCCCGTTACGTCCTCCGTAACACTCACCACAGGTGTACACTCTTTCGTTACATCCTCTGTAACACTCCCCACTACGCGCTTCCATGTGCTCCCTCGCACACGCGCTACGACCAACTCACTCTCGACAGCACACTCACTCCTCGGCGCGCACTTTATCCTCACACACCCCATGGTCGGACATTCTCGCACACCTCTTCCTTCGCACACCGTACCTGTCGCACACTTCACCAACGGCCTCTCATGAACACCCGGATCCAAATCAACCCCCAAGCCGACTGAAGCTCCCCTCACATCATATGCATTTCCGTTTATATCGCCACTCACCTTGGCACCTCGTCTCCGCACCTCCTTCGCCACCTGCAAACTCTTTATTTGGTTAGCGAGCACATCATCACGATTTGAACAACGACCTTGCACATATTCCATCACTTCCTCCTGTATTTCTCTCTTAGTTTCTGTCCGTCTCTTCTTAATTTCACTCACCCCCTCTTCCACCTTCTCTAATTTTTCCTTCACCTTTTTTATTTCCCGGTGCATCTCCTCAATCTCGTCCTCTAAGGCTACCTTGACCGTTTCTATGTGCGTCCTCACCTCCCGGTCCTTCGTCTCCATTACTTCTGTCACCTCGTCCAACCTCGTTGTCAGTCCCTCACGTACCATCTGACATTGCTTCTTCGTCGCTATCAAGTCGTCCTTGATGTCTCTTTGTGTCGCTTTTAACCCTCCTAGTACCGCAGTATTCCTTTGTACCTGCTCCACTAATTCCGTCTGTCCCACCGTCAGCTGTTCCACCTCCTGCGTCAGGTCCTCTATGCCCCCTTGTAACCTTGCTGTCCCATTTCTCACCTCTTTCTCCATACGCTTTTCACCTCGCTTTACCTCCTCGCGTACCCCCGAGACCTCCTCGCTTACACCTCGTCGTATCTCCTCCTTCATCTCCTCCCTCTCTTTTGTAGATGCCACCCTCATCTGTCCCAATTCATCCCTCTGAGCATCCAATTTACCTTCTAACCCGATTTTCACCTCCTCTATCTGGTTCCCCATCCGTTTGATTTCCTGGGCGGATTGCTCCCCTACTTCCCGCAATTTGCCTTCCATCCTATCTTCTAGCCCCCTTAACCCATTTTTCACCCCCTATATCCCATTGTCTAACCCCTCAAATTTCTTGTCTAACCCCTCAAATTTCTTGTCTAACCCCTCAAATTTCTTGCCTAACCCCTTAAAATTATTGTCTAACCCCCCAAATTTGTGCCTAGCCCCCCGATTTTTCCATCGAGCCCCCCAATTTTTCCATCGAGCCCCCCGATTTGGCTTCCCATCCTATCCATTTTTGCATTCAGTTGGGTCAAGAATAATCTGAGGTCAAACCCGGTTTGCCCAGCGTCCCCAGCCGCCACCGCGGGCTCGCCCTCCGCGGCGCCGCTATTTTGGGACCCTTCAACCACGTGCGCGAGAGCGCCATTTTGTGCGCCTAATACTCCCTCAACCACCTCCTCATTGCTCCCCTCCATTTGATCCTGGGTTACTCCTAACCCCTCTTCTAGTTCCCCCACCGGCATCCGATCGCCTTGACTAGCCATGGCGCGATTTCAAAATTCGGGTTTTTTAAAACAAAACAAATTTCAGCAGCTTGTAATTTTGAGCACGTTAAGCGTGCTTCGGGTCCGACCCCGCTCCCGACACCAATTGTTACTGCCAATAGTACAATTGGTGTTCCAAATTTGGGCTAAATAAATTTAGTCCCAGGTTCGAATCCCAACTCCTGACTACCAATTGTTACGGACCGCGGATAAGATGTTGGTTTGCCAAGCGGATGGCACCGCGGCCGCACAGTTACCCCGACTAACCCGATTCCTGAACGTTGGCCGGATCGCGCCACAGATATTCAATGGGGAAAAGACTAAAGCGAAGGATGTGAAGAAGAAGAAAGACAAAGGGTAAGGAATACGAATATAATTTATTTACTATTTACAACCAAAAGTAACCAAGGAAGAAGGAAAGATAAGAAAATAATTTACAGAAGAATTCAGAGACACAGTGCAACGCTAGCTTATACAAACTTAATTAACCCAGGGACAAGACACACAGAACAAACTCACGTACACAAAAGGATGGAAAGGTGGGAGGTGGATGGCTGGAGGGAGAGGAAGGTCCAACGGGTCCTGCAGCACGATCGGCGCGTTTCGCAGCCGCCGTTCCTTCGCGGCCCTGCTCAAAACTGCCGTCCGGGCCCCAAGCGGCTGTTGTTGCTGCTGTGGCTGCTGCTGCTGCTGCGGCTGGGTGGACGTCGCGTGCTCTTTTTAGGACTCGTCTCTCTCGTTTTGTCAAAGCTCATCTGGTCCAACCACTCAACTCAACAACAACGCACGTCTCCCTGTCCAACAACTCCTCGGCTCTTGCGCGCGCGCTTTTTATAGCGCCTCCGGCGATCAAGCCGCCGGCCTTCAGGACCCGCCCCCCGGTGAGCTCGCTTCGGGCCTGGTTGGTGGGCACAGGCCCTCTGACTCCACCCTTGATGACGATGGGCGGGCACGCCCTTCTTCTCCGAGCTGAGCACATGCTTAATGGCGGCTTTGGGGCGAAATCAGCAACCCACCGCTGTAACAAACCTGGCAAACTGCCCAGTGCGGTTGGCAATGGAGACTTGGAGGGGATGTAGCTGGAAATGGAGATTTTGGGAATGCGAATGAAAGGGGATCTAGCTTGTTTCACTTGGTGCAATGGAGTGTCATCTTAATGGAAGACAAGGCCTTACCCTAATACACATAATAAAGATATAACTATCAACAAGGGGAAAATCTATGATTGGCTGACATGTATGCTTTATGGAATTAACTACGGGAACGCCCTTTGACCTTGAAACAACACTGGAGTGAGGAGGGTCCAGAATAAAGCGATAATTATAAAAAACACAATAAAAAAACACAATCCTCATATCCATAACACTGCACCCTCCTCCTCTTAGGCACGTCCCTGGCCTATAACTTTAACTTGGTGTGACACGTAGGTGTAGTTCCCTCTACTTTTAACCTGACCCTGAGTGCGACAGTTTTAAAACATAAATAAATATGTCCCGCTGCTCCATTGCACCCTGCCTAACAGATTCACGCCCACAGCTAACCGAATTGCGGAATGGTCTTCAAACTACACATTGACGGTGGGGAGCATTATTTACAATGGCTCAACTTTATTTACAAAATGCAACCCAGGACCTGTGATTGTTCTTTTGGGGGGAGAGACAGTCTGCTCTGCATCGACGCACCATGAAAGCACCAAAAACGCACCAACACACCCTCAAGCACCAATCGGTGCACAGTATCACTGTCATCAATAAAAATAAACCAACAACCCCTAACCCTGCAGGTGGTCTCTTGCTCTTCGGCTCCCTCTGCTGGCTATTTGCTTTCTTCCAGTTGTTGTCTTTCTTTCATTTTCTTACTGGCGGCCTATTGGTGGAATTAAAATGCACCCAACGTGTCCATTTTTATTTATTTATGGCCCACAGGGCCGACGAGTGTGGTTCACCTGTGGGGCATCGGTGCCCTGTGGCCAAGGTCCGCCAGCAAGATCTCGGGCCTTCATGGCCGGTTCCAGCAGAGGGGCCATGCCCCAACCCATGGGGTCCATAAGTGGTGCTCGGCCACAGACATGTGGTCCATAATGTGGTGCATCGATGCAGACAGCTGGTTCTGGGAGTTCCGGGCGCACAATGGCGGACTCACGCACGCTCCCCTCGGCGCCCAGTGGCGCACAGGTCCTCATGTGGGAGACAAAGGGGGGGAAAAGACAGATGAGCGAGGGGCAAGGTGCCCTGTGGCCAAGGGTACACATCAAACAAGGCAATTCAAGGCGAAGTGCGTACGGAGAGCGAAGTGAGAAAAACTCGTCCCTACCGTACGTCACCCCCCCCCCCCCCTTGTCACCTACTCTACCCTTGCCCTTACCCCATATTTACAAAATCTACATCTTTACAAATTCGTCGCTAATGTCACATCTTCCCCATATTTCCCCGATACCAAATTCGTCTCCACAATCCCTCTATCCAAAATTTGCCATCACCCAATTCATCATCAATCCTCATAAGGAGGCAGAGATGGAACATCAAGCACAATGTCACACCCACGTCATGATGCGTCTCACATTCCAAACATCTGCACAATAAAAATAATAAAAACAACCTGGCATGGTGTGGAGGTACGTCATCTCAGGTGAGTGGATGTAGATGGTGGGAGGAGATTTTCATCCTAACTACTTTCTAAATGACTTTAATACACTTTACACTACCCGGGGTCTTTCCCTGCCAATCCATTGGCCATCTTACTCTCTGGGTTCTAAAAACCAATTCCCATTGACCAAACTGTGGTGCTTCTCAATTTGGGGTCTCACTCCCCCGATTCAACTCCCTGTGCCCTTGCACAATTTCTGGGCTGGGTCGTGCAGCTCTCCCAGCAGGTCTACCCACCTGCACACCTCCACCACTGTAGTTGCCTCCGAGCTTACCTGCTCCTTACCTAACCTATCTAACTGGGGAAGGCCCCTCCTGGCTCTGTCACCCCTCGGTGCCCTCTAGCACTGGGCTACCCGGGTCCGTCCTCCGGATCCTCGGGCCCCATCCACAACAACTCTACCGGCTCCCAGAGCCCACCTCCGGCCTCACCTGGCCAACATCCTCACTGTGGTGGAGTGCCCAAACCAACTACACACACTAACAGGCTACACGCCCAGCCATTTCCACAGCACTAATGCACCCATCACAACTCTCCTGTGCAACTACCCGCACCACAGATGCCAATATCCAACCACACTTTACCTATACCCTCTACCTAACACTTACACTACCCTCCCCGGGTATTCCTGATGGGGGTCCATCCTTCCCCCATTCACACCTTCGCACCATCCACTCCACTCCATAGTTTCCACCATACTCACTCCACGACCATCCATTCCAATACTCCATATATTCCACACTACCATTTATTCCATACACCTGTTCTTCATTCACCTGTAGTTGCACACCTGTGCAATCTCACCTGGTGCCACCTGCACCCTCCTTGGTCCCTGGACCATTTCGTCAACACAACGCACAATCACCTTCTCTCACTCATACACTGCTCCACACACCTGTTCAGTTGCACACCTGTGCAATCACACCTGTTCCTCACACACTTTTCACAATACACTTCTGAATACACCTCCAACACTCACACGGCATCATCTAAACTACCTGTTGCCCTGCTAACTTAGTGCTCCCCGTCTTCCCTTTAAACTAAGCACATACCACGTCATTATCATCCACACTAATCTACCTGCGTCCCCACTACAGGTATCATTGTCACTAACTAATCTTAACATTACCTAAGGTCATCTTCTAGGTCCCTATCATTATATCCTAACCCTCCCAGGCTAGTTTTCACTGCCAAACCCCATAAACTAATGCTCCTTTGCCCCCGCTGTGAGAGATGGCAGAGTTGCCATCCCACCACATCAGGTATCTCTCACTATAATTTTGCTCACCAAATTCCAGCCAATCAAAAATTTGCCAATCACTACCCATCATCTGCTAATCATCACTCTGCCAATCATCAAATTTTGTTTTTCTAATTTCGGGTCCAAAACACTATCCTCGTCACACATCTACTCACTAGTGCCTCTCGGTGCGCCAATTCCTCTCCAAAGCTCGGCTTCATAAAGCCGAGCAATGAATGCGGGTTGCTTGGTGCCAGCGGCTGGATACGTCCGGCATTCGGTGCAGGGAAGGACGCTTACCCGGGCCGAGATCCCACGCACCATCTCGGCACAGAGCCGTCAAATGGCCAGATCTCGACCTGCCGGAACGCCTCAACAAAAAGGGGTCGCCATGACGACCCTTCCTATCGGGCTGCCCGCTCTGCCTAGTGGAGCACGGACGCGGCCGTTCCGAGCGAGGCCCAGCGTGGATCGCGTACGGCGGTTCTTTCGAAACCGCCGTGGTTCGGATCCCCGCTGGTCCTCGCGGCACGCAAAGCTGCCCGGCGCGCACCGAGGGCCCGATTCGGCTATACGTCGCTCTAACTGCTAACCCGGTCACCGTCGATGCTCCACTTGCATGCTCACACCCCGCAGCCCGTTCCTTGCTCACACATCCAGCTGCCTCCATGCTATTTGTCATTGCACCTTCCCTGACACACCCAGGTACACTCCTTCCGCTCACAGACTTGGTCACACACCTGACCACCGCACACCTTTGCACACACTCGTCGTTCGCACACCTCACCAACACACCTCTTCGCGCCCCCTCCTCGGTCACCTCCTCTGTGACAACCACAGGTGTGCTCTCACTTGCACACCCAACCACGTGCCTCACTACTAACTCAAGTGTGCATTCCCACACACGCTCTACCATTCCAGGTGTGCATCCTTCCATTCCAGGTGTACATCCTCTCATTCCATGTGTACATCCTCTCTCACCTGCCACAACCAACTCACGCTCCGTGTCACTCTCACTACTCTCACTACTCTCACCACCACTCTTGACAGCGCACTCTTTCCTCATGCACTCCTCCATTACACACCTTCCTCGCGCATCCTCTTGCGCACACTCTCGCGTTACATCCTCCGTAACACTCACCACAGGTGTGCATTCTCCCTTACTTTTGACAGCGCACTCTTCCCTCATGCACCCGTCCGTTACACACCTTTCTCGCGCATCCTCTTGCGCACACTCTCCCGTTACGTCCTCCGTAACACTCACCACAGGTGTACACTCTTTCGTTACATCCTCTGTAACACTCCCCACTACGCGCTTCCATGTGCTCCCTCGCACACGCGCTACGACCAACTCACTCTCGACAGCACACTCACTCCTCGGCGCGCACTTTATCCTCACACACCCCATGGTCGGACATTCTCGCACACCTCTTCCTTCGCACACCGTACCTGTCGCACACTTCACCAACGGCCTCTCATGAACACCCGGATCCAAATCAACCCCCAAGCCGACTGAAGCTCCCCTCACATCATATGCATTTCCGTTTATATCGCCACTCACCTTGGCACCTCGTCTCCGCACCTCCTTCGCCACCTGCAAACTCTTTATTTGGTTAGCGAGCACATCATCACGATTTGAACAACGACCTTGCACATATTCCATCACTTCCTCCTGTATTTCTCTCTTAGTTTCTGTCCGTCTCTTCTTAATTTCACTCACCCCCTCTTCCACCTTCTCTAATTTTTCCTTCACCTTTTTTATTTCCCGGTGCATCTCCTCAATCTCGTCCTCTAAGGCTACCTTGACCGTTTCTATGTGCGTCCTCACCTCCCGGTCCTTCGTCTCCATTACTTCTGTCACCTCGTCCAACCTCGTTGTCAGTCCCTCACGTACCATCTGACATTGCTTCTTCGTCGCTATCAAGTCGTCCTTGATGTCTCTTTGTGTCGCTTTTAACCCTCCTAGTACCGCAGTATTCCTTTGTACCTGCTCCACTAATTCCGTCTGTCCCACCGTCAGCTGTTCCACCTCCTGCGTCAGGTCCTCTATGCCCCCTTGTAACCTTGCTGTCCCATTTCTCACCTCTTTCTCCATACGCTTTTCACCTCGCTTTACCTCCTCGCGTACCCCCGAGACCTCCTCGCTTACACCTCGTCGTATCTCCTCCTTCATCTCCTCCCTCTCTTTTGTAGATGCCACCCTCATCTGTCCCAATTCATCCCTCTGAGCATCCAATTTACCTTCTAACCCGATTTTCACCTCCTCTATCTGGTTCCCCATCCGTTTGATTTCCTGGGCGGATTGCTCCCCTACTTCCCGCAATTTGCCTTCCATCCTATCTTCTAGCCCCCTTAACCCATTTTTCACCCCCTATATCCCATTGTCTAACCCCTCAAATTTCTTGTCTAACCCCTCAAATTTCTTGTCTAACCCCTCAAATTTCTTGCCTAACCCCTTAAAATTATTGTCTAACCCCCCAAATTTGTGCCTAGCCCCCCGATTTTTCCATCGAGCCCCCCAATTTTTCCATCGAGCCCCCCGATTTGGCTTCCCATCCTATCCATTTTTGCATTCAGTTGGGTCAAGAATAATCTGAGGTCAAACCCGGTTTGCCCAGCGTCCCCAGCCGCCACCGCGGGCTCGCCCTCCGCGGCGCCGCTATTTTGGGACCCTTCAACCACGTGCGCGAGAGCGCCATTTTGTGCGCCTAATACTCCCTCAACCACCTCCTCATTGCTCCCCTCCATTTGATCCTGGGTTACTCCTAACCCCTCTTCTAGTTCCCCCACCGGCATCCGATCGCCTTGACTAGCCATGGCGCGATTTCAAAATTCGGGTTTTTTAAAACAAAACAAATTTCAGCAGCTTGTAATTTTGAGCACGTTAAGCGTGCTTCGGGTCCGACCCCGCTCCCGACACCAATTGTTACTGCCAATAGTACAATTGGTGTTCCAAATTTGGGCTAAATAAATTTAGTCCCAGGTTCGAATCCCAACTCCTGACTACCAATTGTTACGGACCGCGGATAAGATGTTGGTTTGCCAAGCGGATGGCACCGCGGCCGCACAGTTACCCCGACTAACCCGATTCCTGAACGTTGGCCGGATCGCGCCACAGATATTCAATGGGGAAAAGACTAAAGCGAAGGATGTGAAGAAGAAGAAAGACAAAGGGTAAGGAATACGAATATAATTTATTTACTATTTACAACCAAAAGTAACCAAGGAAGAAGGAAAGATAAGAAAATAATTTACAGAAGAATTCAGAGACACAGTGCAACGCTAGCTTATACAAACTTAATTAACCCAGGGACAAGACACACAGAACAAACTCACGTACACAAAAGGATGGAAAGGTGGGAGGTGGATGGCTGGAGGGAGAGGAAGGTCCAACGGGTCCTGCAGCACGATCGGCGCGTTTCGCAGCCGCCGTTCCTTCGCGGCCCTGCTCAAAACTGCCGTCCAGGCCCCAAGCGGCTGTTGTTGCTGCTGTGGCTGCTGCTGCTGCTGCTGCGGCTGGGTGGATGTCGCGTGCTCTTTTTAGGACTCGACTCTCTCATTTTGTCAAAGCTCATCTGGTCCAACCACTCAACTCAACAACAACGCACGTCTCCCTGTCCAACAACTCCTCGGCTCTTGCGCGTGCGCTTTTTATAGCGCCTCCGGCAATCAAGCCACCTGCCTTCAGGACCCGCCCCCCGGTGAGCTCGCTTCGGCCCTGGTTGGTGGGCACAGGCCCTCTGACTCCACCCTTGATGACGATGGGCGGGCACGCCCTTCTTCCCCGAGCTGAGCACATGCTTAATGGCGGCTTTGGGGCGAAATCAGCAACCCACCGCTGTAACAAACCTGGCAAACTGCCCAGTGCGGTTGGCAATGGAGACTTGGAGGGGATGTAGCTGGAAATGGAGATTTTGGGAATGGGTATGAAAGGGGATCTAGCTTGTTTCACTTGGTGCAATGGAGTGTCATCTTAATGGAAGACAAGGCCTTACCCTAATACACATAATAAAGATATAACTATCAACAAGGGGGAAATCTATGATTGGCTGACATGTATGCTTCATGGAATTAACTACGGGAACGCCCTTTGACCTTTATACAACACTGGAGTGAGGAGGGTCCAGAATAAAGCAATAATTATAAAAAACACAATAAAAAAACACAATCCTCATATCCATAACAATATATATATATATATATATATATATATATATATATATATATATTGTTGCGGACATGAGGCCTGTATTTTTTTGATTGTGTTGTATTGTGGTAAATTGGTGATGATTATTGTTTATTCTGCGCCCCCCTACCTCCGGAGCTGTGTAAAGGTGAAAGGGCATCCCATAAATAGTCCACAAGCATACACATCAGCCAAGTAATAGAATACCCCTGTTGATAGTTATCTCTTATTATGTGTTTTTAGAGTAAGGCTGTGTCTCCCATTAATTGAAATACTCCATTGCACCAGTGAAAGAGATAGATTCCCTTCATTCCCACTCCCAACACTTCCATTCCCCCCTTTCCGTCAATTGCAATTCGCATTGCCAACTGCATGTTGGGCGGTTTTCCCTTCATCCGCCATTGACCACGAGGCAGGGTTGGGGGAAGGAAGGCGGGTCCCCACCTCGTCAGAGAGGGGAGGAGTGATCCAGCCCCACTCGACCAACCATGAACAAGGGGTTTGGCTTGAGAGGGCGGGGAGAGAACGTTTGGGGGAGGTTCGCAAAGGTTGAGGGGCGGGGCCTATATAACCCACGGCGGGGGTGTTCCCAAAAGAGATGCACTTTGAGTTGGTTGAGAGTCGGTCGTCAAGTGGAGAGTGGTGAAGAGTCAGTCAGTAGAGTCGGTTGCCAGTAGAGGGTCCGTGAAGAGTTGGTCACAAAGAGTTGGTCACAAAGAGTTGGTCGTCAAGAAAGAGTCCTGAAGCTTGTGAGGGAAGGAGAGAGAACCCGTCACACCAGAGCTCCACCAAGCGTTCACCTCCACCAAGGCTCCACCAAGCTCCGCGTTGGCTCCACCAAGCGTTCACCTCCACCAAGGCTCCACCAAGCTCCGCGTTAGCTCCACCAAGCGTTCACCTCCACCAAAGCTCCGCCAAGCTCCGCGTTGGCTCCACCAAGCGTTCACCTCCAGCCATCCACCTCCTGCCATTCCTGTCATTCCCCGCGTGAGTCTGCCTTTTGTTTGTTCTGTCCTGGGTTAATTAAGACTGTAGGTAAGCTAGTATTTTCCCTGTGTCACCTGCGTCTTATGTGCTTGTAAATAAACGTGACTGCTCCTTTTTGCTTGTGTGTGTACAATAAATCCAATTACTCTTCTGTCCGTCTTCTCGTTTTATTCCTTTTCCTCTTTGCATTCGTCGTTTTTGTCTTTTCCCCTCATTGAGCAGCTGCGGTGCGATCCGGCCAAAGTTCTGGGTGAATCGGGTGAGTCGGGGATCCTGTTAGGTCGCGGTAATACACCACCGCTCGGTCATCATAACATCTAAACCGCGATCTTTAACAATTGGTTGTCAGGAGTTGGATTCGGACCTGGGACTAAATTTGTTAGGCCCAAATTTTGGACACCAATTGTGTTAGTACAGTAACAATTGGTGTCTGGGAGTGAGATTCGGGGCCCGAACCAAATTTTTTTTAAAAACATCTAGAAAAAATTAGGTCAAAATTTGGAGCGGACGAAATTTGTTTTGTTTTAAAGCAAAACCCGAATTTTGAAATCGCGCCATGGCTGGTCAAGGCGACGGGATGCCGGTGGGTGAGCTAGAAGAGGGGTTAGGAGTAACCCAGGATCAAATGGAGGGGAGCAATGAGGAGGCGGTTGAGGGAGTATCAGACGCACAAAATGGCGCCTTTGCGCACGCGGTTACAGCGGCACCAAATCTAGCCGCGCCCGTGACCGTAGTAGCGCCGCTGGGGAATTCGGACCTTTTTATGATGATACAAATGAGGGCCCTTATGGAGAGGCTAGAAGCAAAAATGGATGCCATGATAGACAAAACAAGGTGTGATCGGGGAAAATTGGAGGGAATAAATGACCGGGCCAAAGAAGTAAATGAGGGACTGGCGAGGGACAGAGTCGCATATGAAGCAAGGGAGGAGCAGAGGGACAGAGACCGCAAGTTGGGCGAAAGGGTCCCACGGGTGCACGACGAGGTAAAGCGGGTCGAAAAGCACTGGTTGAGCGAAGCAGAGGAAAGCACGGGTACAATGACGGGGGTAGAAATCGCGACACGGGGTTTGGAAAAGCCGGCGACCGCTGAGGTAGAGGGTGTTTTATTAAAGCCAGCGGTCGTCGAGGTGAGTAAAGAAAAAACGGAAGTGGGCATTGAAATTGAAGAGATGACGGAGGTAGCCCGGGAATTGCAGGGAGAAATGGATTATGTACAAAGTCCCTGCTCACATCACGATGCTGTGCTTAACCCGAATGGAAGTTTGCAGGTTCGCGTGGAGAAAAGGATCCCCCAGGTGAGTCGTGCTGTTGTGTATTGTGCGGGGAGATTTTGTAAGAGGATGTTTGGCGACAAAAGAATTTTCGCGCGCTTGGGATCGAGGAGGCATCCGGGCGTTGGTGAAGGGTCCCGTGTGAGTGGAAATGGCACGCGTGCGAAGGAAAAAGTGTGCGTCGGCGAGTGGGTGTGTTATAAAGTGTGGGAGTGAAACCGAGTGCGAGCGAGAATGCACGTCGGTGTGTACGGGGTGTGACACAGGGAGTGAGAGCAATACGGAGTGTACGTGCGAGGGTGAGTGTGACACGGAGAGTAAGGTGGTGGTGGAACGTGTGCGACAAAGCACACCTGAGTTGGTGGTAGCACGGGTGTGGGAGAGCCCGTGTGAGCGCGTTAGTGGGTGGATGCAAGAGTGCACGCCCATGGTGAGTGTTACGGAGGACGTAACGGAGGAGAGGTGTGGACCAAAGTGTGCGCAAGAGTGCGCGCGAGAGGTGTGGTGTGTAACAGGGAGAGCGTTGGTGGAATGTACGGACGGCGTTGGAACGCCAGGTTTTGTGAGGGTGAAAGGGGTAGCGTATGCTTGTAAGCATGCAAGTAAAGCATCGACGGTAACCGGGTTAGCGGTTAGGGCGACGGATAGCCGATGCGAGCACTCGGTGCGAGGGGTGCTTTGTTGGGTGCGAGGCCCGGCGCGGGTCGATGCTGCGTCGCTTCTCTTCGAAGCGTCGTTGCCGATTCGGGCTTGGCCCCGCCCCGCACGGTCGAGTCCGGGCTTTGTCGGGCGAGGCGACCGGTCCGGTTCGAGGGCGAGTGGGAGGAAGCGGAACGGTGCCCCCTCGTGGGGACGGGGTTCCGACCGGGGGAGATTGAGCCATCGGGCCTGGGACCGCAAGGTGCCGCGCCGAGATGGTGCGTGGAATCTCGGTCCAACCAAACCACCTCCCTTGAACCGAAAGCCGGATGGATTCAACCTGCAGGCGACCAAACCACCCGAATTCATTGCTCGGCTTTACGAACCGAGTTTAATGATGTCACGGCGCACCGAGAGGATCTCATAAGTAGACGGGTGATGAGGATAGTGTTTTGGCCCCGAAATTAGAAAAAAGCAAAATTTGATGATGGTATGGTGATTAGCAGTAAATGGCAAATTTTTGGTTTATTGAATTTGGACGAACAAAATTTATAGGGAGAGACCCCCGATGTGGAGGGATGGCAAATCCACCATCCCTCACAGAGTGTGGGGCAAATGCGCTATAGTTTATGGGGTGGCTATGACAACCGAGCCAGGCAGGGTTTGGTTATATTGATAGGGATCTAGCGAAGATGACATTAGGTAACGTTAAGGTTTAGATAGTGACTGATACCTGTAGTGGGGACGCAGGTAGTTTAGTGTGGTTGATAATGACGTGGGAGCGCAATAGTTTAAAGGGACGACTGGGAAGCGCAAGTTTCAGAAGGGAGTAGTTAGCTGAGATGATGCCGTGTGTGTGAAGATTGAACAGGTGAGAATTGAACAGGTGTGATTGCACAGGTGTGCAACTGAACAGGTGTGTGGAGCAGTGTATGAGTGAGTGATGGTGATGTGTGTTGTGTTGACCAACTGGTCCAGGAAGAGGAGGAGGGTGCAGGTGGCACCAGGTATGATTGCACAGGTGTGCAACGACAGGTGAATGGAGGACAGGTGTATGGAATAAATGGTATGGAGTATTGGAATGGATGGTCGTGGAGTGAGTATGGTGGAAATTGTGGAGTGGAGTGGATGGTGCGAAGGTGTGAATGGGGGAAGAGTGGACCCCCATCACGGATACCCGGGGCGGGTAGAGTAAGTGTTAGGTAGAGGGTACAGGTAAATTGTGGTTGGATATTGGCATCTGTGGTGCGGGTGAAAGAATGGTCTTTGGATGGGTGCATTAGTGTTGTGGAAATGGCTGGGCGTGTAGCCTGTTAGTGTGTGTAGTTGGTTGGGCGCTCCACCACTGTGAGGATGTCGGCCAGGTGAGGCCGCAGGTGGGCTCTGGGAGCCGGTAGTAGTTGTTGTGGATGGGGCCCGAGGATCCGGAGGACGGACCCGGGTAGCCCAGTGCCAGAGGGCACCAAGGGGTGACAGAGCCAGGAGAAGGCCTTCCCCAGTTAGATAGGTTAGGGTGAGGAGCAGGTAAGCTCGGGTGGCAACTACAGTGGTGGAGGTGTGCAGGTGGGTAGACCTGCTGGGAGAGCTACACGTCGCAGCCCAGAAATTGTGCGAGGGCACCGGGAGATGAATCGGGGGAGTGAGACCCCAAATTGAGAAGCACCACAGTTTGGTCAATGGGAATTGGTTTTTAGAACCCATAGTGTAAGTGGCCAATGGATTGGCAGGGAAAGACCCCGGGTAGTGTAAAGTGTGTTAAAGTCATTTAGAAAATAGTTAGGATGAAGGATCTCCTCGCACCATCTGCATCCACTCACCTGAGGTGACAGGTACTCCGCACCATGCCATGTTTAATTATTTTTACTGTGCAAATGTTTGGATTGTGAGACGCATCATGACGTGGGTGTGACATTGTGCTTTGATGTTCCATCTCTGCCTCCTTATGAGGATTGATGATGAATTTGGTGATGGCAAATTTTGAAGTAGAGGGATTGTGGAGTCGAATTTGGTATAGGGGAAATATGGGGAAGACGTGACAGTAGTGACGAATTTGTAAATGTGTAGATTTTTGTACATATGGGGTAAGGGCAAGGGTAGGGTAGGTGACAGGGGGGTGACGTACGGTAGGGACGAGCTTTCTCACTTCGCCCTCCGTACGCATTTCGCCTTGCATTGCCTTATTGATGTGTACCCTTGTGACCTTACCCCTCGCTCAATTGTCTTTCCCCTTTCGTCTCCCACATGACCTGTGCGCCACTGGGTGCCGAGGGGAGCGTGCGTGGGTCGGCCATTGTGTGCCCGAAATTCCCAGAACCAGCTGTCTGCATCGATGCACCACATTATGGACCACATGTCTGTGGCCGAGCACCACCTATGGACCCCATGGGTTGGGGCATGGCCCCTCTGCTGGAACCGGCCATGAGGGCCCGCAATCTTGCTGGCGGACCTTGGCCACAGGGCACCGATGCCCCACAGGTGAACCACACGTAGTCGGCCCTGTGGGCCATAAATAACGAAAATAAAAAGGACACATTGGGCACACTTTATTGCAAATAGGCCGCCAGTAAGCAAAGCAAAAGAATGACAACAACTGGAAGAAATAATAATAACCAGCAGAGGGAGCCGAAGAGCAAGAGACCACCTGCAGGGTTAGGGGTTGTTGAATTTATTTTTATTCATTGAACACTCTTGAACAATGGTGACTGCACCGATTGGTGCTTGGGTGCTTGTATTGGTGCGTTTTTGGGTGCGTTCATGGTGCGTCGATGCAGAGCAGACTGTCTCCCCCCCAGAAAGAACAATTACAGGTCCTGGGTTAGTTTTGTAAATAAAAGTAGCGTCAAGTGTAAATAATGCTTCCCACCGTCAGTGTATAGTTTGAAGACCATTCCGCGATTCGGTTAACTGTGGGCGTAAGTCTGTTAGGCAGGGTGCAATGGAGCAGCGGGACACATTTATTTATGTTTTTAAAAAAACTGTCGCACTCAGGGTCAGGTTAAAAGTAGAGGGAACTACACCTACATGTCACACTAAAAATAAAAGTTGTAGGCCCGGGACGTGCCTAAGAGGAGGAGGGTGCAGTGTTGCGGACATGAGGCCTGTATTTTTTTGATTGTGTTGTATTGTGGTAAATTGGTGATGATTATTGTTTATTCTGCGCCCCCCTACCTCCGGAGCTGTGTAAAGGTGAAAGGGCATCCCATAATTAGTCCACAAGCATACACATCAGCCAAGTAATAGAATACCCCTGTTGATAGTTATCTCTTATTATGTGTTTTTAGAGTAAGGCTGTGTCTCCCATTAATTGAAATACTCCATTGCACCAGTGAAAGAGATAGATTCCCTTCATTCCCACTCCCAACACTTCCATTCCCCCCTTTCCGTCAATTGCAATTCGCATTGCCAACTGCATGTTGGGCGGTTTTCCCTTCATCCGCCATTGACCACGAGGCAGGGTTGGGGGAAGGAAGGCGGGTCCCCACCTCATCAGAGAGGGGAGGAGTGATCCAGCCCCACTCGACCAACCATGAACAAGGGGTTTGGCTTGAGAGGGCGGGGAGAGAACGTTTGGGGGAGGTTCGCAAAGGTTGAGGGGCGGGGCCTATATAACCCACGGCGGGGGTGTTCCCAAAAGAGATGCACTTTGAGTTGGTTGAGAGTCGGTCGTCAAGTGGAGAGTGGTGAAGAGTCAGTCAGTAGAGTCGGTTGCCAGTAGAGGGTCCGTGAAGAGTTGGTCACAAAGAGTTGGTCACAAAGAGTTGGTCGTCAAGAAAGAGTCCTGAAGCTTGTGAGGGAAGGAGAGAGAACCCGTCACACCAGAGCTCCACCAAGCGTTCACCTCCACCAAGGCTCCACCAAGCTCCGCGTTGGCTCCACCAAGCGTTCACCTCCACCAAGGCTCCACCAAGCTCCGCGTTGGCTCCACCAAGCGTTCACCTCCACCAAAGCTCCGCCAAGCTCCGCGTTGGCTCCACCAAGCGTTCACCTCCAGCCATCCACCTCCTGCCATTCCTGTCATTCCCCGCGTGAGTCTGCCTTTTGTTTGTTCTGTCCTGGGTTAATTAAGACTGTAGGTAAGCTAGTATTTTCCCTGTGTCACCTGCGTCTTATGTGCTTGTAAATAAACGTGACTGCTCCTTTTTGCTTGTGTGTGTACAATAAATCCAATTACTCTTCTGTCCGTCTTCTCGTTTTATTCCTTTTCCTCTTTGCATTCGTCGTTTTTGTCTTTTCCCCTCATTGAGCAGCTGCGGTGCGCTCCGGCCAAAGTTCTGGGTGAATCGGGTGAGTCGGGGATCCTGTTAGGTCGCGGTAATACACCACCGCTCGGTCATCATAACATCTAAACCGCGATCTGTAACAATATATAATTATATATATATATATATATATATATATTGTTGCGGATATGAGGACTGTATTTTTTTTATTGTGTGTATTATTATTATTGCTTGAGTCTGGCCCCTCCTGCCTCCAGTGTTGTGTAAAGGTCAAAGGGCGTCTCGGTAATTAGTCCATAAAGCATCCACGTCAGCCAATCATAGAATACCCCTGTTCAGTAGCTTATATCTTATTATGTGTTTTAGAGTAAGGCCTTGTCTTCCATTAGGATAATACTCCATTGCACCGAGTGAAAAAGAGATAGATTCCCTTCATTCCCATTCCCAAAAACCTCCATTCCCCCTTTCGTCGATTGGCAATTACCTCCCCTCCAATTGCCGCCATTGACCACGAGGCAGGGTCGGAGAAGAAAGGCGTGTCTCCACCTCATCATAGAGGGGAGGAGTGAGCCAGCCCCACTCGACCAACCATGAGCCAGGGGTTTGGCTAGAGAGGGCGGAGGAAGAGCGATCAGGGAGGTTCGCAAAGGTTGAGGGGCGGGACCTATATAACCCACGGCAGGGCGTTTCCCGAGGCAGATGAGCTTTGACGGAATGAGCTATGACAAGAGTGGAGTGTGTGGTTTTTTTGGTCAGAGCTGGGTTGGTCGTCAGTGGTGGTCAGTGTTTGCGTAGAGTGGAGGGGTTGCGTTGAGTTGTCGGTGGTGAGGAAGAGTTGGACTAAGCAAGAGAGAAAGAGTCCTGGAGTTAGTGAGAGAGGGAGAGAGAACCCGTCACGCCAGACCCCCCACCAGCAGCGTTGGCTTGGCTCCACCAAGCAGCTCCAACCCACTACCCTGCGCACACGACAGGATCGGTGGCATCGGCGGCCGTCGAGGTCCAGTCCGACGTCCCGTGCGGGATCAAACTCCAGCCAGCTCTGTGCCTTCCTCCAGCCACCCACCTCCTGTCATTCCTGCCTGCAATTTCCATCCATTTGCGTACGTGAGTTTGTTTTGTTCGTGCTGTCCTGGGTAGTAACAATAAGTCTGTATAAGCTAAAGATTTCACTGTGTCACCTGCGTCTCATGTCCCTGTAAATAAACGTGACTGCTTTCTTTTTGCTTATATGTGTGTAAATAATAAATCCAGTTACTCTTCTGTACGTCTTCTTCCT
This sequence comes from Myxine glutinosa, assembly GCF_964187855.1. Taxonomy (NCBI): domain Eukaryota; kingdom Metazoa; phylum Chordata; class Myxini; order Myxiniformes; family Myxinidae; genus Myxine; species Myxine glutinosa. Next base: position 223,318,850 of record NC_136262.1, on the reverse strand, counting down.
CTTTGCATTCGGTCGCTTTAGAGTTTTCCCGATTGAATAGCGGTGGCGCGATCCGGCCAAAGTTTGGGGTAAATCGGGTTTTAGTTAGGGGAATAACTGTTCGGTCGCGGAGCCTCCGCTCGGCAAACATACCATCTTTAACCGCGTACCGTAACAATTGGTAGTCAGGAGTTGGGATTCGAACCTGGGACTAAATTTATTTAGCCCAAATTTTGGACACCAATTGTGTTATTACCGTAACAATTGGTGTCAGGGAGTGAGATACGAGGCCCGAAGCGCGCTTAACGCGCTCAAAATTACGAGCTGCTGAAAATTTGTGTTTTAAAGGAAAACCCGAATTTTGAAATCGCGCCATGGCTGGTCAAGGCGATCGGATGCCGGTGGGTGAGCTAGAGGAGGGGTTAGGAGTAACCCAGGATCAGAGGGACGAAGTAGAGGAGAACATTGGCAATGTGGTTGAGGGGGTATCAGACGCACAAAATGGCGCTATCGCGCACGTGGTTGTAGCGGCACCAAATTTTGCCGCGCCCGTGGTCGCGGCAGCCGAGCCAGAAATGCCAGAGTACATGCGAGTCTTTATGATTCAAATGATGGCAAAAATGGATGCCCAAAATGATAAGTCCACCCGAGAGCGAAGAGAAATGGGTGAGCGGTTGGGAAACCAAATTGTGGGATTGAGGGCTGATAGTGAGCGACAGGGTGAGCAATTGGGGGTAATGAGGGACGAAGCGAGGGGTACCGGTGAGGGGTTAGACAATAATTTTAAGGGATTAGACAAGAAATTTGGGAAGTTCGACGACAAGTTTGAGGGGTTAGACCACGGGATAAAAGAGGTAAAGAATGGGTTAATGGGGCTAGAAAATAGGATGGAAGACAAATTGCGGGAAATAGGGGAGCAATCCGCCAGGGAAATCGAACAAATGGGGAACCAGATAGAGGAGGTGAAAATCGGGTTAGAAAGTAAATTGGATGCTCAGAGGGATGAATTGGGACAGATGAGGGTGGCATCTACAAAAGAGAGGGAGGAGATGAAAGAGGAGTTACGACGAGGTGTAAGTGAGGAGGTCTCGGGGGTACGCGAGGAGGTAAAGCGAGGTGAAAAGCGTATAGAGAAAGAGGTGAGGAATAATACGGCTAGGTTACAGGGGGGAATAGAGGGTCTGACGAGGGGAGTAGAACAGCTGACAGAGGGACAAACGGAGTTAGTGGAGCAGGTTCAAAGGAACACTGCGGTACTAGGAGGGTTAAAAGCGACACAAAACGACATAAAAAAGGACTTGATAGCGACACAGAGGCAATGTCAGATGGTACGTGAGGGACTGACAACGAGGTTGGAAGAGGTGACAGAGGTAATGGAGACGAAGGACCAGCAGGTGAGGACGCACATAGAGACGGTCAAGGTAGCCTTAGAGGACGAACTTGAGGAGACGCACCGGGAAATAAAAGAGGTGAAGCAAAAATTAGAGGAAGTGGAGGACGAGGTGAGTGAAATTAAGAAGAGACGGACAGAAACTAAGCGAGAAATACAGAAGGAGGTGATGGAATATGTTCAAGGTCAGTGCTCAAATCGTGATGTGGTGCTCACTAACCAAAAAAAGAGTTTGCAGGTGGCGAAGGAGGTGAGGAGACGAGGTGCCAAGGTGAGTGGCGATATACGTGGAAATGTAGATGATGTGAGAGGAGCTTCAGTCGGCTTGGGGGTTGCTTTGGACCCGGGTGTTCGTGAGAGGCCGTTGGTGAAGTGTGCGACAGGTCTGGTGTGCGAAAGAGGAGGTGTGCGAAAATGTCCGACTCTGGGGTGTGTGAGGAAAAAGTGCGCACCAAGGAGTGAGTGTGCTGTCGAGAGTGAGTCAGTCGTAGCGCGTGTGCGAGGGAGCACATGGAAGCGCGTAGTGAGAAGTGTTACAGAGGATGTAACGGAAGCATGCACGCCCGTGGTGAGTGTTACGGAGGAAGTAACGAAAGAGTGTGCGCAAGAGGATGCGCGAGAAAGGTGTGTAACGGACGGGTGCATGAGGAAAGAGTGCGCTGTCGAGAGTAAGGGTGAGTGCGCTGTCAAGAATGGAGGTGAAAGTAGTGAGAGTGACACGGAGCGTGAGTTGGTTGTGACAGGTGAGAGAGGATGTACACCTGGCATGGCAGGAAGCACACCTGGAATGGTAGAGCGTGTGTGGGAATACACACTTGAGTTGGTAGTGAGGCATGAGGTTGGGTGTGCGAGTGAGAGCACACCTGTGATTGTCACAGAGGAAGTGACCGAGGAGGGAGCGCGAAGAGGTGTGTTGGTGAGGTGTGCGACCGACGAGTGTGTGCAAAGGTGTTCGGTGGTCAGGTGTGTGACCAAGTCTGTGAGTGGAATGAGTGTACCTGGGTGTGTAAGAGAAGGTGCAATGACCAAGAGCAGGGAGACAGCTGGATGTATGAGCAAGGAACCGGCTGCGGGGTGTACGGGCGGTGTTGGAGCATCGAGCTCAGTGAGGGTGAAAGGGGTAGCGTATGCGTGTAAGCATGCAGGTGAGGCATCGACGGTAACCAGGTTAGCGGTTAGAACGACATTTAGCCGAATCGGGCCCTCGGTGCGTGCCGGGCTTCGCGTGCCGCGAGAACCGGCGGGGATCCGAACCACGGCGGTTTCGAAAGGACCGCCGTACGCGATCCACGCTGGGCCTCGCTTTGAACGGCCGTGTCAGTGCTTCACTAGGTGGAGCGGGCATCCCGATAGGGAGGGTCGTCGTGGCGACCCCTTTTTGTGGAGACGATCCAGCAGGTCGAGATCGGGCCATTGGACGGCTCTGTGCCGAGATGGTGCGTGGGATCTCGGCCCGGGTAAACCTCCTTCCCTGCACCGAATGCGGGAGGCATCCAGCCGCCGGCACCAAACAACCCGCATTCATTGCTCGGCTTTACGAAGCCGAGCTCTGGAAGTGAATTGGCGCACCGAGAGGCACTAGTGAGTGGACGATGATGATGGTGATAGTGATAGTGGATTTGATACGAAATTTAGAATAGTGAATAGAATTGGCAGTAATTGGAAAATTTTTGATTCGTTGAAATTTGGTGTGCAAAATTGATAGTGGGACCTCCCCGATGTGGTGGGATGGCCAATCCACCATCCCTCACAAAAAGGGGGGGGGGGCAAAGGAGCACTAGTTTATGGGGTGTATGGCAGTGAAAACTAGCCCGGGTGGGTTAGGATATTGTGTGTAGGGCCCTAGAAGATGACATTAGGTAACGTTAAGGTTTAGTTAGTGACTGATACCTGTAGTGGGGACGCAGGTGGGTTAGAGTGGATTATAATGACGTGGTATGTGCTTAGTTTAAAGGGAAGACGGGGAGCACTAAGTTAGCAGGGTAACAGGTAGATGAGATGATGCCGTGTGAGTGTTGGAGGTGTATAGAAGTGTATTGTGAAAAGTGTGTAAGGAACAGGTGTGATTGCACAGGTGTGCAACTGAACAGGTGGATGGAGCAGTGTATGAGTAAGAGTGATAGTGATAGTGATGTGTGTTGTGTTGACCAACTGGTCCAGGAAGAGAAGGAGGGTGCAGGTGGCAGCAGGTGTGATTGCACAGGTGTGCAACAACAGGTGTATGTGGTTGTGTGGAATAAATGGTATGGAGTATATGGAGTATTGGAATGGATGGTTGTGGAGTGAGTATGGTGGAAGTTGTGGAGTGGAGTGGATGGTGCGAAGGTGTGAATGGGGGAAGAGTGGACCCCCATCACGGATACCCGGGGCGGGTAGTGTAAGTGTTAGGTAGAGGGTATAGGTAAATTGTGGTTGGATATTGGCATCTGTGGTGCGGGTGAGAGAATGGTATTTGGATGGGTGCATTAGTGTTGTGGAAATGGCTGGGCGTGTAGCCTGTTAGTGTGTGTAGTTGGTTTGGGCACTCCACCACTGTGAGGATGTCGGCCAGGTGAGGCCGCAGGTGGGCTCTGGGAGCCGGGAGTAGTTGTTGTGGATGGGGCCCGAGGATCCGGAGGACGGACCCGGGTAGCCCAGTGCCAGAGGGCACCAAGGGGTGACAGAGCTAGGAGGGGCCTTCCCCAGTTAGATAGGTTAGGTAAGCTCGGGTGGCAACTACAGTGGTGGAGGTGTGCAGGTGGGTAGACCTGCTGGGAGAGCTACACGTCACAGCCCAGAAATTGTGCAAGGGCACCGGGAGATGAATCTGGGGAGTGAGACCCCAAATTGAGAAGCACCACAGTTTGGGCAATGGGAATTGGTTTTTAGAACCCAGAGTGTAAGTTGGCCAATGGATTGGCAGGGAGAGACCCCGGGTAGTGTAAAGTGTGTTAATGTCATTTAGAGGATAGATAGGATGATGAAGTCTCCTCGCACCATCTGCATCCACTCACCTGAGATGACGTACCTCCACACCATGCCATGTTTAATTATTTTTATGTGCAAATGTTTTGGCTTGTGAGACGCATCATGACGTGGGTGTGACATTGTGCTTGATGTTCCATCTCTTCCTCCTTATGAGGATTGATGATGAATTTGGTGATGGCAAATTTTGAAGTAGAGGGATTGTGGAGACGAATTTGGTATAAGGGAAATAAGGGGAAGACGTGACAGTAGCGACGAATTTGTAATGTGAAGATTTTGTACATATGGGGTAAGGGCAAGGGTAGGGTAGGTGACAGGGGGGGTGACGTACGGTAGGGACGAGCTTTCTCACTTCGCCCTCCGTACGCATTTCGCCTTGCATTGCCTTATTGATGTGTACCCTTGTGACCTTACCGCTCGCTCATTTGTCTTCCCCCTTTTGTCTCCCACATGACCTGTGCGCCATTGGGCGCCGAGGGGAGCGTGCGTGAGTCCTCCATTGTGCGCCCGGAATTCCCAGAACCAGCTGTCTGCATCGATGCACCACATTATGGACCACATGTCGGTGGCCGAGCACCACTTATGGACCCCATGGGTTGGGGCATGGCCCCTCTGCTGGAACCGGCCATGAGGGCCCGAAATCTTGCTGGCGGACCTTGGCCACAGGGCACCGATGCCCCACAGGTGAACCACACGTAGTCGGCCCTGTGGGCCATAAATAAAATAAATAAAATGGACACGTTTGGGCAAGCTTTATTGCAAATAGGCCGCCAGTAAGAAAATGAAAGAAAGTCAACAACTGGAAGAAATAGTAATAGCCAGCAGAGGGAGCCGAAGAGCAAGAGATCACCTGCAGGGTTAGGGGTTGTTTGGTTATTTTTATGATTGAACATTGATGAACAGTGATGACTGCACCGATTGGTGCTTGGGGGTGTATTGGTGTGTTTTTGGGTGCTTTCATGGTGCGTCGATGCAGAGCAGACTGTCTCCCCCCAGACAGAACAATTACAGGTCCTGGGTTGAGTTTTGTAAATAAAATAGCGTCACTGTAAATAATGCTCCCCACCGTCAGTGTATAGTTTGAAGACCATTCCGCAATTCGGTTAACTGTGGGCGTAAGTCTGTTAGGCAGGGTGCAATGGAGCAGCGGGACACATTTATTTATGTTTTAAAACTGTCGCACTCAGGGTCAGGTTAAAAGTAGAGGGAACTACACCTACGTGTCACACTAAATAAAAAGTTGTAGGCCCGGAACGTGCTTAAGAGGAGGAGGGTGCAGTGTCGTGGATATGAGGACTGTATTTTTTTTATTGTGTGTATTATTATTATTGCTTGAGTCTGGCCCCTCCTGCCTCCAGTGTTGTGTAAAGGTCAAAGGGCGTCTCGGTAATTTGTCCATAAAGCATCCACGTCAGCCAATCATAGAATACCCCTGTTCAGTAGCTTATATCTTATTATGTGTTTTAGAGTAAGGCCTTGTCTTCCATTAGAATAATACTCCATTGCACCGAGTGAAAAAGAGATAGATTCCCTTCATTCCCATTCCCAAAAACCTCCATTCCCCCTTTCGTCGATTGGCAATTACCTCCCCTCCAATTGCCACCATTGACCACGAGGCAGGGTCGGAGAAGAAAGGCGTGTCTCCACCTCGTCAGAGAGGGGAGGAGTGAGCCAGCCCCACTCGACCAACCATGAGCCAGGGGTTTGGCTAGAGAGGGCGGAGGAAGAGCGATCGGGTAGGTTCGCAAAGGTTGAGGGGCGGGGCCTATATAACCCACGGCAGGGCGTTTCCCGAGGCAGATGAGCTTTGACGGAATGAGCTACGACAAGAGCGGAGTGTGTGGCTTTTTTGGTCAGAGCTGGGTTGGTCGTCAGTGGTGGTCAGTGTTTGCGTAGAGTGGAGGGGTTGCGTTGAGTTGTCGGTGGTGAGGAAGAGTTGGACTAAGCAAGAGAGAAAGAGTCCTGGAGTTAGTGAGAGAGGGAGAGAGAACCCGTCACGCCAGACCCCCCACCAGCAGCGTTGGCTTGGCTCCACCAAGCAGCTCCAACCCGCTACCCCGCGCACACGACAGGATCGGTGGCATCGGCGGCCGTCAAGGTCCAGTCCGACGTCCCGTGCGGGATCAAACTCCAACCAGCTCCGTGCTTTCCTCCAGCCACCCACCTCCTGTCATTCCTGCCTGAAATTTCCATCCATTTGTGTACGTGAGTTTGTTTTGTTCGTGCTGTCCTGGGTAGTAACAATAAGTCTGTATAAGCTAAAGATTTCACTGTGTCACCTGCGTCTCATGTCCCTGTAAATAAACGTGACTGCTTTCTTTTTGCTTATATGTGTGTAAATAATAAATCCAGTTACCCTTCTGTACGTCTTCTTCCTCTTTGCATTCGGTCGCTTTCGAGTTTTCCCGATTGAATAGCGGTGGCGCGATCCGGCCAAAGTTTGGGGTAAATCGGGTTTTAGTTAGGGGAATAACTGTTCGGTCGCGGAGCCTCCGCTCGGCAAACATACCATCTTTAACCCGTACCGTAACAATATATATACAGTCACGTGAAAAAGTAAGTACACCCCATGTAAAGTTTTGACTTTTTCAACATATTTCAACGTACAGCTATTTGATCTTCATTTCAACAATATTGACAGATAAAGGTGATATAATATAACAAATATCATGAAACATTTACATTTTGTAGTCCATTGTATAATTTAAATAAACATAAATGCAAATTTCGCATGTGGAAAAAGTAAGTACACCCCTACATTTATCACTACTTCAAATACCTAAAATTAGAATCAGGTGCCCCAGCTCAGGTGCAAATGATTATAATATCATTAGAGAGGATCTTGGAGAAACCTGTCTTATTTAAACCTCAGACATTTAGTTTGGTTTGCTCTTGGTTGTTGAATTGTGCGGCGTCACCATGCCGAGATCAAAAGAGCTCTCTGAGGCCTTCAGAAAGAAGGTTATAGATGCCTACGAGTCTGGGAAGGGATTTAAAAAGATCTCCAAACAATTTGAAATCAATCATTCGGCTGTCCGGAAGATCATCTACAAGTGGAGAAGATTCCAAACAACTGCCAACTTGTTCAGGCCAGGCCGCCCCAGCAAGTTCAGCCCGAGAGCAGACCGCAAGATGCTGAAAGAAATCTGTAAGTACCCCAGAATGTCATCACGGGACCTACAGGTAGCTCTTGCCACTGTTGATGTCAAAGTTCACGAGTCTACCATTAGAAAGCGGCTGCACAAATTTGATCTACATGGCAGGTGTGCCCGGAGGAAACCTTTGCTGTCCAGAAAGAACATCAGGGCAAGACTAAAGCTTGCCAATGAACACCTCGGCAAAGACCAGCACTTCTGGAACAATGTGCTCTGGGCAGATGAGTCAAAGGTAGAGCTATTTGGCCACAGTACCAGAAGACATGTTTGGCGAAAACCCAAGACAGCATTTGACCACAAGAACCTGATACCAACTGTAAAGCATGGTGGTGGAAATATTATGGTTTCGGGCAGCGTTGCTGCCTCAGGGCCTGGGCAGCTCACCATCATAGAATCCACTATGAATTCTTCATTGTACCAGAGGGTGCTTGAGGATAATGTGAGGCCATCTGTCGGAGAGTTGAAGCTCAACCGAGGGTGGACCTTGCAACATGACAATGACCCTAATCATACCAGTAAATCCACCAAGGAATGGCTGAAAAGAAAGAAATGGAGGGTTCAGGAATGGCCAAGTTAAAGCCCGGATCTAAATCCCATCGAGATGTTGTGGGGGGATTTGAAACGAGCTGTGCATGCAGGAAACCCCTCAAACATCGCACAGCTGAAAGAATTCTGCATGGAGGAGTGGGGAAAATTTCTCCCAGTCGATGTCAGAGACTGGTGGACAATTATAAGAAACGCCTACTTGAGGTTGTTTCTGCCAAAGGGGGCAATACCACCCATTAGAGCCAAGGGTGTACTTACTTTTTCCACATGCGAAATTTGAATTTATATTTATTTAAATTATACAATGGACTACAAAATGTAAATGTTTCATGATATTTGTTATATTATATCACCTTTATCTCTCAATATTGTTGAAATGAAGATCAAATAGCTGTATGTTGAAATATGTTGAAAAAGTCAAAACTTTACATGGGGTGTACTTACTTTTTCACGTGACTGTATATATATATATATATATATACATATATATATATATATATATATATATATATATATATATATATATATATATATATATATATATATATATATATATATTACATATATATATATATTGTTACTGATCGCGGTTTAGATGGTATGATGGGCCGAGCGGATGGTCCAACCGCGACCGAACAGTTATTCCCCGATTAGAACCCGATTCCACCCAAACGTTGGCCGGATCGCACCGCAGCTATTCAATAGGGAAAAGACAAAGGCGACACGGATGTGAAGAAGAAGAAGAAGAAGACAAAAAGGTTGGAAATACTACTAAATTTATTCCTACTATTTACATGCTCAAAGTAACCAAGGAGAAGGAAAGATAATAAAATAATATACAGAAGAATCAGAGACACAGTGCAATTATTAGCTTATACAGACTTAATTAACCCAGGGACAGAACAAACAAAACAAACTCACGTACACAAGAAGGGTGGAAAGGCAGGAGGTGGATGGCTGGAGGGAGAGGAAGGTCCAAGGGGGTCCTGCAGCACAACCGGCGCGTTTAGCAGCCGCCGTTCCTTCATGGCCCTGCTCCAAACCGCCGTTCAGGCCCCCAAGCTGCTGTTGTGGCTGCTGTGGACGTCGCGTGCTTTGCCAGGCCTTGTCCGACTCGTCTGGTCCAAACCCTCAACTCTTTCTTGGTCCGCTCACTCTTTACCACCGACTCCTCACCGCAACCAACGCAACCAACTGACCACCGACTCCACTGACTGACTCCTCACGACTCTCTCTCTTGCTTCTTGCGTGCGCGCCTTTTATAGCGCCTCCAGCGATCAAGCCGCCGGCCTTCCTGACACGCCCATCGGTGTGCTCACCTCGGCCCTGGTTGGTCACGCGACCCTCTCGCTCCGCCCTTGATGACGACGGGCGGGCACGCCCCTCTTCCCCTCTATGACGAGGTGGAGACACGCCTTTCTTCTCCGACCCTGCCTCGTGGTCAATGGCGGTTATTGGAGGGGAGGTAATTGGCAATCGAGGGTTGGCAATCACCAGAGGGGATGTAAAAGGGAATGGAGATTTTGGGGATGGGAATGAAAGGGGATCTATTCTCTTTCACTGGTGCAATGGAGTACTTCAATTAATGGGAGACACAGCCTTACTCTAAAACACAGAATAAGAGATAACTATCAAACAGGGGTATTCTATTATTTGGCTGATGTGTATGCTTGTGGACTAATTATGGGATGCCCTTTCACCTTTACACAGCTCCGGAGGTAGGGGGGCGCAGAATAAACAATAATAATAATAATACAGCACACAATCAAAAAATATACAGTCCTCATCTCCGCAACAATATATATATATATATATATATATATATATATATATATATATATATATATATATATATATATATATATATATATATATATATATAAAGGCTTGGCATTTAATATGGAATTTTTTTTTTCTTGACGGGTTTACTTTCTTAACTCAGTATATCAATCTGGTGAGTTTCTTTAACACTTTGGTGATTTATTTGTTAAAAGAACCATGTCACTGATTGTCTGTCGCAGCAAGAAGTCAACAACAGGATTATATCACAGGTGGCGTGGCAAAATGTACGGACAGGTGCATTTGATGATTGGCTTCACAGTCGGGTATACAAGGGTTGTTGCGTTCTGTGTTAGTGGAAAACAACTGCTGCACATCTCCAAAAGTTATTGCCGCTTCCTCTGGAGATGGTCCGTCAACTCGACAATGCTGTTTGTCATGGAGTGGTGGCTTTACGAAATTACGGCATGAAACAGCGTGCTCTTGCTCAGCAGTCTGGCATCACTGAAGGTCAGGAGTCAAAGATCCTGAAACGAAATGCTCAGAGGGGTGTCCCTACTCCAATACCGAGGCCAGGACGTCCCCGCAGAACCACAAGGAGGGATGATCGCCAGCTGCACCGGTTAGTCCGCAATGGCCATACCAAGTCAGCTAATCGGCTTAGGGCTGAGTGGCAGCAACTGACAAATGTGCCTGTATCCAGAAGGCTAGTCAACCAAGGACTGGTTCAAGAAGGCTATCGTGCCAGGCGTCCCCTGAGAAAGCTACGCCTGACCAGACAACACCGCCAGTGCCGATTGCAGTGGGCCAGAGAGCACCGTCAGTGGCAGCCAGGACACTGGAATCACGTGATCTTCAGTGACGAGTCTAGATTTCTGGTCTATCGTCAAGATGGCCGCGTCCGAGTGCGCAGACAAGTGCATGAAGCCTACAACAAAGATTGTATAGTGCCAAGATTCCAAGCTGGAGGTGGTGGGGTGACCGCTTGGGCTGCTTTTCATGCAGGGGGCAAAACTGACCTGGTTGTTCTGAATGGAAACCTGTACCAGTTCAAGTACAGGGCCATTCTGGAAGAAACATTGCTTCCATTTGCTCGTGCAGCCTTTCAAGGAAACTTTGTCTTCCAAGATGACAATGCACGGCCTCATCATGCTCGCATGATCCAACACTTTCTTGCTGACCGTGGTGTAGAGCATATGGAGTGGCCTGCCATGTCCCCGGATATGAATCCGATAGAGAACTTGTGGGCAGAATTAACGCGTCAAATCGACCACTTGGACCAGCAGCCAACCTCTGTGCGTGAATCGCAGCAGGCTATTGTCACTGCATGGCAAGCGATTCCTGTCCAAACCTTGGCAAATCTCGTGAACAGCATGCCTCAACGTGTACGTGCTCTCCTGAATGCTCGTGGGGGTTACACGAAGTACTGAACTGTAATTTTACTGTCCGTAATCCCAGTCGTAATTTAACTTTTGTTTTTGTTAAAAAAAAATTTGGCTAATGTGCAAAATAAAGAGATACTTCTGGAAAACGTACATAAGTTTGACACAGTACTCTCCATGAATTGAGTTCGATATCAGTTTACAACACTTTCAAGGATCAATTTATTTGTTTCGAAATGTCTAATGTGGTTTTTGTTTCTTTTAAAGGTCACATCAACAAAATCTAGAATAATTTCAACATAATTCCAATGAACTTTTGGTTCTAAGACATCTTGAAAAGTAAGTTCACCCCCACAAAAAAAATTACATATTAAAGGCCAAGTCTATATATATATATATATATATATATATATATATATATATATATATATGTATATATTGTTACGGGACCGCGGCGAGGATGTTGTTTGCCGAGCGGATGACCGCCGCGCCCGAACAGTTACCCCGACTAACCCGATTCCTGAACGTTGGCCGAATCGCGCCACAGATATTCAATGGGGAAAAGACTAAGACGAAGGATGTAAAGAAGAAAGAAAGGCAAAGGGTAAGAAATACGAATATGATTTATTTACTATTTACACAATTGAAAGAAACCAAGGAAGAAGGAAGGATAAGAAAATAAAATACAGAAGAGGAAAGGTGACACAATGAAATGCTAGCTTATCTATACAGGCTTAATTAACCCAGGGACAGAACAAACAAAGACAGACTCACGCGGGGAATGATGACAGGAATGGCAGGAGGTGGATGGCTGGAGGGAGAGGACGAAAACTGGAACCGGAGCACGGTCAGGCCGGGAGTGAGCAGCCGCTGCCCCCCTGGTCGATCGGCACGTTTAGCAGCCGCCGTTCCTTCACAGCCACGGACGAAAACTGCCGTCGAAGCTCAAAGCTGTGGTGGTTTAAAGCTGCGGTGGTTGCACTTGTTCTCAGGCTTGGCACTTGTTACTTGTCCTCAGGCTTGGCACTTGGCACTTGTTCTCTCTGACTCCCTCTCTTCCTCTCTTGCTTCGCCCTGACTCCCTCTTTCTGCTTCTTTCTCCCTCTCTCTCTCTTGCTCTCTTCGCTTCGCTTCGCCCTTTTTCTTCAAAGGCTTCCGCGCGCGCTCTTTATAGCGCCTCAGGCGATCAAGCCGCTGGTGTCCAGGACACGCCCATCGGTGAGCTCACCTCGGCCCTGGTTGGTCGCGCGGGCTCCCGATCCCGCCCTTAGAGGAGGCGTTGGCAAGGCCACGCCTTGTTCCCGGCGCTGGGCCGACTCCTCCCACCTTCGGCTCCGAGATTACCTCGTGGCTAATGGAGTCTTGGGATGAAACAAACCACAGCTGTAGCAACCCTAACAAACCGCCCAGTGCAGTTGGCAATTGAGGCTTTGAGGGAATGCAGTTGGCAATGGTTGGAAGGGGAATGTGAAGGGAATCTACTCTTATTTCACTTGGTGCAATGGAGTATTTAAATTAATGGAAGACACAGCCTTACACTAATACACATAATAAGGATATAACTACCGAACAGGGATATATGGTGTCCTGCGTGTATGTTTTATGGAATTAACTACGGGAACGCCCTTTGACCTTTATACAACAACAAATGCAGGAAGGAGGGTGACATTTTACAACAATTCATTACACAACAATAATAAATAAAAAAACATTCTCATATCCACAATATATATATATATATATATATATATATATATATATATATATATATATATATATATTTATATATATATATATATATATATATACTGTATATATATATATATATATATATATATATATATATATATACATATATATATATATATATATATATATATATATATACATATATACATATATATATATATATATATATATATATATATATATATATATATATATGTATATATGTATATATACATATATATATATATATATATATATGTATATATATATATATATATATATATATATATATATATATTTATACAGTATATATATATATATATATATATATAAATATATATATATATATATATATATATATATATATATATATATATATATATATATATCAATCAAATGAATCAATTTTTAGTTCTCCAACCTTTTATGAGCAAAATAAACAACTGCTCGACGTTTCGATCAGCAACATGGATGACCTTTCTCTGACCTTTCTCAAGAGTAAAGCAAAACAACTCTATACCCTCTCTTATATAAGAGAAAAAGGGGTGGGGACACCGAAACCACCAATCAATGCCATTCTGGAACAACTCGTGCCATTCAAATTTAAACCGTAAATCAAAACCAAAACCGTTGAACCAACTGAAACCACACATTGGGATGTTACATAAAAACAACCGTTAAATCACACGTTGAAGCAAACAAAACGTAGCATAATTCAAATAAATCGATGAAAAATAAACAACTTGATTAATTGCTTCAAGTGATGGTGGTAACTTAAACGAATTAAGCTAAATGGATACATCGCAAACCTAAGGTAAGAATATATACCAAAGTGACAGCAACCGAGGTAATAATTTATATACTTGGTGACGCAGTTTCTCTGATACGTTTCTGCATGAGAGGGCCAAAAGCTAGTGGTAAGTCCAACACTTCCTCTGTGAGCGACACAACAGACTCCTCCACATACCATGCCTCCAAAATCCCCCTTATTCGTTTACTGGGGGTTGCACCCAAAATACTGGCACTATCCCATCGGGGAACATGGCCAGCCTTCAGACCATGTTTGGCAGTGACAGATCTCTTTGGATAGTTGCACTCGAAGGCCTTGCGGTGCTCATTGACACGTTGTCTTAATGTTCTCCCTGTCTCTCCAATATATTCTGCCCCACAAACACAGGGAACCCTGTATACCACCCCTGCCTGGTCAAAGACCACGAACACCCAAAAGACCCTGAAGTCCAAAAAACCCCAAAGACCCTTAAATATCCAGAAGACCCAAAATGCCCAAAATACCCCAAAGATCCCAAAGACCCTTAAATATCCAGAAGACCCAAAAAATACCCCAAAGACCGCAAGACCCTTAAAGACCCAAAAGGCAACAAAAACCCAAAAGGCCCTGAAGACCCAAAATTCCCCAAAAACCCATAAAGACCCCGAAAACCCAAAACACTGAAAAGACCCCAAGACTCTTAAATACCCATAAGACCACCAAGACTCAAAATACCCCAAATACCCAAAAGACCCTGATGATCCAAAGACCCCAAAGACCCTTAAATACCCAGAAGACCCAAAAGACCATGAAGACTAAAAATACGCAAAAGATCCAAAAGACACAGAAGACCCTTAAATACCTCAAGGACCCAAAATATCACAAATACCATTAAAGACCCAGAAGACCGAAAAGACCCCAAAGACCCAAAAGACCCAAAAACCCAAAAGACTCAAAAACCCAAAAGACCCAGAAGACTCAAAATACCCCAAAGACTCAAAATACATCAAAGACCCAAAACACCAAAAAGACCATGAAGACCCCAGAGACCCAAAATATCCCAAAGACCCCCAAAAAATCGAAAAGACCCAGAAGACCAAAATGTCCCTGAAAACCCAAAATACCCCGAAGACCCTTAACGACTCTACAGAACCAAACAATCCAAAACACCAAAAAAGACCCTTAAAGACCCTGAGGACCCAGTGGAATCCAAAGACTCAAATTACCCCAAAGACCCAAAATACCTAGATGACTGAAAAGACCCGAGGACCCTAAAGAGGCAGAGGACCCAAAGGACTCAAATGGCCTAAAAGACCCCGAAGACCCAAATGAACCAGAAGATCCCAAGGATGCAAAAGAGCTTGACCACCCAAAAGACCCAAAATTAACCAGAGGACACAAAAGACCCTTAGGACTCTGAATAACCAAAAAAGAGTAATTATTTCTCTTACATTGGAATTGTAGATGGTGGCTTGCAAACCGAGCCTCAAGGTCAGTGTCCGGAAGCGGTTTTTAAAAATTACAAGACATACACGGCATAGGGAGGTGAAATTTGCTGAATGTGACGTGCAAAGTGCGCAGAGTAAACTGAGTGTTCATTTATGTCTGGAGGATGTCAATCCAAAACACCAAAACGACCCTTAAAGACCCTGAGGGAGCAGTGGACCCCAAAGACCCAAATTACCCCAAAGACCCAAAATACCCCCAAAGACCCAGATGACTGAAAACACCCGAGGACCCCAAAGATCCAGAGGACCCAAAAGACTCAAATAACCCAAAAGACCCTGAGGACCCAAATGACCCAGAGGACACAAAATACCCAAAAGATCCCAAGGATGCAAAAGAGCTTGAGTACCCAAGAGTCCCAAATGAACCAGAGGACCCAAAATACCCCGAGGACTCCGAAGACCCAAAAAGAAGAGTAATTATGTCTCTTACATTGGAATTGTAGACGGTGGCTTGCAAACCGAGCCTCAAGCTCGGTGTACGGAAACGTTTTTTTTTTAAATCACAATGAATACGAGGCACAGGGAGGTGACATTCGCTGAACGTAACATGCAAAGTGCGCAAAGTAAAACGAGTGTTAATTTACGTCTGTAGGATGTCTAATAAATAAAGATGATATAAGCATCCCGGACACTCGGCCCAGACTTCGGCATGCTCACGCCGCTGTACCGTCAAAAACTGTTCCAACCCGTCATTTTTGACGGGCTTTATACTCGTATGTATATATATATATATATATATATATATATATAAATATATATATTACCCTTTAGCTGATACGTTAAAGGCCAATGTGCCTTTCGCGCAGAGTTGGAGTGTTATGGAAACATCTTGACCAATTTCCAAATTCCTGCCCTCTTCAGTCAAATATTGGTCCTGGATAGTGGGTTCGTGAAAATTTTGGTCTTAAAACCATCTTTGATCAACACCTCAAAAAGGTGGGAATAGTTGGAGATGTTTAACAAAATTGTTGTCGTAGTAGTAGAAGCAGTAGTAGTATTAAAAGAAGTAGAAGTAGTAGTAGTAGTAGTAGTAGTAGTAGTAGTAGTAGTAGTAGTAGTAGTCGTAGTAGTAGTAGTAGTCGTAGTAGTAGCGCAGTAGTGGTAGTAGTGGAAGTAGTAGTAGTAGTAATAGTAGAAATCGTAGTACTAGTAGAAGGAGTAGTAGTAGTAGTAGTAGTAGTAGTAGTAGTAGTAGTAGAAGGAGTAGAAGGAGTAGAAGGAGTAGTAGAAGCAGTAGTATTAGTAGCAGTAGTAGTAGTAGAAGCAGTAGTAGTAGTAGTAGTCGTAGTAGTAGTAGTAGAAGTAGTAGTAGTGGTGGAAGAAGAGGAAGTAGTAGTAGTTGTAGTAGTAGTGGTAGTAGTAGTAGAAGTAGTGGAAGAGGCAGTAGTAGTAGTAGTAGTGGAAGTAGTAGTAGTAGTAGTAGTAGAAATCGTAGTAGTAGTCGTAGTAGTCGTATTAGTAGTAGTAGTAGTAGTAGTAGATATCGTAGAAGGAGTAGTAGTAGTAGTAGTACTAGCAGGAGTAGGAGTAGTAGAAGCAGTAGTATTAGTAGCAGTATAATTAGTAGTAGAAGAAGTAGTAGTATTAGTAGTGCTTTTGTTGGAAAGGCTATAGAGATTTGCGCTCAGAGCTCATGAAAGCTCAGGCAAACATATGTTCCCTGTTTAATGTCGTTCAATTCCTCGTCCCTGCAAGTCCATGGTTTGCACTACAGTGGACAAGGTAGTGCATTTTGAAGGGAAAGCACTACCAAGACAGATAAGGAGAAGGTAAAAGAACATCAAAGAAAACCAAAAAAAGGACCTAAATAACACATTTATACAAATAAGAGCAAAGTACCTTGCGGGGAAAAACTACAAAGTGCATAGTAGTAGTAGTAGTAGTAGTAGTAGTAGTAGTAGTAGTAGTAGTAGTAGTAGTAGTAGTGTTAGTTGTAGTGGGGGGAAGAAGAAGAAGTAGTATTAGTAGTAGTAGTAGTAGTAGTAGTAGTTGTAGTAGTAGAAATAGTTGTGGTATTAATAGTAGTACTAGAAGGAGTAGTAGTAGTAGTAGTAGTAGTAGTAGTAGTAGTGGTATCAATAGTAGTAGTATCTCTATTACACACGCATATATGGCGGAATGTTTGTATGAATGTTTACTAAACACCCCCATCGTTCTTAACTCCAAACTGAGAGGCAACCCTAATCTCAAACTCCTCCCTTCTTCCTAATCCTCTTCATCTTATGCCATGCTTCATAACTATCTTGTATTTCCCCTTCCATATTTGTCTTTCTTTCTTTTCCCATTTTATATTTTCTCAATCACCCCTCCCACTGCTTCCATAACAAGTAGCTGCCCCTTTCCAATGTTTGACTGCAATGTTGAAAAAAATATTGGAAGAACTATTCCATAGCTTTGTAGCCTACCATTCAGGATCATCTCTGCACGACCATCGTTCCAGTATAACGAATCGGGTCACCTTTGACCATTTGCCTTTGTCAAGGACCTTTGCGCATCAGCAGCACCGTTGCCGTGGAAACTGCGGCAAGTTCTTGAGGCCTCTTATGCACCCGCAACACCCTTTGTAGACCCGCCCCCGGCTCAAAGGTTGTGATACATGACGACGAGGAGGGGGCAGTGTTATCGTGTTGCTTTTTGGCGCTGCACACCCGGGCACTCCATCAGGCAGGCGCACCATGGTGCTTTGGTTCTTCGCGGGACTCGTGGCTTTCTTTACCCTTCTCGTTGTAGCAAAGGGCAGCAGGAGGGTCCAACTTGCCTGCGCCGATTTGTTCTTCTTCGCACGGTTGCTATGGATCTGGGCGAAGCTGCGGACACGACTCAGCCGTTCGCCTCCTCTCACCATCGTCGACCGCTTCTTGGAGCAAGTCCGAGCGCATCCGCACAAGCCCTTCCTCGTGTACGCCGACGAGACGCACACGTACGAGCAGGTGGCCCGCTGGAGCGCGCGAGCGGCGCGGGCACTCGTCCAGAAGGTCGGCGTCCGCCCTGGAGACACGGTCGCCATCCTCGTGGACAATGAACCGCTTTTCGTCATGCTATGGTTGGCCTTTGCCGGTATCGCTTGTCCCGTGGCCTTCCTGAACCACCACCTTAGTGGCAGCGCGTTGCTGCACTGTTTTGGCTGCAGCGGTGCAAAGTACATCATCGTGGCACAAGGTAAGTTTCTCTTATTGGTCAATTCAAATGGTGATTGAAGTGAATAGTCACTCAGAATTAGCCTGAAGTGACATATTTCACTCTCTAACAACAGTTGTTATTACAGGGATTTGTCTCCACCCCAACCACCTACTCCGCCACCCACTCCCTCTAAGGTCACAGGACATTGTTCAGCGTTTCTTTAAATCCCAAGAAGTTTGCACATCCTCTTTACAACATCATCAAAACTTGTTATTCCATGAATCCTTCAGCACATGCTAGGAATCTGCAAGTTGCACCACCAACTGTTGTGGCGTAACCAGTGCCCCCTGACAGTGAACACGCTTGGCCGTTCACCAGCTGCCAACCCAATGAGGTTTGTATATAACTTCAACCTCCAAACACCAGATTACAATGCCGGTAGCTCAACCAGTTCAATCAACTGAGAACCCTTGAACAACAGCTCGAAAAATGACAGGATACAATTTGGGAAGTACACTACATTCCACAACTGTACATGAACTTATGAGAATGCAAATAAAGCATCGTATGACTTCTTTGTTGTGGAATATAGCAATTTCAAATAAATAAATAACTCCATGAGCAAAACAACCAAACCACAACTCAATAATAAGTTGGGATATGGGTGGAAAACTTGCTGGAATGTGAAGTGATTCCAGCTGGCCTTGGCCATCAGTACC
The DNA here is from genome assembly GCF_964187855.1 of Myxine glutinosa. Taxonomy (NCBI): domain Eukaryota; kingdom Metazoa; phylum Chordata; class Myxini; order Myxiniformes; family Myxinidae; genus Myxine; species Myxine glutinosa. The sequence continues at coordinate 223,299,811 of NC_136262.1, read as the reverse complement.
ATTCTAGTGAATGAAGAACGCTTCAAGGAAGTTGCGGAAACGACATTTCTGCATACGTGCAATGGAGTAGCTTGCTGATTGATCAACTGACATAGATTAATGTCTAAAAAATTGGACGGATTTCCCTCCCAAGTCTATTAAGTGAAATTAAGTTCCCTTGTGACACTAATTCATTTTCAACTAAACTTTCCCATGTGCAGACCTGGCATTCAGGCCTCAACCCTGCTCAAATTGCTTCCTGTGAAATCAAGCCTTTTAATTTGGCGGAGGTCAACAACGACAAAATAATCCACAGAACATGGAATTCAGGATTCATTCTTATTATTTAATTCCCACATTCTTGTGGGGTCATTCGAGGAAAGTCTTTGGACAAGCCTGGAAAACATTCTGTCCAGGCCTGATGTTTCACTGAAAGTGGCGGGGATTTGCAAATCGCAATTAGTTCAGGGTGCCGGCAATAACCCCCCCAGTGTTCGCAAAAGACCGAGGGATATTTAACGTCCACCAACAAATGCTAGCAGATAGGACGACCGGCTTAACGTCTGTCGGAAGAACGGCATACGCTATGTTGCAACGCCCGATAGCTCTGTGCCACCCTGTTGGAGATGTTGCGGATATTCATCTCCAGGTCAATGTATCATGTTTTCCTAATTCACCTTTTCACTTTGAGAATAGTTGAATGGCTCCTGGAAGGGAAAAGACACTCAAGCCTGGCATTAAAGGACGTGAGGCAACTCAGCAGTACACACTAAATACACCTAACGAAATACACTAAATACACTCTGCAGCACATACACCTCTCACAAAATCAGTCAGGTCAAGATGGTTGGTGCAGATTATTATTTCTTAATAATTCAGATTATTCATTATTTGTAAAATCTTACATTTATAAAAACTAGCGTGGATCGCCTTGGTGCACTTGCTTCACCACACGTCGCTGCACAGGCACGGGCTTGTTCAAACTGAGTATAATGATCTGACTGAACTTAAGTTGCTGTGTTGTCATGATTTACACCAATCATAATACAAACATTTCTTTTGTATAGATTTATTTTTAATATTGGTGATGTTACTTATTTGTAATCAAAAAGGTCCAAGTGGTGCAAAGCTCTAAATGGTCAAGGGTCCAATCTGGTCTAATGGGTCTAAAGCAGGGGTTCTTTACCTTTTTTGAGTCATGGACCCCTTTGAGAATCTGGTGAAAGCTACGGACCCCTCCACAGAAAAATGCACAAAAGCACATAAACACAAAATTTTCCATGCAATGAATAAATTGTATTGCATAGGAATTTTTTTTCCTTCACATACCGTCATAATCACAATAAAAAAACAATCTTCACAAAGAATACATCTCACTTTTTTCATGCAAAAATCAACGACCATTCCCTGAATTTTTTTTTTTTTTTTTTTTTTTGTATACAAGATCGAGGCTCGTGAAAGAGCGAACATTAATCACACAGAAAGACAAACCGACACATAAAACATATAACATCGGGAGCGGTAGACAAGATGGGGAGAGAGGGGGAAGGACACAAACACAACATTTGAGAGCAGGGACCGAGAGACATGGAGACATCGAGAGATCTGAGAGAGGGCGAGGGCTTTGGGGGGGGGGGGCATGAAAAGGGGGCGGTGGGAGAGGTATAAAACATATGGACACTGCCAGGACTTCCAGGAAAGAAGTTGGAATTTCAAACAAGGTGGATCTGGGGTGAATTAGCGGGGGTAGAAAAGATCAAGGTTTTGGATGGGGGAAGATAAGAGATGGTGGTGAACAGCTGTTTTAAAGACCTGGAGGGAGGAGTGGGATTGAAGGGAGTGAGGGAGTTTGTTCCAGAGGCGGGAGAAAAGAGGAATGAAAGAGTGAAGGTGAGCAGAGAGCCGAGATTTCGGCAGTTTAACCATCAGAGGGTTGCTGGCAGATCTTGTGCGACCTGTAGGAATATTTGGGGGACAGAGCACAGAGAGAGCTGGGGGTGCAAGGCCGGAGAGGGGTCGGTAGAAGACAGAAAGACCACCTACCTGCCTGCGGTGAGTGAGTGAAAGGCCCTCAGAGATAGCTTCATCGCGGGAGATTCCAATAATTCTGAAAGCTTTGGTTTCAACAGCGTGAAGCCGAGCTAGGTGTGAGGCAGGAGCACCGGCCCATAGGGGAGAACAGTATTCCATTGAGCTGCGGATGAAAGCCTTGTATGTGGTGAGGAGCTCAGGTGTGCCAAGGAAGGACTTCGCACGACGGAGGATGCCCAGTCGGCGACTGGCTTTGGAGGCCAGCTTGGAAATGTGGTTTTCCCAAGAAAGATCATGGCAGATAGTGAGACCCAAAATCTTGAGCGACAGAACTTCTTGGAGAGGATTGTTGAGAAAGTAGATGGGAGGGTTGTCCAGTCGATCTTTTCGGAGAGACATAGTAAGAGTGTGAGATTTGTCAGGATTGAAAGACATGTTCCACTTGTTTGACCAGTCTGTGATTTTGTCCAGGTCTTCAGAGAGTGAGGAGGCAGCAGACTGCCGATCTGAGGGAAGAGGAATGGAGCGGCAGAGAGTGGAGTCATCAGCAAAGAGATAGAGAGGATTTTCGAGAGAGTCAGAGAGATCATTGATAAAGACCAGAAAAAGCACGGGGCCCAGAACACTGCCTTGGGGAACTCCAGCCTGAACAGGAAGAGGAGATGAGAGAAACCCATTCAGGGCCACACGTTGACGACGACTAGAGAGGAAGTCCGCCAGCCATGCGTGGAGATTTCCATGGATACCAAAGGAGGAGAGTTTGGTGAGCAGAGCGGGGTGCCAGACCGTGTCGAAGGCACGTGATATGTCGAGGGAGACAGCTCTAATTTCCTGTTTGGCATTGAGGACCTCCATCCATTGTTGAGACAGCAGAAGCAGCATGTCCAGAGTAGAGTGACCTGGTCTGAAACCAAATTGATGATCAGAGATCAAGCCATTGGAGAAGAGGAAAGATTTCATATCCGAAGCAATGATGGATTCCATGACTTTGCTGATAATTGGGAGAAGGCTGATTGGTCTGTAGTTGCTAGGATCTGTTTTTGCACCTTTTTTGTGCAAAGCGGTGATGTTGGCTGATTTCCAAGCAGATGGCAGTTGACCCTGAGCAAAAGAGAGGGTGAAGAGAACAGAGAGAGGGTGAGATAGAGCAGCAGAGCAGGATTTTAGGACCCGTGGGCTGATGCCGTCGGGTCCAGTTGCAGAATCAGAGTCGAGGGTTGACAGAAACTTTTCCACCTTGTCAGGAGGAAAGGACACGGAGTCCAGGAGCAGCAGGGTACGACTGGGTATGGTGGGTACAGAGAGGGATGGGTTTGGGACACAAGATTTAGAGGCAAACACAGAGTTGAGGCATTCAGCTTTTTCACGTGCGGAGTCAGCTGTGTAGCCGTTTGAGGTAAGGGAGGGGATGGAGGGGGAACAAACACCAGAAACGGATTTGACCAGACGCCACCAGGATTTGGAAGAGGGAGACAGATAAGAGAGTTCGGTCTTGAGAACGGAGAGATATTGTTTCCTGGCTCTCCTGAGGGTGGACACACACTTGTTTCGGGCTTTGTGAAAGGAAATGAGATTTCCTTCCGTTGGATTTGCTTTCCAGGAGACGAAGGCAAGTTGTTTCTGGGCAACAGCCTCACCACAAGATTCCGTGTACCATGGACGGGAGGAAGGGTATGACAACTGAAGACGAGATGGGATAAATCTGTGCATGAGAGAGAGCAATTTACTTTGGAAGAATTCCCAGGATGAGTTGATGTCAGAGGTGGTAGAGATGGGAGACCAGTCCAGATGATTGATGGCTGCTTGAAGACCGTGCCAGTTGGCCTGAGTGAAATGCCAGACTCGTCGACGCTGAGCAGGCTCCCTGAGGATGGTCAGAGAGATGTCCACTTTAACAAGGACATGATCAGATGATCCGATCGGAGCAGAAGAAGAGCAGCAGACATTTTCAGGGAAGTTAGTCATAACCAAGTCCAGAAGAGAAGATGTTCCATTGACTGAGATCCGGGTCGGGAAATTGACAGATTGTGTCAGTCCCAGTGAGTCGCAGAAGTCCTTTGCTGAGAAGCCATGGCTGGTGAGAGAGGTACCCACACCCAGCCAACTGGCATGATGACAGTTGAAATCACCACATATGAGGAAGAGAGAGTTGGGATGAGTAGATAGAAGTTGGTCCATATCATCAGACAGCGAGATGTAGATGGAGTCATCACTGTTTGGTGGACGGTACAACACACATATGAACAAGAGGTGGGAGCGAAGGGGAAGCCGTAGCCAGAGGTATTCCTGGGGGTGAGGTGGAGAGAGTGCAGTGCAGGGCGAGTGAGGAAGAGAGTTTTTGATAAAGATAGCAACCCCGCCTCCAGGACGAGGCTCAGGTCTATCATACCGGAGGAGGGAGTATCCCGGGAGAGATACTATGGAATCAGAGACATCATAAAGGAGGAAAGTTTCTGTTAAGCAGATCACGTCTGGTTTGACAGAAGCAACCTGTATGGAGAGATCAGTTAAGTTTGAACGAAGGCCCCGGATGTTTGAGGTCCATACTGTTAATGAAGAGGAAGGGGGAGCATCAGATACAGAACAGGGGGGAGGAGGGGTAGCGTAAGATGTGGAAGAGGTGGAAGAGGTAGGGAGAGCTGTTGAAGGTGTGTCAGAGATTTCAGAATAGCTCGGAGAAAGGGAAGGATGGGGCGGACAAAAGGTTTGATGGTGATTGGGTGAGCCACAATGAGGTGTTATTTGAGGAGGGGGAAGAGCGAGGCAGAAGGTTGGGGGAGATGGAGGTGAGAGTTTGAAGGGGGAAGAAGCGGGGAGGACGCTTTGAGGAGGGGGAGTGAGAGGGGGGAAATTGAGAAGCAATGAGGGTGGGGAGATTTGAAGGGGAGGGGTGAGGGGGGAGTTTGGGAGGGAAGGGACAAGGGGAGGGATTTGAAAGGGATGGGATATGGGGGAGATTTGGAGGGGAGGGGTGAGGCAGGAGTCTAGGAGGGGAGGGGCGAGGGGGCGTCTTGGCGGGGAGGGGTGAGGGGGTAGTTTAGGAGGGAGGGGGCAAAGGGGGAGATTTGAAAGGGATGGGTGATGGGGAAGATTTGGAGGGGAGGGGTGATGGGGAAGATTTGGAGGGGAGGGGTTATGGGGAAGATTTGGAGGGGAGGGGTGAGATTGGATTTTTGAAAGTGTACGATTTATGGGAAACGAACATTTATTGCAAAATGAGTTTCTTGTGACCTTCGAGTTAAAAATACGTTTAAGGACGCTGGATGGAGGATGGAGTGCAGGAGAGTTTAGGGAATGTAGAAAAAAGGCACTATAGGAGATGGATATTTTTTTTGGGATGAATTGATTTGGTGAGCAAGTCGAAAGCAGCCTTTTAAAGAAGAAGAAGAAAAAGGTGTTATAAAATATGACGGAATACATAACTTGAGGGGAAAGTGTAAACATTGAAGGTTAATGAGTGAAAACTATCTGGGGAAATGGGGGAGAAACACGTGGTCGAAGAACGAACGAACGAATAAGAATGAATAAACGAATGAGAAAAGAGAAGGAAATGTTTTTTTTTTTTTTTTTTTTTTTTTTGAGTTGAGATTTGCACAAGGAAGAAGGCTATGGGTGAAAAGACTGGGAATACAGAGAACGAAAGTTATTGGATCACAAAGGACGGACCGCTGAGAAAAACAAAGCCTCAAGGTTGTACAGTGCACACTGTACAAGGCCTCAAGACACGACACGAATGAACACGATTTTCAATACAGGTATGAAAGATTTGCACCGAAAAATCTTCGTCGGGACACAATATACGTACAACACCATAAATAAATACAGTTTTAACGAAAATACAAATGGGAACAATCACTTAACTTCGATTTCAAATCGTTCGCGACGCGGCAAAGGCCTTGCTCGCGACACGGCAAACAGACGATCAATTTATGAAAGATAAACACCGAGAAACAAGCAAAGTTGCACACAATAACTTGACACACCCGCGATATCCTCAATGAAATATAAAATGAAATGTATCCAAATTGTGCAAATTAAACCAAAAATAAACTTCAATTCTGCTCAAAAAGTACATTTCAGTGAGAAGGGTTTTGTTGTTTGGCTTCAATAAGAAGATGAAATTGGGGAGTGGTCTTTGACAAGGCAACACGCATGTCATGTTTGACATCCAATCGATTTCTACTTTTCGTTTTGATGGTAACAAGTGCTGAAAATCCTGACTCGCAAAGATTTGTGGTTGCAAACGGAATCAGAGCTCCCACAGCTCGCTTTGCTAGACGAGGGTAGGTTTGTGTCAAGGAACACCAAAATTCTCCAAGACTCTTCGAGTTGAACTCATGTCGTATCATTTCCTTTGTCCTCAGGTCAATGAGGTCATCTTTGGCAAGGTCTGCATCATTAATACAGTTTATATCAGCAAGGAAAGGATTACGAATCCACGTTTCAACTTCAAGGTCATCTGAGCAGAAGTAACCTTCGAACGAGTTCTGCAATGTTTCCAGGTGTCTGCACATTTCTGCCTGCAGAGAAATTGACAGGGCTATCTATGTCTCTCTCGACTCCATCCTGCAGAAGCACTTCCTCCAGCATTGGAAAGTTTGCATCGTTGTGTGCCTCCAATCTACTCTTCCACAGTGACAGCTTGGCCAAAAGAGCTTGTAGGTTTTCAGCAGCATCCATAATGGTGACTGCAGGGCCTTAAATCGAAAGATTCCTGAGTCGTGACAAGCCGTGGAAAGTGAGAAATAAGCACTTAACTATGGAGTGGCACTGGGTGGCGGTCCTGCAAACGACGACACCAAACTGTAAACACGCGGTCTAGCGGCCAGCGCTAAAATCTGGGGCAAGGTACATTTTCTTCAATTTCTATCGACGGGAACTACTCTAGAAGTCATAACTTGACGACGATGACAACTGTATGCTACCTGACTGTACACTCAGTATCATCCCATTTCAACCTACCTTACAAATCTACTTGTCTTCACTGAGCAATAATAAGTACATAACATCCTGTACATAGACAAAAAATAAAACTTTTTATAAAAAGCTAGCGAAAATAAATTTTAAATAATTTTTATGCGCCTGGTTCACTGACACCCTGAAGCCCATCCACTGACCCCAAAGGGGTCCATAGACCACAGGCTAAGAATCCCTGGTCTAAAGGGTATTACAGGTCTTTTGGGGTCTTTTAGGTCTTTGGGGGTCTTGGTGGTCGAAAGGGTCTTGGGGGATTTAAAGTGTTTTCAATGTGTAAAGGGTCTCAGCAGTATAAATGGTCGATAGGTATATTCCAACAGAAAGTAATTAATAGACAGGATGCAATCGATGTTCAAACATTATGTAATTAACAGACAGGATGAAACAGATGTTCAAACATTGTGTAATTAATAGACAGGATGCAACCGATGTTCAAACATTATGTAATTAATAGACAGGATGCAACCGATGTTCAAACATTATGTAATTAATAGACAGGATGCAACATATGTTCAAACATTATGTAATTAATAGACAGGATGCAACATATGTTCAAACATTATGTAATTAATAGACCGGATGCAACATATGTTCAAACATAATGTAATTAATAGACAGGATGCAACAGATATTCAAACATTGTGTAATTAATAGACAGGATGAAACAGATGTTCAAACATTGTGTAATTAATAGACAGGATGCAACTGATGTTCAAACATTATGTAATTAATAGACAGGATGCAACTGATGTTCAAACATTATGTAATTAATAGACAGGATGCAACTGATGTTCAAACATTATGTAATTAATAGACAGGATGCAACTGATGTTCAAACATTATGTAATTAATAGACAGGATGCAACTGATGTTCAAACATTATGTAATTAATAGACAGGATGCAACATATGTTCAAACATTATGTAATTAATAGACAGGATGCAAGATATGTTCAAACATTATGTAATTAATAGACAGGATGCAAGATATGTTCAAACATTATGTAATTAATAGACAGGATGCAACAGATGTTCAAACATTGTGTAATTAATAGACAGGATGCAACTGATGTTCAAACATTATGTAATTAATAGACAGGATGCAACTGATGTTCAAACATTATGTAATTAATAGACAGGATGCAACTGATGTTCAAACATTATGTAATTAATAGACAGGATGCAACTGATGTTCAAACATTATGTAATTAATAGACAGGATGCAACATATGTTCAAACATTATGTAATTAATAGACAGGATGCAACATATGTTCAAACATTATGTAATTAATAGACAGGATGCAACATATGTTCAAACATTATGTAATTAATAGACAGGATGCAACATATGTTCAAACATGATGTAATTAATAGACAGGATGCAACATATGTTCAAACATTATGTAATTAATAGACAGGATGCAACAGATATTCAAACATTATGTAATTAATAGACAGGATGCAACAGATATTCAAACATTATGTAATTAATAGACAGGATGCAACAGATATTCAAACATTGTGTAATTAATAGACAGGATGCAACTGATGTTCAAACATTATGTAATTAATAGACAGGATGCAACATATGTTCAAACATTATGTAATTAATAGACAGGATGAAACAGATATTCAAACATTATGTAATTAATAGACAGGATGCAACAGATATTCAAACATTATGTAATTAATAGACAGGATGCAACAGATATTCAAACATTATGTAATTAATAGACGGGATGAAACAGATATTCAAACATTGTGTAATTAATAGACAGGATGCAACTGATGTTCAAACATTATGTAATTAATAGACAGGATGAAACAGATATTCAAACATTGTGTAATTAATAGACAGGATGCAACTGATGTTCAAACATTGTGTAATTAATAGACAGGATGAAACAGATATTCAAACATTGTGTAATTAATAGACAGGATGCAACTGATGTTCAAACATTATGTAATTAATAGACAGGATGCAACAGATATTCAAACATTATGTAATTAATAGACAGGATGAAACAGATATTCAAACATTATGTAATTAATAGACAGGATGCAATTCAAACATTATGTAATTAATAGACAGGATGCAACTGATGTTCAAACATTGTCTAATTAATAGACAGGATGAAACAGATATTCAAACATTGTGTAATTAATAGACAGGATGCAACTGATGTTCTAACATTATGTAATTAATAGACAGGATGCAACAGATATTCAAACATTATGTAATTAATAGACAGGATGAAACAGATATTCAAACATTGTGTAATTAATAGACAGGATGCAACTGATGTTCAAACATTATGTAATTAATAGACAGGATGCAACTGATGTTCAAACATTGTCTAATTAATAGACAGGATGCAACATATGTTCAAACATTATGTAATTAATAGACAGGATGCAACTGATGTTCAAACATTATGTAATTAATAGACAGGATGCAACTGATATTCCAACATTGTGTAATTAATAGACAGGATGCAACTGATGTTCAAACATTGTGTAATTAATAGACAGGATGCAACATATGTTCAAACATTATGTAATGAATAGACAGGATGCAACATATGTTCAAACATTATGTAATTAATAGACAGGATGCAACCGATGTTCAAACATTGTGTAATTAATAGACAGGATGCAACATATGTTCAAACATTGTGTAATTAATAGACAGGATGCAACTGATGTTCAAACATTGTGTAATTAATAGACAGGATGCAACAGATATTCAAACATTGTGTAATTAATAGACAGGATGCAACTGATGTTCAAACATTATGTAATTAATAGACAGGATGCAACATATGTTCAAACATTATGTAATTAATAGACAGGATGCAACAGATATTCAAACATTATGTTATTAATAGACAGGATGCAACCGATGTTCAAACATTATGTAATTAATAGACAGGATGCAACAGATATTCAAACATTATGTAATTAATAGACAGGATGCAACCGATGTTCAAACATTATGTAATTAATAGACAGGATGCAACAGATATTCAAACATTGTGTAATTAATAGACAGGATGCAACTGATGTTCAAACATTATGTAATTAATAGACAGGATGCAACAGATATTCAAACATTGTGTAATTAATAGACAGGATGCAACTGATGTTCAAACATTATGTAATTAATAGACAGGATGCAACATATGTTCAAACATTATGTAATTAATAGACAGGATGCAACAGATATTCAAACATTATGTAATTAATAGACAGGATGCAACTGATGTTCAAACATTATGTAATTAATAGACAGGATGCAACGGATATTCAAACATTGTGTAATTAATAGACAGGATGCAACAGATATTCAAACATTGTGTAATTAATAGACAGGATGCAACTGATGTTCAAACATTATGTAATTAATAGACAGGATGCAACATATGTTCAAACATTATGTAATTAATAGACAGGATGCAACTGATGTTCAAACATTATGTAATTAATAGACAGGATGCAACATATGTTCAAACATTATGTAATTAATAGACAGGATGCAACAGATATTCAAACATTGTGTAATTAATAGACAGGATGCAACTGATGTTCAAACATTGTGTAATTAATAGACAGGATGCAACTGATGTTCAAACATTGTGTAATTAATAGACAGGATGCAACTGATGTTCAAACATTATGTAATTAATAGACAGGATGCAACAGATATTCAAACATTATGTAATTAATAGACAGGATGCAACAGATATTCAAACATTGTGTAATTAATAGACAGGATGCAACTGATGTTCAAACATTATGTAATTAATAGACAGGATGAAACAGATGTTCAAACATTATGTAATTAATAGACAGGATGCAACAGATATTCAAACATTGTGTAATTAATAGACAGGATGCAACTGATGTTCAAAGATTGTGTAATTAATAGACAGGATGCAACTGATGTTCAAACATTGTGTAATTAATAGACAGGATGCAACTGATGTTCAAACATTATGTAATTAATAGACAGGATGCAACAGATATTCAAACATTATGTAATTAATAGACAGGATGCAACAGATATTCAAACATTGTGTAATTAATAGACAGGATGCAACAGATATTCAAACATTGTGTAATTAATAGACAGGATGCAACTGATGTTCAAACATTATGTAATTAATAGACAGGATGCAACAGATATTCAAACATTGTGTAATTAATAGACAGGATGCAACTGATGTTCAAACATTGTGTAATTAATAGACAGGATGCAACAGATATTCAAACATTGTGTAATTAATAGACAGGATGTAACTGATGTTCAAACATTATGTAATTAATAGACAGGATTAAACAGATGTTCAAACATTATGTAATTAATAGACAGGATGCAACATATGTTCAAACATTATGTAATAAATATACAGGATGCAACTGATGTTCAAACATTGTGTAATTAATAGACAGGATGCAACAGATATTCAAACATTATGTAATTAATAGACAGGATGCAACCGACGTTCAAACATTGTGTAATTAATAGACAGGATGCAACAGATATTCAAACATTATGTAATTAATAGACAGGATGCAACAGATATTCAAACATTATGTAATTAATAGACAGGATGCAACAGATATTCAAACATTATGTAATTAATAGACAGGATGCAACAGATATTCAAACATTATTTAATTAATAGACAGGATGCAACAGATGTTCAAACATTATGTAATTAATAGACAGGATGCAACCGATGTTCAAACATTATGTAATTAATAGACAGGATGCAACCGACGTTCAAACATTATGTAATTAATAGACAGGATGCAACCGACGTTCAAACATTACATAATTAATAGATATATAGTCGCATGGCTTCAAGCCTTCACGAGCTCACCTCATCACGGCTTCACGGACCATGTAGTTCGGTTTCATCATAACCATATACTTTGCTCCATTATAATAAATATATACTGTATATAACAGAGTGAAAACAAACATGTAATGTTCTTTGTTTTTACATAGGGCTCATACAAAAACATATTAGAGCACCGTACGCGTTATTCATCATTATTTTATACCTTCGGTCAAATTAATTCCTTACATAATATGTAGATAGTTTAGCTCGTCACCTGCGCAGTGGACACAGGCTCTTGCAATCACTTCTGTGTGTGTGTCTGTTTGTCCAGGCCATAACTTTTTTTTAACCATTTGAGTTTTTGTCATCATATTTTCAACAAACCGTTATTATGAGAATATGAAGAACACTAATTAAAATTTTCACTTTTTTAATGCCGATAAGTAATTGGCATTATTGCCGGTGGCATTATGTTTTCAGGTTGTCCATCCGGATGTCCATCCGTCCGTCCGTGATAGGGTTTTTGTTACAGCGATAACTTGAGAACGACTGAAGGGATCTTAGTCAAACTTGGTGCAGGTATGTATAATGAGGTAAAGATTCACTGATTATATTTTGGGGTCCCAAGGTCAAAGGCCACAGGTCAGAGGTCATGTCAGGTAGTGATAACTTGGGAACAGCTAAAGGGTTTTAAATCAAACTTGGTACAAGTATTATAATGATGTAATAATAGTCCAGTCAATCTAAATAAAATTTGACAAAACCCACCACAAATTGCAACAGAAATGAAACCTCTTCTATTTGTCGAAGTAAGGTCTACTTGATAAGGTATCAAAAGTATAATGACATATTTGCGGTGGAAAATGGTGAATTTTGATAATTAAAATTATCTGTTTTTAACCCATTTTCATTATAAAACGCCGAAATAGCAGAATTTTCAGATAGGCATAACTTTGTCAATTTTCAAGATAAAACAATAAAAACAACACCATAACGCATAATTTAATGGTCTATTAATAATATGGACGTGTTTAAAGTATTATATTGGGTAACTAGGGGAGAGTGGGGATAGTTGAGCCGGAGGTAAGTTGAGCCACCCCGTCTAATTTGCGCTGGCATATATTTTGGGCAAATTTTGCGGTCACGGTCACTTTCTTATCGATTCTGTGCTTCATACACTTTTGCTGTGTGATATTTTCCAAACAAAGCGGTCCATATCACCCCAAGACATCAATTCTGAGGAACTTGAAGCAATAGGAAACCTCTACGATGATCTCGTTTCTGGTAAAACCACAGTGGAGGAAGTGAAATCATCTTCAGAGCTGAACTCTCTGCAAAGGAAACTTGAAGCAAGCACAAAAGGTCTACTGGAGGCAAAATACATCACTGCCAAACTGTGGCTGCAGTATATGGAAATGGTTAATATCATGATGACATTTATCAGATCTGAACGAACAGGCGATTGGTCTCTCCACCTAGGGACATTGCAAGCCATGTTACCATACCTTGCAGCATCTGGTCATAACCTCTACACAAAGTCCTTACACTTGTACCTGCAGAAGATGACGCAGTTGGCAACCACACATCCCGATGTTCACAGGCAGTTCACCCAGGGACTACACGTTGTCAGGAGGAGTGATCGTTTTTGGGGAGGGTTGTCCCCGGACCTTGTTATTGAGCAGGTACTAATGAGAAGCCTTAAGACGTGTGGTGGTCTTACGAGAGGGAGGGGCATGACAGAAATCCAACGACTCGTTTGGTGTCTGTCAAGACCTGCTTGCGCAGAAGTGAACATTGCCATGCAGCAGCTGACGTCAGTCACATATGAGACAAGTGAACAACACAAGGACCAATCAAGATCGAGGCAAACAAGGGACACTGCGGATTCAGAAAAGCTCATGTCATTCATTGAATGGAGGTCCCCATTTGAGGCAAAGCTCTCACTTCGGAACGTAGTTAGTGGCATCACAGCTGGACAAAAGGTTAATGTTGATTGTGCAAAACAGATCGGAGAGGCCATTCTAAATGAAATGGATGGAAAAACTGTGCTTCAGTATTCTTTCAAGAGAAAGAACCAAGCTGTAACGTTTGATTCTAAGGCAGCAGTCAAGATAGGTAATGACGTGGTCCAAATAGACCCTCTACTCCTATTCCAAAGGCTAATCATCACCGGATCTCAAGCTAATGATCTTGCGAATGCCCTGACCTATGAACTCTGTAACTACCCCCCTGCATTGTTTGAAGGGAAGGACAGACTCTTAGAAGCCGTGAAAGCGCAACTTGCTAAAGCCATCTGGACTGTTGTACCATCACAACCACCACCAAGTCAGAATTTCAAGTATGTTCTTGATGGAGGGGCTCTCCTGCATCGTATTGCTTGGCAAGTGGGTGACACATATGGCAAGATATTGGAGGATTATAGCAAATATGTGACAAAACACTATGGTCAGGCAGTGGTCATATTTGACGGGTATAAGGCAGGGACTTCAACAAAGGACAGCACACATCAGCGCCGAGGGGGGTTTGACGGGCAGAAAGTGATGTTCAATCCATCCATGAAGTTGCAGTTAAAAAAGAATGAGTTCCTCTCAAATCAAGAAAACAAGGTACGGTTCCTTGACCTTTGGGGGGAAAGTCTAGTCAGGTGTGGCTGTGAAATAGCATTTGCTGCAGGGGACGCTGACTTACTTATTGTCCAAACAGCAGTGGACATCTCAGAAACATGTGAAGCAGTACTAGTGGGTGATGACACTGACCTGCTTGTTCTGCTAATTCATCTTGCTGGCAGAAACAAGCACAATATCTACTTTCGACTCGAACCAAAGAAAGGAGCAGGTGTCAAATGTATAGGGGGCAATGTCATCAGGGACACACTAGGGCAGAACATCTGTGAGAATATTCTTTTTGTGCATGCTTTCCTGGGGTGTGACATGACATCGAGGATATTCGGGGTTGGAAAAGCAGTTGCTTTGAAACTGGTCAATGACAACACAGAATTCTGTGAACAGGCTGAACTATTCGGAAATAGACAGTCATCAAAGGGTCAGGTCATCAAAGCTGGAGAGAAGGCCATGGTCACTTTATACAAAGGGAAGGAGAATGACCACCTTAATGCCATGAGATATCTACGGTTTCAGGAGCTGGTCACTACATGCAAAAAAGCCATCCACCCCAACATGTTGCCGCCAACAGCTGCGGCAACAAAGTATCACAGCCTCCGAGTGTTCCATCAGATCCAACAATGGAAGGGTAACACATTGGATGCTGAAGAGTGGGGATGGAAGGTTTTGGATGGGCGCTTGACACCCGTGACCTCAGACTTGGATCCTGCCCCTCAGTCATTGCTGAGATTGGTCAGTTGCACCTGCACGTCAGGCTGTGGTACACTACGCTGTGGGTGCCGCCGACAGGGACTGGAATGTTCATCGGCTTGTTCGGGATGCAGAGGCATTTGCCAAAACATGTCAAATGATAACGTAGATGATAATGAGGACAGTGACAGTTAAATGTAACTTGCCAAACATGTTGACCATACATGATGTTCCTCATATAATGTTCGACTATATGCTATGTTGACTCGGCGGTTGTTTGCATGTATATTCCGTATATAAGAATGAAGCTTGAAACCATATATGGGTACTTAGGGCCACGTTACGGCCTGAATGGTGTTTTCATTTGAAAGATTGACCCTGAAAACATGGGTAAAGACACCAGATTTGTCCATTTCTGATGAATGGTTGAGGAGTTATGTAATTTTGTGAATTTTTTATATAGCGGTCAAGGCTACTGGACGGGTCATATGTTGAACCCTAAAAAAAAACAAGTTCCACTCCAAATAGTTTCTTATACTTTTAGTATGTCATTAAGATACCTTCAAGCAACAAAATACACCAGGTTTCATTTGTGTTGCAATTTGTGGTGGGTGTTTCTGCAGTTTGGCTGGACTATAATGTGGGCGGAGGCATATCGGTCGACGTCGTGATGTCGAAGAGTGTCTTTCTAGTTCAAATGTTGTTTTCGTCAAGTTAAGTTTGATTGCAATGCGGACACGGAGAGTCCTTGCATTTTGAGATTTTTCTGGTTTAAACCTTTTTCTTGGATTTATGACTTCATACAAATTCTTAAAAGAAGAAAAACTAGAACAATGCGACTGTGTTGCCAATATGCCTCCACATAGTCTCACAACGGGTAGATGCCCCTTTTCATGTCCTAAAAATAAACAAGTTTGATTTAAATCCCTTCAGCTGTTTTCAAGTATCACATTTTCACCAGCCATGACAGGTTGGTTTCACATCGATCGGTGAAGCAGTTTCAGAGAAGGGATTTTTTTAAATAAACAATTTTGGCTGGTATACCACTTCAACTATGATGTCATCATTATCATGCATTTGTTCCCCATTGGAAGTACTTGACAATGTGCCAAGTTTCAAATTTTTCCATTCAGCGGTTTCTGAGAAATATATATTTAATTATTTGCTTTTAATCCAAGATGGCTGCCATACCACGTGACTATGGCGTCA
The DNA here is from genome assembly GCF_964187855.1 of Myxine glutinosa. Classification (NCBI taxonomy): domain Eukaryota; kingdom Metazoa; phylum Chordata; class Myxini; order Myxiniformes; family Myxinidae; genus Myxine; species Myxine glutinosa. The sequence goes on along the minus strand of NC_136262.1, from coordinate 223,283,457 downwards.
CAATTATCACAAAAACATTCTGCATGGGTGTCACCCCTACCCTGAAAGTGTTGTCTCAATCGGACATATGGTTGCTGAGAAAAACGAGGTTTAGCCCGTACGGACGGACGGACGGACAACCCAAAAACATAATGCCTCCGGCGACTTTGTCAGCGGAGGCATAAAAAATGTGAAGAAATAATTATTATATATGAAAACGTTTATGGTGTGCTCTCTTTTCTCATTGTCAGAGTTTGAGGACACATTGCAGCGCTTATATGGACAATTGCAAGCCGATGGAGTATCAATGTTACTGGCTACGGGGTGTCCTGCTAATGATGGCGTGTGCAGCCTGGAGGCCCAGATGGCGGACATTCCAGATGAGTCCATCTCATATGTTATACAAAAAGGGATCCAGCTTGGCAGCCCTTTTATATACATTTACACCTCTGGAACCACGGGTGAGTTGCTGCCGATGAGAAAAGTGAAAAAATATTTAAGTTCATTCTGCTCGCTTTGTGGGATCAACAATTACATATTATTTTTCAATCTATTTAATTACTAGGCCGGTGACTTATTAATGAACTCGTGTGCTGTGTGGGTGTGTGCATGTGTTTGTTTATGTGTGTGCATGTGTGTGTGTTTGTGTATGTGTGTGTGTGTGTGTATGTATGTGTGTGTATGTATGTGTGTGTGTGTGTGTGTGTGTGTATGTGTGTGTGTGTATGTGGGTGTGTGTGTATGTGTGTGTGTGTGTGTGTGTGTGTGTATGTGTGTGTGTGTGTGTGTGTGTGTGTGTGTGTGTGTGTGTGTGTGTGTGTGTGTGTGTATGGGTGTCTGTGCATGTGTGTCTGTGTATGCGTGTGTCCTCCTCACCCAATGAGCAAACGGTATGTCATGGCTTGACAAAAAGACTCCACTCATCTCTGCAGTGTGAACTTCAAGGATGATTTTTTTTTACCTATTAGGTGTGTGTCTCCCTCCTATAAACCTGGTGGTGCCTTATTAAGTCTTTCTGTGGCATGTGCTCCCCCTCCATCCCTTCCCTCTCTTCAAAAGACACCACAGCAGACTCCGCTCGTGAGAGGACAGATGCCTCAATTCTTTGTTTGCTTCCCAATCCGATGCCTCCAAACCCTTGGTCTCGGTCTCTGTGCTCTCGCTACGCAGTCGCACCCAAATGCTCCTGCACTCTGTGTCTTTTACACCTGAGAAGGTGAAGAGGTTTCTAGCCACCCTCAACTCTGATTCTGCAGTTGATTCTGCAGCTTCAGATACAGTCTGGCATCCCGCCTTACTTAATAAATGCTCTGCCTATGGCGTCCAAGACCATCTCCACACAGGGCTTCCAGACTTCCTCTACTCTCGTAGCCAACGTGTGGCACTCATCGGAATCCTTTCCACCAGCTCTCCCTGTCAAGCCTGGAGTGTCCGAAGGCAGTGTTCTGGGCCCAGTGCAATTCCTGATGTTCATCAATGATCTCTCTGACTCTGGAAAATCCCCTTTATCTATTTGTTGACGACTCTTCCCTGTGTCGTGACATTCCTCATCCTTCAGACAGGTTGTCTCTTCCCTCTCTTTAGACCTTGACAAAACCACAAGGTGTGGAATGTCTTTCAATCAGACAAATCTCCCTTTCCCTCTCTCTCGTCTATGCCATGCATGATACATTCTGTGTTCTCACTCTTAGCTTTGATTTTGTGTACATTAAATAAAAATATGTAAAGCTTAATCAAAACCATCTTCACCATCATCCTCAGCCAGATTTTAACCTCTTGATGCGTCAGTATATCTACTACCTCGTCACTCAGCCACCATCATGACATTATGTGTTATTCAGACTCATGCTGGGATGATAAATTGTTATGAAAGATTATGATATCCATTAATTTTTTATGGGAGCCACGTTGTTCCCTGTGTCTGTGACAGGGCGGCCAAAAGCAGCGATCGTCAGCCATCTGCGGGCATGGCTTGGCGTGTTCATATTCGAATCAAACGGAATGACCGAGGCTGATGTGTTATACATCTCTCTGCCACTGTACCACAGCTCGGGCACTATGGGGATCATCTCCTCCATCCAAGTTGGTGAGAAGCCTTGCATCATGTTATTGCTTGGGGTCTAGCTTTTTATCAGGTTACGTTCCAAGTGGGCCATGCTATATCTGTATTATTTGGTTCCGATTTGCGGTTATCACACTATTTATGTACAATATATCACATTTATTGTGTGGTAAATATGAGTCACTCTTCCAGAACAAAAACCACCTTCAGAGGCCATTTTTCCCCGCACAGCAGGGGTTGGCCTTTTTTGGGCACTGTGGTCCCCTTTTTGAAGCAATGTTTTACAGCCGGATGCCCTTCCTACTGCCAACCCTGTTAGTCGCCTCTTGCGACACCCAGGGAATTACCAGTGAACTGGTACTCAATTTGCCGACCTCAGAAAAATGACAGGCTGAGTCAACTCCCCTGGTGTTAATTCAGCGATCGACCGGGATTCGAACCCAGGATACTTGGATCCCAAGCCAGCACCCTAACCGCTAATCCAACACCAGGCGTGAGTCACTTATCTACAAGATCATTAATCAAAGAAATAATATTAATTATCCATTTTACTCATGACTACTCCACCATTTTTCTTGGTTGCCTTAACTCTGCAGGAACCATTATTTTAAGGAGCATTTAGGGTCATGATGTCAAATCTACCATATAAAACAGTCAGTTTGTGCGTTTGTACAGATGTCTGTCCCCATTCATAAGGGTAGGTTTTAAAGGCCAATCTTTTAACATGAAAGTGTGTTCACTACGGTCTATTTTGAGGATAAAACAAACTCGAAAAACATTTTCCATAAAAGAATAATTATGTCTCTTCTATTGAAATTGTAGACGGTGGCTTGCAAACCGAGCCTCAAGGGCGGTGTACAGAAATGTTTTTAAAAAAACAACAATAAATACAAGGGGCAGAGTGGTAACAATTTGCTGCACATGATGTGCAACAACCGCAGAGTAAAAAGAGTGTTCATGAACATCCGTATGATGTCTAATAAATAAAGAAGATATAAGCACACCTGACACTAGGCCGAGGCTTCAGACTTTGGCACACTCACGAGACTGCACCGTCGAATAAACTGTTCCAACCCATCATCTTTGACGGGCTTTTATACTCGTATCTTTATAAAATTCCACCATGAAATGAAGTCCTGCATTCAGTTAATCTGGGGGGAAAAAAACGATGGTTATAGTAAATAATAAAGGTAAATGTGCCTAATCACACTCACCACGCTACCTCATCTTTCGTATGCAGCACAAGGCCGCTCCAGTCCCACTGGAGTGTGGCTGTGCTGCTGGTGCAGTGATCTAACCCCTGTAGTCGAGCAGGAATTGGTAATTTGTCCCGGGTTTCAACGATATAGTCAGGTTCACGATGTTTTTTCATTCAAATTTTTTCGAGATTAGCAAAACTATACATTTTTGGAATATTCAGAGCATGAGGAAGCCAAAAATTAATGTTTGCATTTGCATAGACACCTTTGCGAAAATGACCCTCAGGACAGTGATGAAGATCTGTAAAAGCATATTCCTGAACGGTGTAGACGTAGTAGATCCTGTGTATAGGACTTATAGTTCAATCTGATACTACCTATAACTTCCTATAACAACCTATAACTTCAAAGGACTTGCAATATCATGTATTATGTAATACAGTTATATCACAAATATAAAGACAATGGTTTTCAATTACCTTTGTTTGTTGCTTTTCTATAATCCTGAGCACTATTTTGAGGCCTTTATTGGATTCCTTGACCCAGAAAACATAGGATTAGCATATTTAATTAAGTCTCCAGGTTGACTAGAAGCCGAGATAGCGCAAAATATGTATTTTATGGCGGCCATTTTGAAAATCCAAAATGGCGGCCTTGCAGGTGTCTGTACAAATGCCAACATTGATTTTCGGATTCTCCATGCTCTGAATATTCCAAAAATGTACAGTTTTGCTAATCTCCAAAAATTTTGAACGAAATTATATTTGTTAACATAGTGAACCTGACTAATAGTATTCTCTATGAAGGACGAAGGACACCGTGGGATCGTTAACATCCATCAAATAGCCTAATGCTGGCACGGAGGACCCACGTTACGTCGGTGGCCTTCATGATCACAAGAAAGGGAAGCAAGAGTGCCATGCCCGCTGTAACCTATTCTTTATGAGGTTGGAACATGTATGCCTGATAGTTGTTGATGGCATGAAAGAGGAGTAAAACCACGAAACATGTTTTAACACAGGATATCAAAGTGGCAGAGATAACGTCCGTGCCTTGACATAATCACCATGCGGCAATTTTTTCTTGCACGAAAGTACTAATTAATATATATATATATATATATATATATATACATATATATATATATATATATATATATATATATATATATATATATATATTGAAGGAACTGCGCTCCAACGCGAGTCGAAAGAATTGACGCGACCAAAGACGGAATTCGTCCGAGTTGCTTTATTGAAACAAAACAGCTCAGGTATTCTCACAAGCCCGTTTATCGGGCAGCAATATATATACACATTTATGTCGGGAAGTTTGCCCGGCAAAAGCTATACCGGGCATGCCCGGGTGTCAAGGGCGAGCCTTGGAAAGGCGAGTCTGGACCTGCCCGGGCGTGTTTGGCTGCGGCCTGGCAAGTCGAGGCTGGGCATGCCCGGGCGCTCTGGACAAGCCCTGGAAAGGCGATAGCGGGCATGCCCGGACGCTCTGGGCGAGCCCTGAAAAGGCGATAGCGGGCATGCCCGGACGCTCTGGGCGAGCCCTGGAAAGGCGAGAGCGGGCATGCCCGGGAAAGACGAGACCGGGCGTGCCCGGGAGGTTCGGGCGTGCCCGGGAACAGTGAGTCCGGGCATGCCCGGGAGAGGCGTGTCTGGCCGTGTTCTGGCCGGTGCAAGGCGATTGTGTGCATCCAGCGGTAACCGCTACACACGCCCCTCCAGAATCGACCTGCACCGGCAGGGTCAATTTAAGGGGGGTCCGGATGACCCGGCCGAAGCGACCCCTGGAGGGTCGTGGGGAGGGGTCCGACGTGGTGGTGGGTGGTCGAGCGGGGGGAACTGTGGACGGGGGGTGGCCTCGCCGCGGAGGAAGGGCCAACCGTGGTGGTCGGTCGACGTCCATGTGCGCCGGTTTGAGGCGGTCCACAGAAATCCGGTCCGGCCGGCCGCCGAAGTCGACGATGAAAGACTTGTCGCCCCGTCGCAGGACCCGGAAGGGCCCGTCGTACGGCGGCCGGAGTGGCCCCCGGTGCGCGTCATGATGCACAAAGACGTACTCCGCTGTGCGAAGCGCCGGGAGGACGTAGGACTGGGGGCCACCGTGGCGGGACGTCGGCACGGGGGCAAATCGTCGGGCGGCCTCCTGGAGGTCCGAGCGCTGGCGAGCGGCGGACCAGGGACTGGTAGCGTCGGGCACGAATTCGCCCGGGACGCGGAGCGGCTGGCCGTAGACGAGCTCGGCGGCGGACGCCTGGAGGTCTTCCTTGGGGGCCGTGCGAAGGCCCAAAAGGACCCATGGCAGCCGGTCGGCCCAACCGTCGTCCTGAAGGCCGGCCATGAGTGCGGCCTTCATGGAGCGGTGAAACCGCTCGCACAACCCGTTGGCTTGGGGGTGGTAGGCCGTGGTGCGGTGCAGCGTGACCCCCAACGAACGGGCGACCGCGCCCCAAAGCTCAGACGTGAACTGTGGGCCGCGGTCGGACGAGATGTCCGCTGGTGCGTCGAAGCGTGCTACCCAGGTGGCGATGAACACCTGCGCCATGTCAGCGGTGGTGGTGGAGGCGAGGGGCACGGCCTCCGGCCACCTGGTGGTCCTGTCCACCATGGTGAGCAGGTGGGTGAACCCCCGCGAGGGGGGCAGGGGACCCACCAGGTCCACGTGGACGTGGTCGAAACGCCGTTCAGGCACGGCGAAAGGTGCCAGCGGGGCCTGGGTGTGGCGGTGGACCTTGACCCGCTGGCAGGCCGTGCAGGCGTTGGCCCAGTCGCGGATGTTTCGTCGAAGGCCGTGCCAGACGAAACGCGCCGACACCAGCTTCTGAGAAGCTTTCCGGCCCGGGTGAGAAAGGCCGTGGATGGAGGCGAAGATGCGGCGCTGCCAGGAAACGGGCACGATGGGGCGAGGCTGGCCCTGGGAGACGTCGCAGAGCAGGACGGTGCCCGCGAAGGGAATGTCGGCCAGGCGGAGGCCCGTGTCCGCTGCACGGAGTGCCTGCACCGAGGCGTCGGTGGTCTGGTCGGCCACCATGAGCGCGAAGTCCACGCCGAGGTGGACCGCGTTCGCGCTGGCCCGAGAAAGACAGTCGGCCACGGCGTTGTCTTTGCCGGCGACGTGCCGGATGTCCGTGGTGAACTCCGACACGGCGGAGAGGTGGCGCTGCTGGCGGGCCGACCACGGCTCCGTGACCTTAGCCATTGCGTAGACCAACGGCTTGTGGTCGACGAAAGCCGTGAACGGGCGGCCCTCCAGGAGGTGTCGGAAATGGCGAACGGCCAGGAATAGCCCGAGCAGCTCGCGGTCGAACGTGCTGTAGTTTAACTCGTTCGGCCGGAGTTGCCGGCTGAAAAAAGCGAGTGGCTGCCAAAACCCGTCCACCCATTGCTCATGGACGGCGCCCACCGCGTAGTTGGAGGCGTCCGTAGTGAGGGCGATGGGCGCGTTGAGCACCGGGTGAGCCAGCAGCGTTGCGTCGGCGAGGGCCCGTTTGGCGCTGGCGAAGGCCGTGTCCATGGCCGCGGACCAAACAATGTCATGCTTGGCCGGCTTGCCCCGGAGGGCCTCGTAAAGGGGCCGCATGAGCTGAGCAGCGCGGGGCACGAATCGGTGATAAAAATTCACCATGCCGAGGAACTCTTGGAGGGCCTTGATGGAACGGGGACGCGGGAACGTGGTGATGGCCTCGACCTTGGTCGGCAGCGGCACGGCCCCGGTCTTGGTGATGCGGTGGCCCAAAAAGTCAACGGTCGTCGCGCCGAAGTGGCATTTGACCGGGTTGACAATTAAGCCGTGCTCGGTGAGGCGACCGAACAGTGTTCGGAGGTGGAGGAGGTGCTCGGCGCGGGACGTGCTGGCGACGAGGATATCGTCCAGATAGACGAAAAGAAATGGCAGGTCGCGCAGCACGCCGTCCATCAAGCGCTGGAACGCCTGGGCCGCATTCTTGAGGCCAAACGGCAGCCGCAAAAATTCGAACAGGCCGAACGGCATGATGACGGCCGTCTTCGGGACGTCGGCCGCCCGGACAGGTACCTGGTGGTAGCCCCGTATCAGGTCAATTTTCGAAAAGATGACCCGTCCCGCCAAACGGGCGGAAAAGTCCTGAATATGCAGGATCGGGTACCTGTCGGGGGTGGTAGCATCATTGAGACGGCGGTAGTCGCCACACGGGCGCCATTCACCCCCCGGCTTTGGCACGATGTGCAGTGGCGAGGCCCACGCGCTATCGGAGCGCCGCACGATGCCGAGGTGCTCCAACGCGTCGAACTCGGCCTTCGCCACGGCGAGCTTGGCCGGGTCGAGGCGGCGGGCCCTGGCGTAGACCGGCGGGCCCGTAGTGGGTATGTGGTGCTCGATCCCGTGCCGCACCGCGACGGCCGAAAACGTCGGCCGCGTGAGGGCCGGGAATTCCGCGAGCAGGCGAGCGAACTTGTTCGCTGCCGGGAGGGCGCACGCCAGTTCGGTCGGCGCGGAGCTGCTCATCGTGCACGCCAGGGAGCTGAAGGTCTCGGCGTTGACAAGGCGACGACGTTTGACGTCGAGCAGCAGCCCGTGCGCGCAGAGGAAGTCGGCGCCCAGCAAAGCCATGGGGACGCAGGCGGTCACAAAAGTCCATTGAAAACGCTGGCTGCCGAAGCAGAGGGTGACGACGCGTGGGCCGAAAGTGCGTATGGCCGAGCCATTAGCAGCGACCAAAGAGGGGCCGCAAACGGCGTCCGCCTGTCCTGCTCGGAGGCAGGTATGACGCTCAGTTGGGCGCCGGTGTCACACAGGAAACGCCGCCCAGATGCTTTGTCCCGAATAAACAGCAAGTTGCCCGAGTGGCCGGCGCTCATGGCTGGGAATGAACGCCGGCCCGGCCGTTTCCCGACCTGCCGAAAGTGCACGGGGGCCGGCACGTCCGAGCCTTGTGTCCGAACCTGGCGTGGAAATAACACCACGCCCGGTCAGGTGGAGGCCCCGGCCGTCGTGTCGGAAGCGGGCGGTGCGGCGTGGCGGCCGCCAGTTGCACCGGCAGTTCGGCCTCCAACCGCGCAGGGCGCTCGGGTGTCGTGGGCGTCGCCTCGGACGGCGGCGGGCTCCAGGTAGCCGCGCCGATGTGCTGGCCCGCCGAGGAGATCTTATCGGCTTCCCTGGCGAGGGCGCGGGAATCCGTGATCAACGTGCCAGCCAGGGCGAGGCGTACCGGGTGAGGCAGCTGGCGAAGGAACAGCTCGCGGAACAGAAAATCCGGAGAGTGCTCACCGAGCAACGAGAGCATATAGTCCATGCGCTCGGACGGGCGCGTGTCGCCGAGCTCGGGCAGAGCGAGCAGGCGCCGTGCGCGTGCTGCCGGTGAGAGGGCGAAAGCGTCGAGGAGGAGTGTCTTCAGCGCGTCGTATTTGTCAGCAGCCGGCGGGTGCTCGAGGAGGCTCAAGGCGCGGGCCGCGGTGGCGGAACCGAGCGCCGCCACAACATGGTGGAAGCGGGTGTCGTCCGCGGTGATGCCTCGCAGGGCGAACTGAGAGTCCGCCTGAGCGAACCAAACAGCCGCGTGAGCCTCCCAGAAGGTAGGCAGTTTAAGCGTCACTGCCGTATCCATGTCGGTAGGTCACCAATGAAGGAACTGCGCTCCAACGCGAGTCGAAAGAATTGACGCGACCAAAGACGGAATTCGTCCGAGTTGCTTTATTGAAACAAAACAGCTCAGGTATTCTCACAAGCCCGTTTATCGGGCAGCAATATATATACACATTTATGTCGGGAAGTTTGCCCGGCAAAAGCTATACCGGGCATGCCCGGGTGTCAAGGGCGAGCCTTGGAAAGGCGAGTCTGGACCTGCCCGGGCGTGTTTGGCTGCGGCCTGGCAAGTCGAGGCTGGGCGTGCCCGGGCGCTCTGGACGAGCCCTGGAAAGGCGATAGCGGGCATGCCCGGACGCTCTGGGCGAGCCCTGAAAAGGCGATAGCGGGCATGCCCGGACGCTCTGGGCGAGCCCTGGAAAGGCGAGAGCGGGCATGCCCGGGAAAGACGAGACCGGGCGTGCCCGGGAGGTTCGGGCGTGCCCGGGAACAGTGAGTCCGGGCATGCCCGGGAGAGGCGCGTCTGGCCGTGTTCTGGCCGGTGCAAGGCGATTGTGTGCATCCAGCGGTAACCGCTACAATATATATATATATTAATTAGTACTTCTTCTATGTATATATATATATATATATATATATATATATATATATATATATATATATATATATATATATATATATATATATAATATATATATATATATATATATATATATATATAGATATATATATATATATTAATTAGTACTTCTTCTATATATATATATATATATATATATATATATATATATATATACATATATATATATATATATATATATATATATATATATATATATATATATATATAGATAGATATATATATATATATATATAAATATACATATACGTATATATATATATATATATATATATATATATATATATATATATATATATATATATATATATATAATTATATATATATAAAATTAGTACTATATATTATAGTCCGAAACGTTGGATTTAGTCCAAAATGGGGGCTTATGGATTGGGTCTCATTTGTCTGTGCGTGCGTGCGTGCGTCCGCACCATACCTGACACGTATGCACCAATTTTGTTCATACGTGGCATAAAGACAATATATGATGGTGTAGCGGCTACCGCTGGGTTTACACAATCGCCATGCACCTACCAAGGACGCGGAGCGATCACCATGCCGGGCTCGTCCAGGACGCCTGGGCAGGCCCGCGCTCAACTTGCCAGGCCTCGGCCGGGACGCACGGCCACGCCCCCTCTCGCCTTTCCCGGGCAAACGCTCCTGGATAATGTGTGTATATATATTGCTGCCCGATAAACGGGCTTTTCAGAGTACCCGAGTTGTTTTGTGACAATAAAGAAACTCGGACGAATTCCAGCTTTTTGTCGCGTCCATTCTTCCGACCACGTGGGAGCACAGCTCCTTCATTGGTGACCTACCGACATGGACACGGCAGTTGCCCTTAAACTGCCTACCTTCTGGGAGCCTCACGCGGCGGTTTGGTTCGCCCAGGCGGACTCCCTGTTCGCCCTGCGAGGCATCACGGCCGACAACACCCGCTTCCACCATGTGGTAGCAGCGCTCGGTTCAGCCACCGCGGCCCGCGCCCTGAGCCTCCTTGAGAGCCCGCCAGCCGCTGACAAATACGGCGCGATTAAAAAGCTCCTCCTCGACGCTTTCGCCCTCCCATCGGCGGAACGCGCACGGCGCCTGCTCGACCTGCCCGAGCTCGGCGACACGCACCCGTTCGTGTGAATGGACTACATGCTTTCGCTGCTCGGCGAGCACTCTCCGGCATTCCTGTTCCGGGAGCTGTTCCTCCGTCAGCTGCCTAGCCCGGTACGCCTCGCCCTGGCGAGCACGACGATCACAGATCCCCGCGCCCTCGCCAGGGAAGCCGACAAGATCTCCGCGGCAGGCCAACGCATTGCAGCAGCGACCTGGGGCCCACCGCCGTCCGACGCAACGCCCATGGCGCCCGAGCGCCCGGCATGGTCGACGACCGAACGGCCGACGCAATTGGCGGCCGCAACGCCGAGCCGACCACCTCCAGCACGACGACCGGGGCCTCCACCTGACCAAGCGTGGTGTTACTATCATGCCAGGTTCGGACAGAAGGCCCGGACATGCCGACCCCCGTGCACCTTCGGCAGGCCGGGAAACGGCCGGGCTGGCGTTCATTACCAGCCATGAGCGCCGGCCACATGGGCAACTTACTTTTCATCACGGACAAAGCGTCCGGACGGCGCTTCCTGTGCGACACCGGCGCCCAACTGAGCGTCATACCCGCCTCCGATCAGGACAGGCAGTCCGCGGTTTGCGGCCCCTCCTTGGTTGCGGCCAACGGATCGGCCATCCGCACCTTCGGCCCGCGCAACGTCACCCTCTGCTTCGGCGGCCAACGCTTTACTTGGACGTTTGTAACCGCAAACGTGCCCATGGCTCTGCTAGGCGCCGACTTCCTCTGCGCACACGGACTGCTGGTGGACGTCCAACAGCATCGCCTCATCAACGCCGAGACCTTCAGCTCCCTGATATGCACATTGAGCAGCTCCGCTCCGACCGAGCTGGCATGCGCCCTCCCGGCGGCGAACGAGTTTGCTCGACTGCTCACGGAGTTCCCGGCCCTCACGCGGCCGACGTTTTCGGCCGTCGCAGTACGACATGGGATCGAGCACCACATACCAACCACGGGCCCGCCGGTCTACGCCAGAGCCCGCCGCCTCGACCCAGCCAAGCTCGCCATGGCCAAAGCCGAGTTCGACGCTTTGGAACACCTCGGCATCGTGCGGCGCTCCGATAGCGCGTGGGCTTCGCCACTACACATCGTCCCAAAACCAGGGGGCGGCTGGCGCCCATGTGGCGACTACCGCCGCCTTAACGACGCTACCACCCCCGACAGGTATCCGATCCCGCACATCCAAGACTTCTCCGCCCATCTGGCAGGATGGGTCATTTTTTCAAAAATCGATCTCATACGGGGATATCACCAGGTACCTGTCAGGGCGGCCGACGTCCCTAAAACGGCCGTCATCACGCCGTTCGGCTTATTCGAATTCCTACGGATGCCGTTTGGCCTCAAGAACGCGGCTCAGGCGTTCCAGCGCTTGATGGACGGCGTGCTGCGTGACCTGCCGTTCCTCTTCGTTTACCTGGACGACATCCTCGTCGCCAGCACGTCCCGGGCCGAGCACCTCCTCCACCTCCGAACACTGTTCGGGCGGCTCAGCGAGCACGGCCTCATCGTCAACCCGGCCAAATGCCACTTTGGCACGACGGCCGTTGATTTTTTCACATCACCAAGAACGGGGCCATGCCGCTGCCAACCAAGTTCGAGGCCATCACCACGTTCCCGCGTCCCCGCTCCATAAAGGCCCTGCAGGAATTCCTGGGAATGGTGAATTTCTATCACCGCTTCGTGCCCCGTGCTGCTCAACTCATGCGGCCCCTCTATGAAGCCCTCCGGGGCAAGCCGGCCAAGCACGACATCGTCTGGTCCGCAGCAATGGACACGGCCTTCCAAAGCTCAAAGCGGGCCCTCGCCGACGCAACACTGCTCGCTCACCCGGTGCTCAACGCTCCCATCGCCCTCACCACGGATGCCTCCGACTACGCGGTGGGCGCCGTACATGAGCAATGGGTGAACGGGGTTTGGCAGCCACTCGCTTTTTTCAGCCGGCAGCTCCGGCCGAACGAGCTCAAATATAGCACGTTTGACCGTGAGCTCCTCGGTCTACACCTGGCCGTTCGCCATTTCCGCCACCTCCTGGAGGGCCGACCCTTCACGGCGTTCGTCGACCACAAGCCGTTGGTTTACGCAATGGCCAAGGTCACAGAGCCGTGGTCGGCCCGCCAACAGCGCCACCTCTCCGCCGTGTCGGAGTTTACCACGGACATCCGGCACGTCGCCGGCAAAAACAACGCCGTGGCCGACTGTCTTTCTCGGGCCAGCGCGAACGCGGTCCACCTCGGCGTGGACTTCGCGCTTATGGCGGTGGACCAAACCACCGACACCACGGTGCAAGCCCTCCGGGCGGCGGACACAGGCCTCCACCTGGCCGACATCCCCTTCGCGGACACTGTCCTGCTCTGCGATGTCTCCCAAGGCCAGCCTCGCCCCATCGTGCCCGTTACCTGGCAACGCCGCATCTTCGCCTCCCTCCACGGCCTTTCCCACCCGGGCCGGAAAGCTTCCCAGAAGCTGGTGTCGGCACGATTCGTCTGGCACGGCCTTCGACGGGACGTCCGCGATTGGACCAGCACCTGCACAGCCTGCCAACAGGCCAAGGTCCACCGACACACCCAGGCCCCGCTGGCACCTTTCACCGTGCCCGAACGACGTTTCGACCATGTCAACGTGGATCTGGTGGGCCCCCTCCCCCCATCACAGGGGTTCACACACCTGCTCACCATGGTGGACAGGACCACCAGGTGGCCGGAGGCCGTTCCCCTCGTCTCCACCACCACCGCCGACGTGGCGCAGGCTTTCATCGCCACCTGGGTCACCCGCTTCGGTGCACCGGCGGACATCTCGTCGGACCGCGGACCGCAGTTCACCTCCGAGCTGTGGGGCGCGGTCGCCCGCAACCTGGGGTTCAAGCTCCACTGTACTATGGCCTACCACCCCCAAGCCAACGGGTTGTGCGAGCGATTCCACTGCTCCATGAAGGCCGCGCTCATGGCCGGCCTTCAAGACGGCGGTTGGGCCGACCGGCTGCCCTGGGTCCTTTTGGGCCTCCGCTCGGCCCCCAAGGAGGACCTCCGGGCATCCACCGCCGAGCTTGTCTACGGCCAGGCGCTACGCGTCCCGGGCGAATTCGTGCCTGACGCTACCAGTCCCTGGTCCGCAGCTCACCAGCGCTCGGACCTCCAGGAGGCCGCCCGACGGTTTGCCCCCGTGCCAACACCCCACCATGGTGACCCCCAGTCCTACGTCCCCCCAGCGCTTCGCACAGCGGAGTACGTTTTTGTGCGTCATGACGCACATCGCGGGCCACTCCGGCCGCCGTACGACGGGCCCTTCTGGGTCCTGCGACGGGATGACAAGTCGTTCGTCATCGACATCGGCGGCAGGTCGGACCGGATTGCGGTGGACCGCCTCAAGCCGGCGCACGTGGACATCGACCAACCGCCACGGTTGGCCCTTCCGCAGCGGCGAGGCCGCCCCCCATCCACGGTGCCCCCCACTCGACCGCCCACCACCACACCTGACCCCCCCCCCCACGACCCGCCAGGGGTCGCTTCGGCCGGGTCATCAGGACCCCCCTCAAATTTACCCTGCCGGTGCAAGTCGATTCTGGGGGGACGTGTGTAGCGGCTACCGCTGGGTTTACACAATCGCCTTGCACCTCGGAGCGATCACCATGCCGGGCTCGTCCAGGACGCCCGGGCAGGCCCGCGCTCAACTTGCCAGGCCTTGGCCGGGACGCCCGGGCATGCCCGGGCACGCCCCGGCCACGCCCGCTCTCGACTTGCCAGGCCGCGTCCGGGACGCCCGGGCATGCCCGGGCATGCCCGCCCTCGACTTGCCAGGCCACGGCCAGGACGCCCGGCCATGCCCCCTCTTGCCTTTCCCGGGCAAACGCTCTGGGATAATGTGTGTATATATATTGCTGCCCGATAAACGGGCTTTTCAGAGTACCCGAGTTGTTTTGTGACAATAAAGAAACTCGGACGAATTCCAGCTTTTTGTCGCGTCCATTCTTCCGACTACGTGGGAGCACAGCTCCTTCAATGGTATACATATATAAATCATTTTGCTTCACGATATGATCAAATATGGCCGACTGGCAGCCATTTTAGTTATAAAAAAACAACAACTTTGAACACGTCCTCGCCCATTTCTCAGACATGCATTTACCAATCATGTTCAAATTTGGCAAACAGATAATGAATGATGGTCGACATAAGCACTAATATTATTTTGAGGTCAGATCCAATATGGCTGCTGGCGGCCATTTTGTTAGTTAAGAGTGTCCCCAACCATTCCTTGGCCATGCATGGGCCGCTTTTGTTCAAACTTCGCACAAGGACAATACCCGAGATTATAGATATGCAGAAGATTTTGTTTTGTAATCCGAGCAAAGATGGACGACTGGCAGCCTTTATCGACATAGAGCAAAATTACTAAAAGCACAGGGGCTATGACTTTTTATGTCTTTTTCTCCTTGTTCATTTAGTAGAGGAACATTTTAACGTAAATGGAATTCAAGTCATATGAATGACCAATCCCATTGAGCAAACTTATATAATGACCGCATGAGCTGTTCAATGTACCCTTTAACATTCTGCTCCACCTGCCATTCTATTGTAGGAGCGACTGTGGTTTTAAGGAAGAAATTTTCAGCAAGTCAGTTCTGGAATGACTGCCGAAAATACAACGTGACTGTAATCCAGTACATTGGAGAGCTTTGCAGATACCTCTGCAATCAGCCTGAGGTATGATATAGCATGGTGCTTTCAATACTGAGTAACGGCACTTTGTGCTTCATGGCTCTACTGAACGAAGCGAAAAGTAGGGATAAGCAATTGGATCACTTCTGTCTGTCTGTCTGTCTGTCCATCCACAAACGTTAGTATGCAGTACTTGGAAATGTTGTGCAAAGTGGTTTATAAGACACCATCAGCGGTGCTAAACCTCTGGAATTTTTTTATACGATGCTTAAAATCATCATTTTATTTCAATTAAACATATATATATATATATATATATATATATATATATATATATATATATATATATATATATATATATATATATATATATCTATCTATAATTCCAGTAATCTCTGTCTGTACGTTTGTCTGTGACCGCTGTTTCTCGACAACCACGGGTCCGATATACTTTTAACTTGCCAGGTATATTGCTGGGGACCCGAGGATGTGCCTTTTCAAGGTTTCATATTAATCGGACAATTACTTACCGAGCTATGTCCAAAAAACGATTCAACCAATCAGAGAGCAGCGAACGATCGCGTGTGCCGAACGTGGCGGGCACACTCTGCCTCGGATGGCACATTTGAGAGCGTATTCATTTATTTCACGTTTGCAAACTATGTTGGCGTTAAACTATGTTTTACAACTAATAAAAACGAATTTGCGATTCATTCGCTTTCCTGCGCGTTTGTGCACGCGATGGCGATTTCTTTACCAAACTCCGGAAGCCGTTCGCTTTGGACCAAACCATTGCATGTAAATAGAGGGGGGGGATTGTCACCACTCGCAAGCCGTTCGCTTTGGACCAAACCATTTCATGTAAATAGAGGGGGGGGGATATAATTTTAGATATATATATAGTACGGGCATGCCCTAGTAAGTTCAAAACACACTTGGTCACAAGTGTGCCGCACTGACCGGGTCCTCAGTCGAGGTCCTCAGCATCATCCCGTTTCGGCCCTTCAACCTCGATACGGTCAGCTAAGGTGGGCCAGCAGGGGCACGTACACATCCACATGCAGCAACTGCATCTGGATGCATACATACCCCCACCCCCAGCCAGTGCGAACAACAACAACAACAACAACAACAACAACAACAACACCACCTCCACATCCAGAATCCACAGCACCAAACAAACATGGTGGAACACGCAAACACCCACCTTTATACCCTTCACCACTCACCAACAAAACACACCAGATCATTCATACACACACATACACACCCATACACACACATACACCCACATACATACAGAACACCAACCAAACAACCACCTACACTTACATCATACACCACTCAACACACAAAAACACACACTCATGCAAAAATTAATTCATGCAAAAACACACACCCTCACCCACTCACTCATATACACAAAATAAGAAGTAAGGCCAGATAAAAAAAAAGAGTTGGTGATCGTCCCCGCCCGACCCTACGAAACACACCCGACCCGAAACTTTTTTTATTTTTTATTTTGAAAAAAATCATTAAAAACGATCTTTTCACAGTCAAATTTGGCGCCGTTCTGCACCCCATGCGCAGTGCGTGCTGCGCGGAGCGTCGCAAGTGCCTCGGGCAACTTCACCCATTTTACGTTAGCCATTCATGGCGGCTATTGTGTGAGATTTTCCCCGCTGAAATCTATTGATTCGTGCTGCTATGGACACCATTCTCTACAGCTGTGGAAGTGTGTTCACGGAGATCAACAACAATGGTGATGACGATCCTGAACAGGATACCAGACTCGCTGATCTTTATGTTCGTGCCAATCTGAACTGTGCTTCCCCTATAGAACTAGCGTACTACTCTGCTGGCTATGAAATGCTCTGCATCCACTGTGGTACTGAGGAGAATTTGGTTGAAAAGGCAGGGCAATACCCTCAATGTAACATTTGTACTGCAAAGCCAGTACCAAAGCGTGGCAGAAATCTTGTTCAACATGCTCGATAGTTTCAAGGTGCCGAGGGCATGGTGTTTATCTGTTTTTCCGATGTCATGGTGGATATACATGTACAGGTGTCTTGCCCTTTCACTACCAAGCTCAGCTAGGACATTCAACATCATCCAAAATCACACAAACACTGCGCTTCATAGAGATTTGGGCAATGTCTGTAAATCTGTGAGATGAATGAAGAAATTAAATCATTTTGAGGAGAAAGGAGTCTTTATTTCATATTTTTCCATGTCAACAAAACTCAATGGAAAGTAGGAAAAAAAAAAAAAAAAAAACCCTCCCTACCCGAACTTTTGAGAAAAAAGGACGATCACCAACTCTTTTTTTTTATCTGGCCTAATAATGGTTACAAAAAAAATGAAAAAAACAAAAAAAACACACACACACACACACACACACACACACACACACCCAACCTACACCGTTCGACGTGCCTCCATAAACTTCCTCCATATCCAAAATGAGCCTTTCAAGGCAACCTGCGCCACCTTGTCACACATCCTCCTTCTTTCTGTCCCACACACTCCCAGCCTAGCAAGAAATGCAGAAAAGGAATTGCCAATATACCCTCTACACCCCACCTCAAACGGCTGACACAAAACGCGCCAACTCTTCTCCCGGCACTCTGCCTCCAGCTCACTGTACTTTCCTCTCTTCCTCTCGTGCACCTCCTCCATGTTCTCTTCCCAAGGTACCGACAACTCCCCTAAGATGACCTGTCTTGTTGCACTTGACCAAATGACAATGTCAGGCCGCAACCTTGTCACACAGATCTCCTCTGGGAATACCAATTGTGGCTTTAGGTCTACCACCACCTGCCAATCACAAGCATCTGACAGCCCTCTTGCTTTCCACCTCCTCCTCCTCTTTCCACGTCTTTCCACTTGGCCCTCTTTGATAAGCAATTGGATCACTTCTGTCTGTCTGTCTGTCTGTCTGTCCATCCACAAACGTTAGTGTGCAGTACTTGGAAATGTTGTGCAAAGTGGTTTATAAGACACCATCAGCGGTGCTAAACCTCTGGAATTTTTTTATACGATACTTAAAATCATCATTTTATTTCAATTAAACATATATATATATATTATATATATATATATATATATATATATATATATATATATATATATATATATATATATATATATATATATATATATATATATATATATATATATATATATATATATATATATATATATATATATATATATATATATATATATATATATATCAGTCACTATGCAACCTTCATATCATCAGTGGAGAACCGCCAGCAAGGTGTCCCATACAGCTGCTGCTGCACCTTACTGGGAGCGATAAGCACTGCCTGCCACGCGGTGACGTTATCTCTGGTATCCACTCATCATATGGAGTCGACCTGTCAATGTCAATGTCAACAAGTCGACACATCAATATATATATATATATATATACGTGTATATATATATATATATATATATATATATATATATATATATATATATATATATATATATATATATATTGTTACGGACGCGGTTAAAGGATGTTATTTTACCGAGCGGTGGTATTACCGCGACCGAACAGTTATTCCCCGACTGGAACCCGATTCCACCCAAACGTTGGCCGTATCGCACCGCGGCTGCTCAATATGGAAAACTCTAAAGCGACCGAATACAAAGAGGAAGAAGACGTACAGAAGAGTAATTGGATTTATTATTTACACATATAAGCAGGAAGAAAGCAATCACGTTTATTTACAGAAGATATTAGATACACAGTGCAACGTTAGCTTACCTACAGTCTTAATTAACCCAGGGACAGAACAAACAAGGACAGACTCACGCGGGGAATGATGATAGGACTGGCGGGAGATGGATGGCTGGCGGGAGATGGATGGCTGGCGGGATAGGGAGGTCCAACTGGTCCTGCAACCGATCGACTCGTTGGGCAGCCGCCGCTCCTTCGCGGCCCTGCTCCAAACTGCCGTCCAGGCCTCACGCTGCTGTGGCTGCAGTTTCGGTGGCTCCAGCTGCAGTAAGTGCAGTTTCGGTGGCTCGAGCTGCAGTAAATGCAGTTTCAGTGGCTCGAGCTGCAGTAAATGCAGTTTCGGTGGCTCGAGCTGTAGCTCAACTCTGGACTTCTCTCGGACTCAACTCAAGCGCCTCTCTTGGACCTAACTGCTTGGACTCCCTCTCGTCTCTCTGTAAAAGCTCATCTCCTCTGGGAAACGCCCTAGCTGCGGGTTATATAGGCCCCGCCCCTCAACCTTCGCGAACCTCCTCGATGTTTCTCTCCACACCCTCTCCAAGTCCAACCCCTTGTTCGTGGTTGGTTGAGTGGGGCTGACTCACTCCTCCCCTCTATGACGAGGTGGGGACCCGCCTTTCTTCCCCAACCCTGCCTCATGGTCAATGGCGGCAATTGGAGCGGAGGTAGTTTCCAATCGACGAAAGGGGGAATGGAGGTTTTGGGAATGGGAATGAAGGGAATCTATGTCTTTCACTGGTGCAATGGAGTATTTCAATTAATGGGAGACACAGCCTTACCCTAAAACACATAATAAGATATAACTATTGAACAGGGGTATTCTATGATTGGCTGTGGTGTGGATGCTTTATGGACTAATTATGGGACGCCCTTTGACCTTTACACAGCTCCGGAGGCAGGAGGCGCAGAATAACAAAAATAATGATACACACAATAAAAAAAATACAGTCCTCATATCCGCAACACTGCACCCTCCTCCTCTTAGGCACGGCCCGGGCCTACAACTTTTATTTAGTGTGACACGTAGGTGTAGTTCCCTCTACTTTTAACCTGACCCTGAGTGCGACAGTTTTTAAAACATAAATAAATGTGTCCCGCTGCTCCATTGCACCCTGCCTAACAGACTTACGCCCACAGTTAACCGAATTGCGGAATGGTCTTCAAACTACACACTGACGGTGGGGAGCATTATTTACAATGACTCTGCTTTTATTTACAAAACTAACCCAGGACCTGTAATTGTTCTTTCTGGGGGGAGACAGTCTGCTCTGCATCAATGCACCATGAAAGCACCTATAACGCACCAACACACCCTCAAGCACCAATCGGTGCAGTCACCACAGTTCATCAGTGTTCAATGCATGAAAATAAACTCAACAACCCCTAACCCTGCAGGTGATCTCTTGCTCTTCGGCTCCCTCTAAAAAAAAAAAAAAAAAAAACACCTTTAGAGGCCATTTTTTCCCCGCAAGCGGGGGTTGGCCTTTTTCGGGAACTGTGGTTGTTGTTGTTTTTTCGGTCCCCTTTCGGTCTTCGGCTCCCTCTGCTGGCTATTATTATGTCTTCCAGTTGTTGTCATTCTCTCTCATTTTCTTACTGGCGGCCTATTTGCAATAAAGTGTGCCCAACGTGTCCATTTTATTTTCTTTATTTATGGCCCACAGGGCCGACTACGTGTGGTTCACCTGTGGGGCATCGGTGCCCTGTGGCCAAGGTCCGCCAGCAAGATTTCGGGCCCTCATGGCCGGTTCCAGCAGAGGGGCCATGCCCCAACCCATGGCGTCCATCAGTGGTGCTCGGCCACAGACATGTGGTCCATAATGTGGTGCATCGATGCAGACAGCTGGTTCTGAGAGTTCCGGGCGCACAATGGCCGACTCACACACGCTCCCCTCGGCGCCCAATGGCGCACAGGTCATGTGGGAGACAAAAGGGGGACAAGACAAATGAGCGAGGGGTAAGGTCACAAGGGTACACATCAATAAGGCAATGCAAGGCGAAATGCGTACGGAGGGCGAAGTGAGAAAGCTCGTCCCTACCGTACATCACCCCCCTGTCACCTACCCTACCCTTGCCCTTACCCCATATGTACAAAAATCTACACATTTACAAATTCGTCACTACTGTCACATCTCCCCATATTTCCGTTATACCAAATTCGTCTCCACAATCCCTCTAACCAAAATTTGCCATCACCCAATTCATCATCAATCCTCATAAGGAGGAAGAGATGGAACATCAAGCACAATGTCACACCCACGTCATGATGCGTCTCACAATCCAAAACATTTGCATCAAAAATAAATAAACATGGCATGGCGCGGAGTACCTGTCACCTCAGGTGAGTGGATGCAGATGGTGCGAGGAGATCCTTCATCCTATCTATCCTCGAAATGACTTTAACACACTTTACACTACCCGGGGTCTCTCCCTGCCAATCCATTGGCCAACTTACTCTATGGGTTCTAAAACCAATTCCCATTGACCAAACTGTGGTGCTTCTCAATTTGGGGTCTCACTCCCCCGATTCATCTCCCGGTGCCCTTGCACAATTTCTGGGCTGTGACGTGTAGCTCTCCCAGCAGGTCTACCTACCTGCACACCTCCACCACTGCAGTTGCCACCCGAGCTTACCTAGCTCCTCACCCTAACCTATCTAATTGGGGAAGGCCCATCCTGGCTCTGTCACCCCCTGGTGCCCTCTGGCACTGGGCTACCCGGGTCCGTCCTCCGGATCCTCGGGCCCCATCCACAACAACTACTACCGGCTCCCAGAGCCCACCTGCGGCCTCACCTGGCCGACATCCTCACAGTGGTGGAGTGCCCAAACCAACTACACACACTAACAGGCTACACGCCCAGCCATTTCCACAACACTAATGCACCCATCCAAATACCATTCTCTCACCCGCACCACAGATGCCAATATCCAACCACAATTTACCTATACCCTCTACCTAACACTTACACTACCCGCCCCGGGTATTCGTGATGGGGGTCCACTCTTCCCCCATTCACACGTCCGCACCATCCACTCCACTGCACAGTTTCCATCCTACTCACTCCACGACCATCCATTCCAATACCCCATATACTCCATACCATTTATTCCACACCACATACACCTGTTGTTGCACACCTGTGCAATCACACCTGGTGCCACCTGCACCCTCCTTCTCCCTGGACCATTTGGTCAGCACAATACACAATCACCTTCACTCACTCATACACTGCTCCACACACCTGTTCAGTTGCACACCTGTGCAATCACACCTGTTCAATCCTCACACACTGCTCAATACACTTGAATACACCTCCAACACTCACACGGCATCATCTGAACTACCTGTTGCCCTGCTAACTTAGTGCTCCCCGTCTTCCCTTTAAACTAAGCACATACCACGTCATTATCATCCACACTAATCTACCTGCGTCCCCACTACAGGTATCCTTGTCACTAACGAATCTTAACGTCACCTAAGGTCAATGTCTAGGGCCCTACACATTATCCAAACCCACCCGGGCTAGTTTTCACTGCCATAAACCCCATAAATCTAGTGCTCCTTTGCCCCCCCTGTGAGGGATGGTGGATTGCCCATCCCACCACATCGGGGAGGTCCCACTATCAATTTTGCTCGCCAAATTTCAGCCAATCAAAAATTTTCTATTTACTGCCAATTCTATTCCAATCATCAAATTTTGCCTTTTTCTAATTTTGGGTCCAAAACACTAACCTCATCACCCGTCTACTTATTAGATCCTCTCGGTGCGCCAATTCACGTCTATAGCCCGGCTTCATACAGCCGAGCAATGAATGCGGGTTCTTTGGTACCGGCGGTTGGATGCGTCCGACATTCGGTGCAGGGAAGGAGGTTTTCCCGGGCCGAGATCCCACGCACCATCTCGGCACCGAGCCATCCAATTGCCCGATCTCGACCTGCCGGAACGTCTCAATAAAAAGTGGTCGCCATGACGACCCTTCCTATCGGGCTGCCCGCTCCGCCTAGTGGAGCACGGACGCGGCCGTTCAAAGCGAGGCCCAGCGTGGATCGCGTACGGCGGTCCTTTCGAAGCCGCCGTGGTTCGGATCCCCGCTGGTTCTCGCGGCACGCGAAGCTGCCCGACGCGCACCGAGGGCCCGATTCGGCTAAATGTCGTTCTAACCGCTAACCTGGTTACCGTCGATGCCTCACCTGCATGCTTACACGCATACGCTACCCCTTTCTTGCTCATACATCCAGCTGTTCCCATGCTCCTCGTCGTACCTTCTCTTACACACCTCGGTACACTCATTCCGCTCACAGACTTGGTCACACACCTGACCACCGAACACCTTGGCACACATTCGTCGCTCGCACACCTCACCAACACACCTCTTCGCGCTCCCTTCTCGGTCACCTCCTCTGTGACAATCACAGGTGTGCTCTCACTCGCACAACCAACCACGTGCCTCACTACCAACTCGAGTGTGCATTCCCACACACGCTCTACCATTCCAGGTGTGCATCCTTCCATTCCAGGTGTACATCCTCGCTCACCTGTCACAACCAACTCACGCTCCGTGTCACTCTCACTACTTTCACCACCACTCTTGACAGCGCACTCCCCCTTACTCTCGACAGCGCACTCTTTTCTCATGCCCCTGTCCGTTACACACCTTTCTCGCACACGCTCTCCCGTTACACCCTCTGTAACACTCACCACAGGTGTACACTCTCTCGTTACAACGCCACAACAAACAACACCAACAACCACGCATACAATCACATACACCGATACTAATACACCACAACTCACTTTACCTAAACCAAAAAGCACCTGGACACAACGTGTTGACAATCCATATCTACATGTCTATATGGAACAAGTGAGCAATGAAATTGAAAAGGTGGCACAAAAATATAATTGTTCCAGACATAAGGACAATCTTACAAAGGCAGAGCGACGAGCACTTCACAATCTCCAAAACAATGAAAAGATAGTCATAAAGCCAGCAGATAAAGGTACTGCCATTGTCATTATGTCGACTACCGATTACGTTGCAGAAGGTAATCGTCAACTACATAGTGATACTTACAAAGAGCTCCCATCCGACCCTACCCTTTTACATCTTGAAGAGGTTAAAAAGGTAGTAGATTCTATTCGGGTGGATAAAACCATCAAATCTCGCTTGGTTCCGAAAGATCCTCATTGCCCTAACCTTTATTTTCTTCCTAAAATACACAAGGTAAACAATCCAGGTAGACCAATCGTATCTGGCTGCACATGTCCAACTGTTCTCATATCAAAATTTGTTGACTGTCATTTACGTCCTCTCGTGTTGAAGCTCTCCTCATACCTCAAGGACACAACCAGTTTTCTGACCCACATCCAAGGATTGAACAGAATATACTCACCTTTCAACTCCCAAACCATTTTAGTCACAGCAGATGTTACATCCCTCTACACTAATATTCCACATTCAGAAGGCCTGTCTGCATGCCGCAAAGCCCTCGATACACGACAAGTCCCAATGCCACCTACTCAAGACCTTATGCGCCTATTAGAACTGACACTCAAACTGAATAATTTCCAATTCAACGGACGACATTACATTCAAACTCAAGGTACCGCTATGGGTACCCCTGTTGCACCATCGTACGCTAACATCTTCATGGGAATGATAGAGGACAAGATCAATGCACAACCTCATCACGGAATCTTGGAAAAATCCTGGGTACGTTATATTGATGACATCCAGTTCATCTGGTCAAAATCCCCCCGTAGTCTCGCACAATTCCAAAATGAATTAAATTTGATTCATCCGACCATCAAGTTCACATTCGACAGCTCACAGTCCGAAGTTCACTTTCTAGACACATCACTCACGCTTCAAAATAACAGACTCGAAACAGAACTATACACCAAACCAACAGACACTCACTCTTACCTTCTCCCTTCTTCATCTCATCCTAAACATACAATTGCAAGCATACCATACAGTCAAGCACTCAGAGTAAGACGCATTTGCTCAACAAAAATGGCAGAAGAAACTTCTCTCTGCCAATTAGAAACACACTTCATTTCAAGAAACTATGACCCTCACTCTGTGAAAGAAGCAATAACCCGAGCAAAACACATACCGAGAGCAGACCTTCTGACTTACAAACCCAAACCTGCAACTAACCGTGTCCCACTGGTAACCACCTACTCTGCTACCTCATCCCAATTGCCAAGTATTCTGAATAAGGCCCTTCCTCTCCTCCATCAATCAGAAACACTCGGCACCACATTTCCTCAACCTCCACTAACATCATTTCGATGTGGTCGGACACTCAGGGACCTCTTGGTAAAAGCAAAGCACCCACAGCCCCACAACAAACAAACTAGGATCCCTGGCTTCTATAAATGCACAGCAAACAAATGCATTATTCACAAACATTTACTAGAAGGAAACAAATTCTGTAGTTCTAGCACTGGACAAAAATTCCCCATCACCTCCTATATGAACTGCAAATCTACATGGGTCATATACCTAATCACTTGCCAAAAGTGCACCAAACAATATGTTGGAAAAACTGAAAATACACTCTACACACGATTTAATAACACCCGGTCAGAAATCAATAACTTCCACACCAGTCAGGGCAAATCTCTACCTTACACGATACACTTTAATCAACCGGATCACTCTATAAATGACATTCAGATCTCTGCCATTGAATCAATCACAAATCGATCACACACCACGATTCTGAAACGTGAGTCCTTTTGGATACACAAACTTCGGACAAAAGTCCCTCATGGCATAAATTTTGATGACTAAAGCATGTTCCCACATCAACCCAATCAAATTGTTAACCGTAACCCATTCATTCATTCATTCATTCATTCATTCATTCATTCATTCTACCTTTATATGTCATTTATATAAATATATAAATATATTATATGAATATAAATGGGATATGAATATATGCTTGTGTGTTTATGTATGTATATCTCTATATTTGTATATGCACGTGCACCCTAACTGTAACGCAAACGGTCACTTCCGTTGAACTTGGGGCTGGTGAGTGAACTTTGGCGTGGCTCTTCCTTCTGTATGCATTTTCTACACACATCACACATCTTACACACATATCACCATACATACTTGACTGATATACATGCCTACTGTTTTTGTAGACTCAGAAGAACACCTTTGTTGGTCGAAAGCTTGTCGACAATTAAAGATCGACGTCCTGAAGCTACGTCCGCGTCTTATTTAATCTAACGATTATATATTCAATACAAATGAGACGCCCTGCTCGTACTTTGGAGTTTCTACTATTTCTTACAGTTATATATATATATATATATATATATATATATATATATATATATATATATATATATATACGTATATATATATACATATAAATATATATATATATATATATATATATACATATATATATACATATATATATATATATATATACATATATACATATATATACATATATATATATATATATATACATATATACATATATATACATATATATATATATATACATATATATATATATATATATGTATATATACATATATATAGATATATATATATATATATGTATATATACATATATATATATATATATACATGTACATATATATATATATATATATATATATATATATATATATATATATATATATATATATATATATATATATTGTTACGGACCCAACGTCCGCCTTTCCCCCCCCCCCCCCCCTTATCGAGGGGGGATTAATCCCCTCGTCTATGACTGACCGACGTGGTGCTGGGGGTATGACATCACGCCCGGTCAGCGCTGGGTAGGGTATTAGGCCCACCCGTCCTCTGACCTAAATACCAGCGCCTCTCGGTACGCAAGGAAATACTCCCGCTCACGGCCGCAGCGTAATGGATTGGTTGCGCCGAGCGAAGCGAACTGCGGCGCGAGCCGTTTATCGAAGGGCTAAACCCGATTCATATGCGTTGGCCGAATCGTGCCACGTACACTCAATTTGGAAATCGCTAAAGCGACCGAATGAGAAAGAAGGAAGGCAAAGGTAAAGAAGAACAGATATTTATTAATTATTTACACAACCCAAAGAAAAGTGAGCAATCAAAGTAATATACAGGGAAATGGAAGGAGCAGAAGGACACAGAGCAATTCTAGCTTATACTATACAGGCTTAACTTAAAACCGCAAGACAACACAGAGGACGGACAACGAGCAGACTCACATGACTGGGGGGATGAAAGGAATGGCAGATTCGAATCCTGGCACGGCGGGGGTACGGCCCAAAGAGATCGTGGCAGGAAGGTCCGGGGCCAATGGCTCGATGTCGGTTTCCCCGCTCGAGCGTCCACGCACCGATTCCACAGAGAAGGCTCAAGAGCAAGGTCAAGAGCAAGGCAGCACAGCGAGGCAGTGAGCGGGCTCAAGCACAGACGAGGTACAGCAACGAACAGGGCGCACGAACCATCTCCATCTGCATCTCTCGGTCAAAGGCTTCCGCCCGCGTTTTTATATCGCGCTTTTAGATCAAGCCGCGGGTTAAGAGGGCACGCCTACCGGGTCGCTCTTCGCAATGCCGATTGGTGGGCACGGGCTCTTCCTGGCTCCGCCTCCCAGTGACGATGGCTGAGCCACGCCTTTCTTTCCCAGGTCGACCGCATGGAACAATGGCGTCTTGTGGAGGGATAACGCCAACAACCACCCGTACCCTTTCGAAGGGAGAATGGGCCTACACCTCTTTAATTGATGCAACGCAATGAACTAGTGGAAACGAAGCCTTATGCTGACATTTACTAAGGACATAACTACTGAGGGGAACTTATGATTTGCTACGTGTGTGCGATGGCCTAACTAAGGACGACCTTTGACCTTTACACTTGGAGGTATTTACAAGGAATATTTACAGCACACAAAAGGGTATATTTTACAGCAAATTACACACAGGGTTCTCAAATCCTCAACACTGCACCCTCATCCTCCAAGGCACGTCCCACGCCTATAAAACTTACTTAGTGTGGCACGTAGGTGTAATTCCCTCTACAATTAACCTGACCCTGAGTGCGACAATTTAAAAACACAATTAAATATGTCCCGCTAATTGCGTTGCACCCTGCCTAACAGTTTCACACCCACAGCTAACCGAATTGCGGAATTAATTCTCAAACTAAACATGAACGGTGGGGGAGCATTATTTACAGTGACGTTATTTTGACTATTTACAAAACTGCAACCCAGGACCTGTGATTTTCCAGGAGAGAAACAAAAAGAAATTCCTGTTGGGAGGGAGGAGACAGCATGCATTGCAGCGACGCACCAGCACCAATAAACACCAAAGCACCAATGACCAAAACCACACCAAAAGCACCATTCGGTGCAACAGTCACCAGTTCATAATAATAACACAAAAAAAAAACAACTGGTGGTGGTCTTCTTCTTCTCTGCTGGGCCGATGATCTTCCTGATGTTTTCTCTACTTGCGGCCTATTTGAAAATAAAAGGGCACCAACGCGTCCACTTTTTATTTAGGGCCACAGGGGCCAACTAAGGGTGGTCCACCTGTTTGGCATAGGTGCCACCTTTACCCTGGGCCGCAAGTAAGATTACCTGGCCACCATGGCCGGTCCCCAGCAGAGGTGCCAGGCCCCAAAACGTGGGGTCCATAAAGTGGTGCTTGGCCGCAGAACGGCGGTCCATAAGTGGTGCATCAATGCAAGCATGCTGGTTGCGGGGGTTCGGGCTCACGGACGCGACCTCCCCGCACGCTCCTCTCAGTGCCCAGAGAGCACAGTCCTCGGGTGGGAGACAGGGGGACAGAAGACAGGTGAGTAATGGGTCAGGGCGCAAGGGTACACATCAAACAAGGTAATGCAGAACGAGGTGCGCACGGAGAGCGAAGTGAGAAAGCTCGTCCCCACCGTACGCCCCCCACATGTGACCTACACTACCGCCCCTTTCCCCTCCCCGTATTTACAAAAACCTACACATTTACAAATTCGTCACTACCGTCACGTCTTCCCCATATCTCCCATATACCAAATTCGTCACCATCCCATTGTCTAAATTTGCCATCACCAATTCATCATCAATCCTATTAAGGAGGGAGAAATGGAACAACCAAGCACAATGTCTCACCCACGTCATGATGCGTCTCACAATCCAAACATTTGCACAAAAAAATAACAACAACAAACCATGGCATGGTGTGGAGCACCGTCATTACCTCAGGTGAGTGGATGTAGATGGTGCAAGGAGATTTCAATCCTAACTATCCTCTTAAATGACATTAACACACTTTACACTACCCGGGGTCTTTCCCTGCCAATCCATTGGCAATCTTACTCTATGCGGTTTTAAGAACCAAATCCCCATTGGCCAAACTGTGGTGCTTCATCAATTTGGGGTCTCACTCCCCCGATTCGACTCCCTGTGCCTTTGCACAATTTCAGGACTGGGTCGTGTGGCTCTCCCAGCAGGTCTACCCACCTGCACACCTCCACCACTGCAGTTGCCCCCGAGCTTACCTGCTCCTTAACCTAACCTATCTACCTGGGGAAGGCCCTCTGGCGCTCTCCCCACTCGGTGCCCTCTCTGGCACTGGGCTACCCGGGTCCGTCCTCCGGATCCTAGGGCCCCATCCACAACTCTAACGGCTCACAGAGACCACCTGCGGCCTCACCTGGCCGACATCCTCACAGTGGCGGAGTGCCCATTTAACTATACACACTAACAGGCCACACGCCCAGCCATTTCCACGTCACTAATGCACCCATCCAAACACCATTCTTCCACCACGCACCACAGATGCCAATATCCAACCACAATTTACCTACTCCCTCTACCTAACTCTTAAACTACCCGCCCCGGGTATTCGTGATAGGGGTCCACTTTTCCCCCATTCACACCTTTGCACCATCCACTCCACTCCACAGTTTCCACCATACTCACTCCACACCATCCATTCCATACTCCATATATTCCACACAACTATTCTCCATACCCCTGTATTTGCACACCTGTGCCATCACACCTGGTGCTTCCTGCACCCTCCTTCCTCCAGGACCATTTGCTCAACACAACACTCAATCACTATTACTCACTCATACACTGCTCCATACACCTGTTCACTTGCACACCTGTTCACTTGCACACCTGTGCAATCACACCTGGTGCCACCTGCACCCTCCTTCCTCCCAGGCTTCTTCAATCATTCCATACAATGCACAACCACAATTGTTCCTCATACACTGCTCCATACACTTCCACGCTCAATACAACTCACAATCACCTCACTCTTTTCACAATACACTTCCGAATACACTTTCAATTCTCAAACACACGGCATCATCTGCTCTACCTGGTGCCCTGCTAACTTGGTGCTCCCCAACTTCCCTTTAAACTAAGCACATCCCACGTCATTAACAACCATTCTAACCTCTCTATGTCCCCGACTACCTGTCCAATGTTGCTACTTAAATCTACAGTTACCTATGGTCATCTCTAGGTCCCTATCATTTTATCCTAACCCTCCCTCGGCGAGCTTACACTGCCAAAAACCCCATAAAACTATAGCTCATGTGCCCCATGTGAGAGATGACAGAGTTGCCATCCCACCACATCAGGCATCTCTCACTACCAATTTCGCCATCAAATTCCAACCAATCATCAAATTTTGCTTTTCAAATTCACTACTGCTACCACCCTCACACGTCTACTCACTTGAGCCTCTAGGTGCGTCAATTCATTTCCAAAGCCCGGCTTCGCGGAGCCGAGCAATGAATGTGGGTGGTTTGTTGCCGGCGGTTGGATTCACCCGGCACTCGGTTCAGGGAAGGAGGTTTTCTCGGGCCGAGATCCCAAAGTCCACCTCGGCGTGGAGCCGTCCGGTCTCCCGCCCGATGGCCCGATGTCACCCTGCCGGAATGCCTCAACCACAAGGGGTCGCCGTACCGACCCTTTCTGCTGGCCCTTGAACCGGGCCGCCCGCTCCGCTTAGCGGAGCACGCACACGACCGTTCGGATCGAGGCCCGGCGTGGATCCCACACGGCGGTTCTTTCAAAACCGCCGCGGTTACGATCCCCGCTGGTTCCCGCTGCACACAAAGCCCGGCACGAACCGAGGGCTCACTTCGGCTAAAGGTCGACCGAACCGCTGCTCCATTCAACGTCGATGCTTCGCTTGCATGCTCACACCCCGCGTTCCGTCCCTTATTCGCACATCCAGGTGTCTCCATACACTCCGTCATTGCACCCTCTTTTACACCCCCCCCAGGTACACTCATTACGCTCTCAGACTTCGTCACACACCTGACCACCGCACACCTTGGCACACACTCGTCGTTCGCACACCTCATCAACACACCTCTTCGCGCCCACTCCTCGGTCACATCCTCTGTGACAACCACGGGTGTGCACTCTTCCGTACACCCAATCACGTGCTTCACTACCAACTCAAGCATGCATTCCCACACGCGCTAGACCATTCCAGGTGCGCATCCTTTCATTCCAGGTGCACATTCTCTCTCGCCTGCCACAACCAACTCGTGCTCCGTGTCACTCTCACTTCTCTCACCACCACACTCGGTCACGCATTCACCCTTACTCTTGACAGCGCACTCTGTTATCATGCACCCATCTGTTACACACCTTTCTCACGCATTCTCTTGCACACACTCTCCCGTTACGTCCTCCGTAACACCCACCACAGGTGTGCACTCTTCCGTTACATCCCCTGTAACACTCCCCATCACGCGCTTCAAGGTGCCCCCCCGCACCTGCGCCACGACCAACTCTCTCTCGACAGCACACTCACTCCTCGGCGCGCACTTTTTCCTCACACACCCCATAGTTGGACATCCTCGCACACCTCCTCCTTCACACTCTGTACCTGTCGCACACCTTACCAGCGGCCTCTCATGAACACCCGGGTCTAAACCAACACCCAAGCTGACTGAACCTCCCCTCACACCATATACATTTCCGAGTATTTCGCCACTCACCTCGATACCTCGTCTCCGCTCCTCCTCCGCCACCTGCAAACTCTTTATTTGGTTAGTAAGCACATCATCACGATTTGAGCACAGACTTTGTACCAATTCCATCACCTCCTCCTTTATCTCTCTCTTAGTTTCCCTCCGTCTCTTCTTAATTTCACTCACCCCCTCTTCCACATCCTCTAATTTTTGCTTCACCTCTTTCATTTCCTGGTGCGCCCCCTCAATTTCGTCCTCTAAGGCCACCTTGATTGTTTCTATGTGCGTCCTCACCTCCCGTTCTTTCGTCTCCATCGCCTCTGTCACCTCGCCCAACCTCTTTGTCAACCCCTCATGTACCATCTGACATTCCCTCTTCGTCGCTACCAGTTCCTTTTTTATTTCTTTCCGCGTCGCCTTTAACCCCCCGATTATCGCAGTGTTCTTCTCCACTTGCTCCACTAATTCCTTTTGTCCCACCGTCAGCTGTTCTACTCCCCTCGTCAGATCCTCTATGCCCCCCTGTAACCTAGCCATACTATTTCTCACCTCTTTCTCCATACGCTCCTCACCTCGCTTTACCTCCTTGCGTACCCCCGCGACCTCCTCGCCCACACCTCGTCTGATCTCCTCCCCCATTTCTCCCATCTCCTTGGTATATGCTGCCCTCATCTGTTCCAAATAATTCCTCTGGGCATCCAATTTGGTTTCTAACCCGATTTTCACCTCCTCTATCTGATCTCCCATTTGTTTAATTTCCCGGGCGGATTGCTCCCCTATTTCCCTCAATTTGCCTTCCATAGTGTTTTCTAACCCCATTAACCCATTCTTCACCTCTTTCATCCCGTTGTCTAACCCCTCAAATTTGTTGTCTAAACCCTCAAATTTATTGTCTAAACCCCCAAATTTAGCTTCGAGCCCCCCCGATTTGATTTCCCATATTACTTAACCCGTCTCTCAATTGCTCACTGGTACCCCTCGCTTCGTCCCTCATTGCTCCCATTTGGCCTCCCAATTGCTCACTATCAGCCCTCAATCCCACAAGTTGGTTTCCCAATTGCTCACTATCAGCCCTCAATCCCACAAGTTGATTTCCCAATTGCTCACTATCAGCCCTCAATCCCACAAGTTGGTTTCCCAATTTCTCCCCCCTTTCTGTTTTCCATTCGTTCCAATTGTTCTCCCATCCCCATTTGCACGGCGGCCTGCAGCTGCGCAATGAGGGCTTGCACGTCTATCCCTCCCACTTGCGCCACGGGCGTGGCTACCGCAGCGCCGCCATTTTGTGCCTCTGCAACCACATGCGTGAGGGCGCCATCTTGTGCACCTGATACCCCCGCAACCACATCCTCATTTCTCTCCTCCTCCCTGGGGTCCTGGGTCGATTCTACCCCCTCTAACTCTACCCCCACCGGCACCTGATCGCCTTGACTATCCATGGCGCGATTTTAAAATTTAGTGGTTATAAAATAAAATTTTGGGCCACTCGTAATTTGAGTGCGTTAAACGCACTTCGGGTCCGAATCTCACTCCTGACACCAATTGTTACGGAACCCAACGTCGGCCTTTCCTCCCCCCCCCCCCCTTATCGAGGGGGGATTAATCCCCTCGTCTATGACGAACCGACATGGTCCTGGGGGTATGACGTCACGCCCGGTCAGCGCTGGGTAGGGTATTAGGCCCACCCGTCCTATGACCTAAATACCAGCGCCTCTCGGTATGCAAGGAAATACACCTGCTCACGGCCGCAGTGTAATGGATTGGTTGCGCCGAGCGAAGTGAACTGCGGCGTGAGCCGTTTATCGAAGGGCGAAACCCGATTCATATGCGTTGGCCGAATCGCGCCACGTACACTCAATTTGGAAATCGCTAAAGCGACCGAATGAGAAAGAAGGAAGGCAAAGGTAAAGAAGAACAGATATTTATTAATTATTTACACAACCCAAAGAAAAGAGAGCAATCAAAGTAATATCTATCTATAATTCCAGTAATCTCTGTGTGTATGTTTGTATGTTTGTATGTTTGTATGTTTGTATGTATGTATGTATGTATGTATGTATGTTTGTCTGTGACCGCTGTTTCTCGACAACCACGGGTCCGATATACTTGAAACTTGCCAGGTATATTGCTGGGGACCCGAGGATGTGCCTTTTCAAGGTTTCATATTAATCGGAGAAGTAGTTACCGAGCTATGTCCAAAAAACGATTCAACCAATCAGAGAGCAGCGAGCTATCACGTGTGCCGAACGTGGCGAACAGACTCTGCCTCGGACGGCACATTTGAGAGCGTATTCATTTATTTCACGTTGGAAAACTATGTTGCCGTTAAACTATGTTTTAAAACTAATTAAAACTAATTTGCGATTCATCGTAACTGCGATTTGCGACCTTCCGGACAGTGAAGACTGCACTTCCGGCAGCCAATCACAGAACGCGTTATTGCGTAGGCGTGGCCGATGTGAGAGCGAGCCGAGCCGACCGCGTGCGCCATTACGGTTCGTAATTCGATTTCTTCCGGAGAAAATAATAATTTCTCGATTTCTTATGCGCATTATTTCTCCCAATTCAGTCAGAGCGAAGGGCGGAAGCGAAGAGCGTTGTTTTTTTTGTTTACGGGCGTACGGGCGTACGGGCGGGGTAGAGCGTACGGGTTGCGTTATTTATTTTTTTTGGCAAGGAACGGGCACCCACGTACGGGCATGCCCTAGTACAGGGAAATGGAAGGAGCAGAAGGACACAGAGCAATTCTAGATTATACTATACAGGCTTAACTTAAAACCCCAAGACAACACAGAGGACGGACAACGAGCAGACTCACATGACTGGGGGGATGAAAGGAATGGCAGATTCGAATCCTGGCAGGACAGGGCCACGGCCCAAAGAGATCGCGGCAGGAAGGTCCGGGGCCAATGGCTCGATGTCGGTTTCCCCGCTCGAGCGTCCACGTGCCGATGCCGCAGAGAAGGCTCAAGAGCAAGGTCAAGAGCAAGGCAGCACAGCGAGGCAGTGAGCGGGCTCAAGCACAGGCGAGGTACAGCAACGGGCAGGGCGCACGAACCATCTCCATCTGCACCTCTCGGTCAAAGGCTTCCGCCCACGTTTTTATATCGCGCTTTTAGATCAAGCTACGGGTTAAGAGGGCACGCCTACCGGGTCGCTCTTCGCAGTGCCGATTGGTGGGCACGGGCTCTTCCTGGCTCTGCCTCCCAGTGACGATGGCCGAGCCACGCCCTTCTTCCCCTGGTCGACCGCATGGAACAATGGCGTCTTGTGGAGGGATAATGCCAACAACCACCCGCACCCTTTCGAAGGGAGAATGGGCCCACGCTTCTTTAATTGATGCAACACAATGAACTAGTGGAAACGAAGCCTTATGCTGACATTTACTAAGGACATAACTACTGAGGGGAACTTATGATTTGCTACGTGTGTGCGATGGCCTAACTAAGGACGACCTTTGACCTTTACACTTGGAGGTATTTACAAGGAATATTTACAGCACACAAAAGGGTATATTTTACAGCAAATTACACACAGGGTTCTCAAATCCTCAACTATATATATATATATATATATATATATATATATATATATATATATTGTTACGGATCCGGGGGATGGCACTCCCGTTAGCAAAGGGGGGGGGGGGGAGGGGTTAATCCCCTTGTCGTGTTAAGCTGGCCGTCTCCGCCGGTCCTGGAGCTATTACGTCACCTCCGGTCAGCGCTGAATAGGGTAGTAGGCCAATTATTCCTTTGACCTAATTACCAGCGCCTTCAGTTAAGCGAGGAAATGAGCCCCGCCCGAGCCGCGGCTGTAATGGAGACGCCGAGCGAAGCGAGCCACGACTCAGGCCGTTAACAAAAGACTAAACCCGATTATAGCGGTTGGCCGAATCGCACCACAGGTACTCAATCGGGAAAGGACTAAAGCGATCGGGGGAAGAAGAAACCAAAGTAAGGAATACCAGATATTTATTAATTATGTCCACCAAAACCAAAGAAGAAACGAAAGGGAATGTACAGTGAAGAGGAAGAAGCAGATACACAGGGCAAGCCTTAAAACAGTCTTATATTATAACCCCGGACAAAGAAACAGACTTACATGACCGGGAATGGCAGGACAGAATGGCTGGAAGGAGGAGAAGGCCAAGGCAGATGGTAGGGCGGTGAGGTCCGGCTCCAGGAGTGGACTCGCGTTGTGGCGGGAAACCCTGGCAGGCAGCGAGCGTGTATCGTGGACGTTACATAAATCGGGGAAACTGGGATACGGCGTACGTAATATGTGGCTCGTGCCAATGCTCTCTTTCTCTCTTTCGAACAAGGCTCGTATCATCAACGGTCCCCTGTGCAGTCCGTTGCCATCAGCAGTTCGTGGCGCAGCTCATACCAAAAGCAGTCCGTGGCGCACTCCCAGCTCCGCTCCAGCTTATCGACCCGAACTCCTTCTCACCTCATCTGATCTCCTTCTCACCTCATCTGATCTCCTTCTCACCTCATCTGATCTCCTTCTCACCTCATCTGATCTCCTTCTCACCTTATCTGCTGAAGCAGTCCCTCGCAGCCGCTTTTATTGTCCGTTGTTGTATCAAGCCGCCGGCTCCGATGATACGCCTACCTGTCGGCTCACCTCGGCGCTGGTTGGCCGGCATGGGCTCGCTGGCTCCACCTCTGATGGTGAGTCGACGTGCCACACCTTGTTCTTGTGGTTCCGCCCCCTTTTTCCTCGGCTTGAGACCGCGTGCGTAATGGTGGCTTGGAGCCAGAAAACAGCCCAAGGCAAACGGCAGCGAACCGCTTTGCGAACCGAATCCTACTGTTACTGCACTTTGACGAGCGGGAGAGATGATTGGGAAAATTGAAAGGGGCCTATCTTATTTGATTAATGCAATGCAGATTCAACTATTGGGAACAGATCCTTAACTGAAACACATAATAATGAAATAACTACAGAGAGGTCCTATGGTTCTCTACATGTTGTACATGGACTAACCAGGGTGCGATCTTTAATAAAGCCAATTAATGGGGATATTTACAGGGGATCATTTATAAGGGAACATTTACTAAAATTTACTAGTGAAGGTTCTAAAAACCGTAACAATATATATACATACACACTACATGACTAAAAGTATGTGGACACCCGAACATCACACACCTCATTCCAAAATCATGGGCATTAATATGGAGTTGGTCCCCCCCCCCCCCCCCCTTTGCTGCCATAACAACTTCCACTCTTCTGGGAAGGCTTTCACTAGATGTTGGAACATTGCTGCAGGGATTTGCTTCCATTCAGTCACAAAAGCATGAGTAAGGTAAGGCATTGATGTTGGGCGATTAGGCCTGGCGTTCCAATTCATCCCAAAGGTGTTCGATGGGGTTGATGCCAGGGCTCTGTGCAGGCCAGTCAAGTTCTTCCACACCGATCTCAACAAACCATTTCTGTATGGACCTCACTTTGTGCATGGGGGCATTGCCATGCTGAAACAGGAAAGGGCCTTCCCCAAACTATTGCCACAAAATTGGAAGCACACAATCATCTAGAATATCATTGTATGCTGTAGCATTAAGATTTGCCTTCACTGGAACCAAGTTCACTGGA
Organism: Myxine glutinosa; assembly: GCF_964187855.1. Lineage (NCBI taxonomy): Eukaryota > Metazoa > Chordata > Myxini > Myxiniformes > Myxinidae > Myxine > Myxine glutinosa. The sequence goes on along the minus strand of NC_136262.1, from coordinate 223,245,897 downwards.
ACCCGAACCATGAAAAACAGCCCAGTCCATTATTCCTCCTCCACCAAACTTTACAGATGGCACTATGGATTCGAGCAGGTAGCGTTCTCCTGGTATCCGCCAAACCCAGATTCGTCCTTTCGACTGCCAGGTGGTGAAGCGTGATTCATCAAGACAGAGAACGCGTTTCCACTGCTCCAGAGTCCAATAGCGGCGAGCTTTACACCACTCCAGCCGACACTTGGCATTGCACATGGTGATCTCAGGTTCGTGTGCGGCTGCTCAGCCATGGAAACCCATTTCATGAAGCTCTCAATGAACATTTGTTGTGTTGACATTGCTTCCATAAGCAGTTTCGAACTTGGTAGTGAGTGTTGCAACCGAGGACAGATGAATTTTACATGCTACATGCTTCTACACTCAGCTGTCCTGTTCTGTGAGCTTGTGTGGCCTACCACTTCGCGGCTGAGCTGTTAGTGCTCCTAGACGTTTCCACTTCACAACAGCAGCATGTACAGTTGACCGGGGCAGCTTAGCAGGGTAGAAATTTGATGAACTGAGTTGTTGGAAAGGTGGCATCCCATGACGGTGCCACGTTGAAAGTCACTGAGCTCTTCAGTATGGCCCATTCTACTGCCAATGTTTGTCTATGGAGACTGCTTGGCTGTGTTCTTGATTTATATATACCTGTCAGCAATGGGTGTAGCTGAAACAACTGAATCCACCAATTAGAAGGGGTGTGCGCATACTTTTGGTCATGTAGTGTATATATATATATATATATATATATATATATATATATCAGTAACCCAGGGTGGTGTGGTCAGAGGGTCAGAAAGTCAGAGCAGTGACACAGGGAGGTGTGGTGGTCATGGACTTGGCTTTAAACTGCATTGCCTTGGTTCAATTCCTATCCCGATTATCAGCTTCAATTCATAACCATAAGATTCATTCATTCATAAGATTCATTCATAACATTCACTTCAATTCATAAGATTCAATTCATAACCCGATTATCTCTCTGACCATTCTCAGGGAGCCTGCTCAGCGTCGACGAGTCTGGCATTTCACTCAGGCCAACTGGCATGGTCTTCAAGCAGCCATCAATCATCTGGACTGGTCTCCCATCTCTACCACCTCTGACATCAACTCATCCTGGGAATTCTTCCAAAGTAAATTGCTCTCTCTCATGCACAGATTTATCCCATCTAGTCTTCAGTTGTCATACCCTTCCTCCCGTCCATGGTACACGGAATCTTGTGGTGAGGCTGTTGCCCAGAAACAACTTGCCTTCGTCTCCTGGAAAGCAAATCCAACGGAAGGAAATCTCATTTCCTTTCACAAAGCCCGAAACAAGTGTGTGTCCACCCTCAGGAGAGCCAGGAAACAATATCTCTCTGTTCTCAAGACCGAACTCTCTTATCTGTCTCCCTCTTCCAAATCCTGGTGGCGTCTGGTCAAATCTGTTTATGGTGTTTGTTCCCCCTCCATCCCCTCCCTTACCTCAAATGGCTACACAGCTGACTCCGCACATGAAAAAGCTGAATGCCTCAACTCTGTGTTTGCCTCTAAATCTTGTGTCCCAAACCCATCCCTCTCTGTACCCACCATACCCAGTCGTACCCAACTGCTCCTGGACTCCGTGTCCTTTCCTCCTGACAAGGTGGAAAAGTTTCTGTCAACCCTCCACTCTGATTCTGCAACTGGACCTGACGGCATCAGCCCACGTGTCCTAAAATCCTGTTCTGCCGCTCTTTCACTCCCTCTCTCTGTTCTCTTCACCCTCTCTTTTGCTCAAGGTCAACTGCCATCTGCTTGGAAATCAGCCAACATCACCGCTTTGCACAAAAAAGGTGCAAAAACAGATCCTAGCAACTACAGACCAATCAGCCTTCTCCCAATTATCAGCAAAGTCATGGAATCCACCATTGCTTCAGATATGAAATCTTTCCTCTTCTCCAATGGCTTGATCTCTGATCATCAATTTGGTTTCAGACCAGGTCACTCTACTCTGGACATGCTGCTTCTGCTGTCTCAACAATGGATGGAGGTCCTCAATGCCAAACAGGAAATTAGATATGTCTCACTCTACATATCACATGCCTTCGATACGGTCTGGCACCCCGCTCTGCTCACCAAACCCTCCTCCTTTGGTATCCATGGAAATCTCCACGCATGGCTGGCGGACTTCCTGTCTAGTCGTAGTCAACGTGTGGCCCTGAATGGGTTTCTCTCATCTCCTCTTCCTGTTCAGGCTGGAGTTCCCCTAGGCAGTGTTCTGTGCCCTGTGCTTTTTCTGGTCTTCATCAATGATCTCTCTGACTCTCTTGAAAATCATCTCTATCTCTTTGCTGATGACTCCACTCTCTGCCGCTCCATTCCTCATCCCTCAGATCGGCAGTCTGCAGCCTCCTCACTCTCTGCAGACCTGGACAAAATCACAGACTGGGTAAACAAGTGGAACATGTCTTTCAATCCTGACAAATCTCACACTCTTACGATGTCTCTCCGAAAAGACCGACTGGAAAACCCTCCCATCCACTTTCTGAATAATCCTCTCCAAGAAGTTCTGTCACTCAAGCTTTTGGGTCTCACTATTTGCCATGATCTTTCCTGGGAAAACCACATTTCAAATCTGGCCTCCAAAGCCAGTCGCCGACTGGGCATCCTCCGTCGTGCGAAGTCCTTCCTTGGCACACCTGAGCTCCTCACCACATACAAGGCTTTCATCCGCAGCTCAATGGAGTACTGCTCTCCCCTCTGGGCTGGTGCTCCTGCCTCACATCTAGCTCGTCTTCACGCTGTTGAAACCAAAGCGTTCAGAATCATTGGAATCTCCCGCGATGACGCTATCTCCGAGGGCCTTTCACTTAATCACCGCAGGCAGGTTGGTGGTCTTTCCGTCTTCTACCGACTCTTCTCCGGCCTTGCTCCCCCAGCTCTCTCTGGGCTCTGTCCCCCAAATATTCCTGCAGGTCGCACAACATCTGCCTGCAACCCTCTTATGGTTAAACTGCCAAAATCAAGACTCTGTGCTCACCTTCACTCTTTCATTCCTCTTTTCTCCTGCCTCTGGAACAAACTCCCTCACTCTCTTCAATCTCACTCCTCCCTCCAGGTCTTTAAAACGGCTGTTCACCACCATCTCTTATCTTCCCCAATCCAAAACCTTGATCTTTTCTACCCCCGCTAATTTCACCCCAAATCTACTTTTTTGAGGTGACTTTTGACTACTTTCCTGGAAGTCCTTGGTGTCCTTGCGTTTTATACCTATCCTGCCTCCCCCCAGGCCCTCTCCCTCCAAAAACATCTCCCGGTGTCCCTGCTCTCAAATGTTGTGTTTGTGTGCTTCCTCCCCTTCTCTCCCCATCTTGTCGACCGCTCCCCTTTTTATATACTTTGTTTGCTTGTTTGTTTGATTTGTTTGTTTGATAAATGTTAGCTCTTTCACGAGCTTCGACTCTTTATACAAAAAAAAAGAAAAAAAGAAAAAAAAAAGCTGTTGGATTGGCGTTTCGCAAGGCATGGCTTTGCATGACAAAATGCGCCGTCCCTCGAATGAGACCTTAAGCTGGCTGTTCTTTCTGTGAGCATTATCTACTATAAATGGATGAGGTGTGTGTGTGTTTGTTTGTGTGTGAGGCATACCTTTTTGTCTATTAATTACGTACATCTATTAATTAATTACGTACTATTGAAATGTACCTTTTAACTCTTTAGACTGCTGAGTCCCCTTCGACCTTTGAAGACCCTTTAAGACCCCTAAGATCCTTAAGACCTCAAAGACCCAAAAGTCCATGAGGACTCAAAATACCCTGAAGACCCAAAAATCCCCAGAGGACCAAAAAGAATCTGAAGACCCAAAAGTCCCCGAGCACCCAAAAGACTCCAAGGACACAAAAGACCTCAGCGACCCAAAAGATCCAGGGAATCCAAAAGTCTCTGAAGATCCAAAAGACCCCTGAGTCTAGCAGGCAGGTATGCTACAAGGTGGTGAAAGAGCAATGAAAATTTGGTCCAAAGGACCAACGGGTCCCCTAGTCTTGTAAATGTGGAAGAAGAGTAGGCGAGATACCGCTGTCATCGGGACAAATTCCTGCTCTCACATACAGGGGGCACTGCATCAGTGACACAGCTGTGCTCCCTATCAATGATGCTACAAATAGCCAGGTGCTTGATGTGAGAGAAGTTTGAGGCAATATATCCATCTTATAAGTATGAGGACAAATTTCATTGAACCTATCTGTGGTCCTTTTGATTATGACTCTGCTTTTGATTATGAAAATAACATTTTTACTTTTTCAGCCACAATTAATTTTGTCTGATTCTGTGATATTTGTGTTGAAACCTTTTGTTTCTTCGTGGAAGGCAGACAGACATGGATACAAATCACAAGGTGCGTTTGGCTATTGGAAATGGAATGCGGCAGGATGTCTGGCACAATTTCCTCTCTCGCTTTGGACCCTTTATACGCATCTCTGAGTTTTATGGAGCGACCGAGGGAAACATCGCTTTCATCAACTACATGGGCCATGTTGGAGCAGTTGGTCGTACAAGCTTTCTGCTGAAAGTAAGCAACATTTCTCTTTCGTCTCTTAAAAAGAGTGGCTGGTGTCCATTATGTCACAAAAACTCCATGTGATCTTTTACATAAATTAATCCCTCATGTATCACTCACATGGCCGTTGATGTGAGTGATCTTCACATGATCCTCTTCCTCTGCAAGACTTTTTTAAAAGTTTTTTTTAAAACTTTTTAAAACTATTTTTTTGTCTTATTAAAAAAAATAATTCAATGTTCCCTTTGCCAAGTGTGATTTTGCTACAGGTGGTGTGTGGGGCTAAAATAATTGAAAATAGGGGAATCATTGGGGAGTTTAATCTGTGAATATCCGCAGGTAAATTGTCTGGAGATCTAAGAAAGGGAATTAAAGTTTGCTTTTTGCCATTCTTTGAAAATGAAAGGTTTTTATTTTAGTGAAAGTATTATTTTCCCTTTTGCTTTCATTCCAAAAGTTGCCTATATTTATTTTCTAATCTTCTCTAATCCAGCCTTGCCCCAATCCTCAAGCACTCAACCCAAGTGGGGAGGTGGAGATGGGATGATGAGAGGGGGAGAGAGACAAGAGGGAAAGGGCCGGTCCATGGGGGACTGATCAGAACTCTGACCATGACCGCGCTGCCCTGATGAATGTGGGCAGCTGGGATAGAATGGGGGAAGATTTGGCCGCCGACTTGTGTTGGGGGGTACAACCACCATGAAGAGGCGTCCCCGAACGTTTGGGATTGTAAATGAGAACCAGAAATTTGTATTCCTCCTCCCCAAAAATTATCATGTGGTATGTAGCCCGTTACTTTTAAAGATCCCATTTATAAAGATGACAGCCCCAGTTTATCATTTAGAAACAAATGGGTTTTTAAAGGGCTAAATTCATTAAACTTTGCTAAAGGTACAACGACATCATGATGCCTGTTTCACCTTGAAGACCTGAGCTTTAACCAAAAGTTATATTTTTAATGGAATCATCAAAAACATCTTTATTCATCTTCTTCTTTTCACCAGATTTTAACCTCTGGGGGCGTCGCAGTATCTGCCTGGAAAAGGGTCTTTAACAAGCCAAGGGGATACAGTAATGGTGAACAGCAATGAGTGGACTAGCCTCAAATGTAGACCAGACCAAGTGGACCAGACAGATTAATCCACCCTGAAGGCCATAATGAACCTTCTTACCAACAATCCAATCATGACGTAGCAATTCACGTGACAAGTGCTCGATTTCCTAAAGAGTGGAATCCAAATTATAGATAGGCCTACCGCTGCCTTCAGCTGGATTTGAACCAACAAATTATAGGATTCTTGTCCAGTGTTTTCATCAATAGGGCAAAATCAATAGAGCACTGTACTCAAAAGATGCAAAAAATGACAAAACGCCAGAATTCTCGACCCATCCATTTTCTGTAAAGCTTCTGCATTGTCACAGCCACCATGTTCTTCTTTTAAAACTCAGATTATAACTCAGCTGATGCAATTCCACAAATCAATAGCTGTTCAGGTAGTGCAGAAGTATTGGTGTCTCTTCCCTGCTACAGCTACATCTTTAGTTGAAGTACGTACATTGAGAAGTAAAAAGGAAAATCACACAGGAAACAACATTATTTTATGGAACCACATAAAAATCCTGTGGCTTTTAATGTGTATTTTCATGAATGGAACTTCACATAGGAGAACTTCATCTTTTTACATCCTTTTTATTACAGAAGTTGTATCCATTCGAACTGATAAAGTATGACACTGAAACAGAAGAACCTAAAAGGGATGAGCTGGGCTGGTGCATTAAGGTGAACAAAGGTAAGTGCCTTCCACTGGAGAGGACTTTCTCTGGATATGGGACAATAAAGATTACTCTGGGTATGGGACAACATTATACGTTGCGCCACTCTCTTTTCAAGGCTAGTTTATATTTGTTAGTGCTTTCCTCCAAAGCTCTCCTGACCAGGCTTCTATATGTAGTGGAAGTTGTGTCACCGGATCAATATGGGGTTATTTAGACGTTAGTAAACATTAAGAAGATTGATGTTTAGCCACAGCAAAATTTAACCTGGGAGTGCAACACGGCAATGTTGGGCCAAATGGCCTGGTTGAATATTCTTATTGTGACATTGACCTTCCTCATGTGAAACTAATGTTGTAGCGCCAGGGGTATGGCACTGGATAGAAATGAAAGAAAATACTACACACACACACACACACACACACACGCACACACACACACAACAGACACACACATACACATGTTGGCAGTGAGGGAGAGGCCATGCGCTTTGCTGCGTCCCTCTTGTCAGGGAAGATGGGAACGAAGATCACACCGAATACAACCGCTTTGATGTTTTATAGGGCAAAGCCGTCTAGAACAGTATTTGTGCGCATATATGTATGTATGTACATCCCCTCAAACGTATACCAATCAGAGCTGAGGATCTGGTCACATGACAGGGTGATGTGATGACGTCTGATGTCATTACGGCGTAAGGCTGGCTGACTCTCCACACTCCGCCATTTTGTTTTATATGCCGTTCATGTCGAACATATCGTTGAACCTGTCATATATCACAATCGCCGTGCTCTACCTTCACGTTTTTCATTCAGTGTGACACACAAACAAACCGATTGTTAAAATGACCATGAAATATCGAAAGCATCGGCGTTACGGCTCTTACAACAAAACGGTACATACCATTACCCAACCCTTGTGGGGTATAAATCTAGATTACAGGAGATCCTCCCTCGGTTCTGTAAGTAAAAGTTAACCATGTGTGTTTGTGGTTTATAATATTTTACAAGTCCGGCTACGCCGCTGTTAGACTTTCGGTCTTGTTTTTATTTGCACCCAGGGGAAGATGGTCTTTTGATTGCTCCCGTGACTATGCTCAGCAAGTTCTCTGGCTATGCTGGAGACCCTGAACTCACAAAGAAGAAGCTTCTTTGTGATGTTTTTAAAAAGGGCGATGTGTACTTCAACTCAGGGGACTTGTTGATGCAAGATGAAGAAAATTTTCTTTACTTCGTTGATCGTGTTGGAGACACTTTCAGGTAAATCGCAAAGCCGGATCAGCCATTTTGATTTCCTGTATGTAGCGCATGGAGGAGCTTATGAAATGGTTTATGAAACATGGAGTTGCTTTCACCAAATTAAAAATAGACGGGGTTGGCAGGATAGCCACAATTTGGGCACACTCTCCTCTGAGCTGTTTAGCCTGGGTTTTCATCTCGGCCAATAATAAGTAGATATCGATGATCACAAAGTGATTGCCAAGCCCTTAGCCGAATTACCATTCGCTTACCCTTAGCGATGGCCCACGACTTACCTTTGGCCCATGATCCAATAATGGCCATATATTTTTCAGACTACCATGTGACCTTGACCTTCAACATGAGGGATAGAATGTGAATTAAGAAAATGTGTCCCCATCTAAAAGTCTTCGATAAAACTCAACTTCATGAAAATCGGAGAAAAATTATTCATGTTATGATCGAAAAGATGTTTTTTGTTAATTAGGTCATAATCCGACAAAATAGGTCAAGCACAATAAAACAAATATCAGGTGCACAACTTCTGTGCAGGTCTACTATTATGCTGCAAGAACATCTTGGAAGGCCAAGCAGTCTTTGAGATTTCGCATTGGCCAAGTTGAGCGGTGACAAAAAACGTGTTTCTTTTTCAGACCGCCATTTGACCTTGACCTTTAACTTGGAGGGCTATGATGTAAATTAAGCGTAAATGCGCCTTGCTATAGGTTATAGAAAGGGAAATTTAGTTCCGATCCGACAAACCTTAGTCGAGATAGGGTGAAAAATGTTTGAATGTCTAGATAATTGAGTCATGACCTTAAAAAAGGTCATGGTAAAATTTTTTATCTCAACCTCGCAAACCTTTTATTCCCATTATTGATGCAAATTTTCATTCCGAAAGTCACAGCCGGATTTCAGATACATCGTGGAATTTGCCAGGAAAGGGAAAATAAACCTAAATTGTGATTTAGTACAGCTAGTGGTGTAAGACCTTGATAACCCAGAGGGGTATGATGTAAATCAGGATGAAATGCGGCTTGCTCTCGGATATCTGGAGAGGGCGATTTTGTTCCTATAGGACAAAAATTATTCGAGTTATGCTGGAAAATGTTAAAATGCCTATAGTTTGGTCATGACCTTAAAATTAGGTCAAGGTTAAAAAATTATGTGAACACCGCATACTTTTTATTCCCATTCTTGATGCACAATTTCAATCCAAAAGTCCTCGGACATTGGTAGAAAAGCAAATGGAGAAAACCCTAAATGGTGGTTTCATACTCCAAGTGGTGTAAGACCTTGACCTTTAACCCTAAGGGGTATGATGTAAATCGAGATTAAATGCACCTGCCCGAAACTATCTAGTGAGGGCAATTTCGTTCTGATCAGACAAACTTTCATTGAATCACGGTGAAAAATGTTAAAATGACTATAATTATGCCATGGTCTTAAGAATTTGTTAGGGTAAAATAAATTAGGTCAACCCCACAGACTTTCAATTCACATTATTGATGCAAAATTTCATTCTGAAAGTCCCAGCCGGCTCTTGAGATACAGCTCGGAAATTGATAGTTTGGAAATTTCTAATTGGAAGTTTGGAACTCTTGGAGGTCGAAGAAACTCTGGGGTACCATTAGAAATTGGGGACGCTAAATGTAGAAAGAAACCCCACAACAGCAATGTGTGGGGCAATGTACCACAGTATTTTAGTCTTCGTGAATGAATAATGCAAGGATGAAAAACACTTGTGTACAGGGATTCAAACAAAAATGTACATTTTATTTTAATTTGGGCAGAAAAATGATGTTACTCCTAGTGTTGCCTGGGGTTGGCTTAACGGTTAAGGTGGCCAGCTTAAGATCTTAGGGTTCTTGCGTTCAAGCCCCTGTTGTGCCGTTGAAATAACACCAGGTGGGTTGACCTACCGAGGTCGGCAAAATGAGTACCAGCTTGCTGGGATGAACGAGCCATTTGAGTATCCTGCGTTGGAGTGGCGACCCAACCAGGATTGTGCCCAACAGCCAATGAAACTGCTTCAGCAGCTCCTATACGCTTCACGGTGTGAAAGGAATGCTTAGATAATGATATTTTTTAGATGGTGTCCTTCATTTTTTAAAACCTGGTCAATACGAATGAACGAATAAAAAATGTTTTTGTGTTGTTGCTTTTCTTTTTTACCAGCTGGATTATTTTATTCCCTTCCACTTTGACTTCATTGCTTTTTACACGTTTTACACTGATGTGTAAATTTACACTGATTAAAATTTACAACTCGAAATGTAAATTAACAAAATAATACAAACTGGAAATCTAACAAAAAATTTATTTATTTTATCTTTATATTAAAAATTACAAAAATTAAAAATTACAAAATTACAAATTACAAAATTAATGAAAAATTAAAATAGAAAATTACAAAATTACAAAATTAATTAAAAATTAAAATTAAAAATTAAAAATTAAAAATTACAAATTACAAAAAAAATTGTAATTTTTTATATATATATAAATTTATTGAAATTTAACAAATTTACAACTGCAAATTTACACTCGGAGTGATTCGCAGATATTGGAATTTTACTTTTGCTTTCAACTTCATTTGAAGTCATACGGAAACTTACAGTCGCAGCATTTTTTTTGAAACCAAAGTTTGGCATTCGGCGTCTGTCATTGCTTTTATTCACTGCCGAATGCTGATGATCTCAGGATGCTTTGGCACAAGTAGGTTGCTGTGTAGCACGTGACTGTCTTTAGGGTCAGGAATCTCACTCATATTCATGCCATCTGCACTTGGCAAGAGACAGCGAATGTGGTTTTGCGAATGGTAACTCCAGCTAATCACGTGATTCTTCAACGAGATTGAATTCCCTTTCATTGGGTGAAGTAATTCATTCAAAATCCAAGTGTACATCCTGAAAATCATGTGATGTATAAGCACCAAATGTTGGCAGCCACCGGTCACAGAAGTTTTCTATTGCTCTGATATACCTTAGCACGTATAATGAGTTCAACACGTTGTTGTGCCCAGGTGGAAAGGTGAGAACGTGGCCACGACTGAGGTTGAAGAGACCCTCGAAGCTTTGGATTTTATTCAGGAGGCGAATGTTTATGGAGTCAACGTGCCAGGTGAAGACAATTATGTTTGGAGTGATTAATGGATTGTATTACCCTGCGTATAATGACAACACTATATAGACTTGGACATGGAGGAAGTGCCATTGTTTTAGCACAAATGCATCCAAATTGACTACGTTTTCAGCTTTATGTGTACTGTATTATTGTCTTACCCATAAAGTGGGATTTTTATTGTATGCATGGTTGAGGCTCATGGAAGAGCTTGAGCAGAATGGATGGGAACACAATGGAAAGTGAAAAACAACAACGGTAGAGTAGAAGTGAGAGTGAGATCATGGGATGGGGAGAACTCTTTCCTTAGCTGTATGATCCTTCTTATATAGCATTTACCCCCTCTAAATCCCTAGCCCGACTCCCATTCAACCCCCCATCCCAAAATACTCAGAAGCACATGGCATGGACTGCCTATGTATGGCCCCAATGAATGTTCCTGAATTCCACAATCCGGTAAATGTTGTAATGCCACATGAGGAGCACACTATTGTCAATGTCAAAGTTGAGCGTTTGCTTCATGACAAGTTGATTGGCTGGATGTGCCTTGTGTTCCCCGGAGGCAAACACCGCTACTTGGTAGATTTACTCCATGGGCGATTAATGGTGCTTTTTACAGGTGGTGATTTTGTTGTTGAAGGTAGACCTGATATTGTTTTTATGGTCACCTTTGCCAGCTAAGCCACTCCCACAAGAAAATACTGGGCAGAATGGGATACGTATATACATATATATACGTATATATATACATATATACATATATATATACATATATATACATATATATATATATACATATATATATACATATATATATATATATATATATATATATATATATATATATATATATATATATACATACAAACATACATACATATATATATATTGTTACAGACGCGGCTTTTAGATGTTATATTGACCGAGCGGTGGTGTATTTAACCGCGTCCGAACAGTTACTCCCCGATTAAAACCCGATTTCACCCGACGTTGACCAGATCGCCCCACGGATATTCAATCGGGAAATCTCTAAAGCGATCGCAAGAGAATGAAAAAGAAGAAGAAGAATACGGAGGAAGAACAGATTTATTATACACACACAAGCAAAGGATGGAAGAAACAGTGACACAGCGAATCCTTAACTTACACTATTCGTTTTTACTTAGCCCCAAGACAAACGAGCAGGACAGGACGTTCACACTTACTCAGGGGATAATGCAGGCAGGTAAGGACTAAGGCTTGAGATGGAGGCAAGGTCGGGAGGCCGCCGGTCGCAATTCCTCGCGGTTTTGGCGGGAAACCCTCCGTCGCGTATCCACTGCGGGAGACGCCACGCGCTGGTTCGGCACACCTGCTCCTCTTCTTGGGGCGGGGCCGTCTCCCTCCTTTCAGCGCGTCTCTCCAAAGCTGGTCTCCTTGCCGAGTACCTCTCCTCTTTGGCTTGGAGCGTTTCGCATCTCACCGCCTCTCTTTGGTGCAGCCTCGTTGCTCCTCTCCAGCTCATCTCCCAAAGCAGTCCCCTGCAGGCGCTTTTATCACCTCGGGCGAAATCAAGCCGCCGACTCCGAGGGCACGCCTACCGGGTCACTCACCGCGGTGTTGATTGGCTGTTAGGGCCGGTTCACTCCTTCCCTCTTCTGACGAGGTGGAGACACGCCTTTCTTCTCCAACCTTACCTCGTGGCCAATGGTGGTTGAAGAGAAAAACCGACCAAAATGCGGAAGGCAAATGGAAGGGAGGTTTTGGGGAAATTGGAAGGGCCTACGCTTATTTTGTTTGATACAATGCAAAGTCAATCTAGTGGGAAAACACATACTTAGCCTACATGGAATAAGGAAATACACTATTTAAAAGATATATCGTGACCTGCGTGTATATTCCATGCAATTAACTAGGACGCTGACTGCGACCATTATTTACATTAACAGGGTGGTACCGTACGTTTGTAACGTTCACATTGTAACGTTTTCACATTCGTTACACTTCCTCAAATTCGTTACACACTTCCCAAAATCGTTACACACTTCTCAAAATCGTTACACTGCACCCCCCTTTCTTCAGGTCCGTCCTCGGACCTATTAAACTTTAACTTAGTGTGGCACGTAGGTGTAATTCCCTCTACAATTAACCTGACCCTGAGTGTGACAATTTTAAAACACAAATAAGTATGTCCCCCTATTGCATTGCATCCTGTCTAACAGACTCAAGCCCACAGCTAACCGAATTACGGGATTATTCTCAAACTATACATTTACGGTGGGGAGCATTATTTACAATGACGTGATTTCTTATTTACAACGCAACCCAGGACCTGTGTTTTTCTTTTTTTTTTTCTTTTTAGGGAACAAGAAAAAGAAATTCCTGTTGGGAGGGAGGAGACAGCACGCATTGCATCGATGCACCAGTACCAGTACCACCAAAGCACCCAAAAGCACCAACCACCACAAAGCACCCAAAAGCACCATCCAGTGCGCAGTCACCATGGCTCATAATAAACACAACAAAAGAACCGGTGGTGGTCTTCTCTTTCTCTGCTGGGCCGATGTTCTTCCCGACGTCTTCAGGCTTCATGCGGCCTAGTTGGAAATAATAAAAAGCACAACTTGTGTCCATTTTTATTTAGGGCCTCAGGGGCCAACTAAGGGTGGTCCACCTGTTTGGCATAGGTGCCACCTTACCGAGGTCCGCAAGCAAGATTCCCTGGCCACTATGGCCGGTCTCCAACAGAGGTGCCCTGCCCCAGAACCTGGGGTCCATCAAGTGGTACATGGCCGCAGAACAGCGGTCCATACAGTGGTACATCAACGCAATGCATGCTGGTTCTGGGAATCTCGGGCGCACAATGGCCACCTCACGCACGCTCCCATCGGCACCCAATGGCGCACAGGTCATGTGGGAGACAAAAGAAAGACAATTGAGCGAGGGGTAAGGTCACAAGGGTACACGTCAATAAGGCAATGCAAGGTGAAATGCGTACGGAGGCCGAAGTGAGAAAGCTCGTCCCTACCGTACGTCACCCCCCTGTCACCTACCCTACCCTTGTTCTCACCCCATATGTACAAAAATCTACACATTTACAAATTCGTCACTACGGTCACGTCTTCCCCATATTTCCCCTATACCAAATTCGTCTCCACAATCCCTTTACTTCAAAATTTGCCATCACCAATTCATCATCAATCCTCATAAGGAGGGAGAGATGGAATTACGCACAATGTCACACCCACGTCATGATGCGTCTCACAATCCAAACATTTGCATCATAAAAAATAATCAAAACATGGCATGGTGTGGAGTACCTGTCACCTCAGGTGAGTGGATGCAGATGGTGCGAGGAGATCCTTCATCCTAACTATCCTCTAAATGACTTTAACACACTTTACACTACCCGGGGTCTTTCCCTGCCAATCCATTGGCCACTTACACTATGGGTTCTAAAAACCAACTTCCCATTGACCAAACTGTGGTGCTTCTCAATTTGGGGTCTCACTCCCCCGATTCATCTCCCGGTGCCCTCGCACAATTTCTGGGCTGCGACGTGTAGCTCTCCCAACAGGTCTACCCACCTGCACACCTCCACCACTGTAGTTGCCACCCGAGCTTACCTAGCTCCTCACCCTAACCTATCTAACTGGGGGCAGCCCCTCTCCTGGCTCTGTCACCCCATGGTGCCCTCTGGCACTGGGCTACCCGGGTCCGTCCTCCGGATCCTCGGGCCCCATCCACAACAACTACTACCGGCTCCCAGAGCCCACCTGCGGCCTCGCCTGGCCGACATCCTTACAGTGGTGGAGTGCCCAAACCAACTACACACACTAACAGGCTACACGCCCAGCCATTTCCACAACACCAACGCACCCATCCACATACCATTCTGTCACCCGCACCACAGATGCCAATATCCAACCACAATTTACCTGTACCCTCTACCTAACACTTACACTACCCGCCCCGGGTATCCGTGATGGGGGTCCACTCTTCCCCCATTCACACCTTCGCACCATCCACTCCACTCCACAATTTCCACCATACCCACTCCACGACCATCCATTGGCCAATACTCCATACCATTTATTCCATACACCTGTCCTCCATTCACCTGTCGTTGCACACCTGTGCAATCTCACCTGGTGCCACCTGCACCCTCCTCCTCTTTCTGGACCAGTTGGTCAACGCAACACACATCACCATCACTCACTCATACACTGCTCCACACACCTGTTCAGTTGCACACCTGTGCAATCACACCTGTTCCATTCTCACCTGTTCAATCCTCACACACACGGCATCATCTCAGCTAACTTCTCCCCTCTGAAACTTGCGCTTCCCAGTCGTCCCTTTAAACTATTGCGCTCCCACGTCATTATAATCCACACTAATCTACCTGCGTCCCCACTACAGGTATCAGTCACTAACTAAACTTAACGTTACCTAATGTCAATCTCTTCTAGATCCCTATCATTATCCAAGCCCTCCCTGGCTCGGTTGTCATAGCCACCCCATAAACTATTGCGCATTTGCCCCCACTCTGTGAGGGATGGTGGATTTGCCATCCCACCACATCGGGGGTCTCTCACTATCAATTTTGTTCGTCCAGATTCCACAAGTCAAAAATTTTCTATTTACTGCCAATTCTATTCACTTTTCTAAATTTTGTATCAAATCACTACTATCACTATCACCATCACCCGTCTACTTATTAGGTCCTCTCGGTGCGCCAATTCACATCTACAGCCCGGCTTCGTACAGCCGAGCAATGAACGCGGGTTCTTTTGTGCCAGCGGCTGGATACGTCCCGCATTCGGGGCAGGGACGGAGGCTTACCCGGGCCGAGATCCCATGCACCACCTCGGCGTGGAGCCATCCAATGTCCCGATCTCGACCTGCCGGCACGTCTCAATAGAAAGTGGTCGCCATGACGACCCTTCCTATCGGGCTGCCCGCTCCGCCTAGTGGAGCCCGGACGCGGCCGCTCCACGCGAGGCCCAGCGTGGATCGCGCACGGCGGTCCTTTCGAACCCGCCGTGGCTCGGATCTCCGCTGGTTCTCGCGGCACGCGAAGCCCGGCACGCACCGAGGGCCCGATCCGGCTAAAAGTCGACCTAACCTTTAACCCGGTTACCGTCGACGCTTCACCTGCAGGCTTACATGCATACGCTACCTCTTTCTTGCTCATACATGCAGCCGTTCCCATTCTCCTCGTACCTTTTCTTTCACACCTCGGTACACTCACTCCGCTCACCGACTTGGTCACACACCTGACCACCGAACACTTTGGCACACATTCGTCGCTCGCACACCTCACTAACACACCTCTTCGCGCCCCCTCCTCGGTCACTTCCTCTGTGACAATCACAGGTGTGCTCTCATTCGCACACCCATCCACGTGCCTCACTACCAACTCAAATGTGCCTTCCCACACACGCTCTACCATCCCAGGTGTGCTTCCTTCCATTCCAGGTGTACATCCTCGCTCACCTGTCACAACCAACTCACGCTCCGTTTCACTCTCACTACTCTCACCTCCACTCTCGGTCGCGCACTCACCCTTACTCTCGACAGCACACTCTTTCCTCATGCACCCGTCCGTTACACACCTTTCTCGCGCGTCCTCCCGCGCACACTTTTTCGTTACTTCCTCCGTAACACTCACCACACCGCGCTTCCCTGTGCTCCCTCGCACACGCGCTTCGACCAACTCACTCTTGACGGCACACTCACTCCTCGGCGTGCACTTTTTCCTCACACACCCCATGGTCGGACATTCTCGCACACCTCTTTTTTCGCACACCAGACCTGTCGCACACTTCACCAACGGCCTCTCACGAACACCCGGATCCAAACCAATCCCCAAGCCGACTGAAGCTTTCCTCACATCATATACATTGCCACTCACCTCCGTACTTCGTCTCACCTCCTCTGCCACCTGCAAACTTTTTATTTGGTTAGTGAGCATCACATCATGATTTGAACACAGACCTTGTACATATTCCATGACTTCCTCCTTTATCTCCCTCTTAGTTTCTGTCCGTCCCTTCTTAATTTCACTCACCTCTTCTCCCACTTCCTCTAATTTTTGTTTAACCTCTTTTATTTCTCGGTGCGTCTCCTCAAGTTCGTCCTCTAAGGCTACCGTGACCGTTTCTACGTGCGTCCTTACCTCCCGGTCCTTCGTCTCCATTGCTTCTGTCACCTCTTCCACCCTCATTGTCAGTTCCTCCCGTACCATCTGACATTGCCTCTGCGTCGCTATTAATTCGTTTTTAATTTCTTTTTGTGTCGCCTTTAACCCTCCTAGTACCGCAGTGTTCTTTTGAACCTGCTCCACTAACTTAGTTTGTCCCTCTGTCAGCTGTTCTACTCCTTTCGTCAGATCTTCTATTCCCCCCTGTAACTTTGCCGTATTATTTCTCACCTCTTTCTCTATACGCTTTTCGCCTCGCTTTACCTCCTCGCGCAGCCCCGAAACCTCCTCACTTACCCCTCTTCTGATCTCCTCTCCCATCACTTGCATCTCCTGCCCAGATGCCACCCTCATCTGCTCCATTTCCTCCCTGTGAGCATCCAGTTTGGTTTCTACCCCCATTCTGACCCCCTCTATCTGCTGCCCCATTTGGTTAACTTCCCTTTCCGCTTGGTCCCTCATGTCCCTCAATTTGCCTTCCATACTGTTTTCTAACCCCATTAACCCATTTTTCACTCCCTCTATCTGATTCTCCTGGGCAGCCATTCTATTTTCTACCCCCTCTAACCCCTTTTGCATCCCTTCCATTTGATTCTCTTGAGCGGCCATTCTGTTTTCTACCCCCTCTAACCCCTTTTGCATCCCTTCCATTTGATTCTCTTGAGCGGCCATTCTGTTTTCTACCCCCGTTAACCCATTCTTTACCTCTTTTATCCCGTTGTCTAACCCCTCAAAAGTATTGTCTAACTTCCCAAATTTCTTGTCTAACTCCTCAAAATTATTGTCTAACTTCCCAAATTTCTTGTCTAATCCCTCACCGGTACCCCTCGCTTCGTCCCTCATTACCCCCATTTGCCCCATAATTCTGCTTTCCATTTTTTCACTATCAGCCCTCCTTTGCTCACTCTGCAGGTTGAGGGACGCCTGCATTTGTACTATACTGTCGTTTTTTTTCTGCATTTCCACCATGAATTGGGCCATGAAGGCTTGCATTTGGGCCGCGCTCATTGGTTCCGTGACCGTGGCCCCCTCAACCACGTGCGCGAGGGCGCCATTCTGTGCGTCTGAAACCTCCGCAACCACATTGCTATTTTTCTCCTCCTCCCTATCCTCCATATACATTTCCCCGAGGTCCTGGGTCGATTCCACCCTGTCTATTTCTCCCACCGACATCCGATCGCCTTGATTGTCCATGGCGCGATCTCAAAATTCGGGTTTTGCTTTATAAAACAAAATAAATTTCGGCAGCTCGTAATTTTGACCAAAAATTTTTTTCTAGATGTTTTAAAAATTTGGTTCGGGACCCGAATTCCACTCCCAGACACCAATTGTTACAGACGCGGCTTTTAGATGTTATATTGACCGAGCGGTGGTGTATTTAACCGCGTCCGAACAGTTACTCCCCGATTAAAACCCGATTTCACCCGACGTTGACCAGATCGCCCCACGGATATTCAATCGGGAAATCTCTAAAGCGATCGCAAGAGAATGAAAAAGAAGAAGAAGAATACGGAGGAAGAACAGATTTATTATACACACACAAGCAAAGGATGGAAGAAACAGTGACACAGCGAATCCTTAACTTACACTATTCGTTTTTACTTAGCCCCAAGACAAACGAGCAGGACAGGACGTTCACACTTACTCAGGGGATAATGCAGGCAGGTAAGGACTAAGGCTTGAGATGGAGGCAAGGTCGGGAGGCCGCCGGTCGCAATTCCTCGCGGTTTTGGCGGGAAACCCTCCGTCGCGTATCCACTGCGGGAGACGCCACGCGCTGGTTCGGCACACCTGCTCCTCTTCTTGGGGCGGGGCCGTCTCCCTCCTTTCAGCGCGTCTCTCCAAAGCTGGTCTCCTTGCCGAGTACCTCTCCTCTTTGGCTTGGAGCGTTTCGCATCTCACCGCCTCTCTTTGGTGCAGCCTCGTTGCTCCTCTCCAGCTCATCTCCCAAAGCAGTCCCCTGCAGGCGCTTTTATCACCTCGGGCGAAATCAAGCCGCCGACTCCGAGGGCACGCCTACCGGGTCACTCACCGCGGTGTTGATTGGCTGTTAGGGCCGGTTCACTCCTTCCCTCTTCTGACGAGGTGGAGACACGCCTTTCTTCTCCAACCTTACCTCGTGGCCAATGGTGGTTGAAGAGAAAAACCGACCAAAATGCGGAAGGCAAATGGAAGGGAGGTTTTGGGGAAATTGGAAGGGCCTACGCTTATTTTGTTTGATACAATGCAAAGTCAATCTAGTGGGAAAACACATACTTAGCCTACATGGAATAAGGAAATACACTATTTAAAAGATATATCGTGACCTGCGTGTATATTCCATGCAATTAACTAGGACGCTGACTGCGACCATTATTTACATTAACAGGGTGGTACCGTACGTTTGTAACGTTCACATTGTAACGTTTTCACATTCGTTACACTTCCTCAAATTCGTTACACACTTCCCAAAATCGTTACACACTTCTCAAAATCGTTACAATATATATAATATATATATATATATATATATATATACATACAAACATACATACATACATACATACATATATATATATAATATATATATATATATATACATACAAACATACATACATACATACATATATATATATAATATATATATATATATATATATATATATATATATATATATATATATATATATATATATATATATATATATATATATATATATATATACGTATATATATATATGATTTGTTCTTCTTTAAAGCCACTAGTGCACCTGCACACGACGGGAGCAGCAGGAGGCAGGAAGGGTCATTCCTCTTTGGGGTATATAGACTACAGCCGATCTATGGTTGGGTCTCAAGAACATTGGGTGTGTGTTCATTTTCCAAGTTACTTGTGTAGAGATCGTCAAGTCGTTTAAGCATTCCAGCAAGCACTCCATTCAAAACCATTAATGAATGGCTGGCTTGGCAAGCGCTAGCGAGCAGCTTGGAAAATGAGCACAACCCGGGCTTCCTGCCTTTCAGCTTCTTGTTAAAGAGCAGGAGCGAGTTTCAAAAGTTCGCCATGAAAAACGCCACATTAGCGGCACGAAGGGTGATGTCATTAACCCAATACTTGTGGGGTTTATCGAGTACAGTAGATCTTCGCTCCGTTCTGTAAGTAAAACCTCCCTCACAGATGTCTGGATTCCTCCAAATTTCTTTATTTAGTGTTACAAACAGCATTAGCGACTGTTTAAAAAGCTAATCATTCGTGTTTGTGGTTTATAATATTTTTACTTCTGGTATAGGCCGTTGGGCCGTTCCTCCCAAGGAAACGCCATGATAACCTATTTATAAACATTGACTCGACATTTGTTCAAGGAGGAAAAACACCTTGGGGAGGTGGGACATTAATCGTATTAATATTGTTTTGTAATAACATTTATATTATGCTTTTATCGTTAGCTTTGTTACTCGAAGTGGCCTTGGAAAAATGCCACGATAAAGCTAATTTAATATGGATATACACCTCAACATGCAACCCCATTGATGGTAATGGCGGAGAAAACCCGCTTGGGGGAGAAACCCCCCTTGGGGAGGGGGGGGGACAAATGAATGTGCTACAACCTTCATTATGTAACCCTTAGTCATCCTGTCAAGTTTGGTTGAGATTGGATAAGTAACGACAGAATGTATTGGGGTAAAAAAATTCATCAGACAGACAGACAGACACAAAATGGCGTATTTTAGTATGATAAAGGAGGGAGATGTATAGGGTAGCAGGGAGGTAAGGTTTTAATAATCTTAATACATTTGTACGTTAAAGTAAAACATTTTGTTATATTTTATGGACAATTTAAGATATAGCTAATGATTAAAAACAAGAACCACTAGATATCTGCGATCACAAGGTGATCTTACCCTCGGCCATGGTTTTTTTTCAAATGTTCTAATGATAGCCATGTTTTTTTTTCTTTTTCGGAACACCATATGAGTTTCACCTTCACCATTTAAGGATATAGTGTACTAGCCAAAGTATCCGGCATTGCCGGGTGGGGGGGAGGGGGTGGGCAGTTGGGTGGGGGAAAGGAAGCAGGAGAGGGATGGGTGAGGAAGGGAGTGGGGGGAGTGGAATGGGGAGGGGGGCAGGTGAGGTGACGGGAGGTGAAGGGGAGGTGAGGGGAGAGGGAGGGGTGAGGGAGGGGAAAGATTTACTACATATACAATTTTGGGGATGGGGGGGGGGTGGCTTTGACAGTCCCCTCCATTTTGGGGAAGGGGGGAAGGGAAGGAGGAAAAATATACCCATGCAAAGAGTGCTTCAAAACCTCAGTGTTGCCCAGGTTAAAAAAAGGAAAAAAAGGAAATTGTAATACCCTCTGCCACCATCACTAGGTGGCGCTTAATGGTACACAGAATTTACGCCCCTCCCCCGATCCCCCACACACCCGAATGAGGCCGCGGCCACATAGCCTATGTTACCCCCCAGGCAAAGTTGTATTTGTATTTGTACCCCGAGTAAAGTGCATAAGCGTTTATAGCTGGAGTACCCAGCGTTGCTCAAGCGAAAAAGAAGCATTAACATATTTGAAATGAGGGCAAATATATTGGAAAAGCAATTACATCCAAATCAGAATCCATCACAAATGTCAAATCATCATTTTATCTTTTCGTTTAATATATGCTGGTGAATATGCCGTTCATCACGTTTCTGAGTTAAGTATGATGACATTTAGGAGAAAAAGAAGCTTTACCACCAACTTCGACCGCTTCTGGAATTGTTTTATTATTTGTGTTCAAATGTCTGATGATTGTTTTGTATTTATTTATGCGAATGTGTACTTGTATATAACTGTCATTAATCAAAAAGGCTTAGGCACTATGGAGCGATTTTTTTTAAAATCCAAAAAAACGAACTTTTTTTTTTTCACTCACTGATGAACCTCTGAATGTTTGACGAAGATCCGTTCAGCCATCTCTGAGAAAAATGGCGACACACAGACCAACGGCTCTCTTATATAGTAGATATAAAGAAAATATGTCACCATCCATAAAAACTCCGCTACATAAAAATCGGAGGAAAGATATTTAATTTATGATCAAAAACGTGTTTTTTTATTAATTAGGTCACAATCCGAAAAAAATAGGTCAAGGACAATAATCAATATCAGGTGCTCAACTAAAATCCAGGTCCACTATTATGTTGCAAGAACATCTTGGCAAGCCAAAGCGGCCTTTGAGATTCCACATTGGCAAAATTTAGCGATGACAAAAAAAACATGTTTTTTTACAGACCGCCATTTGACCTTGACCTTTAACCTGCAGGGGTATGATGTAGATCAAGTGTAATTTCCACTTCCTCTAGGCTAACTATAGAGGGCAATTTCATTCTGATCAGACAAGTATTTGTTTAGTTTATGTGAAAAACATTAAAATATCCTATAATTAGATAATGACCTTAAAAATAGGCTCAAACGAAAAAAAAATTGTCAACCCTGCATACTTTCTATTCCCATTATTAATGCAAATTTCATTCTCAAAGTTCCGGCCAGCTGTGAGACACAGCTCGGATATTGGCAGAAAAATGGGAGAAAAACCTAAATGGTGATTTTAATATTCTTAGGGGTGTAAGACCTTGGCCTTTTAACCGGAGGGTTAGGATGTATATTAAGTGAAAATGTGTCTTGCTCTTGGCTATCTAGAGAGGGAAATTTCATTCTGATCGGAGAAACCTCAGTCGAATTTTGGTGAAACATGTTTGAAAGTCTATAATTATATTATGACCTTAAATTAGGTCAAGCTCAAAAAAACGATGTCAATCCCACATACTTTCTCGTCTCATTATTGATGGAAATTTGAATTCCGAAAGCCCCCGCCAGCTCTGAGAAATTGAGAGTCAAAAAAAATAATCTCGTATTCGGCTCCAGATCCGGATCTTCATCAAAATCAAATCAATTCATCCTTGTCACACACCAAACCTGCCCATCCTGCTACGAGACAGACAGGGGTGAAAGCATAACCTTCGTCCACCTTTATTGATGGAGGTAAAAATTTGCTTACACAGCAGGAGTGCCCATGAGGCGGTTGTCGCCATCTTGTTAGACATCTTAGATGATGAAGAGAAAACAAAGAATGGAGTACTGTCCGTTAAACACATTTAAAACCAGATGTCCGTTAAACACATTTTTTTTAACCCTAATATCACACTCATTTACCAGAACTACACAGAGAAATAGAGCATCACCTGGACAGGCTGGAGTGTCAAGAATGGATAAAATCATTCCTATTTACTCTTCTTCTTCAGGTGGCCAAGATACCATCACAACCCATATGAGGCATTTGCTGAAAATACAGTATGATATATGAGGCATTTGCTGGAAATATGATTCAAGGTCATCATTACAATCCTTCTGATAATATCATTTTGTTTAGATTTGAAAAAATTACCAATTTATATTTGGTTTGATACAATCACCCAGCACCAACACCCTGTAAGGAGTATTGCACATAGATTATGATTACATGCACCTAACATTGTGATATAAACCACAGCAGGACCCATTGTAATTCACTAATCACTTATTTGGGTAATTAATACAGGGTAATTAATACAGGTAATTAATACAGGGTAATTAATACAGGTAATTAATATAGGGTAATTAATACCTGTGATTAATACAGGGTAATTAATACAGGGTAATTAATACAGGGTAATTAATACAGGGTAATTAATACAGGTAATTAATACAGGGTAATTAATATAGGTAATTAATACAGGGTAATTAATACAGGGTAATTAATACAGGTAATTAATACAGGGTAATTAATACAGGGTAATTAATACAGGTAATTAATATAGGGTAATTAATACCTGTGATTAATACAGGCAGCTAAAATTCCATGTAACTATGGGCATGGAGCTAAAATTTGAAGCATTGATCAGATAATGCGAGGTTGGAATCAACAAGTTAACATATGAAGAGTAACATATCAATTTATTTCACTTATATAGCTGTAGAATGTTAGGAATAGTACTATTTTACACGATCGAAAACAAACAAAAAAACAATTCGTTTTTGTCTCTGCTAATAAAAGTAAAGCAAGAACCTCTTTATCCTTTATAAATGAAATAGAGTCAGTAGGGGTATAATATTTTTGCATGTTATAGCTACTGATATTTTAAAGTCAAAGGTTTACTTCTCTGTAGTCGTTACCATATCCACTCACTGTGGCCAGAGGCCAAATTGGTCTTGGTCATGTAACGTGAATAACAATGAGATATTTATTTTTCTTTCTCTTGAATCTTCGTTCAGAAAACAAACATGCTGCTATTCCTCCTTCTACTTATTGTTTATAATCTAATGAAAAATGAATTGTACGCATCCCGTCTCGAAACTGTACAGCATCGGGGGCTATATTTGGTAACATGAGTAACGTAGCATCAGTGATGTCAGTAACATAACGTGGGTAACATTGTAACATGAGTAACGCAGCATGAGTAACGTAACGTGAGTAACATTGTAACATGAGTAATGTAGCATGAGTAACATAACGTGGGTAACATTGTAACATAAGTAACGTAGCATGAGTAACGTAACGTGAGTAACATTGTAACATAAGTAACGTAGCATGAGTAACGTAACGTGAGTAACATTGTAACATGAGTCATGTAGCATGAGTAACATAACGTGGGTAACATTGTAACATAAGTAACGTAGCATGAGTAACGTAACGTGAGTAACATTGTAACATGAGTCATGTAGCATGAGTAACATAACGTGGGTAACATTGTAACATGAGTAACGCAGCATGAGTAACGTAACGTGAGTAACATTGTAACATGAGTCATGTAGCATGAGTAACATAACGTGGGTAACATTGTAACATAAGTAACGTAGCATGAGTAACGTAACGTGAGTAACATTGTAACATGAGTCATGTAGCATGAGTAACATAACGTGGGTAACATTGTAACATGAGTAACGTAACGTGAGTAACATTGTAATTCTGTAACATGAGTAACATATCAGCAATGTAACATGAGTAACAGTATGCATACACATCAGCTACAAGAAGCTCAATGAAGCCTGGTGCCATCTGCTGATATTTGATGGAGTCTCTAACTGCTTAGTTAAATTCTCAACATTAACTTGGCAGCACAAGACATTTCCTGGAGTATTAACATCATATACTTAAATCCAGCATCATCCATTTCATGTGAATTTGCATCTCTGGTGAAGCTGAAATTTCTTTTAAAAATATTCCCCAAAGAAAAACCAAAAGAATAGTTCACCACATCAATATCAGTGAATATGCCACAGAGCAGAGAAAACGATGCTATTTAACTGAGGGAAGAATATAGTCCTTAATTTACCCTTCACGCATTTCATGAAATAGATTATATTATTTGGTCATTAATTTACACATCTGTGTATAAACACTCATCAATTTAATAGTATCAATGTTGAGTGATATAATGTGCTTTAAGTTTGTCAAATTGATTTTAAAATCTGTTAAATTTTAAAATTTGTACAATTGCATTGAACAAATAAATGTACAATGCAAGAGAAGTTGATGATTATGTAAGTGACATTTAGCCTGACAAAAGATGACAAGATTGGTGAATCCAATGATGACGAGATACGTGCCAAATGGAAGGGATGTGGAGCCTCAGATAAATCCTGATCCTGTAATTCAGGTGAAGGATTGCTGTCTAGTTGAATATGATCAGATCTTATATCCTGGTGAAGTAGTGGCAATAGAAGCAGAGGAATTCAGAGTATCAGTTTCATTTCGAATTTCACCTTCCTTTATTGTTACTTTTTAAAAACGTTTCGTTACACCGCCCTTGAGGTTTTGGTTTTCAAGGCACCGTCGATAATTCCAATAAAAGAGACATAATTACTCTTTATGGAAAATGTTTTTCGAGTTTGCTTTATGCTCAAAAATAGACTGTAGTGGACACAGATTCGTGTTAAAAGATTGGCCTTTAAAACCTACCCTTATGAAGGGGGAAAGACATTTGTACAAACACAAAAACTGACATTGTATTTATATCTATATCATAAATCACGAGTGTCTGTCTGTCTGTCTTTTTTTTTTTTTTTTTTGTATACAAGTTCGAGGCTCGTGAAAGAGCTAACATTAATCACACAAAAAGTCAAACCGACACACAAAACACGAAAAATAAGGGGAGCGGCAAACAAGATGGGGAGAGAGGGGGAAGGACACAAACACAACATTTGAGAGCAGGGACAACGGGAGAAATGTGGGAGGGGGAGGGCTTTGGGGGAGGTGGGAGAGGTATAAAACATATGAACACTGCAAGGACTTCCAGGAAAGAAGTTGGAATTTCCAAAAAAAAAAAAAAAATGTTTCTGGGTGTGAATTAGCGGGTGTATAAAATATCAAGGTTCTGGATGGGGGAAGATAAGATATCTGTCGGTCTGTCCATCCCGAAACGACTCCCTCAGTTTTGGGGCTAGCCCCATCCATCGGATGGGATGTTTGGGGTCCCAGCGGGTGTTGAAAGGTAGGTAGGAGCTTTCATAAGTTCTTCAATAAAATTATGATTTTGAAATTGGCTCGATACGAACCTACTTCCGAATCCGGAAGTGGTGAGGTGGAAAGAACTGGGAAGTGGCCGTGTGCTGTGTGCAGGAAGGGTGTCGGAGTGAATTCCATTCAATGTACAATGTGCGCTGAGTGGGTTCATCAAAAATGTAGTGGTCTGAGAGGGTCATTAACCAGTGTGGCAGCTACATTCAAATGTAAGGTGTGCACAGAGGGAGCTGCAGATGGAGGAAATGTTGAGTTGGATCTTGGAGACGGCGTGAAGTTGGAAGGTGTGAAAAAATTTTGCTACCTCGGAGACATGCTGAATGGAGAAGGTGGATCAGACTCCGCAAAGGTTGCTAGAGTGAGATGTGCATGGAAGAAGTTTCAGGAACTGAGTGGCGTGCTGATGAGGAGGGGAGTGGCGTTGAAGCTGAAGGGAAAGGTGTATGCTGCATGTGTGAGAAGTGTTATGATTTATGGGAGCGAGACATGGGTAATGAACGTAGAGCAGCAACAAAGGCTGGAAATGCGAATGGTTCGACGGATGTGCGGAGTGTCGTTGAGAGAGAGGAAGACAAATGATGAATTGCGAAAGATGATGGGAATAGAGCCTGTGATTGATGCTGTGAAGAGGAACAGGTTGAGATGGTTTGGTCATGTGTTGAGCAAGGATGAAAGTGACTGGTTGAGAAGAGTGATGGAAATGAATGTAGAAGGAAGTAGAGGATGGGGAAGACTGAGAAAGACTTGGCTAAAGATGGTGGAAGAAGAAATGCGGGCAAGGGGGTTCACAAGGGGAGATGCAGAAAATAGGGCAAAATGGAGAAGATTGTCATGGGGACCGCAAGGCTAACCCCCGCTCTAGTTGGGAAAATGGCCTTAAAATGACTGTTGTTGTTGTTGTATTAATGTATGATTGGAATGATGCTGTTTGGAATGAAAATAGAGATATTGAGTTTAAATATGAATGAGGCAATGACGGGAGGGTTTCTACTTTCTAACCATGACATTCGTGGATTCACCATATGCAGATTCGCCATCGACTGGGGATAGAACCATTCAGACGGGGTACTTTTATTGTGCAAGTCCTTCACGAACCGGCTGCCAATGCCTCACATTCGATTAAAGTTGACACAGGAATATGGAATTTATTCGATCATCATTTCCTATTCACCGTTTTTTGCCCAAATCATTCAGGAACATGCTGTCCATGTGTGACATTCAACTGACAGTGACACAGGAATGTAGAATTTATTGGTTCCACGGTTTAGCATTCACTGTTTCCGCATTGTTTGTTTGCTTTTGGATTCCCACCCATGCTTAGCATGGGTACCTCGCTAGTATGGTAGATAATACAACATAGTAGTTAAAGAGTTTTGAAATTTAAACTGTTTTGGCAATTTAATGAGTGTTACTTTGTTTCTCTATAGTATCTGTTTGTTCACTGCATACTCTAAAAATGTTTTCTGAAAAAAAGTTTCACACATGGTTTTCAGCTGAGAAGGTCTGTCGGATGAGTAATGGAGTAATTATTAACTTGGTCTTAAAATTGGCTTAATGACAAAAGTAAACCAAAGAATACTGAAACAACTGCATAGAAAGGCAAAAAAAAGAAGAAATAAGCGATATTTAACAGATGGAGTTACATTGTAACACGAGTAATGGTAACGTGAGTAACGCACCCTTTGGTACATACATGTATTCCCCAGTTAACATATTGATGATGAAGAAGAAGAAGAACCATTTTTCCCTGCAGAGCAGGGTGGGGTTGGCCTTTTTCGGGCACCGTGGTCCCCTTTTTGGAGCAATGCTTTTTCGGGCACCGTGGTCCCCTTTTTGGAGCAATGCTTTTTCGGGCACCGTGGTCCCCTTTTTGGAGCAATGCTTTTTCAGGCACCGTGGTCCCCTTTTTGGAGCAATGCTTTTTCGGGCACCGTGGTCCCCTTTTTGGAGCAATGCTTTTTCGGGCACCGTGGTCCCCTTTTTGGAGCAATGCTTTTTCGGGCACCGTGGTCCCCTTTTTGGAGCAATGCTTTTTCAGGCACCGTGGTCCCCTTTTTGGAGCAATGTTTTATGGCCGGATGCCCTTCCTGCCGCCAACCCTGCTTGCCCTGCTTGTCGCCTCTTGCGACACACAGGGAATTACCAGTGAACTGGTACTCAATTTGCCGACCTCGGAAGAATGACAGGCTGAGTCAACCCCGCTGGTGTTACAGGCTGAGTCAACCCCGCTGGTGTTAATTCAGCGATTGACCGGGATTCGAACCCAGGATCCTGGGATCCCAAGCCAGCACCCTAACCGCTAAGCCAAAGCTAACATATTGTACGATTAGAACTTATTATTTTACTGATGTTTTGTTGAAGATATCAGATAAATGAAATACATGATCATTTTGTGGTGTGATGAATCAGTTGAGAATTTGGTAATAAAATTGAAGGTAAAATATCCATGTCCTTTTTTCCGTAATGTGAGTAACAGCCATTAAATACATGCTACAGAAAAGAAAATGAATATTTCCTCTAGTTATCTGTTTGATCATACAGACTATGGCCAAAGTGTGTCATATAACAAGAATGTCCAGGTTTAAATAATAACTTGTACATAAAGAAGAGGTTACAAAACTTTAAATGACTAAAATGTAACGCGAGTAACACAGGAAATGTCTAGAACAAGTTATGCAATGTTTTGTTGAGTAATGGTAGAAATTTGTTTCCATCTTCCGCTGGATTTGCCCAACAAAGTGTGTTTTATAGCAACTGTTTGCATTTCGTGCAGCATACTCCAGTTTTTATCCTGTGATGTTTTCACTTCAGGTCATGAGGGCAAAGCAGGAATGGCGAGTGTCGTGTTAAAACCCGAATCAGAATTGAATTGCAGAAAGCTGTACGAACACATGGTCATCTTCTTGCCAACGTACGCTCGGCCATTGTTTGTTCGCGTTCAGGTAAACAAATGTTCATTCAATTTTATATGCCTAATTATAATTTTATATGTACCTGAGAGGGGTTGGGGAAAGTGGGGGAGAGGAGAGAGTCTTGTCTTGATATATATATATATATATATAGGAGAAAGGGGTTGTTTTCTATTATTATTATTATTATTATTTGGTATCGAGTCATGGCTCATAGAATAATTATAACTAAATGGATTAGGACGCTGAATATAATAAAAGGAGCATTAGAGAGAAGCACAAAAATAGAGGGAGACTTGGACAAATTATAATAGGTGTGGGGAGGGATGATGGGTAGGTGAGGATGCATGGGGTGGACAAGATGGATACAGAAGCAAACTCTCAGGAAGGAGAAACTGGAAATTTGGAGGGAAGTGTGTTTGGAGAGCGGGAGTGGGCGTGGGGGTTGGGGAAGGGGAGAAGGGTTAACGGTGGTTAGAAAAAGATCATGGTTTGGATGGGGGATGATCTGAGAGGGTGGTGAACAACCGTCTTGATGAGCTGGAGAGAATAATAAGATTGAAGAGAATGTGGAAGTTGGTTCCTCAGGTGGGAAAAAGAGGAACAAATGAGTAGACATGAGCAGTGATCCTGGATTTTGGGAGTTTCACCAGAAGGTGGTTGATGGAGATGTGGGGAAGGAAGGGTACCGATACCATTAAGGGACATGAAGGGGATTTGATTGTTGTGAGCAGACAACCTCTGAAAACTGGGCTTCTGAAGTTTCCAAAATTGGACAAACGAAGATTAGGATCATCAGATGGGATGTAAGAATTTTTGTTGAAGGCACGGAGAAAGGTAGAACTGTAGGTTCGAGAGGAGGCCGATTAAGCACTTAACTGACATATCGTTTTGCAAAATAATCTTTGTGAAGAAGAAAGAGAAGAAGAAGAGGTCTATATCATGGTGAAGAAGAAAATGTAGGGTACTCTTGATGGATAAATAAGGAAAATGAAGCATTTTAAAATGTTTTAAATTGCTGTTAAAGGAAGAAGTAAGAAGCGTTAACATTCAAAGAAGATTTAGTTTGGAGATATTGAGAAAAGGGAGAATTAAAGAATGGAGTACAGGAAGTACAGGCAGAAGGAAATTCAAGTATAATAATGTTGTGGAGTGAATCTTTTTTTTTAAGCGAGGAGGGGAAATCGGATCATGATGAGGAGGTAGAAAGTACAATATTTTGGGGAAAAGAAGCAAAATGAGGGACACAGCAAGAAAAGGGACAAAAATATTTTCAAGGTGGTTATCCAAGGAATAGGCCTTGAACACCATGAAAATTAGTTTGACAAAACAACACAACAAGGTACAATTAAATACGCAAAATTGGACAAAAATACAAACAGCATCACAGAGATGGAAAAAACCCAGAAAAACATGACAAACGTAGCTTCAATGAGGTGACAGCAACAACTGCAGATTCAACCTCCACTTGGAAAAATCCCCGAACCAGTTGGGATCTCTTTCCTGATTATTCCGAGTACAAACCGATACAACATCCTGAACATCTTTTTTATATTTTGCTTATATAGGCTGATTTGATTATTACTGCAGTGACACATAGGAATAACCATTGTACGTAAACACAAAAACATTGGATACAATTGTAATATCAGGTTCAGCACAGGACAAGGAACACGATTCCAAAACCATGCTCGTGTAACATGCTGTGGACAGATCGTCGGTTCAGTCGAAGAAGTTTCTTGGCTGCGGGTTAGAATCCTGGACAGGTCGCCACTCCGACACAGGACAATCGGCTGAGGGTACAGGAATTTGTCATTTGTTCAGGGACCCGGAGATAACTCACCTACTCTTCACAAACGACACCGTGGGATCTTTAACATCCACAAAGTCATGCTAGCAGACGGGATGCCCAATTTGACGTCCACCCAAGAGATGGCACAGCCATTGATGAATCCGCTACCTGTGAGACTCCAGGATGACAGTTCATAGCTGGG
This sequence comes from Myxine glutinosa, assembly GCF_964187855.1. Lineage (NCBI taxonomy): Eukaryota > Metazoa > Chordata > Myxini > Myxiniformes > Myxinidae > Myxine > Myxine glutinosa. The sequence goes on along the minus strand of NC_136262.1, from coordinate 223,214,618 downwards.
TCGAGATTCCAACCCAGGCTAGACAACTCAGAGGTGAGTGTGCACACCTCCAAGATATTTTGCCATCCCTAGCCGAGGTATGCACACTCACCTCTGAGCTGTCTAGCCTGGGTTTGAAAACCGACCCAGCTCTAAACTTTCGCCCAGGTGTTTCACAGGTTGGGTGATTCATCCATGCGGCAGATGGATGTTATACTGTGCGTACCATTTACCAGAATTAGTCAGGGGACGTTAAAGGTACCACGGTGTCCTTCACGAAGAATAGGCAAACTATATATCGCCAGTACCCTGACCAAATTCCAAATTCCTGTTTTGACTGCTGGAAAGGCATTGACAACAAGCATTCTGAGTATTGCGCTGCAATACATGTCCCCTACCGGTAGTCTGTCGTCCGGAAAACCGCAAGGTCGCTCCGTGGAGTAGCCTGCACGTATTGCACTATGTGTGAATTATATAATTACCAACTCACGGTCTGAGGTAACTCGCCTAAAAGTATCCAATTTGCACCAAATAAGTTTATGAATGGTTGCACAGACCCCTACTTCTCACTAAAAGTGGAAACAGAATGTAAATTGGAGTTTAAACAAGGAATATTAACAGCTTTGACTTACCGCACTCCAAATTATAGTCCGGAAAACTGTTGGGGAAATTACCAAAGTTCAAAGTGCCATAACTTTGCCAAAAATGATCGAAACGTCGTGAAGTTCGACCTTGATCTGTAACTTATCATGAGGAAACCATGTACCAAGTTTGAAATCATTAGCATTAAGAGTTTCGAAAAAAGTCTGGAAAACTGTTCTTTGCATGACGGACGGACAGACTGACAGACGGTCAGACGGAGGGACGGAGTGCAAACCTATAGTCCCCTCCGGTGTACACCGGTAGGGGACTAATAACCATTATCCATACCAAGAAACCGCTTCTGCAGCCACATCCTTCTATGATAGAGTATATGTCATCAGAAGTAAAAGAGCGTTCTTGCAGCTCGGACTTATCCCAGCACAGAGAAATGCGGGAGAAAATTGTATTAATTAATAATTATTGGTGTAGTGCAGCAACAAGAGTTTTCTTTCCTGTTTTCCAGGACTCCATGGAAGTCACGGGAACATTGAAGCAGCAGAAAGTGAAGCTCGTGAAAGAGGGTTTCAACCCATCCATCCATAGGAACATTTACTTTTTGGACATTCACAGCGCAGTCAAGTCGTATGTTCCTCTCACACCCCAGCTGTACCAAGATATAACCTGTGGCAGAATTAGACTCTAATAATTTCACCAATTTTAACGGTTCAAAGCTTTCCCATCATTTGGTTAGAATCAAAATATGTTCCATTCATCGACGACGACAAATCTGCAAGGAACTTTTCCAGCTTGTTGGTCAAAATGCAGGTTACTGTGATGTTATTATGAGGCTTATACCTTTATCCACATAGCAATAGGTAAACATTCCTGACAGAACGAAACAGATTTTTGCATCCACTTCCTGATTTGAGGAGATTTTTAAAACTTCGTACTACATTTTTTAATAAAGCAATTATAAAACGTTTATACAAATGTATTCGTATAAGTTGAGAAACTGTGGATTTAATTTATATGGTGTCGATGTGGCGCAGGCTTGATGGACCGAATGGCGTCGTCCTGCGTCCAACTTCCTTGTGTATCGTCATATGGTGGTCGAATTTTACGTTTATATTCATCCAAGATCATAATTAAGCAGTAATTTTAAATTGTCTCATTTCACACAGATAAATATCCTCATTATTAAAAATTGTAGGTTTTATTAAATCAATTGGGAATGGGGTGGATGTTTCTCCTTGGTTGCCCCACCAGATGAAGAGAGAGGGTAGCATCGCTGATGCACAGGATTCCCTTGGGAAGCAGGTGTGGTTGGAGGGGTACAGTCCAGAACTGAAACTTCTACCAACTATTCTCAGAGAAACTGACGATTTTGGAACGATCTTTGATTTTAAAAATAAGATGCACTCAACAAACAGATCTTTTGGACGAAGTTAGCTCGGTGGTTGCGCATTGCTAGGCGAAGTTAATCACCATTTTGTCTGCGTCTCGGTGTTACTCCCACATCAGAGCATGTGACAAATTTGATTGGTCGAGATGCCGTAAAATGTTGCCCAAGCACTGCTAACCTGAGGGTTTTTGGAAGTGCAAACGAGGTAATTTATTGTTCTACAGTTCAAATATATAATTCAATTGAAACAAAGTTTTAAAGGCAGTAAAAAAACAAAAAAACATTGAATCAGAACTTCCTTATTTAACAAGTTACATTAGTTATTCATGCCTGTTGTTTGTGTCATTTATGACATCACTAAAAACAGTGAGTTTCCTGTTTGGAATGATTCTTATTTGTCTGCCTGTCTGGAATGATTTTCAAGACACACTGAAGCAATTGGTTTACCGTGCTGTGTGCAGGCGTGCTCGGGACGAGACGCCATGCAATTTGCCAAATTCAGAGTCAAAGTACGATTCAGAGCCATGTTCTGATTAAACTTCCGATTCGTGCTCCACAGTGTTCAAAATATAAAATTCAATTGGAATTGAGTAGTTCCTCGATCATAGAAATAGACTGATAGACAAATTGCTGAACGCTATGCGTGCGGCTAAATACATTTCTTCAACTGACTTCAAAAAAAAAAACATACTTTTTCACGATTTTTTTCTTTCACAATTTTTGTTTTGTTTTGCTTTTTTTGTATACAGGATTGAGGCTCGTGAAAGAGCTAACATTTATCACACAAAAAAAATCAAACAGGCACATAAAACATAATAAGTGGAGTGCTAGAAAACATGGGAAGAGAAGGGGAAGCACACAAACACAACATTTGGAGCAGGGACATCGGGAGATCTGTGGGAGGGAGAGGGCTTGGGGGGAGGAGGCGTGGGAAGGGGGGGGGGGGGAGGTGGGAGAAGTATAAAACACAAGGACACCAAGGACTTCCAGGAAAAACGTTGGTATTTCAAAAAAGTGGAATTAGCGGGGGTACAAGAGATCAAGGTTTTGGATGGGGGAAGATAAGAGATGGTGGTGAACAGCTTTTTAAAAGACCTGGAGGGAGGAGTGGGATTGAAGAGAGTGAGGGAGTTTGTTCCAGAGGTGGGAGAAAAGAGGAATGAAGGAGTGAAGGTGAGCAGCGAGTCTTGATTTTGGCAGTTTAACCATAAGAGGGTTGCTGGCAGATCTTGTGTGACCTGTAGGAATATTTGGGGGACAGAGCCAAGAGAGAGCTGGGGGAGCAAGGCCGGAGAGGAGTCGGTAGAAGACAGAAAGACCACCACCCTGCCTGCGGTGAGTAAGTGAAAGGCCCTCGGAGTTACCTTCATCGAGGGAGATTCCAATGATTCTGGAAGCTTTTGTTTCAACAGCATGAAGCCGAGCTAGGTGTGAGGCAGCAGCACCGGCCCAGAGGGGAGAACAGTATTCCATTGAGCTGCGGATGAAAGCCTTGTATGTGGTGAGGAGCTCAGGTGTGCCAAGCATGGACTTCGCACTGCCTTGGGGAACTCCAGCCTGAACATGAAGGGGGAGATGAGAGAAACCCATTCAGGGCCACACGTTGACGACGACCAGAGAGGAAGTCCTAAAGCCATGCGTGGAGATTTCCATGGATACCATAGGAGGAGAGTTTGGTCAGCAGAGCGGGGTGCCAGACCATATCGAAGCCATGTGATATGTTAAGGGAGACAGCTCTAATTTCCTGTTTGGCATTGTGGACCTCCATCCATTGTTGAGACAGCAGAAGCAGCATGTTCAGAGGAGAGTGACCTGGTCTGAAACCAAATTGATGATCAGAGATCAAGCCATTGGAGAAGAGGAAAGATTTGATATCCAAAGCAATGATGGATTCCATGACTTTGCTGATAATTGGGAGAAGGCTGATTGGTCTGTAGTTGCAAGGATCTGTTTTTGCACCTTTTTGTGTAAAGCAGTGATGTTGGCTGATTTCCAAGCTGATGGGAGATGACCTTGAGCAATAGAGAGGGTGAAGAGAACAGAGAGAGGGAATGAAAGAGCGGCAGAGCAGGATTTTAGGACCCGTGGGCTGATGCCGTCAGGTCCAGTTGCAGAATCAGAGTCGAGGATTGACATAAACCTCTCCACCTTGTCAGGAGAAAAGGACACAGAGTCCAGGAGCAGCTGGGTATGACTGGGTACGGTGGGTACAGAGAGGGATGGGTTTGGGACACAAGATTTTGAGGCAAACACAGATTTGAGGCATTCAGCTTTTTCACTTGCGGAGTCAGCTGTGTGGCCATTTGAGGTAAGGGAGGGGATGGAGGGGGAACAAACACCAGAAACAGATTTGACCAGACACCACCAGGATTTGGAAGAGGGAGACAGGTTTGAGAGTTCGGTCTTGAGAGTGGAGAGATATTGTTTTGCTGGCTCTCCTTTGGGTGCACACACATTTGTTTTGGACTTTGTGAAAGGAAATAAGATTTCCTTCCATTGGATTTGCTTTCCAGGAGGCAAAGGCAAGTTGTTTCTGGGCAACTGTCTCACCACAAGATTCCATGTACCATGGATGGGAGGAAGGGTATGACAACTGAAGACGAGATGGGATAAATCTGTGCATGCGAGAGAGAGAGCAGTTTACTTTGGAAGAATTCCCAGGATGAGTTGATGTCAGAGACGGTCGAGATGGGAGACCAGTCCAGATGATTGATGGCTGCTTGAAGACCATGCCAGTTGGCCTGAGAGAAATGCCAGACTTGTCGATGCTGAGGAGGCTCTCTGGGAATGGTCAGAGAGATGTCACTTTAACAAGCACATGATCAGATGAGCCAATTGAGCAGAAGAAGAGCAGCAGACATTTACAGGGAAGTTAGTCATAACCAAAAGTTATGACTTTTATGACTTATGTTATGACAAAAGTTATGACTTTTGACTTTATGTCAAAAGTTATTACAAAAGTTATGACTTTAAAAGTTATGACTCTCAGTCTCCCTTGCTCAATTCACACGATTCGTTTGTAACAACTTTATTTATTTTGTCTGCATCAGAAACTCCCACTTTTATTGGGGTCGTCATATCCGATCTTTCACAAAATCATGTTAGCTTCACGTTCCGTGGTCGAGTCAAAATCAACCCTGACGAGGAAGCCGCAGTATCTCGCGGTATCTGCACTTAATGGCCTTCTCTTTTCGAAAGATAGAGTGAGATTTTTTTATTCTTCTTTCAGATGTAAGAAAGTGAATGTTGCATCAAATACTTTGGACTGAAAACTTAAATTTGGAAAAATAAATGAAATGTTTGTCTCATGGCTGTGTCGGACTGGTGACACAGACTGACACTAAATGCTCTCTCTTGCTGTCTATGTCTGTCTATGTCTCTATCTATATCCATCTATCTATCTATCTATCTATCTATCTATGTCTGTCTGTCTGTCTGTCTGTCTGTCTGTCTGTCTGTCTCTCTGTCTGTCTGTCTGTCTGTCTCTCTCTCTCTCTCTCTCTCTCTCTCTCTCTCTCTCTCTCTCTCTCTCTCTCTCTCTCTCTCTCTCTCTCTCTCTCTCTCTCCCCACCTGTCGGCGCATTGGGTGCGGTGTCATGGTGTCTGCTCATGTTTTGGCATTGTAGCTCCGTGCTCGTGGTTTGTATCTTTACCCTCCCCTTACCTCTTCTCACCTTTGTGCCGCCTTTTGTGTATCCCCCTTCCACGTTATCATCCCTTCCCCCCTCTTGAGATTGAGAAAGTGAGAGAGCACATGTGGTGAGACCAGTAAAGGTTCCCCCTTAGGGCGGTTCCCTCTGTCGTGAAAATCAAGCTCAGACACGACTTGACCTCTGGGTAGGTTTAATATCATTTAGATCTGTAGTACATCCTGTAAGAATACATGCATGCAACAGGCATTAAAATCAGAGTATTTCATGAGCAATGGTCGATTCAATATAGCAATGGTCCAACAGAGAGGACAGTCAGCGCAGCATTTAGGGGCGTACATACCATTCAAACTACAGGACTATGTCACAGTGAGTTCCGCTGGAGTGTCCGCGCGCCCCGGTTGTCCCGGGTCTTATAGACGCCCCTTCTGTAGCGAGCACACCCTGGGTTCACCTTGGTATAATTTCACTACATTCTCCCTGCCGTTAGAACTATACTGCTGCTCGGCAGGTTGCAAGCAAGCATCAGCAATAAACGAATGGGTCACGTCAATCCACGTCAGTCGGTCCACCCGTAGCGGTCGGGGCGGCGAACTTCCCTGCCAGTTCGTGTTCGGAATCTACCGGGCATGGCGTCCCCAAGCCCGGAGTCCCCCGCGTCGGAATAGCCGCCGGAGGTGGGAGTCGGAGGGGGCGCCCCTGCGCCTTCGGGCACGGGAGTGGGGAACGACGGGAGTAACGGTGGTAGTTCCATAGGGGAAGCTTCGGTAGAGTCCATAGACTCGTAGACGGGTTCGTCGATATCCCTGTCGTCGTCCCCACATGGGGCGAGATGGCGTACGGAGACAGTAGACTCGCGGCCATCCGCCGTTAACACGCGAGCATGCTCGGGATTAGCCTGGAGGACCTGCACCTTGTCAACAAGGGGGTCGTACTTGCTAGCGCGAACCGCTCGTTTGAGATAGGCGGGCCCCGGTTCAGCGAGCCAGCTGGGTAAAGATTGGATACTGCCGGAGCTTCTAGGGTGGTGGAACAGTCGTTCGTGAGGAGTCTGGTTGGTGGCAGTACATAGGAGAGCCCGGATCGAGTTTAGAGTGGCAGGTAGCGACCACGCCCATTTATCGAGGCCTCGGCCGAGGGTCCGAAGGCTTAGCATGACGGCCCTCCATATAATCCCATTAAAGCGTTCGATCTGCCCATTCGCTTGGGGCCGGTACGGGGTGGTGTAGCTCGAAGCGACATTATGCTGGAGCAAGTAGCCCCTCACCTCCTGGGACAGGAACACCACACCCCGATCGGTATGCACGTAGGCCGGATACCCGAACATAGAAAACAAATTCTGCAGGCACCGAATAACCGTGGCAGCCGACATATCCCCGCACGTGTAAGCAAAGGGGAATCGGGAATACTCATCGACGATAGTGAGCAGATAGCGAGAGTTGCTCGACATTGGCAGCGGCCCTTTGAAGTCCATCGCCAAGCGCTCCCACGGTCTAGTAGCCCTAACGAGTGTCCCCATAAGAGGGTTATAAAAACGCGGTTTGAGTTCCGCACAGATCGCGCAATCACGGCAGATGCGGCGGATGTCCTCAATCGAGTACAGCAGATTGCCCTCGCGCACAAAATGCGCGAAGTGCGTTACCCCGGGATGACACATAGTGCCGCGCAAAGTGCGCAGCCCCTCCAAAGTTACAACCCCCGCGCAAGTGGCCGGCCTCGATAAGGCGTCAGCGACCAGGTTATCCTTCCCCGGGCGGTATTTGATGGTGTAGCAGAAGTCGGCGAGTTCGATACGCCAACGGGTGATTTTCTCATTCTTAATGCGCTGAGCATGTAAGGTGTCGTACATAAACGCAACACTCTGTTGGTCCGTGACGATTTGGAAAACTCCGCCCAAGCAGATACGGCCGCCATCGCCGAATTGATTCGACGATCGCGTACGCTTCCTTTTCGACAGACGAATGCCTCCGCTCGGCGGAGGTGAGAGTCCGCGAGAAGAAAGCCACAGGGCGGCCTCCTTGGGAGAGAGTCACCGCTATCGCATGATCCGAGGCATCACTCTCCAAAACGAAAGAGGCACTCTCGTCAATCGTCGCGACAGCGGCGCCAGCGATGTCGACTTTAAGGCCCTCGAAGGCCGCCAGGGCGGCCGGGCCCATGGGGAAAGTGTCGCAGGCCACGAGGGGGCGGAGCTTCGCGGAGAAATTTTGCACCCACTTTGAGTAGTGGGCGAACAGCCCTAGAGCGCGTTTCAGCGAAGCCCGATCGCTAGGCGGAGCCATATCGAGCAAAGGGCGCAGACGCTCCTTATCCGGAGAGACGGAGCCATGGGTCACGGTGTACCCCAAAAGGTCTACTGTGCGTAGAGAGTATCGACACTTAGCCGCATTCGTGGTTAGGCGATATTTCCGCGCGACCTCGAGGAAGCGTTTCAGATTAGCGTCGTGATGCTCCTGGTCATACCCACAAACCGTAAGATTGTCCAGATAGACAAAGACATCGGTCAAATTCTCCTTCGCAACGAGGTCATCCATAGCCCTCTGAAAACAAGCGACTCCGTTAGTTACCCCAAAGGGAAGTCTCGTGAACTGGTACAACCGCTGACCCGATTCAAAGGCTGTAAAGACGCGATCAGCCCTAGAGATGGGGACTTGATGATACGCACTACGCAGATCGAGAGTGCTATAAACGGAATACAGGGCCACCTGGCGTACCAGGGCGTCCATCCCCGGTAAGGGGTAGGCATCCAGCTGTGTAAAACGATTAATCGTCTGCGAATAGTCGATTACCATGCGCCGGCGGTGGGCCTCACTCCGCACCACTAAGACTTGGGCCCGCCACGGTGACCTACTGTGTTCTATAATACCGTCCTTTAAGAGCAGGGCCATTTCTTCCGCAATGAATTGCGCGTCCGCGCGAGAGTAGCGCCGCGATTTGACGGCTACAGGGGTACAATCAGTGGTCAGGTTGGGGAACAGTGAGAGTGGCTCCATGTCCATTTGAGCGAGGGCGCACACAGCGAGCGTGTCCGGCCCACCGAAGTCTATTTCCAAACGTCCATGCTGCTTAAGGAAATCAAGTCCTAACAGAACGTCAGCGCATAAAGCAGGTAATACCATGAGATACACGTCCGGGAACGTGCGTCCCTTTATCACAAGTTTCAATCGACACGCCCCTTTTGTGCTCAACCGAAGTCCCTGAGAGGCCATGAAGATCCGGCGAGTTGTCCTGAGAACCGGCCACCCATGTTGATGCACGAGTCGCTGATCGATAAAACTATCCGTGGACCCCGTGTCAATCAAAGCTTGTGCAAAAACGCCCGCGACCATGAGCGGAATGATGGCCTGCGCAAGGCCGGCAGACCCGGCAGGTATTGTACCGGCCGGGCGAGAAGATCGCGCCTCGCGGGTGAATCCCACGCCGGCTGCAATCCTTCGGGCAGCGTCGGCAGGTTGGGCCTCAGCAGGAGCATTGAAGTCAGTTGGCTCATCAGCAGTTTCATTTGCCAGAGTGGGTGTGTGTAGGTCGTAAGAGCAGCCGCCAGATGGCGCTCGAGTCACGTGAGAAAGATCTCTGCCGTCTGCAGATTCATATGCCAAAGTGGGTGCATGTAATTCGTAAGAGCCGCCGCCAGATGGCGCTCGCGTCACGTGAGAAAGATCTCTGCCGTCTGCAGATTCATATGCCAAAGTGGGTGCATGTAATTCGTAAGAGCCGCCGTCAGATGGGGCTCGAGTCACGTGCTGCGTTTGCCGCACATCGAGAGGAGTTTCCAAAGCAGGAGCATGTCGCTTGTTTGAAGTAGGCGTTCAAACGCCAGTCAAGGTCGGTCGCGCTGTGGCCGGTCGCGTTCGCGCCATTTGTTTCGGCGGCCCGGTGTATCTCACCAAGGTCGGGCGTGTAGCCAGAGGCCCGCGAGAAGGAGAGCGGCTCTTCAAAGCCGAGTGAGGCGCCCCGTCCGGCGCTCGATCCGTTGGCTCCGCGATGAGCCCATTCAAGGTCGCGCGGGGACGCGTGCCCCGAGCGGCCTTCCTGCAGACCTTTGCAAAATGGCCCTTGGTGGAGCACAGGTGGCATGTAGCCTCCCGGGCCGGGCATTCAGAGCGAGGGTGCTGCCGATTCCCGCAAAAATAACATTTTGCATACCGGTCAGGCCGTGGCCGGGCAGCGGCGGCAGCAGTGAGGCCGGAAGCGGAGTCCGCTTCAGGAGCTCCCAGAGACTCGGCCATAGTGGTCGGGTCCTCCTCCGTATCCTCAGCGGTAGCCCTCTCCGGTCGCGCGAGTTGCGAGGTCCCCGCCACGACTCGTGGGTGATCATATGCGGTGGATTGTTCTCGGGCATCTGTGTATACGCGTGCCAGCTGTAGTGCCTCTGTAAATGTCAGATCCGCGACCTCCAGGAGTCGGAGCCGCAAGACTCCAGAATTAATTCCGGAGATGAATGAATCTCGGAGCAAGTCGTCCTGCACTTGCTCGTGGGTCCGGACGTCCTGCACGCAGTCTGCCAACAGGTAGCGCAACTCCTGCGCGAAGCGATCGATCGATTCAGATGGTTGTTGTCGCCGCTGAGAGAGTTGATGCCGGCCGTGCACAGCGCTCCGTGTCTTTACGTAGAGGCGCTTCAGCTCGGCTAGAGCCGTAGCGTACGTCCCAAATCGAGAAATGTTCCAGAAAACGGTGTGATAGACCTTCGACTGTAACACGGACAGCTTCATCGCTGCGGTGGGCTCTGTTTCGTGAGCAGCAAAGTAATTCTCCAGCGTTTTGAGCCAGTGAGTGAACTCCGATGCTGATCCCTCAGCTTGAGGGTCGGCTCCGAGAATCGGTACCACGATCATCTTGTGGTCAGCCATTCCGGCGATCTAAATGATATTAAATGTCGTGAAAATCAAGCTCAGACACGACTTGACCTCTGGGTAGGTTTAATATCATTTAGATCTGTAGTACATCCTGTAAGAATACATGCATGCAACAGGCATTAAAATCAGAGTATTTCATGAGCAATGGTCGATTTAATATAGCAATGGTCCAACAGAGAGGACAGTCAGCGCAGCATTTAGGGGCGTACATACCATTCAAACTACAGGACTATGTCACAGTGAGTTCCGCTGGAGTGTCCGCGCGCCCCGGTTGTCCCGGGTCTTATAGACGCCCCTTCTGTAGCGAGCACACCCTGGGTTCACCTTGGTATAATTTCACTACACCCTCTTCCGTTTTTTTCGCTTCGTGTTACAAATCATAATACCTTTTTCAGTTTCCTTTTTCGTAAATATTTTTATTTTTCGTTTGTTTACTGGAGCCTTTTGGCTTCATTAACCCTTTATACATTTATCCTTTGTTTAAACGTGGAAACGATGGCGGATAGCTCTCGTTGCACGTCTCTTGAAGCGCTAACCCAGAAGCATGGGTTAGTTTGTTCACCTCCGTCGGGAATCGACGTCGAGGCCATTATCCTTGCCGTCGTAGAGATAATCGGTTTGGATAATGTAAAAGCGGCTTCTCGCATGAATAAACGTGTGGTAATCTTTGTTTCCACAGTACCAATGGTTGCTCAAATAGTCGAGCACGGGCTTTTCTTTGCTCCCGACGTGTTTGTTCAGGTTTGTCCACTCGACACGCCGGCAGTTCGGGTTTCCCTCTCGAACGCTCCTCCGTTCCTCAAGAACAAAGACCTGGTTACTGAACTAAACAAACTTGGTTCTGTCATCTCTTCAGTTACTATGGTTCCTGTATGAGGGAAAAATAACCGTTTAAAACACGTCATGTCCTTTCGTCGCTTTGTTTATATGATTTTACCGCGTGGTGTAACCTCTTTAAATGCGGTATTGCCCTTCAAGGTCGAAGGTCACACTTATCGGGTCTTTGTCTCCACAGAGTCTCTAGTTTGTTTTGAGTGTGGTCAATATAGTCATTTAAAAGACTCGTGCCCGAAAAAGTCCACAGATATAGTTACTTGCCTGAATGGTGATGAACAGCAGGGCTCGACTGAGATCGTTGTCGATGATGTAAACAATATGGGTGGTGCTGATGCAAACCCCATTGTAGACAAACAGAGAACCAGGAAAAGAACCCTCCCACCTTCTAGCGACCTCAGCGAGCCTGATAATAAGGTATTGGCCAGTCCTCCAACCTACGCTCAAGTGGTTAGTGAAGGTAACGATGGAGCGCAACCTCCTCCTCAGCAGTTGCCTCCAGTTGAGGTGATCCCTCATCCTCCTCTGCCTTCAGAATATTCTGAGGGTAATGTGATAAATGCTGAAAATTTATGTGTTGGCCAGACAGTACCTGAGTCTCTCCGGTGTTCTGAGGGTAAACCTTCATGTGAGGATGAGCCTCCATGTGTGTCCCCTGCTGAAGCTTGTGTTGATTGTGCCACCCCTCCCTCTGTGGGGAGTGGTGAGTGTGTAGGAACTAGTGATCCGTCTGTGATAGAATCCTCAATTGAGGCAGCTGAGCCTTGTCAAGCTCATGGTCAGCAGGGTGATAGTGCTGAAGTCTCAGATTGTCGCGTTGATGAGCCCGTTGCTTCGGCAATGGACTCTCAATGCAATGATTGTGACTCTGATGGGGGTTCTTCCGTTGCCTCACTGAGAGATGGTGAGGCCGACTTCTCATCGGAGCATGTCTCTGGAGACTCTGTCCCTCCTGCTGAAATGGTGGGCGCAGTCAGCTGCGTAGGTCCCAGGCTGTGCAATTAGCCAGGAGGGAAAAGATTGATGTACTTTTATTGCAAGAAACTCGTGCCACTGCAGACTGCATGGCTGATTGGCAGCAACAGATGATTGGCACTTGGTTTTTCAGTAATACAGATTCTGTGAGTGCGGGTATTGCTTTTTTTGTCAGTACACGTTTGTCTGTCTCCCCCCCCCCCCCCCCCCAATCTTTAAGGAAATCGTACCAGGCTATCTAGCCTCTGTAGAGTTTGAATACAATCAGCAACGATTTATGTTTGTTAACGTCTATGCTCCAAGCGATAGTACAGATAGAGGAACGTTTTTTAATCAGTCCTTTAATTTCCTGAGACACCTCTCTTCTGATACGTTGTTGTGCTTAGGGGGTGACTTTAGCTGTACTTTAAACCCAACTTTAGATAGGAACAGTGCAGAGCCACATCCAGCTTCAAGCAGGCCTCTTTCCAATATAATTTCACGGCATGACCTCAACGATGTATGGCGGCAACAACACCCAAACCTGCAGCAATTTATCTGGTGTCGGGTTTTACGAAATCATCTTTCACTTGCTCGTCTTGATAAATTTTATATTCCTAACTCTGCTATCAACCTTGTGACATATACGGCTATTGTCCCTTCTGGTTTCTCTGATCATTCTTTGGTAAAACTGTGCTTTTCTTTTCCTCGTTTCAAACGCCGCACCTTGTATTGGTCCTTTAACACCTCACTTCTGAGCGATCCTTTCTTTAAATCATCCTTTGTGGTTTTTTGGGACAAGGTTGTGGATTTCCAACATCGTTTCCTAAATCTCTGTCAGTGGTGGGACTATGCTAAAGCGCAGATCCGTGTTTTCTGTCAGCAATACAAAACCAATTGCTCTCAAAGTAAACAATTATGTATTGATGCCTTGAAACAAGAAATTCTACGATTGCAGGAAGGTGCTGAGGTCCTTAGTGATGAAAAACGGTGTCAACTCCTCTTTGAAAAACAAACTCTGCTGAAGGAATTAATTCAAGAAAATGGTATTGGTGCCTTAGCCAGGCTGAGAGTGAATGGTTTACTGTCTTCAGACACGTGTTGTAAAGATTTCTTTAAGTTTGAGAAGACGACCAAGGCGAGCCAGCAAATGTTTAGTCTTCAGGCTAGTGATGGGCATATTCTTAGTGATAATACGGAGATTGTTCATTTTGTTCGGTCTTACTTTGAGAGTGTGTTTTCCTTTAAGCCTAATGATGTGCCTGCAATGCAGAATATTACGACCAATTTACCGCAGATAGATGAGCATCAGCGGCATGTATTGGATGAGAACATTACTCTCGGTGAACTTAAAACTGCGCTCGATGGCCTTGCTGATCATAAGGCTCCTGGTTTTGATGGGCTACCAGCTGAATTTTATATAACTTTTTGGGACATGCTTGGTCCTGCTTTGCATTCAGTGTTTTTATACAGTCTGCGTGAGGGATTGTTACCCCTTAGTTGTCGGCGTGCAGTTGTTTGCCTTATCCCTATGAAAAACGATCTGCAATTGATACAGAACTGGCGCCCAATTTATCTTCTCTGCACAGATTACAAGATTTTTGCCAAAACGCTAGCTAACCGTGTAAAGACTGTTATAAGCACAGTTATACATCAGGATCAATCGTACTGTGTTATGCACAGATCTATGCACGATAACATTTTTTTGGTACGAGACCTGTGGGATGTGTGTGCATTTCAACAACAACATACCGGTCTCTTTTTTATTGACCAAGAAAAGGCTTTTGACTCTGTTAATCATGAGTATTTGTTTCACATTTTAAAGCAATTTGGTTTTGGGGCATCTTTTATATCTTATGTATCCTTATTGTATAATCACATTTTTAGCTTGATCAAAATCAATGATGGTCTCTGTTCACCTTTGCGGATTGGGAGGGGAATTCGGCAAGGTTGTCCCTTATCTGGAATCTTGTACTCTCTTTGCATTGAGCCACTTTGATTCGTTTATGATCTTCTCGTATGGGATTTTCAGTGACTCCATCAGAAAATCCCGTTATCATTTCGGCCTATGCTGATGATGTACAGTCACGTGAAAAAGTAAGTACACCCCATGTAAAGTTTTGACTTTTTCAACATATTTCAACATACAGCTATTTGATCTTCATTTCAACAATATTGATAGATAAAGGTGATATAATATAACAAATAATATGAAACATTTACATTTTGTAGTCTATTGTATAATTTAAATAAACATAAATGCAAATTTCGCATGTGGAAAAAGTAAGGGCACCCCTACATTTATCACTACTTTAAATATCTAAAATTAGAATCAGGTGCACCAGCTAAGGTGCAAATGATTAGAACATCGTTAGAGAGGATCTTGGAGTAACCTGTCTTATTTAAACCTCAGACATTTAGTTTGGTTTGCTCTTTGTTGTTGAAGTGTGCGGCGTCACCATGCCTAGATCAAAAGAGCTCTCTGAGGCCTTCAGAAAGAAGGTTATAGATGCCTATGAGTCTGGGAAGGGATTTAAAAAGATCTCCAAACAATTTGAAATCAATCATTCGACTGTGCGGAAGATCATCTACAAGTGGAGAAGATTCCAAACAACTGCCAACTTGTTCAGGCCAGGCCGCCCCAGCAAGTTCAGCCCGAGAGCAGACCGCAAGATGTGAAATAAGTCTCTAAGAACCCCAGAATGTCATCACTGGACCTACAGGTAGCTCTTGCCACTGTTGATGTCAAAGTGCACGAGTCTACCATTAGAAAGACGCTGCACAAATTTGATCTACATGGGAGGTGTGCCAGGTGGAAACCTTTGCTGTCCAGAAAGAACATCAGGGCAAGACTAAAGTTTGCCAATGAACACCTAGGCAAAGACCAGCACTTCTGGAACAATGTGATCTGGACAGATGAGTCAAAGGTAGAGCTTTTTGGCCACAGTACCAGAAGACATGTTTGGTGAAAACCAAAGACAGCATTTGACCACAAGCACCTGATACCAACTGTAAAGCATGGTGGAAATATTATGGTTTGGGGCAGCTTTGCTGCATCAGGGCCTGGGCAGCTCACCATCATAGAATCCACTATTAATTCTTCATTGTACCAGAGGGTGCTTGAGGATAATGTGAGGCCATCTGTTGAAAAGTTGAAGCTCAACCGAAGGTGGACCTTGCAACATGACAATGGCCCGAAACATACCAGTAAATCCAACAAGGAATGGCCGAAAAGAAAGAAATGGAGGGTTCTGGAATGGCCACGTCAAAGCCCGGATCTAAATCCCATCGAGATGTTGTGGTGGGATTTAAAACGAGCTGTGCATGCAAGAAACCCCTCAAACATCCTAATTTGTTGTTGAATAAATTATTGCAAAGTCAATTTTTTTTTGTTTTTTGTTCAATTAGATCACCTTTATCTATAGATACTGTTTAAATGAAGATCAAATATTGATATGTCCACATATGTTGAAAAGATAAAACACATTTCATGGGGTGTACTTACTTTTTCCATATGCGAAATTTGCATTTATGTTTATTTAAATTATACAATGGACTACAAAATGTAAATGTTTCATGATATTTGTTATATTATGTCACCTTTATGTATCAATATTGTTGAAATGAACATCAAATAGCTGTATGTTGAAATATGTTGAAAAAGTCAAAACTTTACATGGGGTGTACTTACTTTTTCACATGACTGTATTTCCTGTATTATGACAGAAATACATGACTGTATTTCACATGACATGACTATTTTCACATGTTTGCAGCAGTAATGACATTACTCTGCTATTTGAGTGTCTACGGGTCTACTCTCAAGCATGTACAATGCAAATTAATTGGTCAAAATGCAAAGCAGTTTGGGTCGGCGGTATGCCACCTTCTGCCCTTCCAATTCTCCCTATGAATTTGACATGGGGAAAAGAAGGTGTGAAATACCTCAGTGTTTATCTTGGAACCCCTGGTTTTGTCAAAAGGAATTGGGATGGTTTGCTCCACAAAATTAGCAATAAATTAAACAGATGGAGAGGAATGTTGGCCACCTTGTTTTTTCGAGGTCGTGCCCTGGTCATTAACAACCTGGTGGCCCCTCTCATATGGCATAAAATGATTGCCTTGCAGCCACCTGCAACATTGGTGTCGTCAATCCAAAAATGTTTACTTGACTTCTTTTGGGATGGCAAACACTGGCTAAAGCCAGAGACTATTTGCCTTCCACTGGCAGAAGGGGGTCATGGGCTTGTGGACATTCTTTGTCGGGTGATGGCCTTCCGAGTCTCTACAGCTCATCGTTTTATATTTCTGGAGGCCTTGCCCTGAAAATCTACTGCAAACTGTATATTAAAACAAGCCGGCATGCTAGGCTACAATTGTGAACTCTTTTTCATGGAGCTGCAACATGTCGATGCTTCGCTGCTCTATGACTTTTACCAAGATGTCTTGAACGTCTGGCGGTCCATTTCAGTAACTCGGCAAATGGGGACATACAACAGTGAAAGGTTCCTCCGGGAACCCCTTTTCTACAATGCCCTCTTTCCTGCTATTCCTCACTCACGTGCTTTTGTGCAACGTTTTTTGAGAGCTGGCGTAAAAACGACTCGGGACCTTCGTGACTGTAACAGGAATAGTTGGTTCTCCACAGGACATCTTCAAGTAAGAACTGGCATCAGATCTTTGAGGAGCGTAGCCAAGGTCCAACAGGAAATCCTGTGTGTTTTTAGGCAATTGGGCCTGAGCTCAACCGCCAACATTGGTGATCACCAAACACCACCACAGATCTCTGCTAGCTCTAGCCTGCCGACTGATAGCGCCACAACATCTATCTTGTTATCCTCATCGCCACTTTCCAGCAAGGATAAAAAGAGACTGTATCGTTTGTGTATTTCAGTCCTGTTTCCCTCGTTGCAGCCAGTTTCTTTTGGGGCTCGATGGAAAGAGAAACTGCTAATACTTAATACTTAATCCAATACTTAATCTGTATCGAGCTATTGCCATCATCCAAGATCAACATGACCCACAAGCTTTTACAGTTGTCCATGATTGGAGCGGACCCACAAACTGTGGAAGCTCTGAGCCAGCTAAAGCATTAGCTCAGTCTGCTGACCAGCTACCTGCAAGGGCATAACGACATCACCGACGATGTGAAGCGTGCAGTGCTGAACTCCCAAGTGACCCACATCGTTCACGACTACATATCTCATTGTGCAACTTTCGACGAAGCCGTGACTGAACTGCGCGCCATCTATATCAAGCCGCGGATTGTTATTCACACGCGGTACCAGCTCGCCTCCAGGAAGCAGGACGCTTCGGAGTCCCTCACTCATTTCACCCAAGAATTGCGGTGTCTTGGCAAAGAATGTGCGCATGAGACCCGAACCCACGAGCAAATGTGCGATGATTTGATGCGTGACGCTTTTATTTCTGGTCTTTACTCTACCAGCATCCGGCGACGTCTGCTGGAAGAACCGAACCTGACGCTGAAACAGGCCCTCGATCAAGCTATCGTGCTTCACAACGCACATGCACAATCTGTGGTGTACGGACGGCCTTACATTACAGCGGGCCTCACTGAAGAGCGACACTCGGAGCCGAAGGTATGAGCCTCGCCGGGACTACCTTGGCCGGGGGCAACGCTAAGTGCTTCTTCTGCAGAAATATAAATAATCTCCGTACTGCGTGCCCGGCGCGCGAAGTTTCTTGTCATACCTGTGGCCGGAAGGGTCACTTTGCCAAAGTATGCCAATCGGGGCGCACGCGGCGCACCCAACCAATATTGGCTGGCATCAACTCGCCGTGTATGGCACGCGCATCGCCACTGGCCATTCCGGCGTAGCCCGGACCCCTGGGGCTGACCAGAGCCGTCGTCCCAGTCCTGATTGAGGGACAAACAGCTGGAGCTTTGGTTGACACGGGATCAACCGAAAGCTATGTCGATATGGGCCTCGTCCACCGTCATGGTTGACCTATCCTGGGAGGATCGCGCAGAATCTACATGGCATCTCAATCTTTATGGATGCGGACAAAGGGCAAATGTCGTGTGAAGCTAGTTATTAATGGTAAAATGTACCCTGATGTTCGCCTAATGGTACTGCCCACCTTATGCGCCGAAGATCTATGAGGGCACGATTTTCTCGAGCGCCATGGTCGCTTAGAAATGACATTAGGGGGAGATGACAAGCTTGCGGTATGCGCCCTGGCAGGAATGTCGATTGAACCGATGACTTTGTTTCCGAACCTGACTGCGGATTGCGCCCCAATTGCAATCAAATCCCGGCGCTATTCCCGGGCTGATACTCAATTCATTTCTGAGGAGACGAGCAAACTCTTCCGTGAAGGCATAATCGAGCCCAGCCGTTCTCCTTGGCGTGCCCAAGTTTTGGTCGTGCGGTCTGAAAATCATCGCAAGCGCATGGTAATCGATTATTTGCAAACCATAAGTAGGTTTACGCTTCTGGATGCCTATCTGCTACCAGGATTGGATTCTCTGGTTCGACACGTCGCCAAATATGGCGTGTACAGCACTCTCGATCTCCAGAGTGCATATCATCAAATCCCAATTGCTGACAATGACAAAATCTATACTGCTTCTGAATCCGGACAGAGGTTGTATCAGTTTATGGGTCTCCCTTTTGGCATAACAAATGGGGTCACCTGCTTCCCGAGGGCTATAGACGACATCGTTACCAAAGCACAATTAACAGACATTTTTGTTTATTTGGATAATTTGATGGTCTGCGGTTACGATCAGGCTCATCATGACGCCAATTTGCAACGCTTCCTCCAGGTGGTGCGAAAGTATAGTCTGACTTTTAATGAGGACAAATGTCGCGACTCCTCTAGGACGATTGATCTCCTGGGGTACACTGTGACCCAAGGAACCATAACACCTGACAAGGAACGTCTCCGCCCTTTGCTCGACATGGCGCCGCCGCATGATCGTGCTTCTTTGAAGCGTGCCCTTTGGCTGTTTGCACATTATTCAAAGTGGGTCGAAAATTACTCCGAGAAGCGTCGTCCCCTCATTGATTGTAACACGTTCCCTCTCACTCCCACTGCCAAGGTCACCTTCCAGGCTCTGAAGTCGGACATAGCTGGCACTGCTGTGTCTTCTATCGACGATAACGTTCCCTTTGTCCTTGAGAGTGACGCTGTTGTAAAAACCAGATCTACAACATTGTCCCAATAGTAGGTTTAATTCAGTTTCGATCTCTAGCAACACCTGTAAGAAATCACAAGCATTGTATCAGTGTACCATAATCATAGAAGTAACAATGGATTAGCAATTAGTGCAAGCAAGCCTGGAACATCTCGCAATATGCACCATTCGAGTATGCACTACCACACAGAATAAATGTCAGAGGAATGTGTCGGAGCGATGTCCGTCCGAGTTCTTATGGAAGCCTCTCAGTGGTTGGAGACAGCATAGCACCTGGGTTCAACTTAGACACAATTTCATTACATTCTCCCCGCTGTTAAAACTACACTTCCGCTTGGGCAGAAATCAAGCTAGCAGTACATATCATCAGAAAGCAACAGAGTAATCTCAATGAGCAGCAGTTGTCAGTCTATGTCAGTCAGTCCAACCATAGCGGTCAGGGTGGCAAATTTCTCTCCCGGCGTGGGTCCAGTAACCACCAGGTACTACATCCCCAAGACCGGAGTCACCCGCATCGGAGTATCCGCCTAAATCGGGTGACGGCAGTGGCCCCACAGGGCCAGCCGGATCGGGTGCATGTAGCGGAGAGGAAGCCGGTAGATGCTCCATTGTCGGATCAACTGGGTCGTAAGCCGGCTCGTCAACTTCCCCGCATGGGGCCAAGTGGCGTACCGAGACCGTAGACTCCCGTCCATTGGGCAACAACATACGAGCGTGCTCGGGATTAGCTTGGAGAACCTGCACCTTGTCTACAAGCGGGTCATATTTACTCATGTGAACCACGCGTTTGAGAAAAGCTGGTCCTGGCTCAGCAAGCCAGCCCAGTAAAGGTCGGGTACTGCCCGGACGCCGTGGGTAACGAAACATCCGGTCGTGGGGAGTTTGATTTGTAGTGGTGCACAATAAAGTCCTGATTGAGCTTAATGCCCCGGGTAGTGACCAAGCTCATTGGTCTAGTCCTAGGCCGCGGGACTTAAGACTCAGAGTAACGGCCCTCCATATAATGCCATTGAAGCGTTCTACCTGTCCATTCGCCTGTGGCCTATATGGAGTAGTATAGCTCGAAGCGACATTATGCTGGAGCAAGAAGTTCTTCACATCGTGGGACAAGAACACCGCGCCTCGATCGGTGTGCACATAAGCCGGACTCCCAAACATAGAAAACAAGTTCCGCAGGCACCGGATAACCGTAGCAGCAGACATATCACCGCACAAAAAAGCAAAAGGGAATCTAGAGAACTCATCAACGATCGTGAGGAGATAACGAGAATTACTCGAAGCCGGTGAAGCCGGCAGGGGTCCTTTGAAGTCCATCGCTAATCTCTCCCACGGTGTAGTGGGTTGGACCAACATACCCATCGGAGTGTTGTAGAAGCAAGGTTTGAGTTCAGCGCAAACGGAACAAGTGCGACAGAGCCGACGAACATCCTCAACGGAATAGGGCAAGTTACGACTGCGCACATAATGAGCGAAACACGTCACGCCGGGATGGCACAAGGTGTCATAAAGAACGCGCAGATCCTCAAAAGAGGTGAGGCTCGCACACATCGCAGGCCGCGATGAAGCATCGGCAACGAGGTTATCCCTCCCTGGGCGATATTTGATTTGGTAACAGAAATCGGCTAGTTCAATCCGCCAGCGAGTAATTTTCTCATTCTCAATGCGTTGAGCATGTTGCGTGTCGTACATAAAGGCAACACTTTGTTGGTCCGTAATGATCTCAAAACATTTGCCAAGCAAATATGGCCGCCAGCGCCTGATAGACTCGATGATGGCGTACGCCTCCTTTTCAACAGATGAGTGTCTTCGCTCTGCGGAGGAGAGAGTCCTTGAAAAGAAAGCCACGGGCCGCCCCACTTGAGAGAGTGTAGCAGCTATTGCGTGATCCGAAGCATTGCTTTCAAAACAAAGGACTTGTTTTCGTCTATCGTCGACACAGCGGCGCCAGCTATGTCGGACTTCAGGCCATGGAAAGCAGCCTTAGCAGCGTGACTCATGGGGAACGCATCGCAATCGACAAGTGGGCGGAGCTTATCGGAAAAATTTTGAACCCACTTAGAGTAATGAGCAAACAGCCCAAGAGCACGCTTCAAAGAAGCTCAATCGCGGGTGGGGCCATGTCGAGCAAGGGTCGCAGACGCTCCTTATCCGGAGCAATAGAGCCGTGGGTCATGGTGTACCCCAGGAGATCTATTGTTCGAGCAGAATAGCGACATTTAGCCTCGTTCATAGTCAGGCGATACTTGTGCGCAACCTCGAGGATGTGCTTCAGATTAGCATCATGATGTTCTTTGTCGTACCCACAAACCGTGAGATTATCCAGATAAACAAAGACATCGGTTAAATTCTCCTTAGCGATGAGGTCGTCCATAGCCCATTGGAAGCACGATTCCCCATTCGTGACCCCGAAAGGCAGCGGTGAACTGGTACAACCTCTGCCCGGATTCAAACGCAGTGTAGATGCGATCTGCCTCGGAGATTGGAATCTGACGATATGCACTACGTAGATCGAGAGTGCTGTATACCGAATATTGTGCCACCTGCCATACCAGAGAATCCATTCCCGGAAGCGGGTAGGCATCCAATTGGGTAAACCGATTAATCGTCTGCGAATAGTCGATTGCCATGCGTTTGCGGTGCGATTTTGTTCGAACCACCAAAACTTGGGCCCGCCAAGGCGACCGACTAGGTTCTATAATACCTTCCTTTAACAGCTGCGCAGTCTCTTCAGCAATGAATTGCATGTCAGCCCGTGAGTAGCGTCGTGATTTAACAGCCACCGGAGTATAGTCAGTAGTCATATTGGGAAACAGCGACAATGGTTCAATTTCCATCCCTACAAGAGCACACACAGCAAGAGTATCAGTACCACCAAATTCCATTTCCAAACGCCCATGTCGCCGTAGAAAATCGTGTATGAGCAAAACCTCTGCACATAATGCTGGTAAGACCATTAAATGTACATCCGGAAACATTCGACCCTTAATTACAAGCTTCAGTCGACATTCCCCCTTTGTGCTGAGCCATAGCCCTTGAGAAGCCATGAAGATTCTGCGTTTTGTCCCGAGAATCGGCCAACCATGCTTCTGGACAAGTCGAAAATCGACATAACTATCAGTGGATCCCGGTGTCAATTAAAGCATTTGCAAAAATTCCTTCAATCATGAGTGGGATAATAATGCGGGACATGCCAGGTGGCCCTGCAGATGTCGAGTCATCGAGAAGAGGTGCTCGAGCCTCGCGTGTGGATCTGACGCCAGCTAATGTCTTTCGTGCAGTTGATGTCGCTTGTAGGCCAGTCGTGCCGCCACCAGAGGGCGCTCGTGCCACGCGCGAAGATCCCAGCTTTCGTGTGGTCAAAGTGGATCGTAGGTCGGTCGTGCCGCCACCAGAGGGTGCTCGCGCCACGGGCGGAGATTCGAAGCCAGCATACGCAGATCGGGGAGCCAAACCCTGAAGAGGGCTGGGCGTCGAAAGAATTCCTGTCAAGGACGATCGTGCCGCGTACCGCTGTGATTGCGCGAATTGTTCAGTCGGTGCAGCGAGTCTCATCAAGGTCGAGCTCTCAGCTCGGGACCCACGGAGAGGGGCGATTCCAATCAAGACCGGGCGAGGCGCGCGAGGTGCTGTTCGTTCCGCGGGCGCGAAGATAAGCACATTCAGCGTCGAGTGAGCTTGCCGGCCTCGCGACGAACGACAAACTTTTGCAAAGTGACCTGTCTTTGAACACAAATGACACTTCGCCCCCATAGCCGGACAAACTGACCCGAGATGGTTCCGATTCCCGCAGAAATAGCACTTAGCGTTATTTCCTGGCTTGGGTCCAGCAGCAGCGGCCGCTGTCAAACTCGGGTCCTCGAGCGCATCAGGTGCCTCCAATTCCGGCGAGGATGCAGCATCCTCTAGCTCAGCGGTAGCTCTCTCCGGTCGTGTCTGTCGGGATATCCCTGCAGTGACGTATGGGCATTCATACGAGTCGGCTTGTACCTGTGCTTCGGTGTACATGTGAGATAACCGAAGGGCTGTTTCTAGGGTCAAGTCATCTTGTTCGAGTAGTCGTTGTCTGATGACCTGCGATCTAAGGCCTGAGACAAAAGCATCGCGGGCAAGGTCGTCACAAACTTGTGCATGGGTGCAAACCTCGGGGGTACAGTCCTTCAATAATCGTCGGAGGTCTTGAGCAAATTGGTCAATTGTCTCCGTGGGTTATTGTTGACGTGACGCAAGCAGATGTCTGGTGCAGACCACGCTCCGGGTTTTGATGTAGATACGTTTCAGCTCGGCCACAGCAGTATCGTACGTAGCGCACTGAGAGATAGACATGTACACAGTATGGTTCACCTTGGCCTGCAACACCGCAAGCTTCGTGTCCACGGTGATTGCCTCCTGCGCATTCAGATGGTTGGTCAAGAGCTTCAACCAGTGTAACAATTGTGCAGAGGCATCCGGTGCTTGGGGGTCCGCACTGAGAATTGGAACTTGTATCAGCTTGTGAGCCATGTTGTTCTCGTTCAGGATGAAGAGATGAAACTGAATTAATTGTTGTAAAAACCAGATCTACAACTTTGTCCCAATAGTAGGTTTAATTCAGTTTCGATCTCTAGCAACACCTGTACGAAATCACAAGCATTGTATCAGTGTACCATAATCATAGAAGTAACAATGGATTAGCAATTAGTGCAAGCAAGCCTGGAACATCTAGCAATACGCACCATTCGAGTATGCACTACCACACAGAATAAATGTCGCAGGAATGTGTCGGAGCGATGTCCGTCCGAGTTCTTATGGAAGCCTCTCAGTGGTCGGAGACAGCATAGCACCTGGGTTCAACTTAGACACAATTTCATTACAGATGCGTCGGATCACGCCATCGCTGCTACTCTCTCTCTCAAGGGGGGAAGCCGGTGGCGTTATTCTCAAGGACGTTATCCTCCGCTGAACGACGTCATTCTGTGGAAAAGGAGGCGTATGCGATAGTTGAGTCGATGCGTCATTGGAGACCATATTTGCTAGGTAAACGCTTCGATGTCATTACCGATCAGCAGAGTGTTGCTTTCATGTATGACACAAGACATGCCCAGCGCATTAAAAACGAGAAAATCACTCGCTGGCGCATAGAGCTTGCTGATTATAGCTTTGGTATCAAGTACCACCCTGGGTGGGAGAATCACGCAGCAGACGCTTTATCCAGACCAGGTGTTTGCGCGAGTTTAAACTCCTCCGATGATTTACGCATTCTCCATGATACCTTGTGTCACCCTGGGGTGACTCGTCTGGCTCATTTTGTGCGAAGCCGCAATTTGTCCTACTCTGTCGAGGACGTTCATCGTTTATGTCGCTCTTGTCCAGTTTGCGACGAACTGAAACCCCGCTTCTATAAACCCGACATGGGGACACCGATTCAGGCTACTAAGCCCTGGGACCGATTAGCAATGGACTTCAAAGGGCCGCTACCTGCCTCCGGGGCCTCTCGTTACCTCCTCACCATTGTGGACGAGTACTCCAGTAGATTTGCTTTTGCCTTCCCGTGCAGCGATATATCCGCAGCTACGGTTATCCGATGTCTGCAATACCCGTTTTCGATGTTTGGGAATCCGGGGTATGTGCATACCGACCGAGGAGCGGTGTTCTTATCGCAGGATGTGCGGGCCTTTCTGTTGCAGCGTAATATTGCGTCTACCTACACCACCCCGTACAGCCCACACGCTAATGGTTGCATGGAGCGCTTTAATGGCACTATATGGAGGGCCATCTCTTTGGGCCTCAAGACTCATGGCCTGCGTCTGGACCAATGGACTGGTATGGTGCATGGGGCCCTTCATTTAATCCGCTCGCTCCTATGCACGGCTACAAATGAAATTCCACACGATCGTTTATTTTGTTACCAGCGTCGCACGGGATCTGTCCGCCCTCTGCCTGGGTGGCTCGCTCAGCCCGGTCCGGCATTTCTCAAACGGGCGGTGCACGCGAGCAAATACGACCCACTCATTGACAAGGTTCAGATCCTCCAAACTAATCCTGATTATGCTCGAGTCCAACTGCCAGATGGACGCGAGTCAACTGTGTCGGTCCGTCAACTCGCACCCTGCGGGGATCTCGTGGGGACCGAGCTCTGCTCGGGGAACCCGGTGTTGGGGAATTCGCCGCCGCTTCCTCCCCCTCACTCGCCCGAGCTGCCAGATATAATTGCACCACCCCCGTCACAGTCGCCTGAAAACACTCCTGATGGGGTCAATCTAGATGTTGCCACCGAGGGCCCTGACGTGTACCGCACGTGCACGGGATGAGAGATTCGCCGTCCTGATAGTTTTGGCTGGTCGTGATGTAACTCTTATGGAATCAGCTGCCAACTGTAGTTATATGCTTGATGCTAACCGGCTTGCTAGTGAGGTTTTAAACCCGGGGAAAAATGTGGTGAAATTGTATCCAAGTTGCGACCCAGGTGCCATTACCGCACCTCTCCACTATGTGGCTATTATAAGAACTTAGCTCCGAGACGTAGTCCTGAGACATTTATCATGCTTTATCCACGTGTATGCGTAGAATGGTAAGGGAACTACTTTTCATGTCACTTCCCTGCATGCTTGATTATGACACTCTTATTGCTTATATGCTTGACATATATTGATCCGATGATTGCTAATTCTCTTTCAGATATTGCTGGTGTTCGATACAGATTAAACTCACCTTCTGAGACGCTGTTGTAGAGCTGATTATTTTACAACACAATGGTCTGCAATGTGTTTCACCAATTGTTAAAAGGACTGGTGATATTGCTTGGAGACTCGCCCATATGGTGTTGCCCTCCAATGTTTCATTACATCGTTTTAATGAGGATAATTCAGTGGAATACCCTTTTTGTACGATTTATGAAGACCTTTTCCATGCTTACGTAGATTGTGCAAGACTCTCTCCCTTCTTTGGTTTTTTATCAACTTTTTTTAATCGTATGAACTTTTCTTTTTCTACACGTGTTTTTATTTTTGGAATACCACTTAGTTACAAAAAACGCTCTGAGACTGCTCTTGTTAATTTCTTAATTTCTATCGGAAAATTAGCAATCTACAAAACAAGAAAAGCAAAGCTCCTGGCAAATGCTGATATTTTATGTGATGTGGTAATTGTGTTTATGGCTCTGGTCATGGCAACCAACACATGCACCAAACCAACACATTCGCCAAACCAACACATGTGCCAAACCAACACATGCGCCAAACCAACACATGCGCCAAACCAACACATTCGCCAAACTAACACATGTGCCAAACAAACACATGTGCCAAACTAACACATGCACCAAACTAACACATGCACCAAACCAACACATTCGCCAAACCAACACATGTGCGAACCCAACACATTCGCCATACAAGCACATGCACCAAACCAACACATTCGCCAAACTAACACATGCGCCAAACCAACACATTCGCCAAACCAACACATGTGCCAAACCAACACATTCGCCAAACTTACACATGCGCCAAACCAACACATGCACCAAACCAACACACCCGCCAAACAAAGACAAGCGCCAAACCAACACATTTGCCAAACTAACACATGCGCCAAACTAACACATGCGCCAAACTTACACATGCGCCAAACTAACACATGCGCCAAACTAACACATGCGCCAAACTAACACATGTGCCAAACCAACACATTCGCCAAACTAACACATGCGTGAAACTAAAACATGCGCCAAACCAACACATTCGCCAAACTAACACATGCGCCAAACTTACACATGCGCCAAACCAACACATTCGCCAAACTAACACATGCGCGAAACTAACACATGTGCCAAACCAACACATGCGCCAAACGAACACATGCGCCAAACTAACACATGCGCCAAACCAACACATTCGCCAAACCAAGACATTTGCCAAACTAACACATTCACCAAACTAACACATGCACCAAACCAACACATCCGCCAAACTAACACATGCGCCAAACCAACACATTCGCCAAACCAACACATCCGCCAAACTGACACATTCGCCAAACTGACACATTCGCCAAACTAACGGATGCACCAAACCAACACATTGGCCAAACGAACACATGCGCCAAACCAACACATTCGCCAAACCAACACATTCGCCAAACCAACACATGTGCGAGCCCAACACATTCGCCATACAAGCACATGCACCAAACCAACACATGCGCCAAACAAACACAAGCGCCAAACCAACACATGTGCCAAACCAACACATTCGCCAAACTAACACATGCGCCAAACTAACACATGCGCCAAACCAACACATTCGCCAAACCAACACATGTGCCAAACCAACACACCCGCCAAACTAACACAAGCGCAAAACCAACACATTCGCGAAACTAACACATGTGCCAAACCAACACATTCGCGAAACTAACACATGCGCCAAACTAACACATGCGCCAAACCAACACATTTGCCAAACTAACAGATTTGCCAAACTAACACATGCACCAAACCAACACATGCACCAAACCAACACATGCGCCAAACCAACACATGCGCCAAACCAACACATGCGCCAAACCAACACATGCGCCAAACCAAAACATTCGCCAAAGGAACACATGTGCCAAACCAACAGATTTGCCAAACCAACACATGCGCCAAACCGACACATTCGCCAAACCGACACATCCGCCAAACCGACACATTCGCCAAACTAACACATGCGCCAAACTAACACATGCGCCAAACCTACACATTCGCCAAACTAACACATGCGCCAAATCAACACATCCGCCAAACTATCACATGCGCTAAACCAACACATTCGCCAAACTAACACATGCGCAAAACCAACACATCCGTCAAACTAACACATGCGCCAAACCAACACATCCGCCAAACTAACACATGCGCCAAACCAACACATTCGCCAAACTAACATATGTGCCAAATGCGTGATACTGCTCCTCGTAACCTGCCAGTGCCTTATTAATAAAGGAGCACCTTGCTTCGCTGTTGATTGTTAAATCTTGTTCAAGGAGGTGGCATAGCTGGCAACCCAAGTCTATCATCTTCTTGATGTCGGCCATGGATAAGCCCTCACGCCTCACATTTACACCTCCCTCATCCTCTCCTGAACTGTCCTCTTATTGTGCCACATCATCTTCCTCAATTATTTCGTCGACAGTAACTGCAGCTGGCTGTATCATTTCTCGGATGTCCTCACCATTAGTCTCGGCAAAACCAGCTCCAGGAATTTGGCGTGCCTCTGCCGCCGCTGCCTCTACTTCTGCCTCAACAGTCTAACGTACCTGGCACAGCCACCTGGCGGTCCTCAGGCAGACCTTCCAAAATTTTACGCCAGGCATGATTGATAGTGGCAGGGGTAACATTGTTCCAGCAGTCTACCATTAAGTCGATAGCCTGTTTCACATTGTTGTTTTTCCAATACCGAATCACTTTTTGTTCTGCCTCAGTATCCCATTGAACCATGGCCTCATCCTCATTGTCCAGCAATTGCTAGATAAAGGCGGTGTCTTTAGTTGCCTGCCGCATCTTCCTAAATTGCCTTGTGGAATAGGACGCCTTCACAACTGATATGATCTCCTGATCGAGGGGCTGGATCAAGGAAGTCGTGTTTCGTGGCAAAAACTCGAAAATATTTTTTAGAGATTCAGGGTACTCACGGGCTGCAGACTTGTCCCCACTTGCCGCCTCGCCAGATATCTTAACACTTTTCACTTTATGACGGGACATGAACTTATCTACCCACCCTTTGGATGCAAGAAAGACTGGAGGTTGTTGCATACCCATCTTACGAGCCACAGCAGAATAAATGTCCTTGGCAGTGTCCATAATTTCACGAGTATCAATCGCCAAGTTTCGCTTTGCTTGCCTCTCCAGATATCGTCCTAGTAATTGTTCTGTCTTGAGGAGCAATTGATTATGGCTTCGCATAGCTTGGGCACCTGCTTCTGATGAGGCAAGATTCATATGGGCCTTGATATGGTCACGGTTTTGGTAAACACCTCGCACTGTTGACTCATTTGTCCCAAATTTCTTTCCAACACTTCGCTTTGTTTCACCATTGGATATCAACTGCACAATTTCGAATTTCTGAGCGCAAGGTAAGTTCTTCCTCTTCTTCATTTCCCTTGCAGGTGCCGCCGCATTGCACTGGGCAATGGTGGGAGGACGGGGTCGGAGTATATCGGCCTATGTTATATCACAAAAAAAGGTTTGGACGCTGCTATCCTCTTGGTAAGCCGTGACGTAACGCGCTGCGTCATAATTCTGTTTCCGGGTCCAAACACGAAAATGGAGCCTGTGACACCTTTTCATTTGATACCTTATTTGATTGATCAGTACAGTTTTACACCTTTCCAAGACAAAACAGCACAAAGCCAAAATTGTATGCGATATTGCAGCAAAATGTCGTGTGAGTGTAACGTAAAATCACGATATTGTGGCGGACACGAAAGCCCACTGGCGTGGTGACATCATTCCGCGCACCAAGTGGGCGGCGGCCACGCCCTAGGGTTAGGCGTGGCCTGAGGATATACACGGGGCGCGCAGCCCGGAGCGCGCTAGTGTTACAGTGAGCTCCTCAAATAAAGATGCTTATAAGTTACCGCTTGTCCGCTTCCTCCTTGCTCGCAAGCAGCGCGCGTAACGCCGCGCTTTACTGGTGACCCTCGACATTGGATCTGCCGGAGCGATCCTTCCACACACGACGCCATTGCCATGGCCAACAACGCAATGTCGATTAAACTTCCAGAATTTTGGGAGGCCCAGGCCGAAGTCTGGTTCGTCCAAGCCGAAGCCCAATTTCAGCTTCGGCGCCTCACCGGCGACGACACGCGCTACTGCCACGTCGTCGCCTCCCTCGGACCCGGCACGGCCGCTCGAGTTGTGTCCGTCCTTCGCCACCCACCGGACGGCCACAAGTACGAGGCACTCAAGCGGCTACTCCTAGCCACGTTCGGCCTCACGGACGACGCACGGGCCGACCGCCTCCTGGATCTCCCCGAGCTCGGCGACACGCGCCCGTCGGTCCGAATGGACCATATGCTGTCACTGTTGGGCGACGAAGCCCCCGGTTCTCTATTCCGGGCGCTTTTCCGTCGCCAACTTCCAGCGCAGGTTCGCCTCGCGTTGGCCGGGACCGTGCTAACGGAACCCCGAGCATTGGCAGCCGAGGCGGACAGGTACTTCGCGGCTTCGGACACGCGGGCGAGAGCCGGTGCGGCCGTCACGGACCTCGACGCTGATGCTGCTGATGATGCTGATCCACGGCATCAGCTTACACAGCATACGCAGCATGCTGATACGCACCTTGTGACCGCCGCCACGCCCCGCCCACCGCCGCGGCGAAAACCGCCAACTCCACCGGCCTGGCGGAGCCAGCCGCACTCCTCCAGCTCCACCACCTGGTGCTGGTTCCACGCCAAGTTCGGCCACAAGGCTCGGCAGTGTCATCCGCCATGCTCCTTCAACAGGTTGGGAAACGCCCGGGCCGGCGCTCAATAGTGGCGATGAGCGCCGGCCGTTCGAGCAGACTGCTGTTCATAACGGACACCTTATCCGGGCGCCGTTACCTGTGCGACAAGGGAGCGCAGGTGAGTGTCGTTCCCGCCGGTACGTCAGACAAGCACGCCGCGGGCGGGGGCCCCGCGCTGCTTGCCGCGAATGGGACGCCCATCCGTACGTACGGAAAACGCTGCCTCTCTCTGCGGTTCGGAGGGCAGGTTTTCCGATGGACGTTCGTCACCGCCGACGTGCCCGTGGCACTGCTTGGCGCGGACTTCCTGTGCGCTAATGAGCTCCTGGGCGACGTAAAGCGCAGACGTCTTGTCCAGGCCGAGACGTTCAGCTCGCTCGCTTGTGCGCTGCCCAGCTCGTCGAGCAGCTCAACGAGCGGCTCGCCGAGCGGCTTGCCAAGCGGCTTGCCGAACGGTTAGGTTCCGGCCACGTTGATCTGTACGCTTCCGGCAGCGGACGAATTCACCCGCCTCCTCGCCGGCTTCCCGGCCCTCACGCGGCCCACCTTCTCGGCGGGGGCCATCAAGCACGGGGTGGCCCATCACATCCCCACCATCGGGCCACCGGTCTACGCCCGGGCACGCCGCCTCGAGCCGACGAAGCTGGCGGTGGCAAAAGCGGGGTTCGCTACCCTGGAGCGACTCGGCATCGTTCGGCGCTCGGAGAGTGCTTGGGCGTCGCCGCTGCACATCGTGCCGAAGCCCCGCGGGGGATGGCGACCGTGCGGGGACTATCGCCGTCTCAATGACGCCACCACTCCCGACCGCTACCCCGTCCCCCACATTCAGGACTTTTCCGCCCGTTTGGCGGGCATGTCCTTCTTCTCGAAGGTGGACCTCATACGCAGCTACCATCAGGTCCCCGTCAGGCCGGAGGACGTCCCGAAGACGGCGGTCATCACGCCATTCGGACTCTTCGAGTTCCTGCGGATGCCCTTCGGTCTGAAGAATGCGGCTCAGGCGTTCCAGCGACTGATGGACAGCGTCCTGCGTGACTTGGATTTTGTCTACGTCTACCTGGACGATATCCTCGTCGCCAGCGCGTCCCGCGAAGAGCACCTACGCCACCTCCGCACGCTCTTCGAACGCCTGGGCCAGCATGGCCTGATTGTGAACCCCGCAAAGTGCCGGTTCGGCGTCACCGTAATCGATTTTCTGGGGCACCGTGTCACCAGGCACGGAGCCGTCCCCCTGCCGGCCAAGGTGGAGGCGGTGAAGGGGTTTCCGCGCCCCCGCACGATCAGAGGGCTGCAGGAGTTCCTGGGCATGGTGAACTTTTACCATCGGTTCCTGCCTCGTATCGCCCAGCTCCTGCGCCCCCTGCACGAAGCTCTCCGAGGTAAGCCGGGCAAAGGCGACGTTACCTGGACCGAGCAGATGGACACGGCGTTCACGGGCGCGAAGCTCGCCTTGGCTAACGCCACCATGCTCGCGCACCCGGTGCCCGATGCACCGATCGCCCTCACCACCGACGCCTCGGACTACGCGGTGGGCGCGGTGCACAAGCAATGGGTGCGTGGGGCTTGGCAACCGCTGGCGTTCTTTAGCCGGCAGCTTTGCCCGCCCGAACGCCGTTACAGTACCTTCGACCGCGAGTTGCTCGGGCTTCACTTGGCGGTCAGGCACTTCCGCCATCTGCTCGAGGGCGTGCGTTCACGGCCTTCATCGACCACAAGCCGCTGATCTTCGCGATGGGCAAGGTCACCGAGCCGTGGTCGGCCCGGCAGCAGCATCACCTATCGGCCGTGTCCGAGTACACGACAAACATCCGGCACGTCGCGGAGAAGGACAACCCGGTGGCGGATTGCCTTTCCCGGGCCGTCGCCCACGCAGTCCACCTCGGCATCGACTATGCCCGGATGGCAGCGGACCAGGCCGCTGACCCCGACGTCCAGGCCTTGCGGACCGCTGTCACGGGCCTCCGCGTCACCGAGGTGCCGTTCGACGGCGCGGGCGCGGCCCTCTTGTGCGACGTCTCCCTCGGGCGGCCTCGCCCCATCGTGCCCGTGGGCTGGCAGCGCCAGGTCTTTGACGCCATCCACGGCCTGTCCCACCCGGGCGCGAGGGCCTCCCAAAGGTTGATCGCCGACAAGTTCGTCTGGCATGGCCTCCGGAAGGCCGTCCGCAGCTGGGCCAGGACGTGCCTCGCGTGCCAGCGCGCCAAGGTGCACCGGCACACCCAGGCCCCGTTGGCCCCGTTCACGGTGCCGGAACGCCGGTTTGACCACGTCCACGTGGACCTGGTGGGACCTCTGCCCCCCTCGCGGGGTTTCACCCACATCCTCACCATGGTGGACCGCACCACCCGGTGGCCGGAGGCCGTGCCCTTGGCGTCAACGACGGCGGCGGACGTCGCGCAGGCTTTCATCGCCACCTGGGTCGCCCGGTTCGGCGCCCCCTCAGGCATCTCGTCCGACCGCGGCCCCCAGTTCACCTCGGAGCTCTGGGGGGCGGTCGTGCAGGGGCTCGGGGTCCGGCTGCACCGAACCACGGCCTACCACCCCCAGGCTAACGGCCTGTGTGAGCGATTTCACCGCTCATTGAAGGCCGCGCTCCGGGCCACCCTCCGCGACAGCGGCTGGGTCGACAGGCTCCCCTGGGTCCTGCTGGGCCTCCGGATGGCGCCCAAGGAGGACCTGCGCGCATCCGCGGCGGAGTTGGTCTTCGGGCAACCGCTGCGGGTGCCGGGCGAGTTCCTCCCCGACTCCACGGCACCATGGTCCGCGGCACAGCAGCGCTCCGTTCTGCAAGAGCCCGCCCAGAGGTTCGCCCCGGTGCAAACGGCATGCCACGGGCACCCACCGACGCACGTCGCCCCGGAGCTTCGCACGGCGGAGTACGTCTTCGTCCGCCACGATGCCCACCGGACACCACTGCGGCCCCCGTACGATGGGCCTTTCCGCGTGCTGGAGACCGGGGCGAAGCACTTCACCCTGGACATCGGCGGTACTCCTGACCGCGTTTCTGTAGACCGCCTCAAGCCGGCCCACCTCGACGTGGACCATCTACCGCCAGTGGCCCGACCCCCGCGTCGGGGCCGCCCCCCTGCGGGCGGACCCCCGGCACCGCCCAGCCCCGCCGCCATGCCGCCCCCCGGTCCTGCACCCATCCCAGGGGCAGCCAGGGGCATACCACCTGGCATCCCTGCACCCCGGACGCCGCCGATCGCCAGGGGGCGCTTCGGCCGGGTCATCCGTTTGCCCCGCAAACTGGCCCTCCAGGTGCGTGGGAATTCTGGGGGGGGCGCGTGTGGCGGACATGAAAGCCCACTGGCGTGGTGACATCATTCCGCGCACCAAGTGGGCGGCGGCCACGCCCGAGGGTTAGGCATGGCCTGAGGATATACACGGGGCGCGCAGCCCGGAGCGCGCTGGTGTTACAGTGAGCTCCTCAAATAAAGACGCTTATAAGTTTCCGCTTGTCCGCTTCCTCCTTGCTCGCAAGCAGCGCGCGTAACGCCGTGCTTTAATATTGCAATTAGGCGGAAGGTGGGGTGGGGGTGGGAGGGGGGGGGGGTACCCCACTTCAAGAGCATATTGTGGAAAAACGTCCAGGTAGATTTTTCTGAGAAATTGATTTTTTAATCCGACAGATAATTTTACCCGGGAAACAACTCTCAGACCTTTTGGTAAATGAAACTCAAATAAAACCCCCTGAGCTCGGGGACTACGGTTATAACATCACACAAACAGTCTGAGCTGGTTGGGAGTGGGGGTGCGGACTGACGGCACTCTGTGGGTGTAATTAAGTTGGAATTTCCTCCTCTCCGTGGTTGCCGACCTATGGTTATTTATCCATACTCCATACTCTATCCACTAAGTAAATGCTAAGTATCAAGCAAGGAAGCAGCACACGGAATACACACACACACACACACACACACACACACACACACACACACACACACACACTGTTATGTGCTCCTCCCCAAACCCCGGTCATGGTGTACCTCCGAGCCCCGAAAGGAGTCACGGCAGAAATATGTGCTATTATGTGTGCCAATGACCAATGGTGAAACCACACCTATCAGTTGTTACAAAACCCAAGTATTGTATTAAAATCACACAATAATAACAACTTGCGCAAGTGCAAGAAAACCTCAATTGCACAGCAAACACCATATAATTCCTATGATGGTACCACCAGTTTCTTAACTCAATAACTCACGGTACTCAACGTGAGCGAACTGTAACACCCCCAAAGTCACTGTCACCACACCAGGTCAAAGTCGATCCACGCACCGGGGATCACAAGAAAAAAAAAAAAGGTTGCACCGAGACCTGAACCCAGGACAGCCAACAGTCGACGCTGCCAAAGAGCCGCTTGGTGAGGTGTCGGGCCGACATCGGTCAGGCAAAAGTTCACCCAAAAGGCAACTGGGAATTCACACCTTCAGTTCACCAGACAATGACGCTGACATGAACGAGCAGCAGTTCCCAAGCGGAGAACCGCGAATTCCCAAGCGAAATCCACGACACACACGAGAACCAGGCTAACGGCTGGTGCGTGGTGAAATGGCTGGTGCGAGGTGAAATGGCAGACGGGCCCTTAATGTAGGCGTACCTGCTCTCCAGCAATGATTCACTTTCGGAACCAAAAGCAAAACCCGTCACGCAGGTTTATCTGCCAGAGCATTAGTGTCACTGTCACAGGAATCCCTTTCCCGGGGAAACCAATATTCGCTCGTGACCAATGCCCCCCAGCATCCGCTCGACACCTCAAAGCAGATCGGCCTTCCTTTCCCAATCTCTCGATCCGCTCCAGCCTCTTCTTCTTCCTCCTCTTCCGGTTTCTCCCGATCTATTTCATTTTTCTTTTTTGAAACACTAATTTTTACCTTTGAAGAAAGTTATCTCCATTTCACACTCAAAGTGTAACAATAATAGTATTAAAAAAAAAAAAAAAAAAAAACCCTGTGTATACCCTGTGTAACAGGGTAACCCTGTGTAACAATAATAGTATATGAAACTAAAAATGCTTCCAGTGGATGAAAACCACAAAGACGGAAGTGACGAATCCGTAACACTCCCCACCCTCAAGAAAGAAAGTTTGAACATAGTGAAAACTTTCTTTTCATGCAAAAACCCGCTTTAACAAACAAAAGTAAAACTCACACCCAAAACTAACAATCAACCTATGGCTGATCAACTCACGTGAGCAGCAATAACTAATATTCCCCAGAAGAAAGCAACAAAACTTCCAAACAACTTACAGGAATTTTCAAAGTTAGTTCACTCTGGATAAAGCATCGGCAACGACCTTGTCCCTGCCCTTTACATGCCCGATTTCCAAGTTGAACTCCTGCAAAGACAAACTCCATCTCATCAACCTCTGATTTTTATTTTTCATTTTTTTGAATGACGGTTAAGGGGTTTGTGATCAGTGAAGACTTTTATAGGAAAGGTAGTAGTTCCCAGATACACCTCATAATGCTGAAGCGCTAGCAGGAGAGCAAGAGTCTCTTTTTCCACAGTGGCATAATTTTCCTGATGTTTGTTAAACTTTTTCGAATAGTAGCACACTGGGTGAACCACGCCATCACCATCTTCCTGTAATAGAACTGCGCCAGCCCCCACATCACTTGCATCAATGGCCAACTTGAAAGGTTCTTGAAAATCCGGCGCTGCTAGGACAGGAGAGCTCATTAATATCGCTTTGACGTGGGCAAAGGCAGCCTGGCATTTGTCATCCCAAACAAACTTGGTCTCTTTCCTCAGCAAATTCGTTAAAGGGGCTACCACATCAGAAAAATTCCTGCAGAACCGCCGGTACCAACCAGCCATACCCAAGAATCTCATAAGCTCCTTCTTCCCTTTTGGAACTTGGAAGTGATCAATGGCTTCTATCTTGGCTGTCACCGGTTGCACCTGACCCTGACCTACTACATGGCCTAGGAACACCACCTGGGCTTTTACAAACTCACTCTTAGATAAGTTGATGGTCAACCCTGCCTCGGTGAGTTTCTTGAAAAATGCCTGAATTTGTTCAAGATGATCTTCCATGGTCATGGTGTGGATGATGACATCATCCAGATAAGCCTCCACCCCCTCAAGGTCTGCAATAAGCTTATTAATCAGCCGTTGAAATGTAGCAGGCCCGTTTTTCAATCCAAAGGGAAGAACCTTGTACTGATACAACCCATTTGGTGTGACTAAAGCCGAGATTTCCTTGGCTCGATCAGTAAGAGGAATCTGCCAATACCCTTTCAGCAAGTCAAATTTATTTACAAATTTAGCTGGGCTAAATTTAGCTAAGCCTGGTGTTGGCTTAGCGGTTAAGGTGCCAGCTTGGGATCCTAGGATCCTGGGTTCGAATCCCGGTCGATCGCTGAATTAACGCCAGGGGGGTTGACGCAGCCTGTCATCCTTCCGAGGTCGGCAAATCGAGTACCAGCTTGCTGGGATGAATGATCATGGTGAGTACCCCGATTTAGAATAGGTACACCGTATCCTTGTGCATCGTAAGAGGCGACCAAGGGTTGGCATCAGGAAGGGCATCCGGCCATAAAAACATTGCCGCAAACAGGGAACCATGATTGTCATGGCTAACCCCCACTCTAGCGGGGAAAATGGGCTTAAAACGATCATTCATTCATTTAATTTATTCTATCAATACAATCATCAATCCTCGGGATGGGATATGAGTCGGTCTTGGTTACTGCATTAACCCGTTTTAAATCCGAACAGCGAAAACTGCCATCGGGTTTTGGAACCAACACACATGGTGAGCTCCATTCACTGCTGCTTGGTTCGATGATGTCATTCTCCAACATATACTGAACCTCCTTCCGAAGATAATCCATCTTCACAGGGTTAATCCGATAGGGGTGTTGTTTCACAGGAGTGGCTTCCCCCACCTCAATATCATGATATAACAAGTCAGTACGACAAGGTACATCTGTGAACAAATGTACAAACTCAAAAAATTAGGCTGGATAGTTGTCCTTGTTGTTCCCTCATCATGACCTAATCTCTCATCGAAATTATTCAACACCTCCGCGTTCGTCAATCTGGGACAAGCCTGGTCATCAATGTTATCAAACTTCACACCGGCCTCAACCTCTGGATTCTCTTGCACCCCGACTACAGGCACGACAGGTGAGACAGGAACCATTTTCTCCACAGGCTTCCTCTCATAATATTTCTTCAGTCGGTTGACATGACACAGCTGCCGCTTTTTCAGTCGGTCGGGAGTTGTCACCACGTAATCTGTCTCATTAACCCTCCTTTCGATTGCATAGGGACCAAAATACCTAGCCTGTAGTGGCTGACCTGAAACAGGAAGCAACACTAACACCCGGTCCTCAGGACTGAAATTTCCTATCTGAGATTTCTTGTCATGTCTCACTTTCATTTTATCCTGTGTCACTTTCAAGTTTCCTCTCGCAACTTCACAAGCCTTTGCCAATCTGTGCCTAACCGTTGACACATACTCGACCACTGTTGACTGCGACTCCTCCTGTAGCCACTGTTCTTTCACCAATTTCAATGGTCCTCGAACGGCGTGTCCAAACACAATTTCAAAAGGACGGAATCCCAATGACTCCTGAACAGATTCCTTCGTAGCAAACAACAATAAGGGTATTCCCTCATCCCAATCCTTGTCACATTCAAAGCAATACGTTCTGATCATATTCTTCAATGTCTGGTGAACCCTTTCCAAGGCCCCTTGGCTTTCGGGATGGTAAGTACTTGATCTTACTTGCTCCACTCCCAACAGGTGTACCACTTGCTGAAAAAGCATTGACATGAAATTGGAACCCTGATCAGACTGGATGACCTCAGGCAGGCCAACCAAAGTGAAAAATTTAATCAAGGCCTTCGCAATAACTGCCGCAGTAATTTTTCTAAGAGGCACTGCTTCTGGGAACCTCGTGGAAGCGCACATGATGGTCAACAAATACTGATGTCCAGCCTTAGTTTTAGGTAAAGGGCCTACACAGTCAAAAATCACTCAGCTGAATGGCTCTTCAAAAGCTGGAATTGGTTTTAAAGGTGCAGAAGGGACTTTCTGATTAGGTTTTCCCACCACCTGGCAAGAATGGCAAGATTTACAGAACTCCGCCACATCACGTCGCAATCCTGGCCAGCAAAAAATGTACCAAAATTCTGTCACATGTCTTGTTCACTCCAAGGTGCCCGGCCAAAGGTGTCTCATGTGCCAAACTCAATATCTCCTTCCGGTATGGCGGTGACACCACAATTTGGTAATGAACTTTCCACTCGTCATTTGCTGGCACCTCCGGTGGTCTCCATTTTCTCATGAGTATTTCCCCTTTCATGAAGTAACCAACAGGTACCTTCCTAGCCTCTTCCTCTGTAATGGCTTTACCAATAAAACTGGAGCTCCGAATCTCTGTGTTCCTCTTCAACAGGTCTCTTTCGGACAAGCACCATCTGTTCAGCCTCGTTCCCAGATGTCTCCGACGGACACTCCATTTTATCTTTTGGTCCAGATGCCACCTTTTTCTCAGGTTCCTTGATGTCACTCCCTTTCCTATTACCTCTTCCAGACTTTTCCTCCAATATCCCTATGGAACCCAAATCCACATCGCCTTCCTTCTCCTTCTCTTCAGAGCACTTCCTACCCATAGCACGAGTCACTGCACAGGATGGAAAGATACCCGGAATCTCCTGCTCAAACTGTGCTGTGTTATTTTCAATACTTGGCTTTTCACCAGAAACTCGACCCCCAGCCAAATCATTCCCGATAATAAAAGAGATTCCCTCTGCAGGAAGAGTGGCTTGTAACCCCACAGTGACCGGTCCTGACACCAACTCGGACTTTAAATGGATTACATGAAGAGGAGCTTTAACATAGCCACCAACCCCCTGTAAGAGAACACTAACCCCCATTGCCGTCTTCTCCGACAATGGCAAAATGCCCTCAAGCATCAAAGATTGATGTGCTCCTGTGTCCCTCAATACCGTAACAGGTCTCTGGTTCGTTAAGTCCCCATCCAGTGACACAAACCCCTCGGAAATAAAAGGTTTGTAACCCTCTTGGACAAGGTCATTCTGTGATGCCGTAACTTTGGCATGGGAACCTTCACAGGGCACTGTCCTCCAAGAACGATTTCTCGCATTGGCCAACGCATTCGGAGTTGCACTAGTCTGACTTCGCTCCTGATTTTTCCTTTTCAGGGCGTAACATTGGGACATCAAATGCCCAGGTTTCTTGCAAAAAGCGCAAGTAGGCCCGGATGAAAAACTCGTGGTCTGCCTTGCCCCCCGGAAGATAGGTCTGCCTTGGAACTGCAGTCTTCTGATTCCTAAAAGTCGCGGTATCAGATTTTTCCCCATAGTCCTCTCTAGGCCGCCTCCATGAAAATTTGTTCTCCGAACCTGATTTACCATAACTCCCCTGGCTAACTCTAGGTGGGAAGTTAGGTTTGTGGAACTCCATCTGGTGTGTCAAGGCATAGTCATCTGCCACTGTTGCTGCCTCATACAACTCTGGTACCTTTTTTTCATCCAGATGCACTTTAATGTCCACGTGGACACACTGTTTGAATTCCTCCACCAAGATCAATTGTCATAAACGGTTGAAGTCTTTCCCAATCTCCTTCGAGTCACACCACCTATCAAACATAGTTTCCTTCATTCTGGCAAACTCCACATGGGTCTCACTCTCCCTCTTCCTGGCATTCCTAAATTTTTGTCGGTAAGCTTCAGGGACCAATTCATAGGCTTTGAGAATGGCTTTCTTCACTATCTCATAATCTGCACATTGGTCAATTGGTAAAGCCGAATAGATATCTTGAGATTTACCCACCAGAACACTTTGTACTAACATAGTCCAGGACCCCACAGGCCATTTTAACATTTGAGCCACCTTCTCAAAGTGTAAAAAGAACTTGGCTACCTCCTTTTCATTGAAGGGTGGAACCAGCCTCACATGCCTACCAACATCCCAAGAGTTATGACTGGTTGTCGAACTAGCCGGCATGGATACTACTTCTCTCCGTTCCCCCAATAATTCAAGCTCCTTGAGTTTAAGTTCCCTCTGATACTCCATGTCCCATTCCTTTAACTCCCTTTCGGCTCTCCTTTCCTCTCTTCTTTCCTCTGCTCTTCTCTCCTCGAGTTCTCGTTCATGTTCTGCTCTTTCCTCTGCTCTTTCCTTTTCTGCTTTCCATTCCAACTCTTTTAACCTTTCCTGGCTCTGCAGTTGCATCTCCATTTTCCGGAGCTCCATATTTCCTTTTTCCTCTGGTAACCTATCCAAGGCTATGTTCTATGCTACGAACATGAACATGGGCATGGGCTACGTCCCATGTTCCTTGTCCCACTAGAGATTCTACCACCAATGTCTGAATC
Source organism: Myxine glutinosa (assembly GCF_964187855.1). NCBI lineage: Eukaryota > Metazoa > Chordata > Myxini > Myxiniformes > Myxinidae > Myxine > Myxine glutinosa. The sequence goes on along the minus strand of NC_136262.1, from coordinate 223,173,372 downwards.
TCTGCTTTCTTCATACTAACTCGGACCTCCAAGTTACAATATTTGGCCAATATCATGAGTTCCGATCTTTTTAACGCCTGGAACTGTGCCTCGTTAGGGGACGTCACAAACTTTTCTACTTCAAACACCATGGTGACTATTAGTTAACACCTGTTAACCTTCACACAAAAAATTCCAAACTTTCAGAAATACAAATTTGGGAATGTTAGAAAATTCCAAAATTTGGGAATTTTGGGAATGTTAGGGAATTCTATCCCAGACGAGCCCCCAATTTCTGTTACGTGCTCCTCCCCAAACCCCGGTCACGGTGTACCTCTGAGCCCCGAAAGGAGTCACGGTAGAAAGATGTGCTATTATGTGTGCCAATGACCAATGGTGGAACCACACCAATCAGTTGTTACAAAACCCAAGTATTGTATTAAAATCACACAATAATAACAACGTGCGCAAGTACAAGAAAACCTCAATTGCACAGCAAACACCATATAATTCCTATGATGGTACCACCAGTTTCTTAACTCAATAACTCACGGTACTCCACGTGAGTGAACTGTAACACCACCAAAGTCGCTGTCACGACACCAGGTCAAAGTCGATCCACGCTCCGGAGATCACAAGAAAAAGGTCACACCGATACCTGAACCCAGGACGGCCGACAGTCGACGCTGCCGAAGAGCCACTTGGTGAGGTGTCGGGCCGACGTCGGTCAGGCAAAAGTTCACCCAAAAGGCGACTGGGAATTCACACCTTCGGTTCACCAGACAATAACGCTGACATGAATGAGCAGCAGTTCCCAAGCGGAGAACCGCGAATTCCCAAGCGAAATCCACGACACACACGAGAACCAGGCTAACGGCTGGTGCGAGGTGAAATGGCTGGTGCGAGGTGAAATGGCAGACAGGCCCGTAATGGAGGTGTACCTGCTCTCCAGCAATTATGCACTTTCGGAACCAAAAGCAAAACCCGTCACGCAGGTTTATCTGCCACAGCAATAGCGACACTGTCACAGGAATCCCTTTCCTGGGGAAACCAATATTCACTCGTGACCAATGCCCCACAGCGTCCGCTCGACACCTCAAAGCAGATCGGCCTTCCTTTCCCGATCTCTCGATCTGCTCCAGCTTCTTCTTCTTCTTCCTCTTCCGGTTTCTCCCGATCCATTTCGTTTTTCTTTTGAAACACTAATTTTTACCTTTGAAGACAGTGATCTCCATTTCACACTCAAACTGTAACAATAATAGTATAAGAAACCAAAAATGCTTCCAGTGGATGAAAACCACAAAGACAGAAGTGACGAATCCGTAACAATACATATACACACACAATGTCTCGGATGGTGAACCCTTTGTCGGCGAGAATCATATCACCTGGATGCAGTTGCTTGAGGATTCCACAGTCTGAAGTTATTGCTTTGTCTGAAGCACTCCCACCATAGAGGTCCCTGGCGAAAGTCATCACACCATTCGGAGCAACACAAATTAGTGACTTAAGTGTTGGTCTGCCTTTGTACTGACTGTACAGATGACACGGGTGTCCAGTTTTTCTGTGTTCGACGCTGCTACTTCGGTACAACCGAAGACAATTCTACAGTTCGGAAACGGAAGAAAACAAGATGGAAGACACTTCTGGTTCTTGGCTATGGACGGAATGTTGTTCTCCATCATCCCAACATACAGAATGTCATAGAGCGCACACAACTGTAGTGAAGATGTTGGTCACAGTGGCAGTACTACAGTTAAATCTGGTTGCCAGATCTAAATTGCCCAAGTTGAGTCTCAGCTTCATTAGGGTCAACAACAATTGGTCAACAAGTGCCAACATCTGTACAGTCCAGGTGATGTGGTAGGTCAGTTCAAATCTCCCCAGTAACTGTTCCAGGAATCTCACAGTGGCGACATCTGGCAAACCTGTATAGTACTGAACTTTATCAGCATCATTTTCTATTTGTTTGAAGGAAAATGTTTGTTTCTGTCTCTCAAGTTCTTTTTTCAGGGTTTCATTTTCCTTGATCAGCATGTCCTTTTCTATTTGTAAAATAGTCTCACCAGCTGTTACAGAACTTGTACTGTTCACTGTGCTCGCAGCAGCATCTGCTAAAACCAAGAAGCCTTGGAATGCATCGTCTTCATTCTCATCCACAGAGTTCTCCAACAGCTGTTTGCGTTTCCGACGTCGCACATGAGTTTTCGGTTCAGGATTAGGAAAGTTGAAGGTCTTGTCCGAGTTCCATGAAAACCGTGATGGTCCCTCATCCTTTCCATTGGAGAAGTGCCAGCTGCACACTCGAGAGTTGCAAGTGGGGATGAAATCTTTGCGTCTGAAAAAAACAAAGTTTATGTTAGTCTAGTAGTAAATACTGAATGATTGTTTTGTGAGTAAGAAGAGGGTGTGTGTGGTGGGGGAATATGGACAGGGAAATATTTGTGTGTTTGTGAGGAGGGTGGGGGGGGGGGGCGGAGGTGATTTGTGGGTAGGGGGAGGGATACTGTGAAATATCTGAGAGGGATTAATTGTGTATGTGTAGAAGGAGGGTAATAAGTGTGGGAGTGGGAATAGAGGGAAGCATCTGTATGTGTGTGAAGAGGAGGGTTTGATATGACCTATTATTTAGGGGGGTAGAGGTGGAGGAGGGTAGTGAGGGATATTGAAGGGAATATATGTATGGGGTGGAGGGGGAGCGAGTGGTTGGGTATCTGCTGGGTATTGCAGTCTGTACACAACACAGCAGTACACTGACACTGTGTGGTGGCTTATGCCATATTATACAAACTAATTAATTTTATCAGCTTAAGCCACTTCAGCGTTTGTTTTTCATTAGCAGGAAATCGGAATAAAGACAGTTCTTGGTTGGTATCTGATCTATTTACACACTCAGGAACGCAACACTGCGGCATGACCGAGCCCTTGTCTCACTGAGTCCAGCTGGTGTTTGGCTCCAGCGGTTTTGTGTTTGGACCCCGAAGCAGAATTATGACGCGCGCGTTACGTCACACTTACCAAGAGGAATATTTCACTCTGAGGCAACGCCCACTTGAATGGCGGGCACCGGGGGCCAATCACAGTGCCCCTGACGTCCTGACGTTACAACCAATCAGCACGTGAATCACGCCACGCTCGGTGATGACGTAGCACCCGGACTGTTTGAATTTTTGCCATCATTTCCGGTGCGCAATAGCCCGTATTTAGGGCGCGATAGTCGTGTGTTTGCGCAGCTTTTTAGGTAGCCGCAATAGCAGAGAAACGCGATAGCTGAAGTCGCGATAGCAGAGGGTGGAATGCATATATATATATAGTTGCGGATCTCGAGCCCGCCGACGTACTGAGGGGGGATTAAGCCCTTCTCCCCCTCGAGCTTCGAGTCCACTACCCACTTTACACTCATGGGGGCGGATTGCTGAGTAATTCCAACCGCCAAACCCGCAGCAAGTGCATGGAAGGGTTTCCGGTCAAGAACCCGAGTACCTTCGAAACATGCGCCGCTGCGAGGACGGGGGCTGGACCTCACACGAGTCACGCTGGTCTGATACGCCCGAGCGGTTTGCGTGTCACGTAACTCGTGCCGTTAATTACTATGAATGAACTCGATCGAGCGGTTTTATCTCGTGCAATGCGAGGCCAATGGTGAAAAGACGTAAACGGCCAAGTTGGAAACAACACAGGTTTATGAGCAAATGTACACGGTCAGAGAAAAGAGACACAGGAGAGAAACTTAACCGTTCTTACCTACGCTTTCAGACAAGGGCCCTCCGACTCACTCGGGGAAAGGTAGGAAGGAGAGGACGCGCTCGAAGCGTGGCCGCTCAGTGCAGTTCGCCCCGAATGGCTCGTTGGGCATCTCCCCTCGAGGATGTTCGCAGCAGGGACGTCGGCTTCAGCCGTGCACATAAGGGAATCTCCGCAGCGTGTCCCGAAGTCGGTGAGGCAATCGCGCACGTGCAGGGAGATCGTTGGAGTACAGGGCCACGAGAGAGATCGCTTGGGCAGAGAGTGCTGAGAGCTTCAGAATCCCGGGACAGAGAGAGAGATTTCTTGACAGGGTGCGCGGGCAGAGAAGAGAGAACAGGGGTCTGGGCCGGGTTTTATAGCCCCCCCGGATTCCCACCAGAATGTTCCAAGGGCCTCCACTGGCCGCCGTTGCTGGCCACTCCCCTTTAGCTCCCATTGGCTGCCGTGGTTGGCCACTCCCTTTTAGCTCCCTTGGCTGTTTCTGCTTACCAGCCACACCCTCCGGCTCCTCCCTCGGGCCTCCTCGACTTGTCCTAGGCCCAGCACATGGCATTCCAGTCCCAATGAGGCCTACCCTTACTTACCTGCCTCAACGCATACTAACACTGGGAAGGAGACTAAACTTAACATTTAATAAGAAATAACTGGCTAAAGCAAGGCTACATGTTGTGGTGCAACTAAGTAAAAGGGGGGTTGCCTATATTTACAAAACCACAACACGACCCCCCTCTCTGACCAGACTCGTCCCGAGTCGACCTTAGTCGGAACGACCGGTAGAGTCTGGCACTCAATTTTACTTTTACTTTTAATGTGACACATAGGTGTAATCCCCCTAACATTTCTTCTGACCCATGTGTGCGACATTCTTTACACGAGATATGTCCCTCCTAATGCGTTGAGCAGCTATTCTATTAGACTCACACCCACAACTATCTGTGTATTTTCGGAATTTTCAAACTAAACACATAGCCGGTGGGCACATTCTTATATATACAAGCACAGCACTTAACCTTTATTTACAATACTATGACCCAGGTCCTGCACTCAAGGAAAGAAATTGGAGGAAGGAAAATCAAAGCACTTGCTGCTTGCATCTTCTTTTCTTGTGTGTGCGGCTAACAAAACCGGCTGGCCCTGACCGGCATACGGGCCATGTGAAACATCAAGGCCATCTAAGTCTTCACGTCTTCATACTTGCCACACAATAGCACACACTTTCTTTTTCATTTGCCAGCAGGGCCACTCGTCACATGGTCCAACTGCGTGGCGTCAGTGCCACTCAACAGGTGGTCTGAAGGTGCAAGGTGAATTGCAGCAAGATGCTGCACAGCAGAGGCGCGGGGCCACAAGGCTTGTGGTCCATGAGTACAAATGACTTGGCAGCAGGGTGCTGCACAGGTCGGCCTCCAAATGGTCCTGGGGCGGGGAGAGAAGACAAGGCGCAACAAGCAACCGGAAAGCACACAGTGGCAAGCGAAAAACAAGGTGACCAGGCACCACCATACCTGGTGCGGTGCGAGGGACGTGGCAGAGCGAGCGGAGCAAGCTCGTCCCTAACCGTCCGTACCCACCACCGTTGGCTACACGACCCTAGCCCCCCTTGTATTTAGAATCCGTCTCTACGTCTTGCCTCCCATGTTCCCCTCTAACTCCAAATTCGTCCCCAAATCCGTCCCAGGAAGGAAGGGATGGAACAAAACAATGTCTCACTCACGTCATGATGCATCTTACTTCCAAACGGCTTACAGAGCCCTGGTGTGAAGCTCATCCTCCTCGGTGAATGGCTGTGGATGGTGCGAAGGGATCTCACATCCTAACTACTCTGATAACATCACACACTGTTAAACTACCCGGGGGCGTACCCTGCCAATCGGCCTCTTTAAACTATGTGGTTCTAAGAACCCGAATTCCCATTGCCCACACTGTGGTGCCCTCCGAATTTGGGTTTCACCCAAAGAATTTTCGAACTGTGCCCTCGCACAATTTCAGGGCTGGGTCGTGTGGCTCCACCAGCAGGTCTACCTACCTGCGCTCCTCCGTCATTGAAGCCACCTCCCGAGCTTGCCTGCTCCTCACAACTACACTAACCGGGGAAGGCCCTCCCTGGCACTTACCCCCTCGATGCCCACCTCGGCATCGGGGAACCCGGGTCCTTTCCTTGGATCCTCGGGCCCCACTCACTCTCTAACCTAACCGGCTCCCAGAGCCTACCTGCGGCCTTACCTGGCCGACAAGCTACCAGCGACGGAGTGCCTCAATAACCACACTCACCAATTAAGCCACATGCCCAACCATTCCACCGTCTCCTGCACCCCACAAAACACTACCCGAACCACAGGTGTCAATATCCATTCAATTTACCTATGCCCTCTACCTGGCTTTAAAATACCCCCCCCCCGGGCTTTCATGAACGGGTTCCACTCCCCCCCCCACCCCCCCCATTCAATCCTTCGCACCATGCATTCCACACCAATTATTCCACACCTTTTATTCTCACCATGCATTCCACACCTTTTGTTCTCACACCTTTTAACAATTCACACTTACACACAGCATCATCTATCTACCTAATTTCCCCTACAACTCGTGCTTCCCCGTCGTCCCTTTACACTATGCACACCCTTTTTTAACAACCACCTAAACTCTCTACATCCCCTCTACAGTTCAGGTGTCACTACTTACATCTTGTCCCTAAGGTCTTCTAAATCCCTATCATTATCCTAGCCCTCCCTCGGCTAGCTTTGGTGCCCCCTGGAGGCAACCATTGCTGGCCCCTCCATGTGCCTAACACTGCCACCCCCCTAAACTAATGCTCATGGGCCCCCCCGTGGGAGGAATGGTTACACTACCATTCCCCCACGTGGGGTACACTACTCCTCTAAACTACGAGTATGAGCCCCTCCATGTGGAGGTACTTCGTCGCGGCTCGGCCTCGAAGGGCCGAGCGTTCCATGCGGGAGGTTGGTCGCCTGTATAGGTTGTCCGTCCGGCATTGACGAGTCGAGGGGGGAGGGATTGATGGGCCTAGGTGCCGGGCTCCATCCCTGCACGGGGCCCTTCAGTCCCGCGCACGATGACCCAACTGGCCATGATCAAGGCACCTAACCCGATAAGGTGCGTGGCTCCGATAACCCATACCTCCCCTCGAACCCGGCCGACTGCCCTTGCCGCCATACGGCGCCAACCATACTGTGCGGATTCTGGAGGCACAAATCGTGCACGCCGGTCCTTGCGAGACCGACGCAACACCGATTCCCTCCAGTCCCCATGGCACACAACTCACCGGGGGCTCGCGTACGCTACTCGTCCCGCTAAGCTCTACCCGGTCTGCGTCGATGCCCGGGCCGCGTCCTCACACCTCGTGACCCACTCCACACTCGCACACCCAGGCGCACACGTGCCCCCCACACACCCAGTCATTGCACACGCCGGTGCCCACTTCTTTTACGCACTCAGTTATCGCACACGCCGGTGCACAGTCTTCTTCCACACACTTCGGTGTGCACTCTTTCTCACACTCCGGTGCACACTCCCTCTCCACGCACTCCGGTAGGCACTCTCTCTCACACTCCGTGCCACTACCACTCGCACACCGCACAATGGGCCCTTCTCGAACGCCCGGGTCTCGCCCGATCCCCAAGCTCGCCGAGCACCGATTCGCGCCAAACACATTCCCGCCATCATCGCCACTCACCTCGGGGCTCTCCTTCCCCTGCTTCTACGCCAGCACCTGCAAACTTTCCATTTGGTCAGCAAGCATGGCATCACGGTGCGAACACGAACCTTGCACATGCTCCATAACTTCCTCCCGTGATTCACTCCGTCTCTCCTGTCTCTTCAACCCCAATTATTTCTTCTAACTCGATGATCGTCGGCGCCCCCCAAATTTCTCTTCCAATTCGACGACCATCGGCTTCTCTACCTCCCCCGTCGCTATTCTCATAGCCTCAGTCAATTTGGCTGTACTCCGCTTTAAACCGCTCTCCACACGTTCCTCGTACGGCTTCACCTCGTCGCGTACCACTGCGACCTCCCTGCTCATCCTACGCCCAATCTCCTCCCCCATCTTTTCCATGTCGCACCTTGATTCCTCTATTTCATCCCTCATCTTTTGCGTATCGCACCTGGATTCTTTTATGTCATCCCTCATCTTTTGCATGTTGCTGTTTGTTTCCTTGCTGTTGGTATCTATTTTTTCATTCAATTCACCGAAGCATGCCCTGAGTTGTGCCATTAATAGGCCCATATCCATCGGCACCGCGGGCTCGGCTTCCGCCGCCACGTGCGAGGCGCCGCCATTTTCCTCATCTACTGCCGCATCCTCTTCAGCTTCCCCTACCACCAACTCTTCCTGCTGGTCCTGGGCCATTAGTTCTTCTTCCTTTCTTACTCCCACCGGCATTTGGTCGTCTTGGCCAGCCATTGCACGAACTCAATTAAATTCGGTTTTTTAAAACTAAATTTCGTACGATCATAATTTCGAGTATGTGAAGCGCACTCCAGGTCCAAAAAAATCCCACTCCCGACACCAATTTATTGCGGATCTCGAGCCCGTCGACGTACTGATGGGGGATTAAGCCCTTCTCCCCCGCGAGCTTCGAGTCCACGAGGCCGCTACCCACTTTACACTTGTGGGGGCGGATGGCTGAGCAATTCCAACCTCCAAACCCGCAGCGAGCACATGGAAGGGTTTCCCGTCAAGAACCCGAGTACCTTCGATGCACGTGCCGCTGCAAGGACGGGGGCTGGACCTCACACGAGTCACGCTGGTCTGATACGCCCGAGCGGTTTGCGTGTCACGTAACTCGTGCCGTTAATTACTATGAATGAACCCGATCGAGCGGTTTTATCTTGTGCAATGCGAGGCCAATGGTGAAAAGACGTAAACGGCCAAGTTGGAAACAAGACAGGTTTATTAACAAATGTACACGGTCAGAGAGAAGAGACACAGGAGAGAAACTTAACCGTTCTTACTTACGCGCCCAGACAAGGGCCCTCTGACTCACTCGGGGAAAGGTCGGAAGGAGAGGACGCGCTCGAAGTGCGGCCGCTCAGTGCAGTTCGCCCCGAACGACTCGTTGGGCGTCTCCCCTCGAGGATGTTCACAGCAGGGCGTCGGCTTCAGCCGTGCACGTATGGGAATCTCCGCAGCATGTCCTGAAGTCGGCGAGGCAACCGAGCACATCCAGGGAGATCGTTGGAGTACAGGGCCACGAGAGACATCGCTTGGGCAGAGAGCGCTGAGAGCTTCAGAATCCCAGGACAGAGAGAGATCTCTTGACAGGGCGCGCGCGGGCAGAGAAGAGAGAACGGGGGTCCGGGCCGGGTTTTATAGCCTCCCCGGAGTCCCACCAGAATGTTCCAAGGGCCTCCACTGGCCGCCGTTGCTGGCCACTCCCCTTTAGCTCCCATTGGCCGCTGTGGTTGGCCACTCCCCTTTAACTCCCTTGGCTGTTGCTGCTTACCAGCCGTGCCCTCTGGCTCCTCCCTCGGGCCTCCTCGACTTGTCCTGGGCCCAGCACATGGCATTCCAGTCCCAATGAGGCCTACCCTTACTTACCTGCCTCAGCGCATACTAACAATGGGAAGGAGACTATACTTACCATTTAATAAGAAATAACTGGCTAAAGCGAGGCTAAATGTTGTGGTGCAACTAACTAAAAGGGGGGTTGCCTATATTTACAAAACCACAACAATATATATATATATAGTGTTGTGGATATGAGAATTGTGTTTTTTAATTGTGTAGTACATTGTAAAATATCACCCTCCTTCCTCCAGTTGTGTATAAAGGTCAAAAGGGCGTCCCTTAATTAGGTCATATACAATCACGTTAGCCAATCATAGATTTCCTGCTTGTTGATAGTTATTTCCTTATTGTGTGTATTAGGTTAAGGCTATGTCGTCCATTAACTGACACTCCATTGCACCGAAGTGAAACAAGGTAGTATCCCCTTTCAATTTCCCCAGAACCTTCATGGGAAGCCCCTTTTGGCAGCCGCATTATAAATTCCTCTGCGCGGTTTGCTGCAGTCCGCTGTTTCTTCGGGCTTGGGTTTTCGCCACAGCTGCTGGGCGGTTTTCACCGCGACTCCATTAGCCACGAGGTGGGCTCGGAGAAGAGGGGGGAGGAGCCGCCGAATCCAGGGCGTTGGCCGCCCCTCGTCATCAAGGGCGGAGCCAAAGGAGGCCGTGCGAGCCAACCGGCATGGCAGTAAGCGACCCGGTAGGCGTGCCCAGAGAGCTCGCGGGGAGAGGTCGAGGCGCGCTATAAAAACACGTGCGCATGCGTCAGGACGGTGGTTGGTGGTTGGTGGATGAAAGTACAGTTGTTGCTGAAGGAGGAAGGGTTGATGAAGAAAGAGAGTGGCGTTGGAGGAGGACGAGTTGAGTGTGGCGTTAACTGGCATTAAAGTGGAGCTGAAGAGCCCGGAGTCCAGCACGAAGTGCCCATCCGCTCGCGGTGAACAATCAATACGCGCCGCTGCACACCAAGGCTTTCCCGCCAAGAACGCGAGTCGACTCCTGGAGCGGGACCTCGACGCCTGCAGTGGCCCGGGCCTTCCCATTCCTCCTTCAAGCCAATCCACTCTGCAATTCCCCGTGTGAGTCTGTCTTTGTTTGTTCTGTCCCTGGGTTAATTAAGACTGTAATAGATAAGCTAGAATTTTCACTGTGTCCTTCTGGTCCATCCCTCTTTCTGTCTTTATTTTATTATCCTTCCTTCTTCCTTGGTTTATTTTGGTCCTGTAAATAGTAATAAATCATATTCGTATTTCAAACCTTTTTGCCTTCGTCTTCCTCTTCTTCACATCCGTGTCGTCTTTGTCTTTTCCCTCATTGAATATCTGTGGCACGATTTGGCCAACATTTCAGAATCGGGGTAGTCTTTGTTAACGGTTTGGGCCGCGGCTGCCATCCGCTCGGCAATCCAGTAACATCTTATCCGCGGTCACGAACGGGGCTGTGCACTGGCCTTTCCGGAGGCCGCGGTGCAGCTTCAGGGACCACGTCGGTCAGCAATAATCGAGGGGACTAATCCCCCCTCAAAGGGGAACCATAGGCCGACGTTGGGTTCCGTAACAATATATATATATATATATATATATATATATATATATATATATATATATATATATATATATATATATATATATTGTTACGGCCCGCGGATAAGATGTTGTGTTTGCCGAGCGGATGGCCCCGCGGTCGTACAGTTACCCCGACTAACCCGATTCCCGAACGTTGGCCGGATCGCGCCACAGATATTCAATAGGGAAAAGACTAAGGCGACACGGATGTGAAGAAGAAGCAGACAAAAAGGTTGGAAATACGAATCTAATTTATTTACTATTTACAGGCTCAAAAAAACCAAGGAGAAGGAAAGATAAGAAAATAATATACAGAAGATATTAGAGACACAGTGAAAATCGCTAGCTTATCTAAACAGGCTTAATTAATACCCAGGACAGAACAAACAAAACAAACTCACGTACACAAGAGGATGGAAAGGCAGGAGGCGGATGGCTGGAGGGAGAGAAAGGTCCAAGGGGGTCCTGCAGCACGATCGGCGCGTTTAGCAGCCGCCGTTCCTTCGCAGCCCTGCTCAAAACCGCCGTTCAGGCCCCAAGCTGCAGTTGTGTGTTGTTGCTGCTGTGGCCGCCGCTGCTGCTGCGGTGGACGTCGCGCGCTTTTCCAGGACTACAACAGGCTTCTTGCTGTTAACTACTGCTCAGTCCAACCTTGGCGAGCAAGGCGACGAATAGCAGGCTTTGTGCTTTCCGGGATGTCCTCTCCTTGGATGTTCTCTATGTTCTCTTTCTTGGTCCAACCACTCTTTACCACCGACCACTCAACGCAACCTTGCTTCTTGCGCGCGCGCCTTTATAACGCCTCCGGCGATCAAGCCGCCGGCCTTCAGGACACGCCCATCGGTGTGCTCACCTCGGCCCTGATTGGTCGGCACGGCCCTCTAGCTCCGCCCTTGATGACGACGGGCGGGCACGCCTTTCTTCCCCGACCCGAGCACATGTTCAATGGTGGTTTTGGAGGGGATGTAATTGGCAATCGAGGCTTGGCAATGACGAAAGGGGAAATGGAGGTTTTGGGAATGGGAATGAAGAATGAAGGGAATCTATCTATTTCACTTGGTGCAATGGAGTGTCATCTTAATGGGAGACAAGGCCTTACCCTAATACACATAATAAAGATATAACTATTGAACAGGGGTATTCTATGATTGGCTAACGTGTATGCTTTATGGACTAATTATGAGACGCCCTTTGACCTTTACACTACGGAGGTATTTACAAGGAATCATTACATTTTACAGAGGGTGATATTTACAACAATTTACTATATAATACAACACAATAAAAAAAACACAAACCTCATATCCGCAACAATATATATATATATATATATCTGTGCAGTGTCTGTGTTGTCACTGAACTACTTTCTCAAACTTTTGTGAAATCCTACCAAACTTCTGGTATGCACATATCTCGCCTGTCGGTATGTCCTGAGGGTATTTTTTAAGAAAGATTTTCCAATTTTTTTTTTGGAATGTTTTTGGGGAAAAAAAAATTTTCAACTTAAGTTTTCAACTTCAATTGTTTATAAAACGTGATATCACGTATATTACAAATACATTTGTGCAAAATAATTGTTTGAATTATGATTGGTTTAAACCATTACAAAAACGGCAACTCGGGTACAGTCATCGATAGATACAGTCACATGAAACAGTAAGTACACCCCGTGTAAAGTTTTGACTTTTTCAACATATTTCAACATACAGCTATTTGATCTTCATTTCAACAATATTGATAGATAAAGGTGATATAATATAACAAATATCATGAAACATTTACATTTTGTAGTCCATTGTATAATTTAAATAAACATAAATGCAAATTTCGCATGTGGAAAAAGTAAGCACACCCCTACATTTATCACTACTTCAAATACCTAAAATTAGAATCAGGTGCACCAGCTCAGGTGCAAATGATTAGAACATCGTCAGAGAGGATCTTGGAGGAATGTCTCATTTAAACCTCAGACATTTCGTTTGGTTTGCTCTTTGTTGTTGAAGTGTGCAGGGTCACCATGCCTAGATCAAAAGAGCTCTCTGAGGCCTTCAGAAAGAAGGTTATAGATGCCTCCGAGTCTGGGAAGGGATTTAAAAAGATCTACAAACAATTTGAAATCAATAATTTGACTGTGCGGAAGATCATCTAAAAATCGAGAAGATTCCAAACAACTGCCAACTTGTTCAGGCCAGGCCGCCCCAGCAAGTTCTCCCCGAAAGCAGACCGCAAGATTCTGAAAGAAGTCTCTAAGAACCCCAGAATGTCATCACGGGACCGACAGGTAGCTCTTGCCACTGTTGATGTCAAAGAGCCCGAGTCTACCATTAGAAAGAGGATGCACAAATTTGATCTACATGGGAGGTGTGCCAGGAGGAAACATTTGCTGTCCAGAAAGAACATCAGGGCAAGACTAAAGTTTGCCAATGAACACCTAGGCAAAGACCAGCACTTCTGGAACAATGTGCTCTGGACAGATGAGTCAAAGGTAGAGCTATTTGGCCACAGTACCAGAAGACATGTTTGGCGAAAACCAAAGACAGCATTTGAGCACAAGAACCTGATACAAAATGTAAAGCATGGTGGTGGAAATATACACAAAGAATTAAGTTAAGCACCCCCCCCCGTTTTTGTACAACCTCGCACATTACAAGTTTGTTGTCGTCAAAACAGTGTAATATACCCATGATATTGCTATATTTTCTGGAGAAGTGATATTATGGTCACATAAAAACATAACAATCATGCCGTTTTCAATATTTTCTTCTGAATAATTTAAGGTGAAATTTTTTGGGAATTTTAGGCATATTTTCACCTCAATTTAAGTATGGAGTTATAGTTCCATCACGGACAGTGTGGATGACGTTTATGTTTTCTAACGTACAGTCATTGTTCTGAGAAGACCTCTAGCGATCTTTGCGTCAATAACGTGTGTAGGACCCACGTGATCGGATCACTGACTCAACCCTACGTCTCATAGACCCTGTAAGCCGTCGTATGCGTTGCTGTGGCAGGTTGTTCCATTCCCGATGTAATGCACGTTCCAATTCATCCAGATTGGCTATTGGAGGGACCATCTTCGCAATTTGTCGTCCCAACATGTCCCAAACGTGCTCGAGGGGGTTCAGGTTCAGGACAGGATTAGGGGGTGCTTAACTAAATTCTTTGTGTAGGGGTGCTTAACTTAATTCTTTGTGTATATTATGGTTTGGGGCAGCTTTGCTGCATCAGGGCCTGGGCAGCTCACCATCATAGAATCCACTATGAATTCTTCATTGTACCAGAGGGTGCTTGAGGATAATGTGAGGCCATCTGACGGAAAGTTGAAGCTCAACCGAAGGTGGACCTTGCAACATGACAATGACCCTAAACATACCAGTAAGTCCACCAAGGAATGGCTGAAAAGAAATAAATGGAGGGTTCTGGAATGGCCAAGTCAAAGCCCGGATCTAAATCCCATCGAGATGTTGTGGGGGGATTTGAAACGAGCTGTGCATGCAAGAAACCCCTCAAACATCGCACAGCTGTAAGAATTCTGCATGGAGGAGTGGGCAAAAATTTCTCCCAGTCGATGTCAGAGACTGGTAGACAGTTATAAGAAACACCTACTTGAGATTGTTTCTGCCAAAGGGGGCAATACCACCTATTAGAGCCAAGGGTATACATACTTATTCCACATGCGAAATTTGCATTTATGTTTATTTAAATTATTCAATGGACTACAAAATGTAAATGTTTCATGATATTTGTTATATTATATCACCTTTATCTATCAATATTGTTGAAATGAAGATCAAATAGCTGAATGTTGAAATACGTTGAAAAAGTCAAAACTTTACATGGGGTGCACTTACTTTTTCACTTGACTATATATCTGTGCAGTGTCTGTGTTGTGTTGTCCTGTGTTGTCACTGCACTGCTTTCTCAAACTTTTGTGAAATCGTACCAAACTCCTGGTATGCACATATCTCTCCCGTCGGTATGTCCTAAGGGTATTTTTTTTGAAAAATGTTCGAATTTTGTTTTTTTGGGGGGAATTTTTTTGGGGAATTTTTTTTTTCCAACTTAAGTTTTCAACTTCATTTGTTTATAAAATGTGATATCACGTATATTACAAATACATTTGAATATTGAATATTTTGAATTAGTTTGAATTATGATTGGTTTAAACCATGACAAAACGGCAACTCGGGTACAGTCATTTATCTATATATCTACATATCTGGGCAGTGTCTGTGTTGTCACTTAACGACTCCCTCAAACTTTTGTTTCCGTGGTTGTGAAGTGTTTTTAATAACGTTGTGGTGGTTTTGAATTACGTGGTGGTGCGGTGTTTTGAATTACTTGGTGGTGAGGTGTTTTTAAATGACGTGGTGGTGAGGTGTTTTTATTATGTGTTTTATGGCTGTGAGGTATTTTTAATTTTGTGGTGGTGAGGTGTTTTTATTACGTGTTTTATGGCTGTGAGGTGTTTTTATTACGTGTTTTATGGCTGTGAGGTGTTTTTATTATGTGTTTTATGGCTGTGAGGTGTTTTTGTGACGTGTTTTATGGCTGTGAGGTGTTTTTATTATGTGTTTTATGGCTGTGAGGTGTTTTTAATTTTGTGGTGGTAAGGTGTTTTTATTATGTGTTTTATGGCTGTGAGGTGTTTTTATTACGTGTTTTATGGCTGTGAGGTGTTTTTATTACGTGTTTTATGGCTGTGAGGTGTTTTTATTCCGTGTTTTATGGCTGTGAGGTGTTTTTATTACGTGTTTTATGGCTGTGAGGTGTTTTTAATTTTGTGGTGGTAAGGTGTTTTTATTACGTGTTTTATGGCTGTGAGGTGTTTTTATTACGTGTTTTATGGCTGTGAGGTGTTTTTATTACGTGTTTTATGGCTGTGAGTGGTTTTTTATTTTGTGGGGGTGAGGTGTTTATATTACGTGTTTTATGGCTGTGAGGTGTTTTAAATTACTGTGCAGAAACGTGTGTGCTTCATTAGATCGGGTGTATTACACTTGTATACATCAAAATAATACATATTTGACGAGAAACCTTTTTCGCGCAAATCCTATCAAAATGTATACTGTATTTCGCAAATCGAAATGTATACTGTATTTCGCAAATATTTCGCAAATCCTATCAAAAAAATATCAAAATGTATACCAAAAATAAGCAGTTTTGACATAAAAGTGCACGTTTCTTTGGTTGCAAGTCACCCTTCCAGTGCAGAAACGTGTGTGCTTCATTAGAAAGGGTGTATTGTACTTGTATACATCAAAATAATACATATTTGACGAGAAACCTTTTTCGTGCAAATCCAATCTCGTATGCCCAAAATAAGCAGTTTTTTTTTTTTTTGTATACTGAATCGAGGCTCGGGAAAGAGCTAACATTTATTTCACAAACAAATCAACCAGACAAACAAAATATACAAAAAGAGGGAGCGGAAGTCAAGATGGGGAGAGAAGGGGAAGCACACAACCACAACATTTGAGAGCAGGGAGAAGTGTGGGAGGGAGAGGGCTTGGGGGGAGGAGGCGTGGGAAGGGGGGGGGGGGGGGGGGAGAGGTATAAAACACAAGGGGACCGAAATTAGCGGGGGTAGAAAAGATCAAGGTTTTGGATGGGGGAGGATAAGAGATGGTGGTGAACAGCTGTTTTAAAGACCTGGAGGGTGGAGTGGGATTGAAGAGAGTGAGGGAGTTTGTTCCAGAGGCGGGAGAAAAGAGGAAAGAAGGAGTGAAGGTGAGCAGAAAGTCTTGATTTTGGCAGTTTAACCATAAGAGGGCTGCAGGCAGATCTTGTGCGACCTGGAGGAATATTTGGGGGACAGAGCCCAGAGAGAGCTGGGGGGGCAAGGCCAGAGAGGAGTCGGTAGAAGACGGAAAGACCACCAACCTGCCTGCGGTGAGTGAGTGAAAGGCCCTTGGAGTTAGCTTCATCGCGGGAGATTCCAATGATTCTGAACGCTTTGGTTTAAACAGCGTGAAGACGAGCTAGGTGTGAGGCAGGAGCACCAGACCAGAGGGGAGAGAAGTATTCCATTGAGCTGCGGATGAAAGCCTTGTATGTGGTGAGGAGCTCAGGTGTGCCAAGGAAGGACTTCGCACGACGGAGGATGCCCAGTCGGTGACTGGCTTTGGAGGCCAGATTTGAAATGTGGTTTTCCCAGGAAAGATCATGGCGAATAGTGAGACCCAAAAGCTTGAGTGACAGAATTTCTTGGAGAGGATTATTCAGAAAGTGGATGGGAGGGTTGTCCAGTCGGTCTTTTCGGAGAGACATCGTAAGAGTGTGAGATTTATCAGGATTGAAAGACATGTTCCATTTGTTTGCCCAGTCTGTGATTTTGTCCAGGTCTGCAGAGAGTGAGGAGGCTGCAGACTGCTGATCTGAGGGATGAGGAATGGAGCGACAGAGAGTAGAGTCATCAGCAAAGAGATAGAGAGGATTTTCAAGAGAGTCAGAGAGATCATTGATGAAGACCAGAAAAAGCACAGGGCCCAGAACACTACCTTGGGCAACTCCAGCCTGAACAGGAAGAGGAGATGAGAGAAACCCATTCAGGGCCACACGTTGACTACGACCAGAGAGGAAGTCCGCCAGCCATGCGTGGAGATTTCCATGGATACCAAAGGAGGAGGGTTTGGTGAGCAGAGCAGGGTGCCAGACCGTATCGAAGGCACGTGAAATGTCAACGGAGACAGCTCTAATTTCCTGTTTGGCGTTGAGGACCTCCATCCATTGTTGAGAAAGCAGAAGCAGCATGTCCAGAGTAGAGTGACCAGGTCTGAAACCAAATTGATGATCAGAGATCAAGCCATTGGAGAAGAGGAAAGATTTCATATCTGAAGCAATGATGGATTCCATGACTTTGCTGATAATTGGGAGAAGGCTGATTGGTCTGTAGTTGCTAGGATCTGTTTTTGCACCTTTTTGTGCAAAGCGGTGATGTTGGCTGATTTCCAAGCAGATGGCAGATGACCTTGAGCAAAAGAGAGGGTGAAGAGAACAGAAAGAGGGAGTGAAAGAGCGGAAGAATATGATTTTAGGACTCGTGGGCTGATGCCGTCAGGACCAGTTGCAGAATCAGAGTCGAGGGTTGACAGAAACTTTTCCACCTTGTCAGGAGGAAAGGACACAGAGTCCAGGAGCAGCTGGGTACGACTGGGTACGGTGGGTACAGAGAGGGATGGGTTTGGGACACAAGATTTAGAGGCAAACACAGAGTTGAGGCATTCAGCTTTTTCACGTGCGGAGTCAGCCGTTAAGCCGTTTGAGGTGAGGGAGGGGATGGAGGGGGAACAAACACCAGAAACTGATTTGACCAGACGCCACCAGGATTTGGAAGAGGGAGATAGATAAGAGAGTTCGGTCTTGAGAACGGTGAGATATTGTTTCCTGGCTCTCCTGAGGGTGGACACACACTTGTTTCGGGCTTTGTGAAAGGAAATGAGATTTCCTTCCGTTGGATTTGCTTTCCAGGAGACGAAAGCAAGTTGTTTCAGGGCAACAGCCTCACCACAAGATTCCGTGTACCATGGACGGGAGGAAGGGTATGACAACTGAAGACGAGATGGGATAAATCTGTGCATGAGAGAGAGCAATTTACTTTGAAAGAATTCCCAGGATGAGTTGATGTCAGAGGCGGTAGAGATGGGAGACCAGTCCAGATGATTGATGGCTGCTTGAAGACCGTGCCAGTTGGCCTGAGTGAAATGCCAGACTCGTCGATGCTGAGGAGGCTCTCTGAGAATGGGTAGAGAGATGTCCACTTTGACAAGCACATGATCAGATGAGCCGATTGGAGCAGAAGAAGAGCAGCAGACATTTTCAGGGAAGTTAGTCATAACCAAGTCCAGAAGAGAAGATGCTCCGTTGACTGAGATCCGGGTCGGGAAATTGACAGATTGTGTCAGTCCCAGTGAGTCGCAGAAGTCCTTTGCTGAAGAGCCATGGCTGGTGAGAGAGGTACCCACACCCAGCCAACTGGCATGGTGACAATTGAAATCACCACATATGAGGAAGAGAGAGTTGGGATGGGTAGATAGAAGTTGGTCCATATTATCAGACAGCGAGATGTAGATTGAGTCATCACTGTTTGGTGGACGGTACAACACACATATGAACAAAAGGTGGGAGCGAAGGGGAAGCCGTAGCCAAAGGTATTCCTGGGGCTGAGGTGGAGAGAGGGCAGTGGAGGGCGAGTGAGGAAGAGAGTTTTTTTATAAAGATAGCAACCCCACCTCCAGGACGAGGCTCAGGTCTATCATACCGGAGGAGGGAGTAACCTGGGAGAGATACCAAGGCATCAGAGACATCATGAAGGAGGAAAGTTTTTTTTTTTTTTTTGTATACTGAATCGAGGCTCGTGAAAGAGCTAACATTTACTTCACAAACAAATCGACCAGACAAACAAAATACACAAAAAGAGGGAGCGGAAGACAAGATGGGGAGAAAAGGGGAAGCACACAAACACAACATCCGAGAGCAGGGAGATGTGTGGAAGGGAGAGGGCCCGGGGGGAGGAGGCATGGGAAGGGGGGGGGGGGGGAGGGAGACGTATAAAGCACAAGGACACCAAGGACTTCCAGGACAGAAGTTGGTATTTCAAAAAGGGGAATTGGGGTGAAATTAGCGGGGGTAGAAAAGATCAAGGTTTTGGATGGGGGAAGATAAGAGATGGTGGTGAACAGCTGTTTTAAAGACTTGGAGGGTGGAGTGGGATTGAAGAGAGTGAGGGAGTTTGTTCCAGAGGTGGGAGAAAAGAGGAATGAAGGAGTGAAGGTGAGCAGAGAGTCTTGATTTTGGCAGTTTAACCAAAAGAGGGTTGCAGGCAGATCTTGTGCGACCTGTAGGAATATTTGCGGGACAGAGCCCAGAGAGAGCTGGGGGGGCAAGGCCAGAGAGGAGTCGGTAGACGACGGAAAGACCACCAACCTGCCTGCAGTGAGTGAGTGAGAGGCCCTTGGAGTTAGCTTCATCGTGGGAGATTCCAATGATTCTGAATGCTTTGGTTTCAACAGCGCGAAGGCGAGCTAGGTGTGAGGCAGGAGCACCAGCCCAGAGGGGAGAGCAGTATTCCATTGAGCTGCAGATGAAAGCCTTGTATGTGGTGAGGAGCTCAGGTGTGCCAAGGAAGGACTTCGCACGACGGAGGATGCCCAGTCGGCGACTGGCTTTGGAGGCCAGATTTGAAATGTGGTTTTTCCAGGAAAGATCATGGCAGATAGTGAGACCCAAAAGCTTGAGTGACAGAACTTCTTGGAGAGGATTATTCAGAAAGTGGATGGGAGGGTTGTCCAGTCGGTCTTTTCAGAGAGACATCGTAAGAGTGTGAGATTTGTCAGGATTGAAAGACATGTTCCACTTGTTTGCCCAGTCTGTGATTTTGTCAAGGTCTGCAGAGAGTGAGGAGGCTGCAGACTGCCGATCTGAGGGATGAAGAATGGAGCGACAGAGAGTAGAGTCGTCAGCAAAGAGATAGAGAGGATTTTCAAGAGAGTCAGAGAGATCATTGATGAAGACCAGAAAAAGCACAGGGCCCAGAACACTGCCTTGGGGAACTCCAGCCTGAACAGGAAGAGGAGATGAGAGAAACCCATTCAAGGCCACACGTTGACTACGACTAGAGAGGAAGTCCGCCAGCCATGCGTGGAGATTTCCATGGATACCAAAAGAGGAGAGTTTGGTGAGCAGAGCGGGGTGCCAGACTGTATCGAAGGCACGTGATATGTCAAGGGAGACTGCTCTAATTTCCTGTTTGGCATTGAGGACCTCCATCCATTGTTGAGAAAGCAGAAGCAGCATGTCCAGTGTGGAGTGTCCAGGTCTGAAACCAAATTGATGATCAGAGATCAAGCCATTGGAGAAGAGGAAAGATTTCATATCTGAAGCAATGATGGATTCCATGACCTTGCTGATAATTGGGAGAAGGCTGATTGGTCTGTAGTTGCTGGGATCTGTTTTTGCACCTTTTTTGTGCAAAGCGGTGATGTTGGCAGATTTCCAAGCAGATGGAAGATGACCTTGAGCAAAAGAGAGGGTGAAGAGAACAGAGAGAGGGAGTGAAAGAGCGGAAGAACATGATTTTAGGACCCGTGGGCTGATGCTGTCAGGTCCAGTTGCAGAATCAGAGTCGTGGGTTGACAGACACTTTTCCACCTTGTCAGGAGGAAAGGACACAGAGTCCAGGAGCAGCTGGGTACGACTGGGTACAGTGGGTACAGAGAGGGATGGGTTTGGGACACAAGATTTAGAGGCAAACACAGAGTTGAGGCATTCGGCTTTTTCACGTGCGGAGTCAGCCGTGTGGACATTTAAGGTGAGGGAGGGGATGGAGGGGGAACAAACACCAGAAACAGATTTTACCAGACGCCACCAGGATTTGGAAGAGGGAGACAGATAAGAGAGTTCGGTCCTGAGGACGGAGAGATATTGTTTCCTGGCTCTCCTGAGGGTGGACACCAAAGGTGGGCGGTCCGCTTCGAAAGTCCGCTTATCCGCTTATCCGCTGCAGCGGACTAACGTTTTCGAAGCGGATAAGCGAATCGGAACAACCCCCGGAAACCGAAGCGGATAAGCGTAAGCGGACTACCGAAAAATTAAAGCGCATCGCGATTCGCCAAATCAGCTGTTAGCCTGAGCCGTTACTCTAGAATTGTGAATATTTATTTAAGTGAATAATAAGTGAAACCCTAACAACTCGGCTCTTGCGACATAACGCATTATATCATAACGTTATGTTCACGTCATGGTTTACGACATGGTTGTAACATAACGCATTACATCATGACGTTATGTTCACGTCATGGTTTATGGCATGTTCACGACACCATGACGAATAAACGGCAGTCCGTTGGCCCGCCATCTTGTTGACTTGTTTGTGTCTGAATAACCAAACGTTACAGCTCTCGCCCAATCTCTTCCCGCTCGAGTTCCGTGATGCTTGGGTAACTCTATTTCTCAGGCATAACACGCCGCTCCCGAGCTCTGCCTCGGTCGAGCGCGTGTTCAGCTACGGGTCGGACATCCTCAGGCCTAAGAGGTCGGCCCTGGCTGCACCGAACTTCGAGGCCCTCGTCTTCATGAAGGGCAACCTCCAAATCCTCAAGAAGGCCCACGAGGTGGAGGTGGAGGAGGAAGACGAGGACTAGTCAACAGACTGCTAGTCTGTTGACTAGTAGACTCTCTTGTCAAAGAAAGGATGGGCAAATTGATTTTTCTTTAATGTTACTTGCATATATTAAAATTATATTTAAATTAACTGTAGAGTAGAGTAGAGTCGAGTGGAAAACTTTATTTCAATAAATTTTGAATAAATTTTATTTAAATAAAAATGTATATTTTTGATCTTAAAAGCTTTGTTTGTCTTTGTAGTAGTTAGAAATGGCTATTTAGGCTTAAAAAGCATTAAATTCCCTTTAGAAACGTCAAAAATCGCTTTAAAAACGTCGAAGCGCTTTTAAAAAATCGAATCGAAGCGGATAAGCGGATAAGCGGTAAGCGGACTAAGATTTTCGGCCGCTGAAGCGGATAAGCGAATCGGACTACACGGGCTGGCGGAGCGGATAAGCGGTAAGCGGACTTAAAATTTTCCGAATCGCGCCCACCTATGGTGGACACACACTTGTTTCGGGCTTTGTGAAAGGAAATGAGATTTCCTTCCGTTGGATTTGCTTTTCAGGAGACGAAAGCAAGTTGTTTCTGGGCAATAGCCTCACCACAAGATTCCGTGTACCATGGACGGGAGGAAGGGTATGACAACTGAAGACGAGAAGGGATAAAACTGTGCATGAGAGAGAGCAATTTACTTTGGAAGAATTCCCAGGATGAGTTGATGTCAGAGGCAGTAGAGATGGGAGACCAGTCCAGATGATTGATGGCTGCTTGAAGACCTTTTAAATGGCTGCTTGAAGTTTCTGTTAAGCAGATCACATCTGGTTTGTCAGAAGCAACCTGTATGGAGAGATCAGTCAAGTTTGAGCGAAGGCCCCGGATGTTTGAGGTCCATACCGTTAATGAAGAGGAAGGGGGAGCATCGGGTACAGAACAGGGGGGGGGGGGAGGGGTAGGGTAAGATGTGGAAGAGGAGGGAAGAGGTAGGGAGAGCTGTTGAAGGTGTGTCAGAGATTTCAGGGATTTCAGAATAGCTTGGAGAAAGGGAAGAATGGGGCGGACAAAAGGTTTGATGGAGATTAGGTGAGGCACAGTGAGGTGTTATTTGAGGAGGGGGAAGAGCGAGGCAGGTTGGGGGAGATGAAGGTGAAAGTTGGAAGGGGGAAGAAGCAGGGAGGATGCTTTGAGGAGGAGGGGTGAGAGGGGAGTCTAGGAGGGGAGGAGCGAGGGAGAGTCTCGGAGGGGAGGGGTGTGGGGGAGTTTAGGAGGGAGGGGAGGGAAGGGCAAGGGGGGAGATTTGAAAGGGATGGGTGATGGGGAGGATTTGGAGGGAAGGGTGGATGGGGAAGATTTGGAGGGGAGGGGTGAGATTGGATTTTGAAAAGTGTACGATTCATGGGAAACGAACATTTTTTGCAAAATGAGTTTGAGACCTTCGAGTCAAAAATACGTTTGAGGACACTGAAGGAGGGGTGGAGTTCTGGAGAGTTTAGGGAATGTAGAAAAGAGGAACTGTAAGAGATGGTATTATTATTATTTTTTGGAATGAATAGATTTGGTGAGCAAGAAGAAAGCATCCTTTTGTCGGAGAAGAAGAAAAAGGTGTTATAATATATGAGAGAAAATAGTTGTTCAGGGGAGAGATTATACATTTCTAACCACGTGATCGCGTGATCGCGAACAACGTGAACGAAGAACGAACGAACAAATAAGAACAACAAATAAACGAATAAGACCTGAGAAGGAAGTATTTTTTTGGGGTTTTTTTTTTTTTGAGTAGAGATATTAAACAAGGAGGTATGGGGTGAACGACTGGGACGAAACAGAGAACGAAAATAATTGCAGCGCGTTCGACGAACCGCTGAGAGAAAAACAAAACCACAAGGTCGGAGACGGTACGGTAGCCGAAGCCTACGAGTACTAGGCCTCAGAATACTCGATACGCATTAACCGACGATTGTGTATACATGTACGAAAAATTTGCACCGAAAATTTTCATAAAGATACGCTATAGGTACAAACACCGAAAGATAGATACAGTCTCGACAAAAACACAATTGTGAAAGATTACTTAGCTTCGAAAGCGTGAGCGCATGGAACAGCTTCGAAAAGACGTGACCTCGCCGTGATCTCGCGAGATCTTCTTCAAAATCTTGTATATCAAAGTGCAGAAACGTGTGTGCTTCATTAGATAGGGTGTATTGTACTTGTATACATCAAAATAATACATATTTGTCGAGAAACCTTTTTCGTGCAAATCCAATCTGGAATGCCCAAAATAAGCAGTTTTGACATACAAGTGCACGTTTTTTTGGTTGCAAGTAACCCTTCTAGTGCAGAAACGTGTGTGCTTCAGTAGATAGGGTGTATTACACTTGTATACATCAAAATAATACATATTTGACAGGAAACCGTTATCGCGCAAATCCAATCTCGTATGCAAAAAATAAGCAGTTTTGGCATAAAAGTGCACGTTTCTTTGGTTGCAAGTCACCCTTCCTGTGCAGAAACGTGTGTGCTTCATTAGACAGGGTGTATTGTACATGTATACATCAAAAGAATACATATTTGACAGGAAACTGTTTTCGCGCAAATCCAGTCTTGTGTGCCAAAAATAAGCAGTTTTGACATAAAACTGCACGTTTTTTTGGTTGCAAGTCACCCTTCCAGGGCAGAAACGTGTGTGCTTCATTAGATAGGGTGTATTACACTTGTATGCATCAAAATAATACATATTTGACAGGAAACTGTTTCCGCGCAAATCCAATCATCTTGTATACCAAAAATAAGCAGTTTTGACATAAAAGTGCATGTTTTTTTGGTTGCAAGTCACCCTTCTAGTGCAGAAACGTGTGCTTCATTAGATAGGGTGTATTACACTTGTATACATTAAAATAATACATATTTGACGATAAACCAGACGGCATCAGCCCACGGGTCCTAAAATCCTGCTCTGCCGCTCTATCTCACCCTCTCTCTGTTCTTTTCACCCTATCTTTTGCTCAAGGTCATCTGCCAGCATCCTGGAAATCAGCAAACATTACCGCTTTACACAAAAAAGGTGCAAAAACAGATCCTTTTAACTACAGACCAATCAGCCTGCTCCCAATTATCAGCAAAGTCATGGAATCCATCATTGCTTCGGATATTAAATCTTTCCTCTTCTCCAATGGCTTGATCTCTGATCATCAATTTGGATTCAGACCAGGTCACTCTACTCTGGACATGCTGCTTCTCCTGTCTCAACAATGGATGGAGGTCCTCAATGCCAAACAGGAAATCAGAGCTGTCTCCCTTGACATATCACGTGCCTTCGATACGGTCTGGCACCCAGCTCTGCTCACCAAACTCTACTCCTATGGTATCCATGGAAATCTCCATGCATGGCTTGTGGACTTCCTCTCTGGTCGTAATCAACGTGTGGCCCTTTATGGATTTCTCTCATCTCCCCTTCCTGTTCAGGCTGGAGTTCCCCAAGGCAGTGTGCTGGGCCCTGTGCTTTTTCTGGTCTTTATCAATGATCTCTCCGACTCTCTGGAAAATCCTCTCTATCTCTTTGCTGATGACTCCACTCTCTGCCGCTCCATTCCTCTTCCCTCAGATCGGCAGTCTGCAGCCTCCTCACTCTCTGAAGTCCTGGACAAAATCACAGACTGGTCAAACAAGTGGAACATGTCTTTCAATCCTGACAAATCTCACACTCTTACTATGTCTCTCCGAAAAGATCGACTGGACAACCCTCCCATCTACTTTCTCAACAATCCTCTCCAAGAAGTTCTGTCGCTCAAGCTTTTGGGTCTCACTATCTGCCATGATCTTTCTTGGGAAAACCACATTTCCAAGCTGGCCTGCAAAGCCAGTCGCCTACTGGGCATCCTCCGTCATGCGAAGTCCTTCCTAGGCACACCTGAGCTCCTCACCACATACAAGGCTTTCATCCGCAGCTCAATGGAATAATGTTCTCCCCTATGGGCTGGTGCTCCTGCCTCACACCTAGCCCGGCTTCACGCTGTTGAAACCAAAGCTTTCAGAATCATTGGAATCTCCCGCGATGAAGCTATCTCTGAGGGCCTTTCACTCACTCACCGCAGGCAGGTAGGTGGTCTTTCTGTCTTCTACCGACTCCTCTCCGGCCTTGCTCCCCCAGCTCTCTCTGTGCTCTGTCCCCCAAATATTCCTACAGGCCGCACAAAATCTGCCAGCAAGCCTCTGATGGTTAAACTGCCGAAATCTCGGCTCTCTGCTCACCTTCACTCCTTCATTCCTCTTTTCTCCCGCCTCTGGAACAAACTCCCACACTCCCTTCAATCCCACTCCTCCCTCCAGGTCTTTAAAACAGCTGTTCACCACCATCTCTTATCTTCCCCCATCCAAAACCTTGATCTTTTCTACCCCCACTAATTCACCCCAGATCCACCTTGTTTGTAATTCCAACTTCTTTCCTGGTAGTCCTGGCAGTGTCCATATGTTTTATGCCTCTCCCACCCCCTTTCCCATGCCTAACCCCCAAAGCCCTCTCCCTCCCACAGATCTCTGGATGTCTCCATGTCTCTCGGTTCCTGCTCTCAAATGTTGTGTTTGTGTCCTTCCCCCTCTCTCCCCATCTTGTCTACCGCTCCCAATGTTATTTGTTTTATGTGTCGGTTTGTCGGTTATGTGTCGGTTTGTCGGTTTGTCTTTCTGTGTGATAAATGTTCGCTCTTTCACGAACCTCGATCTTGTATACAAAAAAAACAAACAAACAAACAAAAAAATACCTTTTTCGTGCAAATCCAATCTCGTATGCCCAAAATAAGCAGTTTGGACATAAAAGTGCACGTTTCTTTGGTTGCAAGTCACCCTTCCAGTGCAGAAACGTGTGTGCTTCATTAGATAGGGTGTATTGTACTTGTATACATCAAAATAATACATATTTGACGAGAAACCTTTTTCGTGCAAATCCAATCTGGAATGCCCAAAATAAGCAGTTTTGACACAAAAGTGCACGTTTCTTTGGTTGCAAGTCACCCTTCTAGTGCAGAAACGTGTGTGCTTCATTAGATAGGGTATATTACACTTGTATACATCAAAATAATACATATTTGACGAGAAAGTTTTTCATGCAAATCCAATCTCGTATGCCCAAAATAAGCAGTTTTGACATAAAAGTGCACGTTTCTTTGGTTGCAAGTCACCCTTCCAGTGCAGAAACGTGTGTGCTTCATAAGATAGGGTGTATTACACTTGTATACATCAAAATAATACATATTTGACAGGAAACTGTTTTCGCGCAAATCCAATCTTGAATGCCAAAAATAAGCAGTTTTGACATAAAAGTGCACGTTTTTTTGGTTGCAAGTCACCCTTCTAGGGCAGAAACGTGTGTGTTTCATTAGACAGGGTGTATTGTACTCGTATACATCAAAATAATACATATTTGACGAGAAACCTTTTTCGTGCAAATCCAATCTCGTATGCCCAAAATAAGCAGTTTTGACATAAAAGTGCACGTTTTTTTGGTTGCAAGTCACGCTTCTAGTGCAGAAACGTGTGTGCTTCATTAGATAGGGTGTATTACATTGTATACATCAAAATAATACATATTTGACGATAAACCTTTTTCGTGCAATTCCAATCTCGTCTGCCCAAAATAAGCAATTTTGACATAAAAGTGCACGTTTCTTTGGTTGCAAGTCACCCTTCCAGTGCAGAAACGTGTGTGCTTCATAAGATAGGGTGCATTACACTTGTATACATCAAAAGAATACATATTTGACAGGAAACCGTTTTCCTTTTAAAATCAAATCTTGTAAGCCAAAAATAAGCAGTTTTGACATAAAAGTGCACGTTTCTTTGGTTGCAAGTCACCCTTCCTGTGCAGAAACGTGTGTGCTTCATTAGACAGGGTGTATTGTACTTGTATACATCAAAATAATACATATTTAATGAGAAACCTTTTTCGTGCAAATCCAATCTCGTATGCCCAAAATAAGAAGCAGTTTTTACATAAAAGTGCACGTTTCTTTGGTTGAAAGTCACCCTTCTAGTGCAGAAACGTGTGTGCTTCATTAGATAGGGTGTATTACACTTGTATACATCAAAATAATACATATTTGACGAGAAACCTTTTTCGTGCAAATCCAATCTCGTATGCCCAAAAGAAGCAGTTTGGACATAAAAGTGCACGTTTCTTTGGTTGCAAGTCACCCTTCTCGTGCAGAAACGTGTGTGCTTCATTATATAGGGTGTATTACACTTGTATACATGAAAAGAATACATATTTGACAGGAAACCGTTTCCACGCAAATCCTATCTCGTATGCCAAAAAGAAGCAGTTTGGACATAAAAGTGCACGTTTCTTTGGTTGCAAGTCACCCTTCTCGTGCAGAAACATGTGTGCTTCATTATATAGGGTGTATTACACTTGTATACATGAAAAGAATACATATTTGACAGGAAACCGTTTCCACGCAAATCCTATCTCGTATGCCAAAAATAAGCAGTTTTGAAAAATAAGCAAAAATAAGCAGCACGTTTTTTTGGTTGCAAGTCACGCTTCCAGTGCAGAAACGTGTGTGCTTCATTAGATAGGGTGTATTACACTTGTATACATCAAAATAATACATATTTGACGATAAACCTTTTTCGTGCAAATCCAATCTCGTATGCCCAAAATAAGCAGTTTTGACATAAAAGTGCACGTTTCTTTGGTTGCAAGTCACCCTTCCAGTGCAGAAACGTGCGTGCTTCATTAGATAGGGTGTATTGTACTTGTATACATCAAAATAATACATATTTGACGAGAAACCTTTTTCGTGCAAATCCAATCTGGAATGCCCAAAATAAGCAGTTTTGACACAAAAGTGCACGTTTCTTTGGTTGCAAGTCACCCTTCTAGTGCAGAAACGTGTGTGCTTCATTAGATAGGGTATATTACACTTGTATACATAAAAATAATACATATTTGACGAGAAAGTTTTTCGTGCAAATCCAATCTCGTATGCCCAAAATAAGCAGTTTTGACATAAAAGTGCACGTTTCTTTGGTTGCAAGTCACCCTTCCAGTGCAGAAACGTGTGTGCTTCATAAGATAGGGTGTATTACACTTGTATACATCAAAATAATACATATTTGACAGGAAACTGTTTTCGCGCAAATCCAATCTTGAATGCCAAAAATAAGCAGTTTTGACATAAAAGTGCACGTTTTTTTGGTTGCAAGTCACCCTTCTAGGGCAGAAACGTGTGTGTTTCATTAGACAGGGTGTATTGTACTCGTATACATCAAAATAATACATATTTGACGAGAAACCTTTTTCGTGCAAATCCAATCTCGTATGCCCAAAATAAGCAGTTTTGACATAAAAGTGCACGTTTTTTTGGTTGCAAGTCACGCTTCTAGTGCAGAAACGTGTGTGCTTCATTAGATAGGGTGTATTACATTGTATACATCAAAATAATACATATTTGACGATAAACCTTTTTCGTGCAATTCCAATCTCGTCTGCCCAAAATAAGCAATTTTGACATAAAAGTGCACGTTTCTTTGGTTGCAAGTCACCCTTCCAGTGCAGAAACGTGTGTGCTTCATAAGATAGGGTGCATTACACTTGTATACATCAAAAGAATACATATTTGACAGGAAACCGTTTTCCTTTTAAAATCAAATCTTGTAAGCCAAAAATAAGCAGTTTTGACATAAAAGTGCACGTTTCTTTGGTTGCAAGTCACCCTTCCTGTGCAGAAACGTGTGTGCTTCATTAGACAGGGTGTATTGTACTTGTATACATCAAAATAATACATATTTAATGAGAAACCTTTTTCGTGCAAATCCAATCTCGTATGCCCAAAATAAGAAGCAGTTTTTACATAAAAGTGCACGTTTCTTTGGTTGAAAGTCACCCTTCTAGTGCAGAAACGTGTGTGCTTCATTAGACAGGGTGTATTGTACTTGTATACATCAAAATAATACATATTTAATGAGAAACCTTTTTCGTGCAAATCCAATCTCGTATGCCCAAAATAAGAAGCAGTTTTTACATAAAAGTGCACGTTTCTTTGGTTGAAAGTCACCCTTCTAGTGCAGAAACGTGTGTGCTTCATTAGATAGGGTGTATTACACTTGTATACATCAAAATAATACATATTTGACGAGAAACCTTTTTCGTGCAAATCCAATCTCGTATGCCCAAAAGAAGCAGTTTGGACATAAAAGTGCACGTTTCTTTGGTTGCAAGTCACCCTTCTCGTGCAGAAACGTGTGTGCTTCATTATATAGGGTGTATTACACTTGTATACATGAAAAGAATACATATTTGACAGGAAACCGTTTCCACGCAAATCCTATCTCGTATGCCAAAAAGAAGCAGTTTGGACATAAAAGTGCACGTTTCTTTGGTTGCAAGTCACCCTTCTCGTGCAGAAACATGTGTGCTTCATTATATAGGGTGTATTACACTTGTATACATGAAAAGAATACATATTTGACAGGAAACCGTTTCCACGCAAATCCTATCTCGTATGCCAAAAATAAGCAGTTTTGAAAAATAAGCAAAAATAAGCAGCACGTTTTTTTGGTTGCAAGTCACGCTTCCAGTGCAGAAACGTGTGTGCTTCATTAGATAGGGTGTATTACACTTGTATACATCAAAATAATACATATTTGACGATAAACCTTTTTCGTGCAAATCCAATCTCGTATGCCCAAAATAAGCAGTTTTGACATAAAAGTGCACGTTTCTTTGGTTGCAAGTCACCCTTCCAGTGCAGAAACGTGCGTGCTTCATTAGATAGGGTGTATTGTACTTGTATACATCAAAATAATACATATTTGACGAGAAACCTTTTTCGTGCAAATCCAATCTGGAATGCCCAAAATAAGCAGTTTTGACACAAAAGTGCACGTTTCTTTGGTTGCAAGTCACCCTTCTAGTGCAGAAACGTGTGTGCTTCATTAGATAGGGTATATTACACTTGTATACATAAAAATAATACATATTTGACGAGAAAGTTTTTCGTGCAAATCCAATCTCGTATGCCCAAAATAAGCAGTTTTGACATAAAAGTGCACGTTTCTTTGGTTGCAAGTCACCCTTCCAGTGCAGAAACGTGTGTGCTTCATAAGATAGGGTGTATTACACTTGTATACATCAAAATAATACATATTTGACAGGAAACTGTTTTCGCGCAAATCCAATCTTGAATGCCAAAAATAAGCAGTTTTGACATAAAAGTGCACGTTTTTTTGGTTGCAAGTCACCCTTCTAGGGCAGAAACGTGTGTGTTTCATTAGACAGGGTGTATTGTACTCGTATACATCAAAATAATACATATTTGACGAGAAACCTTTTTCGTGCAAATCCAATCTCGTATGCCCAAAATAAGCAGTTTTGACATAAAAGTGCACGTTTTTTTGGTTGCAAGTCACGCTTCTAGTGCAGAAACGTGTGTGCTTCATTAGATAGGGTGTATTACATTGTATACATCAAAATAATACATATTTGACGATAAACCTTTTTCGTGCAATTCCAATCTCGTCTGCCCAAAATAAGCAATTTTGACATAAAAGTGCACGTTTCTTTGGTTGCAAGTCACCCTTCCAGTGCAGAAACGTGTGTGCTTCATAAGATAGGGTGCATTACACTTGTATACATCAAAAGAATACATATTTGACAGGAAACCGTTTTCCTTTTAAAATCAAATCTTGTAAGCCAAAAATAAGCAGTTTTGACATAAAAGTGCACGTTTCTTTGGTTGCAAGTCACCCTTCCTGTGCAGAAACGTGTGTGCTTCATTAGACAGGGTGTATTGTACTTGTATACATCAAAATAATACATATTTAATGAGAAACCTTTTTCGTGCAAATCCAATCTCGTATGCCCAAAATAAGAAGCAGTTTTTACATAAAAGTGCACGTTTCTTTGGTTGAAAGTCACCCTTCTAGTGCAGAAACGTGTGTGCTTCATTAGACAGGGTGTATTGTACTTGTATACATCAAAATAATACATATTTAATGAGAAACCTTTTTCGTGCAAATCCAATCTCGTATGCCCAAAATAAGAAGCAGTTTTTACATAAAAGTGCACGTTTCTTTGGTTGAAAGTCACCCTTCTAGTGCAGAAACGTGTGTGCTTCATTAGATAGGGTGTATTACACTTGTATACATCAAAATAATACATATTTGACGAGAAACCTTTTTCGTGCAAATCCAATCTCGTATGCCCAAAAGAAGCAGTTTGGACATAAAAGTGCACGTTTCTTTGGTTGCAAGTCACCCTTCTCGTGCAGAAACGTGTGTGCTTCATTATATAGGGTGTATTACACTTGTATACATGAAAAGAATACATATTTGACAGGAAACCGTTTCCACGCAAATCCTATCTCGTATGCCAAAAAGAAGCAGTTTGGACATAAAAGTGCACGTTTCTTTGGTTGCAAGTCACCCTTCTCGTGCAGAAACATGTGTGCTTCATTATATAGGGTGTATTACACTTGTATACATGAAAAGAATACATATTTGACAGGAAACCGTTTCCACGCAAATCCTATCTCGTATGCCAAAAATAAGCAGTTTTGAAAAATAAGCAAAAATAAGCAGCACGTTTTTTTGGTTGCAAGTCACGCTTCCAGTGCAGAAACGTGTGTGCTTCATTAGATAGGGTGTATTACACTTGTATACATCAAAATAATACATATTTGACGATAAACCTTTTTCGTGCAAATCCAATCTCGTATGCCCAAAATAAGCAGTTTTGACATAAAAGTGCACGTTTCTTTGGTTGCAAGTCACCCTTCCAGTGCAGAAACGTGCGTGCTTCATTAGATAGGGTGTATTGTACTTGTATACATCAAAATAATACATATTTGACGAGAAACCTTTTTCGTGCAAATCCAATCTGGAATGCCCAAAATAAGCAGTTTTGACATAAAAGTGCAGGTTTTTTTGGTTGCAAGTCAACCTTCTAGTGCAGAAACGTGTGTGCTTCATTGGATAGGGTGTATTACACTTGTATACATTAAAATAAAGCATATTTGACGATGAACCTTTTTCGCACAAATCCAATCTCGTATGCCAGAAATAAGCAGTTTTGACATAAAAGTGCACGTTTCTTTGGTTGCAAGTCACCCTTCCTGTGCAGAAACGTATGACTGTGCTTCATTAGACGGTGAGGCGTTTTTAATTACTTGGTGGTGAGGTGTTTTAAATTATGTGTGGCGAGGTGTAATCGTCCCAAACTTCCAGTCTGCACTTACCCCTCCCCTATGTATGTGCTGAGGGGTTCTTTCTTGAAAAAAAAACATTCAACCTAAATCTTCAACCTAAATTGCCTATAAAAATGTAATAGCACAATCACAACAAATACATTTGTGCAAAATAATTGTTTGTATTATGATTGGTGTAAATCATGACAACACAGCAACTCAGGTACAGTCATTATCCTCAGCTAAAATAAGCCCGTTCCTCAGTAACGACGCGCGAGCCGAGCCAAGCTGGTATATATATATATATATATATATATATATATATATATATTAATTAGTACTTTTATATATCTATATATATATATATATATATACAGACTTGGCATTTAATATGGAATATATTTTTTTTTCTTGACTTGGGTTTACTTTCTGAACTCGGTATATCAATCTGGTGACTTTCTTTTACGCTTTGGTGATTTCTTTGTTAAAAGAACCATGTCACTGATTGTCTGTCGCAGCAAGAAGTCAATAACAGGATTATATCACAGGTGTGACAAAATGTACGGACAGGTACATTTGACGATTGGCTTCACAATCGGGTATATAAGGGTTGTTGCGTTCTGTATTAGTGGAAAACAACTGCTGCACGTCTACAAAAGTTATTTCCGCTTCCCTTGGAGATGGTCCGTCAACTCGACAATGCTGTTTGTCATTTAGTGGTGGCTTTACAAAATTCCGGCATGAAACAGCGTGCTATTGCTTGGCAGTATGGCATCACTCAAGGTCAGGTGTCAAAGATCCTGAAAGGAAATGCTCAGAGGGGTGTCCCTACTCCAATACCGAGGCCAGGACGTCCCCGCAGAACCACAACGAGGGATGATCGCCAGCTGCACCGGTTAGTCCGCAATGGCCGTACCAAGTCAGCTAATCGGCTTAGGGTTGAGTGGCAGCAACTGACAAATGTGCCTGTATCCAGAAGGCTAGTCAACCAACGACTGGTTCAAGCAGGCTATCGTGCCAGGCGTCCCCTGAGAAAGCCACGTCTGACCAGACAACACCGCCAGCACCGATTGCAGTGGGCCAGAGAGTACCGTCAATGGCAGCCAGGACACTGGAATCATGTGATCTTCAGTGACGAGTCGAGATTTCTGGTCTATCGTCAAGATGGCTGCGTCTGAGTGCACAGACAAGTGCATGAAGCCCACAACGAAGATTGTATAGTGCCAAGAGTCCAAGCTGGAGGTGGTGGGGTGACCGTTTGGGCTGCTTTTCATGCAGGGGGAAAAACTGACCTGGTTGTTCTGAATGGAAACCTGAACCAGTTCAAGTACAGGGCCATTCCGGAAGAAACATTGCTTCCATTTGTTCGTGCAGCCTTTCGAGGAAACTTTGTCTTCCAAGATGACAATGCACGGCCTCATCTTGCTCGCATGATCCAACACTTTCTTGCTGATCGTGGTGTAGAGCATATGGAGTGGCCTGCCATGTCCCCGGATATGAATCCGATAGAGAACTTGTGGGCAGAATTAACGCGTCAAATCGACAACTTGGACCAGCAGCCTGCCTCTGTGCGTGAATTGCAGCAGGCTATTGTAACTGCATGGCAAGCGATTCCTGTCCAAACCTTGGCAAATCTCGTGAACAGCATGCCTCAACGTGTACGTGCTCTCCTGAATGCTCGTGGGGGTTATGCGAAGTACTGAACTGTAATTTTACTGTCCGTAATCCCAGTCGTAATTTAACTTTTGTTTTTGCTAAAAAAAAAATTGGCTAATGTGCAAAATAAGGAGATACTTCTGGAAAACGCACAGAAGTTTAACACAGTACTGTCCATGAATTGAGTTCGATATCAGTTTACATCACTTTCAAGGATCAATTTATTTGCTTCGAAATGTCAAATGTGGTTTTTGTTTCTTTTAAAGGTCACATTAACAAAATCTAGAATAATTTCAACATAATTCCAATGAACGTTTGGTTGTAAGTCATCTTGAAAAGTAAGTTCACCCCCACAAAAAAAATATTCCATATTAAATGCCAAGTCTGTGTATATATATATATATATATATATATATATATATATATATATATATATATATATATATATATATATATATATATATATATATATATATATATATATATATATATAATATATATGTATATATATATACATATACATATGTGTGTGTTAATTACAGTAGGCATATTAATTATGATGCTTGTTGCTTACGCTTTTCAAATGCCTATATTTATATATGTTGTTACAGTTTGTTCAGTTCTTGCTGAGTGAAGCCAACTTACTTGAATGATCTCAAACGAGTAAAGCGTCTTCTATACTCCCTACGGCTTTTTACAATTTACTCAGTAAGAATTTAATGATGGACAAATTCTTACATCGTGAACGGTTTGGAGCAAACCCAAACTCGAGCAATGATGAAAAGGAATGCAACCACTGGTACAAGACGTTTGACATCTTGAGAGCAATTGAGCATCATGGACCAGAGACGCGAAGAAGAACCACCTTTAGAGGCCATTTTCCCCCACAGAGCAGGGGTTGGCCTTTTTTGGGAACCGTGGTCCCCTTTTTGAAGCAATGTTTTATGGCCAGATGCCCTTCCTGCCACCAACCCTGTTAGTCACCTCTTGCAACACACAGGGATTACCAGTGAAACTGTTTTTTTGTGAATTTGCCAACCTCGGAAGGATGACAGGCTGAATCAACCCCCCGGCGTTAATTCAGCAATTGACCGGGATTCAAACCCAGGATCCTAGGATCCCAAGCCAGCACCCTTTTAAACCGCTAAGCCAACACCAGGCTAGGCTACAACAAGGTAGGGGGGTGGTTTAATGGAAACAACAAACCAATACTTTTATTAACTTCCTAAAGCGGTTTTAAAAATAAGTTTAATATAGCAAACTATCTGTCTGTAACAGATCAGCGTTTGGTCAGCAAAATAAAAATGAATGTTCACCTGTTTACGAGAATGATTTTTTCAGACGTTTTGAGTTTACAAAGTGTCGAAACTATAGTAGTTGAAATACCCGAAGCTGTACAACGTGTATAATTCCACTTGGAGTGTGCAGAATTGCTTGGTTAGAGTGCAGAATCATACAAACACCACCATCATTCCCCAAAAATAATGTTTGTCGATATTGTAAAAGCTCAGACCAATTATTTTTTTTATTGTTTTCAACCTAATTTGGTCCAATTAAATCATTCAACGATAACTCATAAGCATTATTTTATAACACAAACGTATGGCCAAGAAAATGAAGCATTAAAAAGAAGCTTACTTACAAAGTTACAATGATTCATTTAAAAAAAGCTCATTCACACCTTAACAAGAGCTTTGGCAAGTCATTGTGTATGTATTTAAAACCTTCATATAAAGCGTCAGGACAAACAGGACCATCGGCCGAGCACAACTTTCAGAACTTACGGCTGTAAAGCGTCGACATGGAAATCCACCAGAAATGCCTTCGTGACTTCAATTCGCTTGACATTCAAAACGACAGCTTTAAATTTAAAAAAAGAAAGCATTTGATATTTAGAAATTGAAAGGAAAAAATAATGCAAAGCATATTTATTAAGCTTGGACTGGTTGCTGCTGAAATATTGAGCTGACGTGATGACAACCAAATAGAATGAAGAGGGGATACGTTCCTTCACAATGTAGTACTATTATAAGCGTTTAACAACTGTTGCCCCACTCACCTCAGATCTTAAGTGCAATTCTTATTCTTCTCCTCTTTTATACGGGGTGAGGGCCAATGGCACCAAGCTTCTGCCCTACATGACCACAATACTCCTCCACTTCCCTCTGTCCTCAGCCAACTCTCTTCACACAATCCTCCCATCTCAACCGTGGTCTACCTCTTTTCCTTCGACCTCGCTGCCTCAACATATCCGCTCTTTGCCATTCTCTCTTCCCCCGTCCGCATTAAGTGTCCAGCCCATCTCAGCCAGAATTTCACCAATCTCCCAGTCAAGCTCATCTGCACACCAGTATTCTCCCTCAGTTCACCCATCCTCCTATCTACTCTCTTCACTCCCGCAATCCTCCTGACCCAATTGTTCTCGCAAACCTGCAGCCTCTGTTGTTGTCTCTGTCAATGCCACCGTTTCCAGACCATCAAGGTAGGACAACAGAACCTTCCCTTTCAATTTCCTTGATATCTTGGTCTGCCATTACTCACTCAACCCTCCTCCAGGAATTCACACCCACCTGAATCCTCCTTCACCTCTCACTTACTATCCCACCAGATACTCAAACTTATCTCCTTCCCCTCTAAACTCATATTCATTTATTTTCTCTGCTGCCCAACCCACATCACCTCAGTCTTCTCCATCTTGAGCCCATACTTCCCAAAAGCCACCTTCCATTCCCCCAGTACTTCCTGCATCTCCCACCCACTTTCCACCACAACAGCCAGATCGTCCGCATACAACATCCTCCCCATACTACCCCTCATGTTTACCTTCCTGCTTACCAGCTCCATTACTATCACCATCATAACCATGAGTGGGCTGAGAGCACTTCCCTGCCTCAAGCCAATGTTCACACTGAACTACTCGGACATCCCAGGACCAACCAATACTCCTTCCTTCGTTCCATTGTACATCCCCCTTCCACCAACCTAACCTCCGCTTCTGGCACTCCCATCCATCTCGGTGTCACCATCACCATCTCTCTCAGGGGTCCACATATCCTTATGCCATTTCTCCTTGCACCTCCAACGCCCTCTCCATCAACTGTCTCAGCACAAACATTCCATTCGTCGTCGCCCTACCCTTTCTAAACCCATGCTGCTCTTCTCCGATCTCAAACTTGTGGGATGGGATGAGTTGGATCGGCCACAAAAGCTCCACACACTTCCTTATCGTCACGTCCAGCACTCTCTCCAGCACCTTCATGACATGACGTAGAAGAGTAATGTCCTTGTGCATCCCCAGATCGTGAACATCGTCTTCCCCTTTCATATCAGCACAATTAACCCTGTCCTCCAATTATCCCCTACAATAACATGTACAAAAAAGGAGGAAAAAAAACCAACACAAATTGCATAAAATATTTCAATCTCAAAGTGGAGTCCCAACTACAGGCTGTGTTGGTTATTTGAATTTCCCTGCAATCATTACTTTTTCTCGACTCGCATTATTTGGAATTTTGAACACACAGCAAAACTAGAAGTGCAGGGTCATCAAGGATGTTTGCATTACACATTGTTCTTTCACAATTTGGTGAAATACCCCTTTCACAAGAGGTTTCATAATTAGATTTTACAAAAATTAGTTTTCAGATTGGTGGCAATATGCAACATAGGTGAAGTTAATAAGACTCTAAAAAGCTGAAACGGATAGGAAATGTCTTGATTGAGTTCTGTGCAAAAATACCAACAACAAAATGCAACAGTGCAACATTCACCAATCTAGTTGAAAGATAAGGCATCAACATTCACATCGATACACAACCTTGACACGATGCTACCTCTGAAGCACATTTATGAACGCCCGTTAAAAAGTGGACGTCATACAATGTCCAAACATTCATATGCAATATCCCTCGGAGAGTGAGACGGAAAGTGCCTAAACCGGTGAACAACAAGGTGATGACTGGAGATCTAGAATGGCTGTGCCCTGTGCGGTATTAGGTTCTGTTATACGATCAAATTATAGGTGCAAAGCACCAGAGGCAAGAAAGACTCCAAAGGTGATCATAGCCACTTGTCAGCAAATCCCGGCGAATATTTATTATTGTTTTTCCCCTCCAATGGGGATACGTTCCTCCACAGAGGAAAGTAATAAAAGTGTGAGCTTGCATAACACCTATGTTTAGTTCTGTGGTGTTGCAGCCCGTGACCCAGGAAATGACAGTAGCATCTTTGTTTTGGTTTTAGATTGGATACATCAAAGCAAGCGCTGTAATGAATGATGTTTTTTGTGCCTTACAAGCAAATCTCTATACATTTCTGGTGCCCGGCCCATTAATAAACAAGTGTCTGGCAGAGCGTGTTCTCTGCTGGGCTCCAGCTAAACCCTGTTGGCTCCCCGAGACATCAGGCACGTTGGTTCCAGGGCAGTGATACAGACCACCCAAGGAGTCCGCGGGGAATTTTTTTAAAAAAAAGAAAAGATGAACGAGGGGAAGAGTCTAGGACGGAGGGACCGCCGTAACGCTAGTCATGGTCTACTGTAGCCTCTGTTGCCATCGTGACGTTGCCTTCTTCAACTACAAGATACATTGTTGTGGAACTGCCGTCACTTCCACCATCTTTCCCGACTCCATCCACCGTGTCGCTTTCAGCGACTTGCACAGTCATGACTGTACCATCGGCGTCCGTGGCTACTTTTTCACTGAGGCTAGCCATTGCCTCAAGACGCACTCTATAGGTCTCTGCCTCCTGCTCTTTTTGCACAAGTTGCTTGTGGAACTCTTGGGCTCGTCGATTGGCTTCTGCAAGCTGCTTTTGCAACAGCTCCCTCTCTTCCCCGAGTTGGCTCGTTTCCTCCACGGCATCGGCTTCTTTCTCTTTTTCTGGGATTTTCACCGCTGCTTCCTCCTGTCTCATTTTTTTAATTTCTTCCACTTCCTCTCCATCATCCTGAATCAACACGGTCTCCACCTAGTGCCCAGAAAACGTACAGAAGACCCACATTATTTATAAGCAGACCACATAATGGCATATTACTGCTATGGCAGATGACAATGATCATTGGAATTGAAACAATGTTAAAAAAGTATTCAAAAACAGGCAAGCGTCCATATACATATTACATGTGCAAAAATAGAATTGACAACCACCCTCCTCTGTACTTTTGATCCAAAAACACAGCACACTTATCCCGTTACCCCCATTATAACTGTGACGGTAACTGAGTAGACTACAGGATATGAATAAATACGAAAAAAAAGTAATTGTAAAAACTTTTTACAAATAAAAAAAAATAGTTCAGGAAAGGTGTGAAGGATTCATCGATGTGCTCAACCTTTGAACCATGGAAAGGTAGATTTTTACTTGGTGGAGGAGAGGGAATTACATTTGGGTCTGCTTGTTTGTCTGTCTGTCCACAATGTACTGAGGCTGTGTGAGTGTACTTACTTTTTCCACATGTGAAATTTGCATTTATGTTTATTTAAATTATACAATGGACTACAAAATGTAAATGTTTCAT
Source organism: Myxine glutinosa (assembly GCF_964187855.1). Taxonomy (NCBI): domain Eukaryota; kingdom Metazoa; phylum Chordata; class Myxini; order Myxiniformes; family Myxinidae; genus Myxine; species Myxine glutinosa. The sequence goes on along the minus strand of NC_136262.1, from coordinate 223,133,098 downwards.
GATATTTGTTATATGATATCACCTTTATCTCTCAATATTGTTGAAATGAAGATCAAATAGCTGTATGTTGAAATATGTTGAAAAAGTCAAAACTTTACATGGGGTGTACTTACTTTTTCACGTGACTGTACATGTGGCAAAACACTTCAGACACCAAAATTATGGCTCTATCAATTTAGTTAGTTTTATAACTTCAGGAAAGATTGTACTCCACTTCAAATTCACCTTCGATACCTATCTGCTGGATGGGAAAATAGATAATTTTATTCAAGATCAAAATAAAATATTGCATTAACTTTCATACAATGTATAATCCTCCACGACCCTGTTAGTCCGCTTGGAGTTTGCAAAAAAGCACCAAAAGGACTCCCAGACTGTGAGAAACAAGATTCTGTGGTCTGATGAAACCAAGATTGAACTGTTTGGCTTCCGTCTGGCCACTCTGCCATAAAGTTTTTTTTTCTAACATCCCTGACCCACGAAAAGAAAGAAGAAAAAGAACCACCTTTAGAAGCCATTTTTCCCCACAGAGCAGGGGTTGGCCTTTTTCAGGCATGTGGTCCCCTTTTTGAAGCAATGTTTTATGGCCGGATGCCCTTCCTGCCGCCAACCCTGTTAGTCCCCTCTTGCGACACGCAGGGAATTACCAGTGAACTGGTACTCAATTTGCCGACCTCAGAAGGATGGCAGGCTGAGTCAACCCCCCTGGCATCAATTCAGCGATCAACCGAGATTCGAACCCAGGATCCTGGGATTCCAGGCCGGCAGCCTAACCGCTAAGCCAACACCAGGCTCCCTGACCCACGAAAAGATCGTCAACAAATGATGGAAAAAGTCGAGGTGGGAGGGACCTCCGTAATGCTAGTCCTGGTGTTCTATAGTTTCCGTTACGACTGGGACGTTGTCTTCTTCAACTACAAGATATATTATTGTGGCACTACCCTCACTTCCACAGTCTCTCTCCCATTCACTCATCCTCTTCTTCAATTTTCTTTGTTACATTTCTTCTTATTTTCAAGGTGTCCCTTCCACTTCTGTGATTGAGAGTTTGGGGCTGTATCCCTCTTGCTCACCCTCTATGTTCTCCCCTTACCCACACCCCTTATGCCTCCAAGTCTTCCTCCATTTTGTCCCAATACATACTCTTGATGTGTCCCTCCCCTTTTTTCCACTGGTATTTTTGTTCTGTTATGTCCTGGTCTGTTCTGTGTTTTATCTCCTCCACGAGCTACAACTCCACATAATATAGGGGAAATGATCCTGGGCTCACCTGGTATAACCAGGGAACCACTGGTAGGTGTGGGTGCCTTACAAAATACGTAAAGGAAAGAAAAAAAAATTTATGAGTTTTTTGGGGGGGTTTTGCAACCCTTTTTTTTTTTTTATGCCGTGAACAAACTTTAGTACATTACGGTTGATTAAAGTTGTGGTGAAATTTCATCGAAATTTCATGTGTGTATGTCATTTTAGAGAAGAAAGCACATGGCTATGTATTTTTTGAGGGGGTGGGGGTGGGGGGGAAGAGGGTTTAATACAGCCTGACTGAAGGACACTGCACGATGCTAATACCTCCCCTGAACATTTTTTTGTTGCAGGTGAGCTTAAAAAAAAACCGTCTCAAATATGGATCACCTGAAACATCACCATTCACAATCGACAACTGGCGACGTAATCCATGAGATTCTCAAATTGGTCAACGCAGATCTAGCAGAGTTGATCGTTGGTCTGTTAACTGGTGACAAAATGTGGCTTCATCGCTGCAATTATGAAACTATAATAGAATCCATGCAATGGAAGCACAAGACACGACTGCCACGCATTAATCTTTTCACCCAAGTCTCACCTCATAAGATCATAGCCTCAATTTTCTGGAATGCCAAGGGAGTCCTGCTTAGTAATTCTTGATTACAGTATGTCTCAAAACACTACAATCAGAGGGGAATATTATGCCTTATGTAATAATTGTGGCAGGCCGTAGTTGAAAAACGCCGATGGATGTTTACTGAATTGAGTTACGACAGTGCACCTGTGCAGAAGGTCTGTATAGTGCGGCGTTTATGTTAATGGTTAGGGTGGTGGGCTTGGGATCCTAAGGTCGTGAGTTCAAATTCCGTTGAATTAACGCCAGGTGGGGTTGACTCAGCCTGTCATCCTTCCGAAGTCGGCAAAATGAGTAGCAGATAACTGGTTATAGAGAAGCATTGCATCAGTGGCAGACACGCCCACAGAAGAATGATGCAACCAGCAGCAGGGTGGCTACACACGAACCACCCACCTTTTTACCTGGACCCAACAACTATTATCTGTTTCAGCATTTGTAATCCCACCTGCGTGGCCATAAATAAGGCAATGACCGAATTTGAGGAGCAAACTGGCTAGAGGAGCAAACTGAAAAAAAAAAAAAACACATTTTACTGGCAAAATACTTCGAAGGACAAAGAGTAAGTGCATTGAAGTATTGGAGAAGAGAGCAAACAAGGAAAACGACAAACACAATATTTAAATCCAAATCATCTCAAACTAAATTTACACTATGATCCTCTAGAATCTAGATGAACCTCAACAGTTGTGGAAACCCAATGTTAACCTTCCACAGGAGTGTGTGTTTCTGGGTTGGCATGTCTTAAACTGTTATGGTTGGTCATGTCATCACTTTAAACCTCATCTTGCCGTAGAAAGATATGGATTGGTGATGATGAAAAAGAGCAGATTGAGTCATTTAGGTCATGGCTTACTTCTTCAGGCTTCTTCTCAGATTCCGGGCAATGTCGTTTTGTTGGAGGTTCGTCGTCACCAATTTCTACCTCCACCGATGCATCTGTCACGTGACCACTAGGCAACGCCAATACTGCCAAGAAGCACACACTAAAGTTATACCAGCAATAAAATAAGCCAACACCTTTTCATTACAAAGGCAATTGAACACCAATATGAGATTGAACGATTGGAATATTAACTTTTCAAATTACCAGTCAAATCTATTTAACAGACTGCAACAAGGTTGGGATGAAAGTTTGGACTGAAATGAATCTCCATTCTGTTGTACTATTGTTAAACCTTAAAATGAAGTTGCAAACAGTGTCATAACTCCACAGCGAAAGGAAAGACAGAGTAAAGACGTAGAAGCCATTTCGCCTTTTGTGAAAGTATCATTTCTCAATATCTCCCAAATTCATGAAAATTGAGTCTTTACTTTACAAGCAAACTAAAATACAAGTAATTAGCTTAACCATAACTAGGTCGGGGAGAAGGGGTGAGGGGAATTCCACCCCCTCCACTTTTTTGGCATATTTTCGCAGAATTTTTTTTCTCATGCTGAGCTTTCATGATTTCTTTTTTCTGTTCAAGTCTTGCACACGTTTTGATACTTATTCTATAGAAATCGGACATACAGTTGCCGCGCAGAGCGCAATATTTCAGTGCTACGTGCCAAAAACTAAAAGTTTCTCCCATTGTCTTTACACAGCACACATCTTTCCAACAGTAATGATGTGCTGCATTTAATACCTTTCAGTTTGTCCCAATCACTCTTTCTCCATATCATTATCTAATGCTCGTCTGCATGTCCCTGTGTTAGTTTTCATGGGCAAGTCACATTAGGTCAACGTCAAAGTCATCAAAAAATTCCCTCCATTAAAAATGTGGTGCGTATCTCACCATTTGTAACATTCTACCCCTCCCCCCTCCAATACTGGCTTTTGGCTCAGTCCACTTTGGATTTCCACATCTTATTCGGAAATGTCGATGAGATTATCGGTTTTATTTTTTTTGAATAATAAAATGCTTAATGCTTTATATATTTTGTTGCGTTGTTATTGATTAAATCCACCTATGTTATTAAATTATTATACTGCTTGTTTCAGTCGATGTTGGGGATGGGAGACGATATGTATCACTTTTGGCTGATGGTTCTGTCCATTTCCCTTCTCCACCCCCTAATTCCCCATCCCATAATCCTGCCTAGTTCTGCTTGAGTCCACATTTACATTCGATTTATTTTCATAAAACGACAAATGTATCATGTATTTTAAAATTTTGGGTTACGTGCGATAGACCAGAGACAAAGTAACTAACTTTCTCGTGTTGGAACCAGCTTAATCACTTCAGCTGTTATTGTGTTCGGTTGGGCAACAGTTTAACATTATTTTAAAAGGGAAGAGGAAGATAAAGAAGAGGAATAAGTACAATTTCACAATTTAGAGACCTCCCGATGTGGTACTTTAGCGATGCATTCTGGTATCTTTTAAAGTCTTGGTAGTTCAGAAAATGCTCGGGAATAAAAGGTATGGCTTTTTTTTTCCAATGATCATCCCTCCTCATGGAGTCCTACCACCTCCATGATATACTGCCTTATTTTGTATAAACACAATACAGGGTGAGTCAAAAGTAGCACCCGATTTATGTTTTTTCGGCTGTCAGATTCTTTCTGGGATGTCATGTTGTTAATAATTGTCTTGCAGATTATTAATTTTCTTACTATATATTTTTTTGTTTGTTTTGCAGGTTATTGCTGAAAGTTTGGAAAGTTACTGAAGTTGCACCAAATTGAACCATGAATTACCTTTCAATGAATCAACGCATTGCGGCCATGAAACATTATTACAAATGTAATGAGCAACCAACGATGGCGGAACGCCGTTTGGCACAGGAATTCGATATTAACCCACCCCAGGGAAGAAACATACGATTGATTGTCGAGAAATTTGAAGCAACAGGGTCGGTCGCCACTGCAAATAAGTCCGGTCGTCCGAAAATGGCAACGAATGTAGCGAAGGGTTTCCCCCGCAATAAATTTCCGTAATAATTTTCCCCCGAATAAATGGTTAGATAAACATGTCATTCATTTATTTCTACCTTCTTGTACACTTAATACAAATGGCAAACAAACAATCAACTGACAGAAATATATATATATATATATATATATATATATATATATATATATATATATATATATATATATATATATATGTATATATATATATATATATATATATATATATATAAACAGAAATCGGGCGCTACTTTTGACTCACCCTGTATATAGATTTATTACCAACTGTAGCTGTGTATAATGACTGGAAAACAAAAGTTACCACTGGCCCACTGAAACACGAAAGGATACACAGAATCCTCATTATACAGTTGGCCCTTCAAAAACTTGCTTTCCTATGCTTCGACTTTGCACAATTCACGAAATAAAAACACAATTCTGTGCATCATTTGGTTTGGCCAATGAACAATAGCTAGGGCATGAGAGGTGCATCACAGCAGGGTTTCAATGAAGAGATTTTGAAATTCTTGCATTATCAACATTCATGTTAGGTTACAAATTTCAAAGGGAAATGCAGAGCATGGTGCATGGTACCTCTCACTTGTGAACTTGCTTCATTGTCAAGGAAAAAAGAGGGGCGGGGGTTCATGGGCTGTATGTAAGCAACGTTTGCATAATCTGATTTTTTTTGTACGAGCACACCGTCCCGGTGTGTACCCCGGTTTAGAATAGGTACACCGTATCCCTGCGTGTCGTAAGAGGCGACTAAAAGGGTTGGCATCAGGAAGGGCATCCAGCCATAAAACATTGCCTCAAAAAGGGAACCATGACAATTACAATGACATGTGGACAGGGTACAGCCCGAAGTACCCCGTGGGGGTCCTCACTCACTCTTGTCAAAAATCAAGGTGGGGAACACGATCGAAGCAAGGGTGGAAATCACTCCATTTATGACACCGAAACGTCTGATGCCCCACATGGAGATCGGGTTCTGAGGTTTGGGACATGGAATTAGGGACAATGACAGGGAGACCAGGAGAAGTGGTGGAAGTATTGGTCAGAAGAAGAGTGGACATATGTTGTGTGCAGGAGACGAGATGGAAGGGAAGTGGTGTGAGGATGGTGAAGGGTAGGTAGGGACAGAAATACAAGTTTGTGTGGCAAGGGTGCCCGGAAGGCGTGAATGGTGTTGGTGTCTTGTTGTCTGAGGAGTTTGTAGACAGTGTGGTGAGTGTGACTAGAGTGAGTGAAAGGTTGATGATGGTGAAAATGATGATTGGAAAGCTCTTAGTGAATGTCATCTCGGGATATGCTCCGCAGGTCAGTCGGAGCGATGAAGAGAAGAACAAGTTCTGGTGTGCGATAGAGACGCTGATGGAAAACGTGAAAGAAGAGGAAGCTGTTGTGGTAGGAGGAGACCTAAATTGACATGTGAGAAGGAGTATGGACGGTTTTGAGAGAGTTCATGGGGGTTACGGATATGGTGTGAGGGATGGAGATGGTGGAAGGATTTTGGAGTTTGCCGACGGAGCTGGTTTGTTGATTTGTAATACTCAGTTCCAGAAAGCGGATAATAAGCTTGTTACATACACGTCAGGTGGGTCGACGACAATCGTTGACTACCTGATGGTGTGTAGGCGAGATAGGGGGCACCTCCGGGACACAAAGGTGATCCCGGGGGAGGAGGCTGTTTCACAGCACCACTTGGTTGTCTGTGACAAAAGGGTGAAAGGTGCGTGGAGAGCTCGGCGGGTGAAGTACCAACCGAGAATGAAAGTGTGGAGGTTGAAAGACAGTGAGGGAGGTATTAAAAGAGAGGCTGAATATGGTAGAGGATGATGTGGTTGAGCTTGAAAATGGTTGGATGTCAATGAAAGATAGTCTGTTGGGAGCCGTTGGTGAGGTATGTGGATGGACAAAAGGACCACCGAGGCACTTGGAAACATGGTGGTGGGATGATGAAGTTGGAAAGAGGATTAAAGAGAAGAGGAAGAAGTTCAACGAGTGGCAAAAGGCGAAGGGTACGGGGGCAGAAGAGGCAGAGCACAAAAGTTATAAGGCAGCCAAGAAGGCTGCAAAGAAAGAGGTAGCAAAGGCGCAGGAGGCATGCAGGAAAATGTTCAGAAAACGCTTGGATTCGGAGGAGGGTCAGAGAGCAGTATTCAGGATTGCAAAGCAGATAGTGAAAGAGAGGTGTGATGTGATGGGGGTGAGTTGCTTGAAGGATGAAGTGGGACAAATCGATGAGGACCCAGATGGAATTAAAGGAAGATGGAAGAGATATATGGAAATGCTGTTGAATGCAGAGAATGAATGGGACAGCAACATAGAGAGCAACCCAATTTTAGGACCGGCAGAGAAGATAACTGAGAATGAAGTTGAGGAAGCAATAAAAGCAATGAAGAGTAGAAAAGCGGGAGGGCCGACGGAAGTTGTGGGAAATATGTTGAAGGCAGCGGGAAGTTGGGGTGTGAAAAGAATGACAGAGATTTGTAATCTGGTGGTGAAAGAAGGCCGCATTCCAGTGGTTTGCGAACTGAGTAACCTCATCCCTCAATACAAGGGGAAAGCTGACCCTCTGGACTGTGGCTCATATAGAGCGATAAAGTTATTAGAGCATGGAATGAAGGTATTGGAAAAGGTGTTCGAGAAAAGGATAAGGAAGAAAGTGAAGATCGACGAAATGTAGTTTGGATTTATGCCAGGAATTTATGCTTTTTATTGTAAGGCAGTTGCAGGAGAAATACATTGAGAAGAGTAAGAAGTTGTTTCTTGGGTTTGCTGATCTGGAGAAAGCATTCGATAGGGTTCCACATGAAGTAGTGCCATGGGCATTGAGGAAGTTCGGAGTGGAGGAATGGTTGATCATAGTGATGGCAATGTACGAGAGAGCGCGCATAGCTGTAAGGACGAAGGACGGGAACAGTGGTGAGTTTGAGGTGAAGGTGGAAGTGCATCAGGGGTCGGTACTAAGTCCACTACTATTTGTAGCTGTGATGGAGGTGCTGGCTCGGAACATAAAGGAGGGTTCACCGTGGGAGTTGTTGTATGCAGATGATCTGGTGTTGATTGGGGAGAGTATGGATGGACTGAAGGAGAAGATGAACAAGTGAAAGGAATGTGTGGAGACAAAAGGTCTGAAGGTGAATATCGGAAAGACGAAGGTGATGGTAAGTGGTAAAGCATGTGGTGAGGTGGAAAGAACTGGGAAGTGGCCGTGTGCTGTGTGCAGGAAGGGTGTCAGAGTGAACTCCATTCAATGTACAATGTGCACTGAGTGGGTTCATCGAAAATGTAGTGGTCTGAGAGGGTCATTAACCAGTGTGGCAGCTACATTCATGTGTAAGGTGTGCACAGAGGGAGCTGCAGATGGAGGAAATGTTGAGTTGGATCTTGGAGACGGCGTGAAGCTGGAAGGTGTGAAAACATTTTGCTACCTCGGAGACATGCTGAATGGAGAAGGTGGTTCAGACTTGACAAAGGTTGCTGGAGTGAGATGTGCATGGAAGAAGTTTCGGGAACTGAGTGGCGTGCTGACGAGGAGGGGAGTGTCGTTGAAGCTGAAGGGAAAGGTGTTTGCTGCACGTGTGAGAAGTGTTATGATTTATGGGAGCAAGACATGGTTAATGAACGTAGAGCAGCAACTTTAAAGGAAAGGGTGGAAATGCAAATGGTTTGGTGGATGTGTGGAGTATCGTTGAGAGAGAGAGGAAGACAAATGATGAATTGCGAAAGATGATGGGAATAGACCCTGTGATGGATGCTGTGAAGAGAAACAGGTTGAGATGGTTTGGTCATGTGTTGAGGAAGGATGGAATTGACTGGTTGAGAAGAGTGATGGAAATGAATGTAGAAGGAAGTAGAGGACAGGGAAGACCGAGAAAGACTTGGCTGAAGGTGGTGGAAGAAGAAATGCGGGCAAGGGGGTTAACAAGGAGAGATGCAGAAAATAGGGCAAAATGAAGAAGATTGTCATGGGGACCGCAAGGCTAACCCCCGCTCTTGAAGGGAAAATGGCCTTAAATGCCTGTTGTTGTTTGTTGTTGTAGTACACCCTCTCACTACGGGAGCGACAGGAAGGGTTATTCCTCTTTGGGGTACATACATGACAGTCGATCTATGGTCGGGTATCAAGAACATTGGGAGTGTGTTCATTTAGCAAGTTTCTTATGGAGAGATCGCCAAGTGGTTTAAGCATCCGAGCAAGTACTCCATTCAAAACGGGTAAGAAACGACTGGCTTGGCAAGCGCTAGCTAGCTGCTTGGTAAATGAGCACAACTCAGGCTTCCTCCCTTTCAGTTTCGTGTTGAACAACAGGAGCGAGTTATAAAAGTTCACTCCGAAAAATGCCACGATAGCGCCAGGAGGGGCCATTTTATTTACCCAACCCTTGTGGGGTATATCGAGTACAGTAGATCTTCGCTCAGTTCTGCAAGTAAAACTTACCTCACGGATCTTGGGATTCCTCCAAATTTCTTTATTTAGTGTTATAAACAGTATTAGCGACTGTTTAAAAAGCTAATCATATGTGTTTGTGGTGAATAAAATTTTTACTTCGGGAAGCAAATAGCATGATAAGCTATTTAGAAACATTGACTCGACGTTTGTTCAAGAAGGAAAAACCCCTTGGGGAGGTGAGATATTATTGGTATTAATATTGTTTTGTAATAACATCAATATTATGCTATTATCGTTGGTTTGGTTATTCGAAGCGGCCTTGGAAAAACGCCACGATAAAGCTAACTTAATATGGATATACACCTCAACATGCTAATTGTGATGTCGTGGTCTGAGAGGGTCATTAACCAGTGTGGCAGCTACATTCATGTGTAAGGTGTGCACAGAGGGAGCTGCAGATGGAGGAAATGTTGCGTTGGATCTTGGAGACGGCGTGAAGCTGGAAGGTGTGAAAACATTTTGCTACCTCGGAGACATGCTGAATGGAGAAGGTGGTTCAGACTTGACAAAGGTTGCTGGAGTGAGATGTGCATGGAAGAAGTTTCGGGAATTGCATTGACGGCAATGGTGGGCAAAACCCGCTCGGGGGAGAAAACCCCCTTGGGGAGGGGAGCAAATGAATGTGCTACAACCTTCATTGTCTAACCCTTCGTCATCCTGACAAGTTTGGTTGAGATTGGATAAGTAACGACAGGATGTATTGGGGTCAAAAATTAATTAGACAGACACGAAATGGCATATTTTAGTATGATGATATGTTATCGAGGCTCATGGAACAGCGAGAATACAGAACAGATCAGGATACATGACAAAAGGAACAGCAGGAAAAGCAGGGGGAACACCAGCAGCAGGGCAGAAGGAGAAGTAAAATTTTGGGAAGGGTGGGGGTGGTTTAACAAGTGCAGAGAAGATCATGGTTTTTGATGGGGTGATTATTTGACATGGTGATGAACTGTTGTCTTGAAGACCTGGAGAGAAGAATGAGATTGAAGAAAGTGGTTCCACAGGTACGAAAAAAAGAGAAACAAATTAGTGGAGGTGAGCAGTGTTTCTGGATTTAGGCATTTGTACGAGAAAGGGGTTGCTTGTGGACCGCGTGCATCTTTCAGATACCTGGGGGGATAAGTTACGGAGTGGGCAGAGGGTACAACACCAGAAAGGAGAAGATGGAGACCACTGATCTGTCTGCAAGGGTGAAGTGATAGGCCCATAAACTCAACTTCATCGCGAGAGATTCCAATGATCTTGAAATAGCTGAGATAAACTACAACAATGAAATCCCAGTTTGTCCAGACAGCATTATTTTTATTCGAAATTCTTATCAATTTGGGGAGGGGGTGGGATCCAGATTGACTGCCCTCACCTCTAAGACTGGCTGTCCTTACAACACAGCAATGAAGAAACAGCAAAGGAAAAATCTGTGAAAGAAGTAAAATGAGAATGGAGATAGTGTGCAAAATAAGAAAGTTGTATGTAAGATGGAGTTAGTCAGAACTAACCCTGCTGTCCATTGTGCATGGTCAAAAGCACAGGCTGCCCCAGACCACCTGCTCCCAGTGCTGCCTGAAGAGTGCCCAACTGGGCAGTGTCTGCCAAGATGGTAATGACACGCTGCCCACTCGCGTTCGTAGTTTCTATCACTTGATGGACATCTGTGTCCATAGTCATTGCTTCTGTCTCCGAGGCAACCTCCTCCTCCGTCTCGGTCTCTGTTTCTGTTTATGAACAGACAGGTTTCTCACGAGTGTATCCACAAAAAAATCCCTTAAATTACCTTAAATTTACCTTAAATTAAAGACCTTAAACCTTAAATTGACAAGAGATGTAATACATCATACATACCAATGGCCGTCTGCTGCTTGTTCCCCACGTTAATCGCCAACTTGTTACCATCCACCACAGTAAAAGTGGGCGTGCTGGATTCGCTACCCATTTGGCTTGATGTCATGAGGCCCTGCGAATCAAGCCATGTCCATGTTTCTTGCGTGGATGCTGCCGATACAAACAAGGTGGGAGCCCGGAAGAGCATGTGGTTTACAGGAATCACCTTGGATAAAACAACCATGCTGAATCAAGCCAAAGAAAGAGATACCAGCTAGCAAGATAGTCAAAATAGTCAAAGGGAACAACAAAAATAAAGCACGGGAGAGGACGCAAACACACACAAACAAACACACAAACATACACACACTTCAACAATAAGTTATAAAATAGATTGCAAACAGAAAGAGCAATTATAAAATAGAATGCAAGATCACAAGTGTATATAATCCCTTCTTTTGGTGGTTTAAACGTAACAATCAACTGCAACACATGATTGCAATGTTAACAAGGCCAACCAACATTGACAAAGATGGCCGAGACCACAATTTTATAGGAGCACAATAATAAAGTAAATCCATGGTTCCCACCAACATGAATTGCAGCACAACTTGTCAGTGCAACAGATGTCATGATGCTGAAGAGAAACGATGTGAGGCTAGTCAGATTGCAAGGAAAGCTTCAATAATAAAAGGTTTATTCAGCCCAAGTTTTCTGCAATGAGTGTTGTTGGCCTATCGCCCATTACCCGAAGGATTGAAAGTACACTTTTATGGACCGATACTTTGCAGCGTCTAAGGATTATAAGAAGAGTGCGTGTCAGCATAAGGATGAAGCAGCAAAACCAGACTCGGTGGTGTAATGGTCAGGGCATCCGTTTCGAGTCTGGAAGGTAGGCGATTCAAATCCCGGCCGAGTCATACCCAAGACTAAAAATGGTACGTGCTGATTCCTTGCTTGACGGTCAGCATTACAAAGCATAAGTGCATGGACAATCCCCATAGTTTGGCACCTATGGGGAGGGGAAAATTCCTCATTAGGAAGTGCTCCGCTGAGTGCGGTGATAAAGGCAGCACCATTGTTGTGGCATCACCGGTACCCAACGTGCCCAGGGGAAGGTAGCTTCCCCCAATGTCAGTGGCTGTCTCTTCTAACAGTCATGGGTTTGTCTCGTTATCTCTGCCATCAAAGGTGGACAGAGGTTATGCTTTCACTTGTGTCTGTCTCTCTGTGAGCAGGATAGGTTATGAATGGATTCAAAAAAAACTTGATGGACAGGTTGGGTGTTTGAAAAGGACGAATTGGTTTGATTTTGGTGAAGATCCGGATATGAGTGTTTTTTATTGAATTATCAAAGTGATTGGTCATAATTGAGAGAAAGGGCCAAAACGATATAAAAATAAAAAAAACCACCTTTAGAGGCCATTTTTCCCCGCAAAGCGGGGGTTGGCCTTTTTCGGGAACCGTGGTTGTTGTTTTTTGGTCCCCTTTTTGAAGCAATGTTTTACGGCCGGATGCCCTTCCTGACGCCAACCCTTTTTGCCGCCTTTAACGACAAACAGGGAATTACCAGTGAACTGGTACTCAATTTGCCGACCTCGGAAGGATGACAGGCTGAGTCAACCCCCCTGGCGTTAATTCAGCGATCGACCGGGATTCGAACCCAGGATCCGAGGATCCTAAGCCGGCACCCTAGCCGCTAGCCCAACACCAGGGCCAAAACGATATACAGCATGATATTTCAAAAGGCTGCAGATGGGTTATGACAAAACTTGGATGAGTTGGGTAGTTCACAAGAACAAGCTGATTAGATGTTGGTTAAAGTCCAGATGCAGATCTGACCTATCAGTGGGATAAAAAAAATGTAAACTGTTCAGCCTGGTGGAGGTATGCGCTCTACCAATGGCGTTCTCGTGTATTAGTCTGTATTCCCTTGTGTGTGTGGCAGCTCCACTACGGACCTTAGATCCTGCAAAAATGTATCAAAAAGTAATAATGATAAAAATTCAGGGACTAACATTAAAACTAAAAAGGAAAACAAGCTGGATTATTTAAGAACGCTCCACTATGAATAATTGTTGCAGCTGGAGAGAAAGCTCTTGTCTGTTTATATAATAAAATGCCATGCGTGGGGTTGGCTCTTTCACATTATCAGACAGTGTTGTAGTCGAGTCCACCTGGTCGGAGTCCAAGTCTGAGTCCATGCTGTCTGAGTCAAAGTCCGAGTCCTGCGGTCTGTCCGAGTCCGAGTTCAGCAATAGCGAGTCCGAGTACTTGGCATTCCGAGTCCAAGTCTGAGTCTGAGTCGTGTGCTGAACATGTATTGGAAAAATGGCAAAAATAGCGAATTTATTTGTGCATATGTATTTTGCAAATACAACACAACAGGAATTTTAAGGCCATTTTCCCTGCAAGAGCGGGGTTAGCCTTGCGGTCCCCATGACAACCTTCTCCATTTTGCCCTATTTTCTGCATCTCCCCTTGTTAACCCCCTTGCCCGCATTTCTTCTTCGACCATCTTCAGCCAAGTCTTTCTCGGTCTTCCCCGTCCTCTACTTCCTTCTACATTCATTTCCATCACTCTTCTCAACCAGTCACTTTCATCCTTCCTCAACACATGACCAAACCATCTCAAACTGTTTCTCTTCACAGCATCCATCACAGGCTCTATTCCCATCATTTTTCGCAATTCATAATTTGTCTTCCTCTCTCTCAACGATACTCCACACATCCACCGAACCATTAGCATTTCCACCCTTTCCAGCCTCCGTTGCTGCTCTACGTTCATTACCCATGTGTCGCTCCCATAAATCATAACACTTCTCACACATGCAGCATACACCTTTCCCTTCAGCTTCAACGAACACCCCTCCTCATCAGCACGCCACTCAGTTCACGAAACTTCTTCCATGCACATCTCACTCTAGCAACTTTTGCCGAGTCTGATCCACCTTCTCCATTCAGCATGTCTCCTAGATAAAAAAATGTTTTCACACCTTCCAGCTTCACGCCGTCTCCAAGATCCAACTCAACATTTCCTCCATATGCAGCTCACTCTGTGCACACCTTACACTTGAATGTAGCTGCCACACTGGTTAATGACTCTCTCAAACCACTACATTTTTGATGACCCCACTCAGCGCACATTGTACATTGAATGGAAGTCACTCCGACACCCTTCCTGCACACAGCACACGGCCACTTCCCAGTTCTTTCCACTTCAACACATGCTTTTCCACTTGCCATCACCTTCGTTTTTCCGATATTCACCTTCAGACCTTTTGTCTCCATTCATTCCTTCCACTTGTTCATCTTCTCCTTCAGTCCATCCATACTTTCCGCAATCAACACCAGATCACCTGCATACAACAACCCCCACGGTAAACCCTCCTTTACGTTCTGAGCCAGCACCTCCATCACAGCTACAAATAGTAGTGGACTTTGTACCGACCCCTGATGCACTCCCACCTTCACCTCAAACTCACCACTGTTCCCGTCCTTTGTCCTTACAGCTGTGCGCGCTCTTTGGTACATTGCCATCACTACTCTGACTACTCTGACCAACCATTCCTCCACTCCTAACTTCCTCAATGCCCATGTCAATACTTCACGTGGAACCCTATCGAATGCTTTCTCCAGATCAACAAACCCAAGAAACAACTCCTTCCTCTTCCCCATGTACTTCTCCTGCAACTGCCTCATAATAAATAGCGCGTCTGTCGTTCCTCTTCCTGGCATAAATCCAAACTGCATTTCGTCAATCTTCACTTTCTTCCTTATCCTCCTCTCCAACAACCTTTCCAATACCTTCATTCCATGCTCCAATAACTTTATCGCTCGATACGAGCCACAGTCCAGAGGGTCACCTTTCCCCTTGTATAGAGGGACGAGGGTACTCAGTTCCCAATCCACTGGAATGCGGCCTTCTTTCACCACCAGATTGCAGATCTCTGTCATTCTCTTCACACCCCAATTTCCCGCTGCCTTCAACACATCTCCCACAACTCCCATCGGCCCTCCCACTTTTCTACTCTTCATTGCTTTTATCGCTTCCTTAACTTCCTTCTCGGTTATCTTCTCTGCCGGTCCTAAAACTGGGTTACTCTCTGTGTTGCCATCCCATTCATTCTCTGTATTCAACAGCATTTCCATATATCTTTTCCATCTTCCTTTAATTCCATCTGGGTCCACAACGATTTGTCCCACTTCATCCTTCAAGCAACTCACCCCCATCACATCACCCCTCTCTTTCGCTATTTGCTGGGCAATCCTGAATACCGCTCTCTGACCCTCTTCCAAATCCACATGTTCTCCGAACATTTTCCTATATGCCTCCTGCGCCTTTGCTACCTCTTTCTTTGCAGCCTTCTTGGCTGCCTTATAACTTTCATGCTCTGCCTTTTCTGCCCCCATACCCTTCGCCTTCTGCCACTCCTTGAACTTCTTCCTCTTCTCGTCAATCTTCTTTCCAACTTCATCATCCCACCACCATGTTTCCGAGTATTTTGTAAATAGAAGAACCACCTTTAGAGGCCATTTTTCCCCACAGAGCAGGGGTTGGCCTTTTTTGGGCACCTTGGTCCCCTTTTTGAAGCAATGTTTTATGGCCGGATGCCCTTCCTGCCACCAACCCTGTTAGTCGCCTCTTGCAACACACAGGGAATTACCAGTGAACTGGTACTCAATTTGCCGACATCGGAAGGATGACAGGCTGAGTCAACCCCCCTGGCCTAAATTCAGCAATTGACCGGGATTCGAACCCAGGATCCTAGGATCCCAAGCCGGCACCCTAACCGCTAAGCCAACACCAGTTCACCAGGTTTGTAAATGAAGACAATTAAATATCAAAACCGACTAACAGTGTAACTAGGTACTTGCATCAACATTTTATGCCATATTATGTATGGCCCTCCTGCTTTAGTTTGCTCATTCTTTTCGGAATGCAAAGTTTCTGACAGCATACGAACCTTGTCCAGAAAATATGGTGGTAAAAATTTGCATTTTCAAATATGGTTACTGCAATATGACAGGAAAATTGTCAAAGTTATGAAAGTCCAAAACAGCATCACAAACAGAGCTCAAATTGTAGACATAAATCATTCAAAAACGGATTTTAGGTCTGCCAGGAGAAAAATCGGTTAAGGCAGTGTACAAGTAGATGACTCGTTCCCAGTTAATTTTTACATTCCAAAACCTAATTTTTAATACTATACAGAAAATGTACCTTATTTTGTTTAGCGCTTAAAACTATAGTGTTGATAGTGTTTAAAGTTAAGCCATTTAGTATTTAGGTTTAAAGTGGTTCAGCGAATCGTTAAAAGTGCTCTTTGAAAGAACAGAATGTGTTTTGGATCGTACTACACGAAGGTTACACTACACGAAGTGACATTAACGAAGAAGGTTACATTACCATTACACATTACCATTACACATTTACGTCATGGTAATTATTACGTAATGGTAATTACGTAATGGTAATTACACATTACCATTACCATTACAGTGAAGCACGCGGTGCTACGCGCGCGACTTGCTACCAAGGAGGAAGCGGACAACGCGGTAAGTTTATAGTTCTTTATTCCAAAGAGGTCACTGTAGCACTGGCGCGCTCCGGGCTGCGCGCCCGGTGTATATCCTGAGGCCACGCCTACCCCTCGGGCGTGGCCGCCGCCCACTTGGTGCGCGGGATGATGTCACCACGCCAGTGGGCTTTCGTGTATGCCACACGTGCCCCCCCAGAATTCCCGTGCACCTGGAGGGCCAGTTGGCGGGGCAAACGGATGACCCGGCCGAAGCGCCCTCTGGCGACCGGCGGCGTCCGGGGTGCAGGGATGCCAGGTGGGATGCCCCCGGCTGGACCCGGGATGGGTGCCGGACCGGGCGGCGGCGTGCCTGCGGTGCCGGTGGTCCGCCCGCAGGGGGGCGGCCCCGACGCGGGGGCCGAGCCACCGGCGGTGGGTGGTCCACGTCGAGGTGGGCCGGCTTGAGGCGGTCTATGGAGACCCGGTCAGGAGTGCCACCGATGTCCAGGGTGAAATGTTTCACCCCGGTCTCCAGCACGCGGAAAGGCCCGTCGTACGGGGGCCGCAGTGGTGTCCGGTGGGCGTCGTGCCGGATGAAGACGTACTCCGCGGTGCGAAGCTCCGGGGCTACGTGTGTAGGAGGGTGCCCGTGGTCACCGGGGCGAACCTCCGGGCGGTCTCCTGCAGCGCAGAACGCTCCTGCACTGCGGACCAAGGTACAGTGGGGTCGGGGAGGAACTCGCCCGGCATCCGCAGCGGTTGTCCAAAGACCAACTCTGCCGCGGATGCACGCAGGTCCTCCTTGGGCGCCGTCCGGAGGCCCAGCAGGACATAGGGGAGCCTGTCGACTCAGCCGCCGTCGCGGAGGGTGGCCCGGAGCGCGGCCTTCAACGAGCGGTTGAATCGCTCGCACAGGCCGTTGGCCTGGGGGTGGTAGGCCGTGGTTCGGTGCAGCTGGACCCCGAGCCCCCGCGCGACAGCGGCCCAGAGCTCCGAGGTGAACTGGGGGCCGCGGTCGGACGAGATGTCCGAGGGGGCGCCGAACCGGGCGACCCAGGTGGCGATGAACGCCTGCACGACGTCTGCCGCCGTCGTCGCCGCCAAAGGCACGGCCTCCGGCCACCGGGTGGTGCGGTCCACCATGGTAAGGACATGGGTGAACCCCCGCGAGGGGGGCAGAGGTCCCACTAGGTCCACGTGCACGTGGTCGTACCGACGTTCCGGCACCGTAAACGGGGCCAAGGAGGCCTGGGTGTGCCGGTGCACCTTCGCGCGCTGGCACGCGAGGCACGTCCCGGTCCAGCCGCGGACGGCCTTCCGGAGGCCATGCCAGACAAACTTGTCGGCGACCAACCTCTGGGAGGCCTTCGTGCCCGGGTGGGACAGGCCGTGGATGGCGTCAAAAACCTGGCGCTGCCAGCCTGCGGGCACGATGGGGCGAGGCCGCCCGAGGGAGACGTCGCAAACAAGGGCCGTGCCCGCGTCGTCGAAGGGCACCTCGGTGACGCGGAGGCCCGTGACGGCGGTCCGGAGGGCTTGGACCCCGGAGTCGGCGGCCTGGTCCGCCGCCATCCGGGCATAGTCGATGCCAAGGTGGACTGCGTGGGCGACGGCCCGGGAAAGGCAGTCGGCCACCGGGTTGTCCTTTCCCGCGACGTGTCGGATGTCCGTCGTGTCTCGGACACGGCCGCGAGGTGACGCTGTTGCCGGGCCTACCACGGCTCGGCGACCTTGCCCATCGCAAAAACCAGCGGCTTGTGGTCGACGAAGGCCGTGAACGCACGGCCCTCGAGCAGATGGCGGAAGTGCCTGACTACCAGGTGAAGCCCAAGCAACTCGCGGTCGAAGGTACTGTAACGGCGTTCGGGCGGGCGAAGCTGCCGGCTGAAGAACGCCAGCGGTTGCCAAGCACCACGCACCCATTGCTCGTGCACCGCGCCCACCGCGTAGTCCGAGGCGTCGGTGGGGAGGGCGATCGGTGCATCGGGCGCCGGGTGCGCGAGCATGGTGGCGTTGGCCAAGGCGAGCTTCGCGCCCGAGAACGCCGCGTCCATCTGCTCATTCCAGGTAACGTCACCTTTGCCCGGCTTCCCTCGAAGGGCCTCGTGTAAGGGGCGCAGGAGCTGGGCGATGCGGGGCAGGAACCGATGGTAAAAGTTTACCATGCCCAGGAACTCCTGGAGCCCCTTGATCGTGCGGGGGCGCGGAAACCCCTTCACCGCCTCCACCTTGGCCGGTAGGGGGACGGCCCCGTGCCTGGCGACGCGGTGCCCCAAAAAGTCGATTTCAGCGACACCGAACCGGCACTTGGCGGGGTTCACGATCAGGCCGTGCTGGCCCAGACGTTCGAAGAGCGTGCGGAGGTGACGAAGGTGCTCTTCGCGGGACGCGCTGGCGACGAGGATGTCGTCAAGGTAGCCGTACAAAAAATCCAAGCCGCGCAAGACGCTGTCCATGAGGCGCTGGAACGCCTGAGCCGCATTTTTCAAACCGAAGGGCATCCGAAGAAATTCGAAAAGCCCGAACGGCGTGATGACAGCCGTCTTTGGGATGTCCTCCGGCCTGACAGGGACCTGATGGTAGCCGCGTACGAGGTCCACCTTTGAAAAGAAGGACATCCCCGCCAACCGGGCGGAGAAGTCCTGGATGTGGGGGACGGGGTAGCGGTCAGGGGTGGTGGCGTCGTTGAGGCGCCGGTAGTCCCCGCACGGTCGCCATCCCCCGCCGGGCTTGGGCACGATGTGGAGCGGGGACGCCCACGCGCTCTCGGAGCGCCGCACGATGCCGAGCCGCTCCAGCGTAGTGAACTCCGCTTTCGCGACCGCGAGCTTCGTCGGCACGAGGCGGCGTGCCCGGTCGTAGAACGGTGGCCCGGCGGTGGGGATGTGATGTTCCACCCCGTGCTTGACGGTCCCCGCCGAGAAGGTGGGCCGCGTGAGGGCCGGGAAACCCGCGAGGAGGCGGGCGAATTCGTCCGCTGCCGGAAGCATACAGATGAACCTGGCCGGAACGGAACCGCTCAGCAAGCCGCTCGGTGAGCCGCTCTGTGAGCTGCTCAACGAGGCGGGCAGCGCACACGCGAGCGAGCTGAACGTCTCAGCCTGGACAAGCCTTCTGCGCTTTACATCGACCAGTAATCCATGAGCACGTAAGAAGTCCGCGCCGAGCAGTGCCATAGCCACGTCGGCCGTAACGAACGACCAACGGAAAACCTGACCTCCGAACCGCAGGGAGAGACAGCGTTTTCCGTACGTGCGTATAGACGTACCATTGGCCGCAAGCTGCTTGCGGGACCTCGGCCCGCGGTGTGCTTGTCGGACGTACCGGCAGGAACGACACTCACCTGCGCTCCCGTATCGCACAGGTAACGGTGCCCGGACAAGGTGTCCGTTATGTACAAAAGGCTGTTTGAATTGCCGACGCTCACCGTTGCCACCGAGCGCCGGCTCGCCCGTTTCCCGACCTGCCGAATGAGCACGGCGGGCGACACTGCCGAGCCTCGTGGCCGAACTTGGCGTGGAAGAAACACCAGGCGGGCAGCTGCGGCGTCGGAGGCCGCGGTTTTCTTCGCGGCGGCGGCGGTGGTGGTGGGCGGGGCGTGACGGCGGACACGAGGTGCGGTGCATCGGGGAAAGCCTCGGGAGCCTCGAGAGCGGCAAACGCGCCAAAACTCGCCAGCGCGTCCAAAGCCGCGTAGTATTTGTCGGCCTCAGCAGCGAGCGCACGGGGTTCCGTTAACGCGGAACCAGCCAAAGCGAGGCGGACTCGTGCTGGCAGCTGGCGTCGAAACAACACCCGGAATAGAGCGTTTGGGGTTTTGTCGCCCATGAGCGCCAGCATATGGTCCATACGGACCGACGGTCGTGTGTCCCCGATCTCGGGGAGGTCCAAGAGGCGATCGGCCCGTGCGTCCACCGTAAGGCCGAACGTGGCGAGGAGGAGACGCTTGACCGCCTCGTACTTGCCGTCGGCAGGTGGATCTCTTAGGACCGATACGACGCGGGTGGCCGTGCCGGGCCCGAGGGCGGCGACCACGTGGCAGTACATGGTCTCGTCCACCGTGATGCCTCGAAGTCGGAACTGGGCTTCCGCCTGCAGGAACCAAACTTCGGCTTGTGACTCCCAGAATTCGGGGAGCTTGATGGAGACCGCGTTGGTAGCCATTGTTGCGGCGGTTTCGGGTAGTCAGCGACGGCTGACTCGAATGTCAGAGGTCACCAATGAAGCACGCGGTGCTACGCGCGTGACTTGCTACCAAGGAGGAAGCGGACAACGCGGTAAGTTTATTGTTCTTTATTCCAAAGAGGTCACTGTAACACTAGCGCGCTCCGGGCTGCGCGCCCCGTGTATATCCTCAGGCCACGCCTACCCCTCGGGCGTGGCCGCTGCCCACTTGGTGCACGGAATGATGTCACCACGCCAGTGGGCTTTCGTGTACGCCACAACAGTACGACGTTTGCGTTTTCTCAGAAAATATGGAACATCGGTCGGAGTTATTTTTCATTTTCCTCTGCAGGATTGTTTAATTTTGTCCGTTAATCCTTTAAATCACCTGCTTCACAGATATAACACTTTAAGTGTTGCTTGCATGGAAGGAGCATTTTGGCAGGAAACCAGTTTGGCCTGGTTACTGTATGTGTGGGTTCTTGCTGCTGTACACCACTAAAAGTTTTACTGTACGCTTTTTATTTCTACTTTACCCTCAAAGTTTTACTACGCACTCAATTTTGCTGGACTTGAGCTGGAATCGGCCCGAGTCCGAGTTCTTGGCAATCGAAGTCCGAGTCCTGAAGAGTCGAGTCCAAGTCCCATAAAAAGTCGACACAAGTCCTACATCACTGGTATCAGAGTTTAAAAAACCCATAAGAAAAAACAACCAACAATATTTGAACTATACTTGGTAGCTTCTACAATCACTCCATGCAAAATCAAATTTAGATTTGTTAAAGAACAGGTAATATACCAACAATAACTGTGGAAAATGGTCAACAATCAGGAAAATAAATATTTGCATTGAAGTATGTGCATTGGTTTCCCTGATTTTGAGTCACTCAATACACTTGTGACTCACCCTCAGCATCTTTGAGTGCAAGTGTGGGGGAAAAAGTGGACTAGGGCTTTGAAAGCTACAATACACAGCATAAAGCAACAGTAGTGAACAGCAACTGCAGCAGTCTCCATTAAAGTGATAAGCATCCCACCTTACCCTTCCTCGTCTTGCTGTGTTTCATTCAGATCGTGTACAGCTTGTTCAACCCCAAGTGTCCTTCTCCCTCTCCCCTTGATTTCACACTCACTGCTGTTGGTGCTTCTCCCTTTACATTCTGTTCCATTCCCATCTGCTTTAGTTCTTCCACGAGCCTCGACCATGTGTACAAAAAAAGTACAATTGCCTACCAGTCGTGCTGGAAGAGTTTGAAAGAGGAGCTGAAGCTTCTGCCAGGGCTGCCAGAGTGGCAAGTACAGATGTAGAGGAACTGGAAAAAGGCAAAGGAGTCGAACTTCCTTCACCTTGGCCTAGAGATCAAAGGATAATTGAAAACAACAGGGAAGTTGAAGTGAAAATGGACAGGACGTGGTTAGGAGGAGGAGGAATATGGATGATAAGGATGAGGTGGTAGATAGATAATATGGGGAAAGGGAAAGACTGATGGGATAGAATCACAGAGGTGGCAAGGGTAATATGTGGGGGTTGAGAAGAGGGTGGGGGGCGGACTTTATTCGCAATGACTGCCTAAATATAGTAGAAGTGTAGTAGTGGGGGGAGAGGGAAGGAGGGGGAGGGGTATGGGGAGAGACAGCTGTTTCTGTGAACTTCATTCAAGGGGACAAGATGCAAAACTTAATGAAAACGAGAAATGAAGGAGAAAGGAAAATGAAAACGAGTCCTCCAGGATTCACAGATTATTCTAGCAATCCCCTGCTCGTTCAACTCGCAAAATCGAGGCTTTCTGTACATCTCCGCTCTTTAGTTCCTCTTTATGGAACTGCCTTCTGGAGATGGTTCAGGTGAACTTACCCTTCCAAAGATTCAAGCAAATGGTGCAGCACCATCTCACATCATTCACCAACCCTATCCACAATCTTTTATACCCTCATTAACATTACCCAACTTAAATGTCTTGCAAATTACCATGATTCCTTCCATTCTGTGTCTGTCTCTGTCTGTCTGTCTGTCTCTTTTATTGTTAGTTCATTCCCTTTCTTGTGTCCAACTGTGATCCCACTGCCCCACTGATGCCTTTTTGCTCTTGTTCACCGAGTTCTTCGACGAGCCTCAATAATTTTATACAATAATGTTTTTTTAAATAAGAAAATACAGGTGTCACGTGATGGGTGCATCTGCACACAAAGTACCTGAGGAAACTTTAGAGGAGCTTGGAGACACAAGCCCCGCAAGGCTCACGACCCCACTTGGGCCAATAATGAGCTGTGGCGCAGCATGGGGCATACTCATTGCTGTGGCCCGCTCAGAAGCATTTGGGTTCACTTGACTTGCCATCGCTTCCTGGAATGATTTCGGAGAATATCATGAACAGGTTACATGTGCACGATAATGACACCTCTGGATTAGCCAATTTAACATTCTCATCTGAGCACGCAACTATTGTCCTGCATATTATATATGTCCATCCTCTTCCATGAGTTTTAGATCACTCTATTGAATAAAAACAAAAAATTCAAATTATAGTAATCATAAAGGCAGTCATTACCTTAACGAAGTGAGAACCAGGTTAGGCGATCGTTTGTGTCGGTGCGTATGTTGTACGTGCGTGTCTGCAATTTTAAAATTCATTTTCTCGGCAACCATTGGTCCGAATGACACCAAATTTTCACCATAGGATCCAAATTTTCACCATAGGTCTGTAGAATTTTGGGTGGGTGGGGAACCAAATTTTCACCATAGGTCTGTAGAATGTTTATTCATAAGTATGACGTCATAGGTCACGTGGTACGGACGCCATCTTGGAAAAAGTTGCAACTGTATATCTCCTAAACTGCTCAATGGAGAAAAATGAAACCTGGCTCATTGTCAAGTACTTCCCATGGGGAATAGGATATGTTAATGATGATGTCATTGGTGCCGTCATTATGACGTCATAACTCAAAAAGTACAAAGCTTGATCCGATCAGTATGAATTTTTTTTCTCTGCAACTGTTAGTCCGGTGGACACAATTTTTTCACCATAGGAGCGTCTCCACCTGTAGAATCTTTATTGATAATTATGACGTCATAGGTCAAGTGGTATGGGCGTCATCTGGGAAAAACTGAAAAACGTTCCACCTCTATATCACCGAAACCGCTCCATGGAAAAAAATTAAACGTGGCTCATTGTAAAGAACTCTGCATGTGGAATAAGTGTTAACGATGATGTCATAATTTGACAAGTACAACGCGCAGTCCGATCAGTTTGAAATTTCTTGAGCGTGATCTGCGCAACAATTATATTAGAGAATATAAACTTATAATGTCATCGGTCATGTGGTCTGGCAGCCATATTGGATCAAAGAAAAAAACCCTTAAAAAAAACAGAAGAGTTGGCTCGCACCAAGTCGACTGCATGGGGTAAGTATTATATGAATACCATCTAGTTTTAATATGAATCCATTTAGATTTGAACCATGTACTACTTACTAGATATACAGTTAATGCAAAATGATTGAGCCACTGTGCCAAGAAAAATGCAAAAATATATTCAACTTTATTTCTCCACTCATTCCCCATGCAATATAGAGGTAAAAGAACTGCACCTAGGAGAAGCACTGAAGAGATACATTCGTGGGGCTGATAAATTATTAGTATTGTTGTGAAAATGGCTTCCAGGTGTTAATAATTCTTAGTGTAGTGCAGTGACATCCTTAGTGAACATAATAGTGTTAAGTGTGATGCAATTAATTGTGATATTAGAAATGCATCACTTACCAAATAGTTAGACCATGTCTCCCTCTCCCAGTGTGTGCCTGAAAATCTCAATCTTTTGACCACATTTTAAACGCCCTCACCTTTGTGAATCTGTCTAAGTGTTTCTTATAAGACTTTGCTAGGCATCGGGGCACTATTTTGGTGGGAAATGTCGCCACGCCTATGCAACAAGATCCGCGGATGTGCAATGAGATTTAGCTGGATGGGCCTCCACCTGTCAGAATGAGACTCTCGGCCAATGTTGAGTGAGAGGGCAGGGGTACGACGCATTATGGGTGACCTATGGAGCGATGGCTATAAAGGTGGTTGTGAAGGCGAAGAGGTGTGGAAGTTTGGATTCAGCTTGGGGAGAGCTGTGGACCTGGCCAGAGTTCACCCTTACCTCTGTAAATGAGCCACACCCCACCCGGCCAGAGCCACACCCTCTCTTCTACTCTCAAACCAAGCTGTGGGACGTGGCGGGCCGTTCCACACCAGAGTGGCTGGCCTGGCTGTCATCATCCTGTTGTGCCTTGCCGGGCATTGCCTGGTATTTCATGTCTTGTGATTCCCTCTGTTTCTCTGTCGTGGTGTGAATGATTGGGCACCAAGGACAAAGATAACTAAGGTGTGCGATCGTTAGTTTGGTTTGTGGGCACATCTGGTTTGGTAAGAGTAAGATGTTTGTATTGCCATTTATTATTACATCATTGATTGCTCGCTTCCTTCTTCCATGTGCCCATTAGGATTGAACATACCGGGTCTTGGGCGAATTCTGACTGTCGTGGTCTTCATTGGTGATTAGGAAAAAGCCTGTTGAGATATGAATTGGCTGCAGAGGTAGAAACCGCATTTCTAAAGATAGTGCCACACGTCTCAGGCTGGCTTGGCCTAATTGAATACGAGACGTTGGTGCTAATTAGCTTAGCACTCGACCAATGTGGTGCCCCCGACGTGGAGGGGTAACGTGGCATCTGGACGCGTGATCCAGAAAGAGTGGGAGTGGAGGGGGCTTCAGCAAGTTTGACAGTTATGGTCATATTGAGACCACTCGCCATATTTGGACCAGGTAACTGGAATGGACCGGATGGCTACAACAGTATTATTATTCCCATTTATCACTCTCCGCCACCATTACCATTAGTGCAACTCAGGATTTTTTTAACCTTTGGATAAAATTCCCCCCTCTACCCTCCTCCTCACTCCCCACCCCCAAAGTGAAACGATTTTCAGAATGTCCTTTTGTTCCTCAGGATAGTCTTATTAACTAACCACTGAATCAACCATCAATATTTGTCATTCATTGAGGCTCGTGCAAAAACTGGAACTAAAAACATTATGTAGGCAGGTTGGTGGTCTTTCCGTCTTCTACCGACTCCTCTCCGGCCTTGCTCCCCCAGCTCTCTCTGGGCTCTGTCCCCCAAATATTCCTGCAGGTCGCACAAGATCTGCCTGCAACCCTCTTATGGTTAAACTGCCAAAATCAAGACTCTCTGCTCACCTTCACTCCTTCATTCCTCTTTTCTCCCGCCTCTGGAACAAACTCCCTCACTCTCTTCAATCCCACTCCTCCCTCCAGGTCTTTAAAACGGCTGTTCACCACCATCTCTTATCTTCCCCAATCCAAAACCTTGATCTTTTCTACCCCGCTAATTTCACCCCAAATCCACTTTTTTGAGGTGACTTTTGTCTTCTTTCCTGGAAGTCCTTGGTGTCCTTGCGTTTGATACCTATCCTGCCTCCCCCCAGGCCCTCTGCCTCCCACACATCTCCCGATGTCCCTGCCCTCAAATGTTGTGTTTGTGTGCTTCCTCCCCTTCTCTCCCCATCTTGTCGACCGCTCCCATTTTTATATACTTTGTTTACTTGTTTGTTTGATTTGTTTGTTTGATAAATGTTAGCTCTTTCACGAGCCTCGACTCTATATACAAAAAAAAAAAAAATAGGGGAGTTGGACCGGTCATTTGCAATCACATGCGACACCATGCTTTGGTGCTTGGCACCTCACACGTGACTCCGAAGTGTGCTTACCCCCATATTCCCGATAATGAATGTCTTCTCAGACCCTGCATCTGCCCTTGTAAATTGACTCCTTCATAAGCCCAGTCGTAGACATGACTCAGCCAAGAAGAATTAAAATTGCAAAGCTTTGACATTCTTAAAATTCTCTTCCTTTCACTTTACAATTGGCAGTGAGTGTGTTGATACATGGAGATACTTCCTGCTTAATCGGGAGTTTCCATAAACACTTGGAAAATTTATGCATGAGAACAATTTTTTTGGCTTTGGTAAATTACTGGAGGAAATTGGGAACGTTCTCTTGAAGAGAACGGCAGAAATAACATTTCTGACTGGGGCGTATGGCAGATTATTTATATTTGCACAATGTTGTCGATTTTCGAGGTCTTTCGAGTACCATCTCCTTGGAAATCAGCCAACATTACCGCTTTACACAAAAAAGGTGCAAAAACAGATCCTTTCAACAACAGACCAATCAGCCTGCTCCCAATCATCAGCAAGGCCATGGAATCCATCATCGCTTCTGACATCAAATCCTACCTCTTCTCTCATGGCTTGATCTCTGATCATCAATTTGGATTCAGACCAGGTCATTCTACTCTTGACATGTTGCTTCTGCTGTCTCAACAATGGATGGAGGCCCTCAACGCAAAACTTCCTCTCTGGTCGCAGTCAACGTGTGGCCCTAAATGGAATTCTCTCATCTCCCCTTTCTGTTCAAGCTGGAGTTCCTCAAGGCAGTTTTCTGGGCCCTGTACTTTTTCTGGTCTTCATTAATGATCTCGCCGACTCTCTGGAAAGTCCTATCTTTTTGTTGATGACTCCACTCTCTGCCGCTCCATATCTCAACCCTCAGATCGACAGGCAACAGGCAGCAGCCTCTTCACTCTCTGCAGACCTGGACAAAATCACAAACTGGTTCAATAAGTGGAACATGTCTTTCAATCCTGACAAAACTCACACTCTCACTATGTCTCTCCATAAAGACCATCTGGAAAACCCTCCCATCTAATTTCTCAACAATCCTCTCAAAGAAGTTCTGTCACTCAAGCTTTTGGGTGTCACTATCTGCCATGACATTTCCCTGTGAAAACCACACTTCAAAGCTGGCTTCCAAAGCCAGTCGCCGACTGGGCATCCTCCGTCATGCGAAGTCCTTTCTGGGCACTTCTGAGCTCCTCACCACATACAAGGCTTTCATCCGCAGCTCAATGGAATACTGCTCTCCCCTCTGGGCTGGTGCTCCTTCCTCACACCTAGCTCGGCTTCACGCTGTAGAAACCAAGGCTTATATAATCATTGGTATCTCCTGTGATTAAGCTGATTCTGAGGGCCTTTCACTCCCACCTCAGGCAGGTTGGTGGACTTTCTGTCTTCTACCGACTCCTCTCCAGCCTTTCTCCCACTGCTCTGTCCCCCAAATATTCCTGCAGGACGCACAAGATCTTCCAGCAACCCTCTTCTGGTGAGACTGCCAAAATCAAGACTCTCTGCTCTCCTTCATTCTTTCATTCCTCTTATTTCCCCACCTCTGGAACAAACTCCCACACTCTCTTCAATGTCACTCCTCCCTCCAGGTATTCAAAACAGCTGTTCACCACCATCTCTTATCTTCCCTCTATCCAAAACCTTGATCTTTTCTACCCCCGTTAATCCATGCAAATCCCCCCTTTTCAAATGCGTTTTCTTTCCTGAAAGTCCTGGTAGTGTCCATTTGTTTTATACCACGTACCCTGCCCAGCCATCTCCCTTCCACAGATCTACCACTGTCCCAGTTCTCTACTGTTGTTGTGCTTCCCTCTCTCTCCTCCTCTTGTCTCCTGCTCCCTTTATTACATGTTATTTGTGTTTTCTGTTTCTGTCTTTGTGTTTTCTGCGTTGCTTTTACACGAGCCTCGACTTTGTATACAAAAAAAACAAAAAACGAAAAGATGCCAATTCTCTGTTTTTGTATTTGTCGATATTATATACACACACAACATGTATTTGTTGATAAAATCATGCATGGACTTCCACTTTTGTACTTGCAATTTTCACCTGTAGACATGACATAGTGGAAGTGAATCACAAACAACACGGTTATCACAAATACAACACTCACAATAAGATGTTGAAATAAGCGAATTTAAGAGAAAAAAACCCCATCATTCATTCATGCACAAAAAATATATCTGGGGACATTTATGTTCTGCTCAGCTTGCCTGTAACATGGACACGAGCTGAACGTGGCCTTGGTCAAGTGTGATGTCCAATGCAGTTTTGTCAAACTTGCTTACAGCATACACGTCAGCACGACTGTGTAGCAGAAGATCCACTACACGCACATGCCCATGTTCAGCTGCCCAGTGCAGTGCCGTCATCTTCAGCATGTCCTTGGCATTTATCTCAGCACCATTCTGCAGCAATTAGTACAGGGACATCCATTACATATATTAGGTGGTTGGCCAAAGTGAAAGTCTCAAATACCAGAATAACGATCAATCCCATAACAGTACAATTTACTTTGCATAATATTTCAAGGTTATGACCTCTATGTTTTTCTTGTTCTTGTTCCTTCTCCAAAGAGTCAATTTTGTTCCCCTGTTAGAGAATTAATAGCACCAATGTTTCCATTATACCATTCATAATATGGAGATTGGTGCTGTCTATAGCTCTTATTAATCAGAAATTTGTCTTCCATAATGTTGGCACAATCGTTCTCAAGTCATATATCCCATCCCGCCTTCCATAAGAGCCAGTGCCATGCTGTAGCCTGGCCATGAGTATCTTGACAATTCAAAAATTACAAATGTGACCTTGCAGTTTGTATGATAACATATATGGACAACATAGTCAGATTGGTAAATACATCGTGCAAATCAGAATATAAAAAGAGGGGTGGGTACTGGTTACACATTCCAATCATCAACACACAATGCAGTCGAATCACGTCAGATTGAATAGATATGTTCCCACGGGCTAGTCGTTCCATCACAAGTTTTTTTTTTTTGCATACAGAGTCAAGGTCCGTGGAAGAGCTAGAACACAATGGATTAGGATGCAACAGAACAAAGGAACAGTATGGAGGGGTGGGAAATACCAACGGCAGTGTTGAAGGGCAAATTAGGAGACTTGAACAAGCAATGGTTGTGGGGGGAGATGGGGATGCATTGGTTGGACAAGATGGATAGAGTGGCAAACTATCAGGAAGGAAAAACTGGAAATTTTGAAGGAAATGAGCTTGGGAGAAGGGGGGTGTTAACAGGGGCTGAAAAGATAATGGCTTTGGATGGGGGATGATCTGATGTGGTGGTGAACAGCTGTCTTGAATACCTGGAGGGAATAATGAGATTGAAGAGAATTTTGGAAGTCGGTTCCACAGGTGGGAATAAAGAGGAACAAATGAGTGGAGGTGAGCAGTGATTCTGTATTTTGGGAGCTTCACCAAAAGGGGGTTTATTGTGGACCATGTGCATCCTGCAGAAACCTTGGTGGGACAAAGCATGGAAAGAGCAGAGGGTGTAAGACCAGAAAGGAGGTAGTAAAAGACAGAGACACCACCGACCTGTCTGTGATGCGAAAGTGATAGATCATTACAACAAACACTATAGGTTGTCCTTGGAAAGTGATAGGTTCATAAAACAATGGAAAGTGTTGGGTCCATATAACAAACACCACAGGCTTGTGCTGGGTAGTGAAATACTCTCCCGCCACCTTTCAGTCCTTGATCCTCCACAACTGTTGCTTTCTCTCGACCTACAAATCCAACTTTGTTATATGATGTCCACTCCTGTAAGTAATTTAGTGACTGTCTTGCTTCTGAAAGAACGAAACAGCTCTGGTCATGCCAATCCTCGCCACCAGCTCCAACATCTCTCGGCCCTCTCTATTCCTCGTTCCCCAAACCAAATTTATCAATGTATTCCTATTCACCCGGTTCTGCTATTCCCACGTGTGCGTTGACGTCCCCTGTAATGCACAGCATCACCTCCAGCTCAACGATTCCCATCATCTGCTCCAGTGCGTCCCTGAATTCCTGCTTTTCTGCCTCAATCCTTCCCATTTGTGGCACACATAATCGATATAACACACACTATTCGCCACTGTATTACCAAACATGCCAGAACGATCCATCCCTCCCAACTTTCCATTATGACCAACACCTTGCTGTTGTCCTCTGATACTATTATTCTAATGCCATCACTCCTTCCACCCGCTCCTGCGTGCAACAGCTTGTACCCTCCTACCAACCACCTCATCACATTGTCCCCTTTCCATCTGGTCTGCTGCACACACAACATTTCTAACCTCCGCCGCATCATCTCCACCACATCGACTCTTCCCCCCTCCCACATTTCCACGTTCAAACTACCTTGCCGGACCTCACTTTGAAACGTTGCCCATATGGCAGAGCTAGTACCATCTTGATCAGTTTGGGATGTTCTGGATTATATGGTTAAGTATATCATGAAATATGATACGCCTTCCATTGTTTTTTAAAAGCATATAATATATTTAAATATCGTTTATGGCATTTAGTAAGCTATTACATCATAATTACTGCAATTGTATAAAATTTGATCAGATTCATAAATGTAATAAATGTCAAACCTTAAGCAGCAACTCCACAATATTCACATGTCCTGCAGCTGCCGCCATATGTAGTGGGGTTTTGTCCACCTTGGTGCGTGCATCTCGGCTCACACCTGCACGCAGAAGTACCTCTGCCGTGCTGTAGTGCCCAAACTGGGAAGCCAAGTGCAATGGAGACGTACCTAACTGCGGAAGGAAAACATATGTTGAGTATATGTCACATGCTAGAACTTAAACGAGAAAATGTATAACATTCTGAAAGGCCAAATTTTTTTTTTTTTTTGGCCTTTCAATGGACTTCTGTAGCCAATCTAGTTTCACCACAATCGGTGGCATAATAGTTAGAAGCATCCACTCCGAGTCTGGGAGGTTGGTGGCTTCAATCCTGGCATAATCATATATACCAAACACTTTCAAAAATGATATATGTTTTGCTTCCTTGCTTGATTCTCAGTATAATAAAAAGCATAGAGACCATAGACAAACTACCATAGATTGGTAATACTAGCGCAGTCTTTTATAGGCCTATTGACCTTCTTCTGCATTGAAGTATTTCTAAGGGGAGTCATCTATCTATAATTCCAGTAATCTCTGTGTGTATGTATGTATGTATGTATGTATGTATGTATGTATGTATGTCTGTGACCGCTGTTTCTCGACAACCACGGGTCCGATATACTTTAAACTTGCCAGGTATATTGCTGGGGACCCGAGGATGTGCCTTTTCAAGGTTTCATATTAATCGGACAAGTAGTTACCGAGCTATGTCCAAAAAACGATTCAACCAATCAGAGAGCAGCGAGCTATCACGTGTGCCGAACGTGGCGAACAGACTCTGCCTCGGACGGCACATTTGAGAGCGTATTCATTTATTTCACGTTGGCAAACTATGTTGCCGTTAAACTATGTTTTAAAACTAATTACGTGCACGCTATGGCAATTTCTTTACCAAACTCCGCAAGCCGTTCGCTTTGGACCAAACCATTTCATGTAAATAGAGGGGGGGGATTGTCACCGTACTCGCAAGCCGTTCGCTTTGGACCAAACCATTTCATGTAAATAGAGGGGGGGGATTGTCACCGTACTCGCAAGCCGTTCGCTTTGGACCAAACCATTTCATGTAAATAGAGGGGGGGGGGGATATAATTTTAGATATATATATAGTACGGGCATGCCCTAGTATTACTTAATTTTTATAATTATTATTGAACGGATGCAATCTGAAATGCCGTGATGTGGGTGGTCTTTATGGACAAAGGGTACCCTATTATTCCTGTCAGATTGTTAGCATATCTAAGGTGACGCTAATATTTTTGTACAGATTATTATTATACTTCGCACCATCTTTTTCACTTTTATTTACATTAAAATTTGTTTTATCTGCATCCCATTGTCCAATCGATGTGAAACTTTCAACATAGGAGCGACTCTGCATGGAGATCTATTTTATTGATAACTCTGACATCATACGTCATGTGCTATGGCAGCCATATTGGATTAAAGGGAAATCTTTGAACATCGCCGAAACCGCTCATTGGAAAAAAA
This sequence comes from Myxine glutinosa, assembly GCF_964187855.1. Lineage (NCBI taxonomy): Eukaryota > Metazoa > Chordata > Myxini > Myxiniformes > Myxinidae > Myxine > Myxine glutinosa. Next base: position 223,100,483 of record NC_136262.1, on the reverse strand, counting down.
TTGAAACTTGACATACATCATCAACTCGCCATGGGGAATAAAGTTGACAATGATGATGTCATCGGTGCTCTGGTGTGTCAATAATAATTCCTTTGGCTGAGATCCTTATCGATCAATACAATTTTTTTGGGTGATCTACGAAGAAATTTGTCTAGAGACCTAAATTGACAACGTCATCGGTGCCGAAGCATGTGACCAATGACGTCATCGTTATCCAAATTTTCTCCCATGCATGGCATCTTCCTAGGATAACATCATCATTGGAATGGGCGGTGTGGGATGGCATAATCATTGGAACGGGTGGCGATGGCATCATCATTGGAACGTGCGTCATTTGGTACCCAGCATAACTGCTCACTGTTATAAATCACCCATCTAGTTATTCTTATTACTCTTTTGATATACCCTGGAAATGGAATTTCCATGTCCACATGTGACACAACTCCCTTTGACGCCTTTGGAAAATGAAAAGGTAGATATTGGAGGTTGTAGGAAAGGAAAATGGAAAGCAGGGCAGAAAGGGCTCAAAAACTACACCAATTTATACAGACAATAAATAAAATTGCCCCATATTGGCCCCTTATTTGGGACAAAGAATGTTCCATAAATCGACTGCAATATACCAATCCCATTGTGTACCCAATCGGTTGTGAAGGGTGCTCCATTGGTCATGAGGTTAAGGACTTCATCCTCTTCTCCTTTTCGAGCCGCCTCAAGCAGGCGCTTCCCCAAGTCAACCAGGGACATCTGTGTAGATACGAACTGAGCTAAGACAAGGCCAACACTCCATATGGTACTTTTTTTTAAATCAAAATGGCAAAACGATTAAGCAATATGGTACAAATGATCAGTTTATAGCTCTGGCCCCTAATTCATCTTTTCCTGTTCCTCTTAGTCACGAGTTCAGATAAATAATAAAAACGAGTGACTACATTAGCATAGGACAAAATGTAAGCATCGCATCCTGTGAGATTATTGTATGGTGATGGTTAAATGTACTTGATTTGCATATTTTTCTGCTCATTATTATTAACATGATGAAGTAAAACCGTTAAAAACCGTTTATACTCCATCAAGTACGATATACAGGGTGAATCAAAAGTAGCGCCGGATTTCTGTTATATATATATATATATATATATATATATATATATATATATATATATATATATATATATATATATATATATATATATATATATATATATATATTTCTGTCAGTTGATTGTTTGTTTGCCATTTGTATTACAGTGTACAAGAAGGTAGAAATAAATGAATGACATGTTTATCTAACCATTTATTCAGGGGAAAATTATTACGGAAGTGTACCAAGCTGTTTTACTTGCAATTTTCAAAGTGCCCTCCCTCGTGATCGATGCACAATTGCATCGTTAATTCCTGTGCCAAACTGGTTAATATCGAATTCTGTTCTGTTAATTCCTGGTTAATATCGAATTCCTGTGCCAAACGGCGTGCCGCCATCGTTGGTTGTTCATTACATTTGTAGTAATGTTTCACGGCCGCATTGCATTGATTCCTTGAAAGGTAATTCATGGTTCAATTTGGTGCAAATTCAGTAACTTTCCAAACTCTCAGCAATAACCTGCAAAACAAAAACAAAAAGAAATGAATTAAGAAAATTAATAATCTGCAAGACAATTATTAACAACATGACATCCCAGAAAGAATCTGACAGCCGAAAAAACAGAAATCGGGCGTGGGCGCTACTTTTGATTCACCCTGTATAGTTGGTACTCTGCACCGAAACATTGAAAAAGTAACAAGTGACATTGGTAGGAACTTCTAAAACTGATAATTACTATATTGAGTCATTCCTCAAAACACCTGTTTATTTAAAATTTTACTTCACCACTCAAATTTTTATTTAAAAAAAACTAAGTGACCAAAAAGAAGAGTTATAAAAACAACAACGAAGCATTCAAAACGTCCATCCTATTGCTCTTTCTCGAGATATTCACCTTGTACTCGACATACATTACTGACTTGTCCCATCGATTTGGTAACACCTTGATGACATCCGGAAATATATATATATATATATATATATATATATATATATATATATATATATATATATATATATATATATATATATACTAGCAGAAGTACCCGGCATTGCCGGGCGGGGGAGGAGGGGAGGGGGAAGAGGAGGGGAGGGGGAAGAGGAGGGGAGGGGAATGGGGGGGAGGGGAAGGGGGAGGGGGGAGGAGGGGGAGGGGGAAGGGGGGGAGGAGGAGGGGAGGGGGGAAGAGGAGGGGAGGGGGAAGAGGAGGGGAGGGGAACAGGGGGAGGGGGAAGGGGGGGAGGGGGGGAGGGGAAGGGGGGGAGGGGAGGGTGTGGGGGTGCCCGGGGGAAGAAGGGCCCCTCCCCCTTCCCCTCCCCCCCCCTCCCCCCCCGTTCCCCTCCCCTCCTCTTCCCCCTCCCCTCCTCCTCCCCCTTAACACCAGGGGGGTTGACTCAGCCTGTCATCCTACCGAGGTCGGCAAATTGAGTACCAGTTCACTGGTAATTCCCTGTGTGCCGCAAGAGGCGCCTAACAGGGTTGGCGGCACGAACCCGGAAGTCGGAACTCATTGTCATCAAATAAATGTAGCATGTATGTTTCACTCTCTGTCACATGCCGTTGGTCCCATGTCAATCGGATGAAGTTGAAAAATTAACATTACGAAGTTTCTCTGGGACGTACTGATTCCGAATAATGAAGTTGAAAAATTAACGTTCCGAAATACGCTAATTACGCTAACAGAAGCGCTGGCGCTGCGAAGCGCTAGAGGGAGCGCTGCGCTCCCTCCCTTCGATTCCCTCCCTCTTCTGCTAGCGCTTCTGCGCTAATACGCTAATTTTAAAACCCGAAGTTTTTTAAAATGTAAGGTGTGCTGTAGTTGCTCTGAGACGTACTGATTCCGAATATGCCTTTGGTTTTTCTCTGCGATGAGTAGTTCTCGAGTTATAAGAGGACAAACAAACAAACATACTTTACTGCTTTATATATACTAGGGCATGCCCGTACTATATATAAGCTAGGACGTGCCCGTACGTGGGTGCCCGTTCCTTGCAAAAAAAAAAAACTGCAAAAAAAAAAAAAACTGCAAAAAAAAAAACAATGGTTTGGTCCATTCGCAACGACCACAGAACCCCCCCCCCCCCCCCTCTATTTACATGAATGGTTTGGTCCATTCGCAAAGCCAAAGCGAACGACCACAGAACCCCCCCCCCTCTATTTACATGAATGGTTTGGTCCATTCGCAAAGCCAAAGCGAACGACCACAGAACCCCCCCCCCCCCCTCTATTTACATGAATGGTTTGGTCCATTCGCAACGGCAAAGCGAACGGCGAACGGCTAAATCGCCATAGCTCGGTAAGTACTTGTCCGATTAATTTCAAACCTTGAAAAGGCACATCCTCGGGTCCCCAGCAATATACCTGGCAAGTTTCAAGTATATCGGACCGGTAGTTGTCGAGAAACAGCGGTCACAGACAAACGTACAGACGTACAGACGTACAAACGTACAAACGTACAGAGATTACTGGAATTATAGATAGATAGTATAAAGCCCGTCAAAAATGACGGGTTGGAACAGTTTTTGAAGGTACAGCCATGTGAGCATGCGTCTGGGCCTAGTGTCAAGAGTGCTTATACCATTTTTATTTGTTGGACATCCAACAGACGTAAATGAATACTAGTTTTACTCTGCGCACATTGCACATCACGTGCAGAAAATTTCACCTCCCTGTGCCTCGTATTTATTGTGATTAAAAAAATACTGCTTCTGTACCTTGAGGCTCAGTTTGCAAGCCACCGTCTACAATTCCAATGTAAGAGGCATATAATTACTCTTCTTTTGGGTCTTCTGAGTCCTTAGGGTCTTTTGTGTCCTTGGGGTCTTTTGTGTCCTTGGGGTATTTTGTGTCCTTGGGGTCTTTTGTGTCCTTGGGGTCTTTTGTGTCCTTGGGGTCTTTTGTGTCCTTGGGGTCTTTTGTGTCCTTGGGGTCTTTTGTGTCCTTGGGGTCTTTTGTGTCCTCTGGGTAATTTGGGTCCTTGGGGCCTTTTGGGTCTTCAGTGTCTTTTATGTCTTCTAGTTCATCGGAGTCTTTTGGGTCATTTGAGTCTTTTGGGTCCTCCAGGTCTTCTGAGTCATTCGAGTATTTTGGGTCCTCGATCTGTATCTTTGGGTATTTAAGGGTCTTTGGGGTATTTTGGGTCCTCGATCTGTATCTTTGGGGTATTTAAGGGTGTTCGGGGTATTTTGTACCTTAGGGGTAATTTGGGGTCCACTGGGTCCTTAAGGGGGTCTGGGGTCTTTTCGGTCTTTTTGATCATTTGAGTCTTTCTGGTCTTTAAGGGTCTACGGGGTATTTTCAGTCTTCTGGTTTAAAAAAAATCTTTTCAGTCTTCGTGGTTTTTTGGGTCTTCTTCGTCTTTAAGGGTATTTTGGGCCTTGGGGTATTTTGCGGTCTTTGGGTTATTTTCGATCCTTTCAGTAACTGGGATATTTTTGGGTCTTCGGTCTCTTTTCGGTCTTTAAGGTTCTTTGGGTCTTTTTGGTCATCAGGGTCTTTTCAATATTTTTGGTCTTCAGGGTATTTAAAGGTCTTTTGGGTATTTTGGAGTATTTTGGGTCATCAGGGTCTTTGTGGTCTTTAAGGGTCTTGGGGTCTATTGGGTATTTATGGGTCTTTGAGGAATATTGGGTCTTCGGGGTCTTTTGAGTTTTCAGGGTCTTGTCGGTCTTTTAAGTCCTCTGGGTCATTTGGGTCCTTGCGGTCTTCAGGGTCTTTAAGGGTATTGGGGGTATTTTGGGTCTTCAGGGTATTTAAGGCGTTGGGGTATTTTGGGTCTTCGAGGTGTTTATGGGTTTTCAGGGTATTTAGAGTCTTCATGGTCTTTTGGGTATTTAAGGATCTTGGGGCCTTTTGGGGTTTTTGGGTCTTCGGGGTCTTGTGGGTGCTTAACAGTCTTCAGGGTCTTTTGGGTCTTCAGGGTCTTTGGGGTATTTTGGGCCTTCAGGGTGTTTATGGGTTTTCAGGGTATTTAGAGTCTTCATGGTCTTTTGGGTATTTAAGGATCTTGGGGCCTTTTGGGGTTTTTGGGTCTTTGGAGTATTTTGGGTGTTTAACAGTCTTCAGTGTCTTTGGGATCTTCAGGGTATTTTGGGCCCATTAGGTCTTTTATGTCCTTGGGGTATTTTGGGTCCTCTGGGTCATTTGAGTCCCCGTGATTGTTCGGGTCTTTTGGGTCTTCTGGGTATTTTGGGTGTTTGGGGTCCATTGGGTCTTCAGGGTCTTGTTGGTCTTTGGGATATTTTGGGGTCCATTGGGTCTTCAGGGTGTTTTCAGTATTTTGGGTCTTTGTGGTCCTCAGGGTATTTTGGGTCTTCATGGTCTTTTGGGTCTTCAGGGTATTTGTGGTCCATTGGGTCTTCAGGGTCTTTTCGGTCTTTTGGATCTTCAGAGTCCTTGGGGTCGTTTGGGTCTTTAGGTTATTTTCAGTCTACAGGGTATTTTGGGTGTTTGGGGTCCTCAGAGTCTTTTAACTGGTTGACACACAGTCGTGTCAATGATTGTCCCTTAAACCCCCACCCCACACTCAAATCCCTCCTAAAGCACGACTCAAAGCCGTTAAAACCTGTCCTTATGAAGGGGGAAGAAAATAACACACACACACACACACACACACACACACGCACGCACGCACGCACGCACACACACACACACACACACACACACACACACACACACACACACACACACACACACACACACAACATGGGCATTGAACATCTTAATCAGTTGTAAACTCAATATCACCCAAATGCTCTTAGATTATTCCAGAGATGAAAACCACAAGGTGGCAAAACTGGCCTGTGTGGGGAATGAAGTAGAACTTCCCCACCCATCGCTATTAGAGTAGGTATGGTCGCATTTGCCATGTAAGGGCGAGCATTATTCAGCACACCTGCAGTCATGGTTTTCCCACATTTAATAAATTCCAGAATGACTAAACCATTTAGGTATAAAAACACGATTACCAAACCCTTTCAAGGTGATGGGCAGAACATCAATTTTTCTTTGCATTGAGTAATCTAGTGATTCTCCAAACTTAGCTGTTCAACATGTTTAATGTGTAACCGTAGTTTATTGCACATGAGACTTGAGGATGTTCAAGGTCACTCATTGCACCATTTAAACACACACCAATGTGAAATGCATGCAGCATGAAATTGCTAAAACAGCTTCCTGTGAATTGCAGCTGCTTGGTGCTTAATGTTCCTTCAACAATCTTGATTTTACCCAGAATGCTTTGGACCAGTGTTGAATGTCATTTCATGAATAATTTGCTCTGATTAGATAATATCATTGAATAAAGCTTCAGCAATTAAATATTTTACATGCTCCATAACAAAGGAACCACATTAACATTGAACGACTCTCATATTCCTTGGACAATGCTCCAAGAAAAGTTTCAATTTATCTTTCCTGTTTTTATATTTATTTTAAGTAGAATTCCCAAGTTACCCAAGTACTAGGGTATGGGTAAAGGCGTACATAATAAATAGATGTCCCCTTAATAATCCCCTGTGCTTGTCCCCATGGCCCTGTGTCCCCTGTGCCCCCCTTGTCCCCTGTGCTTTTTCTGGTCTTCATCAATGATCTCTCTGACTCTCTTGAAAATCCTCTCTATCTCTTTGCTGATGACTCTACTCTCTGTGGCTCCATTCTTCATCCCTCAGATCGGCAGTCTGCAGCCTCCTCACTCTCTGCAGACCTGGACAAAATCACAGACTGGGCAAATAAGTGGAACATGTCTTTCAATCCTGACAAATCTCACACTCTTACGATGTCTCTCCGAAAAGACCGACTGGACAACCCTCCCATCTACTTTCTGACTAATCCTCTCCAGGAAGTTCTGTCACTCAAGCTTTTGGGTCTCACTATCTGCCATGATCTTTCCTGGGAAAACCACATTTCAAATCTGGCCTCCAAAGCCAGTCGCCGACTGGGCATCCTCCGTCGTGTGAAGTCCTTCCTTGGTACACCTGAGCTCCTCACCACATACAAGGCTTTCATCCGCAGCTCAATGGAATACTGCTCTCCCCTCTGGGCTGGTGCTCCTGCCTCACACCTAGCTGGTCTTCACGCTGTTGAAACCAAAGCATTCAGAATCATTGGAATCTCCCGTGATGAAGCTAACTCCAAGGGCCTCTCACTCACTCACCGCAGGCAGGTTGGTGGTCTTTCCGTCTTCTACCGACTCCTCTCTGGCCTTGCCCCCCCAGCTCTCTCTGGGCTCTGTCCCGCAAATATTCCTACAGGTCGCACAAGATCTGCCTGCAACCCTCTTATGGTTAAACTGCCAAAATCAAGACTCTCTGCTCACCTTCACTCCTTCATTCCTCTTTTCTCCCGCCTCTGGAACAAACTCCCTCACTCTCTGCAATCCCACTCCACCCTACAGGTTTTTAAAACAGCTGTTCACCACCATCTCTTATCTTCCCCCATCCAAAACCTTGATCTTTTCTATCCCCGCTAATTTCACCCCAATTCCACTTTTTTGAAATACCAACTTCTGTCGTGGAAGTCCTTGGTGTCCTTGTGTTTTATACTTCTCCCACCCCCCCCCCCCCCCTTCCCATGCCTCCTCCCCCCGAACAATCTCCCTGCTCTTAAATGTTGTGTGCTCTCAAGTGTTTGTGTGCTTCCCCTTCTCTTGTCTTCCGCTCCCTCTTTTTATATATTTTGTCTGTCTGGTTGATTTGTTTGTGAAGTAAATGTCAGCTCTTTCACGAGCCTCGATTCAGTATACAAAAGTGTCTTCCCTAATTTGATCAAATATTTATAGTCCACCAAGTATTGTGATAAAAGTCACAGCTTTAAGCATACTGTTTCCCCGATTAGTATCAGTTAATTTGTCCCCTACTGTTTTAACTGGAGGGGATTCTAGGCATGCTGTCTATCTGTCTGTCTGTACCACCTGTGGTTCTCCAGACTTCCCGCCCTTACCCTTTAACATATTCAACGGGAACTTGGTACATGGCTTTCATATGACAAGTTACAAAGCAAGTTTGAGATTTGGGGCGTTTCACCAATTTTTCAAGGAGTTATGCCCTTTTTGGACTTAGAAAATATCATATATTATATGTGGCTTAGTTTTCAGCTGCCCTGACTCCAACACACTGCTTCACACCCATTGGCCTAGAGAGCTGGCCTGACCCCACCCCAACTAAAACATGCACCGCCATTCTATGAAGCAGCACGGATCGGTAGGCCTCTGGATGTTAATCCATGGCCCAGTGCAATTGGAATGATCCCAGGTATATAATCACGATGTTGCAGCGGTTCCCGGGAGCATAAAAAATCACCTTGCACCGGCCGATGACGCAACCGCCGAGCGGTTACTTGTCCGGACTCGCCCGGGCATGTCCAGACTTGCCTTTTCCGGGCGAACACTTGACTTGCATACCACGCCCCGTTGAGAGGCGTGGCTTACCTATTTGCATACCACGCCCCGCCTGAGAGGCGTAGCTTTTGTGTGTTGAACTTTACTTATAAATTGCCGCCCGTTCGATCGGCTGATTCAGTGCTTTTGAGTGGAGCTAGAAATAAATAGCTCAGTGAAACTTCGTTCCTGGTGTCGTCCATTTTGTCCGGCTTTATCGTGAGAGCATAGCTCCACAATTGGTGACCCCTTTTCAAGAACACGGCGATGGAGTCATCTGTAGCTTTGAAGCTCCCTGGCTTTTGGGAATCGCACGGAGCCGTCTGGTTCGCCCAAGCGGATTCTCAATTCGCTCTGCGGAACATTACGGAGGAAACGACGCGCTACCACCATGTGGTCTCCGCACTCAACGCCTCCACCGCCGCCCGGGTCCTGAGCTTCCCCCAGATCCCGCCGAACGCCGACAAATACGGCGCACTCAAAGGCCTACTCCTCGGTGCGTTTGGACTGACGGAGACCGAACGCGCGCGACAACTGCTCGACCTCCCGGAGCTGGGTGAGGCCCGCCCATCCGAACGCATGGACCACATGCTTGCACTACTCGGCGACCACAGCCCAGATTTCCTCTTCCGCGAGCTGTTCCTCCGGCAGCTACCCAGGCAGGTACGGTTAGCTTTGGCTAATTCGCCCATCACGGACCCTCGCGCCCTGGCCAAGGAGGCCGATAAATTTTTCTCGGCCAGGCGACACGTCGAGGCGGCCGCCTGGAACCCTGGGCCGACCGAGGCAACGTCCGCGCCACGACCGGTGCCACCACCGGCCGAGTTAGCGCCACTGGCGGCAGCGGCCGCCGCGACCCCCCGTCGACCGAACCCGACGCGACCGCCGGAGCCTCCACCAGAGCGGACAATGTGCTACTACCACGCCAGGTTCGGGCAGAAGGCCAGAACGTGCCGCCCTCCGTGCACTTTCGGCAGGTCGGGAAACGACCAGGCCGGCGCTCGCTGCCTGTCATGAGCGTCGGCCATTCAGGCAGCCTTCTGTTTATTATGGACACAGCGTCCGGGCGGCGTTTTTTTGTGCGACGTCGGCGCTCAGCTAAGCGTGATACCCGCCTCGGTGCAGGACAAACAGGCCGCGCTTTGCGGCCATGCCTTGGTCGCCGCAAACGGCTCCTCCATCCGCACCTTCGGTTCGCGGAGCGTCGCATTCTGCTTTGGGCAGTGCTTCAGGTGGGACTTCATCACGGCGAACATACCTATGGCCTTGCTGGGTGCAGATTTTCTTTGCGTGCATGGGCTTTTGGTTGACGTCAAACGGCGTCGGCTCAACAACGCGGAGACCTTCAGCTCGCTCGCTTGCTCATTGAGCAGCTCCGCACCAACCAAGCTAGCCTGCGCTCTCTCGGCCGCGGGCGATTTCACACGCCTACTCGCCCTCACGCAGCCGACGTTTTCGGCCGTCGCCGTCAAACACGGCGTCGAACACCACATCCCGACCACAGGTCCACCGGTCTACGCCAGGGCTCGTCGCCTCGACCCGGCCAAACTCGCCGTGGCGAAGGCGGAATTCGATGTGCTGGAGCGATTGGGCATTGTGCGGCGCTCGAATAGCACGTGGGCCTCGCCCCTGCACATCGTGCCCAAACCGGGTGGCGACCATGCGGTGATTACCGCCACCTCAACGACGCCACCACCCCCGACATCACATATACAGGACTTTTCCGCCGGTTTGGCGGGGCGGGTGATCTTTTCCAAGGTCGACCTCATTCGGGGCTACCACCAGGTACCCGTCCGGCAGGCCGACGTGCCGAAGACGGCGGTAATTACACCTTTTGGCCTCTTCGAGTTCCTTCGCATGCCGTTCGGCCTTAAGAACGCGGCCCAGGCCTACCAACGGCTGATGCACAGCATGCTGCACGACCTCACCTTCCTTTTCGTCTACTTGGACGACATTCTCGTCGCTAGTACTTCCCGGGTGGAGCACCTCATCCACCTGCGCACGCTTTTTGAGCGCCTCGGCCAGCATGGCCTCATCATCAACCCGGCGAAATGCCAGTTTGGCGTAAGGCCGTCGACTTCCTGGGGCACCGCATCACGAAGCGCGGGGCCGTTCCGCTGCCGAGCAAGGTGGAGGCAGTCACAGGTTTCCCGCGCCCCCGCTCCATCAAGGCCCTACAGGAATTTTTGGGAATGATAAATTTCTACCACCGGTTCGTGCCTCGCGCCGCCCAACTCATGCGCCCCCTGTACGAAGCCCTCCGGGGCAAGCCGGCCAAGCACGACGTCACTTGGACCAAAGAGATGGACGAGGCATTCACGGGCGCTAAGCTGGCCCTCGCCAACGCGACCATGCTGGCGCACCCGGCGCTCGACGCACCCATCGCCCTCACCACGGACGCTTCCGACTACGCGGTGGGCACCGTGCATGAACAGTGGGTGAACGGGGCTTGGCAACTGCTGGCCTTCTTCAGCCGACAGCTTCGCCCTAACGAGCGCAAGTATAGTGCTTTCGACCACGAGCTCCTCGGCCTGTACCTGGCCGTTTGCCACTTCCGCCATCTTTTGGAGGGCCGCCCGTTCATGGCGTTTGTGGACCACAACCCCTGGTCTTTGCCATGGCCAAGATTACGGAGCCATGGTCGGCCCCCCAGCAGCGCCACCTCTCCGCCGTGTCCGAATTTACGATGGACATCCGGCACGTCGCGGGCAAGGACAATGCTGTGGCCGATTGCCTCTCCCGGTCCGGCGCGAACGCCGTCCACCTGGGTGTGGACTTCGCCCACGTGGCGGCCGACCAGACTGCCGACCCCACGGTGCAAGCCCTACGGACAGCCGACACAGGCCTGTGGTTGGCCGACGTCCCATTCGAGGACACAGGCACAGTTCTCCTGTGCGACGTTTCCCTGGGCCAACCTCGCCCCATCGTGCCCACCGGATGGCAGCGGCACATTTTTGACGCCCTCCACGGCCTTTCCCACCCGGGCCGGAAAGCATCGCAGAAGCTCGTGGCAGCGAAATTCGTCTAGCACGGGCTCCGTAAGGACGTCCGCGACTGGGCCAATGCCTGTGTCGCCTACCAGCGCACGAAGGTCCACCGGCGCACCCAGGCCCCGTTGGAACCATTCGACGTGCCCGCGCGGCGCTTCGACCACGTCAATGTGGACCTGGTGGGACACCTTCCCTCCTCACGGGGCTTCACCCACCTCCTCACGATGGTGGACAGGACCACCAGGTGGCCGGAGGCCATCCCACTGGCATCAACAACATCCGCCGTGGCGCAGGCCTTCATTGGCACTTGGATTGCCCGTTTCGGCGCCCCCTTGGACATCTCCTCCGACAGAGGCCCGCAATTCACCTCCGAGCTTTGGGGCGCGGTCGCCCAGGCCTTGGGGGTCAAGCTTCACCGCACCACGGCCTACCACCCCCAAGCCAACTGCTTGTGCGAGCGGTTCCACCGTTCGATGAAGACCGCTCTCAGGGCCAGCCTCCAGGACGACGGTTGGGCCGACAGGCTCCCATGGGTCCTATTGGGCGTCCGAACGGCCCCGAAAGGGGACCTCCAGGCTTCCACCGCCGAGCTGGTCTACGGCCAGCCACTGCGCGTGCCGGGCGAGTTCATCCCTGACGCCACCGGCCCCTGGTCGCTCGCCAACGCTCGGTCCTCCAAGAGGCCGCCAGGAGATTCGCCCCCGTGCCCACGTCCCATCACGGCTGCCCCCAACCCCATGTCCCCCCAGCACTTCGCACTGCGGAGTACGTTTTTATCCGCAACGACGCACACCGGGGACCGCTCCGGCCGCCGTACGATGGACCTTTCCGGGTCCTGAAGAGGGACGACAAGTCGTTCATCGTGGACATCGGCGGCAAACCAGACCACACCTCCGTGGACCGCCTCAAACCGGCCCATTTGGACCTCGACCAACCTACACGGTTGGCCCTTCCTCCACGGCGGGCCATCCCCCATCAACCAAGCCCCCCGCCCGACCATCCGCCGCCACGCCACCTACCACCCCCACACGAATCACCAGGGGTCGTTTCGGCCGGGTCATGAAGACCCCCCTCAAACTGACTCTCCCGGTGCAAGTTAATTCGGGGGGGGGGGGGGGGGGGGGCATGTAGCGGTTCCCGGAAGTATACACAATCACCTTGCACAGGCCGATGACGCAACCGGCGAGCGGTTACTTGTCCGGACTCGCCGGGGCGTGTCCAGACGCGCCGGGGCGTGTCCAGACTTGCCTTTCCCGGGCGAACACTTGACTTGCATACCACGCCCCGTTGAGAGGCGTGGCTTACCTATTTGCATACCACGCCCCGCCTGAGAGGCGTAGCTTTTGTGTGTTGAACTTTACTTATAAATTGCCGCCCGTTCGATCGGCTGATTCAGTGCTTTTGAGTGGAGCTAGAAATAAATAGCTCAGTGAAACTTCGTTCCTGGTGTCGTCCATTTTGTCCGGCTTTATCGTGAGAGCATAGCTCCACAATGTATTATATATATGCAAATAAGCTGTATGCATGTTTTTGCTTCATGTACATCGAGTTACAGCATTTTTATTACTGTCGACATCGAAATGCAGCATTATAAACCACCCACTGCCAAAATAAAAAAGGATATTTGTTGTAGTGTAAATGGCTCACAATTACTTAGTGGTTGGAACAGGAACAATCATTGGGACTGTTAGGGGACATGTATTGCAAAGGAATTCTCACTGCGTCTTGTTTATCGTCAGGTTCCACACCTGGAAGTAAGGCCTCTCCAATTACGTTAACTTCATATTTACCATCAGTACTTATGTGGGGACAAACACAGACAAAGAAACTTGCTCATGGTGATATCAGCAAAGTGCAATGCATGTACCAACTTGTATGAAAACTTTTTTTTAACTACTTATAGCTTTTATTCCTGCTGAGTTTTGAACAAATGACATCTGTCCAATATTCCAGATATATTACAATTAAGACACGGATGGCGCTAAGCCTTGCTGGCGGAGGAGGGGGGGGGGGGGGGGGGGGGGGAATTTGCTGCACATGATGTGCAACTCATGCAGAGTAAAACGAGTGTTCATTTACGTTCGTAGGATGTCTAATAAGTAAATAAGCTAAAAGCACATCTGACGCTAGGCCGAGGCTTCCGACTTCGGCACAGTAATGAGGCTGCACCATCAACTAAACTGTTCCGACCCATCATTTTTGATGGGTTTTTCACAGATATATTACATTTTACATGTGATCTATATTTTAAAAGACATTCACTGAGACAACCAATTATAATAGCCTCTCCTGTCCCTGTCACGGTCCTTCGGTAGCCAACAATGCCAACTATCAGCAATTGATATCGGTGAAAATAAATCATAAATAATAACAACAAGGAGAAAAAGACATAAAATGTCATAGCTCCCATGATTTAATTTGGAAATTTTGCTGCACGGAGTTAAAGGCTGCCAGTCGCCTTCCTTTGGTCAGATTACAAAACAAAATCTTATGCATATGTATACTCTCATGTATTGTCTTTGTGCCAAGTTTGAACAAAATTGGACCATGCATGTCGAGAAATGGTTGGGGAGTAAGAAAACGGCCGCCAGTCGGCCATCTTGGATCTGAAATCGAAAGAAGATTACGTGCGTATTTAAGCCATCATTCATTATCTGTGTGCCGAGTTTGAACAAGATCAGTAAATGTAGGTCCGAGAAAGGGTTGAGGACGTGTTCCCTCTTTGTAGAACTTCACAGCATCACAAGCTGGTTAAACACTTGGAATATGTCTTTCAATCTTAACAAACCTCTCACTCTCTTAAAGGAATGTCTGGCAAACCCTACCACCTACTTTCTTACGAATCCTCTGGAAGTTCAGTCGCTCAATATTTTGGTCCTCATTAACAGAAATGATGATTTTTGGGCAAACCACCCTTCTAACTTGATGTCCAAATCAAGTCGCTGAGTCCTTCCTTGGTACACCTGAACTCTTACCCACCTACAACGTCTTCATCCACAGCTTAATAAGTGATGGAGTACCAGTACTGTTCTCCACTCTGGGCTGGCACCCCTGCCTCACACCTTGTTCCACCTAACAAAATGGAAACCAAAGCCTTCCAAGATCAATTGAAACTCCTGGGATGAAGCTGAGTGAAGCTAAGTCTATGGACCTCTCACTTTCACATTGCAGCCAGGTTGGTGATCTCTATGTCTTCTACCTCCTCCTTTCTGGTCTTGCACCATTGTCTCTTTCCATGCCATGCCCCCCTCCCCATGTTTATGCAGGGTGCACACGGTCTGCCAGCAACTTCTTTCTGGTGAAACTCCCAACATTCAGAATCACTGCTCACATTCACCCATTCGTTCCTCTTTTTCCCACCTTTGGAACCAACTTCTGCACGCTCTTCAATCTTCCCTCAAGGTCTTCAAGACAGCTGTTCACCATCTCAGCAAACCACCCACGCCCTACTCCCCTCCACCCCCCCATCCAAAACCATGATATTTTCTATCTCCATTAAGACTTAAACCCACCTCTTTCCAACTTTTTCTTTCCTGAGAATTTGCAGGTGATGTATCCATCTTGGCCACCACCTGTGTCCTCCATCACCCTCATTCTCATTCTTCCACACATTTCTCCAAGTCTCTCTCTATTTTGTCCCTCATCCCTACTGTTGGTGTGTTTCCTCTTCTTTTTCCCCTTTCTTTTGTTCTGTTATGTCCTGATCCACTCTATTTCCCAGCTTCTTCGCGAGCCTCAACATTGTATCCAAAAAAACCCAAAACTAGGGAGATACATATTGGGATTTGATTTTTTGCTAAATTTGGAATAGTATGTGGAATCGTAGATGCATATATTTTCGGGGTGAGGTAAGGTGGGAGGAACATGGCATTATTGGCATAATGGTGTTGAGGGTTCTGAAGACCGAACAAAAAACACACACAACCAGTTGGGGATCTGAATTGTCTGATGCTAAAAGGTTAGTCATGATGCTGACTTTGGGTTGGCTGTTTTGCTGTAAGAAAAAAAAGAAAAGAATCCCCAACAGAGAAAGGGGGAAGCAGCTGTTTGTAGTGTGCTGAAGCTGAAATGGAAACGGAATCGTTGGAGACAAACCTGAAGTTGCAGTATGAGAACGTATCTCTGGATGAAGGAACATCCATGTGCAGCCACCCAAATATTGTGAGTGAATGGGTGCTGCTTGGGGATGACATCCTGAGTGAGGCCGTTTCCCACATATAGACTCACCTTCCTTGCTACTCTTGGGAGATCGTTATACTGTGAGCCATGTTTTGGCAGTCAACTTCATCAGAAAGAAGTAACCTGTTACACTGCGCTGGATGAACCCGTCCACGACCCCCCTTCCTTTACACCACTCAACTCGGCCCGCTAGTGCTGTGGTTCTGAGCCACAAATATTTCCAGTTTGATCTGATGACAATGTTAACAAAAAAGAGCTTCCATCATTCTATATTATGTTACTTGCGTATTGCCTATGTCCCATGGGTGTTAATATCTGTATTTTTTTTGTTTTTTTCTACACAGAGTAAAATTATCTTTACTCGCCGTGCAAAGAAACAAACAAAGAAACTTAAAAGAAAAGTTTTATATTGGACCTTTTATATTGGAGTTAAAGTATATAATCTATGAATGCTTGGGCAAGCATATAAACCATGCTCGTTTGTACAAGTTTGGGTGAATAACCGAGTATAATTATGTGATTTTGAATTTCTTAACCAAAAGTTGACCAATTATCACAATCGACTACCACATTGATCAACTACCACGAGCACAAACGTGAAGCGACATTTTGGTTGTCGGTCCTTCTTCAAACCAATATAATTGACAATTGAGACAACTATATATTGTAACGTCCCGGGTGACTTCGCTCAAAAGATAGTAACCACAATTCAAGTCAAGACGTCAGTTTTAGCCCGGATTTCATGTGGTTGGCGTAAACAAGCCATTTAACCAAACACTATGGAAACAGGAACCATGCCAGAATGATGACAACATTAAATTAGCTCTTTTTTTTTTCTTTTTTTTACAATTTACACACTTCAACCTAATTTTCCAGATTATCTTTAACCAATTCTTAACTAAGCAAATACACAGAAGATAGAGTTCACGAAAATGGATCAGCACAATCTGTGAATTCTGAAACCAAGACAGCAGCCACAGCCACAGTGTGTTGAAATGATGATCAACTTCTTAGTGCATTAAACAGTAATGGAAATTGTAACAAATTTATAATAAAGGCAATTGTGAAGCAGAGGACAAAGCAGGAACAGAAGAACACATTACAAGCTATACAACAAAGTATTGACTCAGGGGGTTGAATACTTACGTAAATTAGATATTTCTGCATTTAATTTTTAATTATTTTGCAAAAATTTCTAAAAAATAAAAATAAAAAATTCCAGGTTTGGGTCCCTGTGGTGGGGCAGAGATCCGGGTCCCTGTGATGGGGACAGAGATCCAGGTCCCTGTGATGGGGACAGAGATCCAGGTCCCTGTGATGGGGAC
Organism: Myxine glutinosa; assembly: GCF_964187855.1. Lineage (NCBI taxonomy): Eukaryota > Metazoa > Chordata > Myxini > Myxiniformes > Myxinidae > Myxine > Myxine glutinosa. The sequence continues at coordinate 223,083,530 of NC_136262.1, read as the reverse complement.
AGAGATCCGGGTCCCTGTGGTGGGGACAGAGATTCGGGTCCCTGTGGTGGGGACAGAGATCCGGGTCCCTGTGGTGGGGACAGAGATCCGGGTCCCTGTGGTGGGGACAGAGATCCGGGTCCCTGTGGTGGGGACAGAGATCCGGGTCCCTGTGGTGGGGACAGAGATCCGGGTCCCTGTGGTGGGGACAGAGATCCGGGTCCCTGTGGTGGGGACAGAGATCTGGGTCCCTGTGGTGGGGACAGAGATCCGGGTCCCTGTGGTCGGGACAGATATTCAGGTCCCTGTGGGCCATTCCATGTAAAGAAGTACCTGTAGGTGAAAATTTATAACTGTAGCAAGTATTATGAATCACTAATTACTGAAAAGAGGATTATCTAAATGGCATAAATCCAAAATTTCATGAAGATCAGTTGATCCTGAGACTTTCCACAGCCTTTAACTAAAAGATTTATGAATGAATTGGTTTATTGACCAGTCAAAAGGCGGCCATGCAATACAATGGAATGTTCCATGGCTATTGCATCATCCACCAGTCAAGCCGAAGCCATTGATAAGCAGAGTGGTCAATGGTGTTTGTCTATGAAGGTGCAGTCACGAGTATCCTTCATTTTTTGTAAATTCACAATTGAAGGAATTTATCTGTACTTTGAAGAAAGCCTTGTAAGGCCCAAATTGGCTTATTGGGTCAAAATGAATCTGACCAAGGAAGTCAAGACATTGACAAGAGCTTTGGAATGGCATCAAAACGAGACAATATGTGCACAAAAGACGACCGTGGCTCGGCTGTGACCACAACACGAGAGAAGAAAACCAGACAGAAGGTGCATTTCACTCCATCAACGATAAAAAATGAAGATCAAAGGCTTGCTGACAGGTTGAGGAAGATATAAAATACCAACAGTTTGTGTCAAGATACAGGAGAAAGAGGAACATGTAAACCGAGAAAAGGAATGGGTGTGTACTGGATTTCATGTGACAAAATTCATTTTATAACCGGCCCACCTAGTAAAGGTGGAATCAGGAGTCATCTGTATGCGAACCTGGAATGGTTCAGCGACTCCGTTCCTTGACTAACGAACGAGCTTCGCCCCACTCTAAGCTGGTCGCTCTAAGCCATTGGTCGGTCTACTCGTCAAATTTACGACACTGCTGTTGGCTCGGAGACTATTTCAAAGCAAGCATCTCCTCGCTGGCTGCATCGAGACAGCAGCCTGCTTGTTCCTTCACTCTCTCCTCACCTGTGGCCTGGACACATTGTCCTCAACAGCATGCAGTTCAGAATTCAATGTCTCACACAGCATGATCTATGTACTCGGGTTCATCTGCATACTTCGGTGATACAAGGCTTCACCCTCTGGGGAATTTTACAACGTGACGAGCCTGTCGGATTCATCATGTGCGCAGCCACTCTAGACAAGATCATTTTTAACGTATTCGCAGCCGATCCTTCACCCATATATAACCCGCTGGATTTTATGTTACAAACTTATTACCTGAGATAATTTGCCACCTCAAAAGTCGTGAGTTAATTACTCCCATCAGGGAGTAATGCATTCGATCGTGTCCGTGTGTGCATGTGTGTGTGTGTTCTTGTTTGTGAACAAGATATCTGGAAAAATTCTGAACGGATTTGGATGAAAGTTGGTGGGATGATTGCACTTGGGATAAGGAAGAATTGATTCGTTTTTGGTGAAGCTCAGGAAATTATTCCGGATTCAGGAATTTTTTGGGGAATTTTTTTTTCTGTTTTCCTTTAAAAACCATTTTCTCTGCAATAATTGGACCGATTGAGAGCAAATTTTTACCATAGAAGGGACTCGGTCTGCAGAATATTTTAATGGCAATTATGATGTCACAGGTCACGTGGTTCGGCCGCCATATTGTTTTGAGTAAAAAACACAAATCCAATTTTCTCCAAAACGTCTGAACAGATCGAGGCCAAACTTTGCAGGCAGAATCGCATACCCATGACGAACAAAAAAGTCAGCGAACTTGACGACATGCATCACATGGTTTCAGAGTTATGACGTTTTTAAGCACAAACATTTTAAACCTAGCTCTTCCCTCATTTGTGATCCAATCGAGGGGAAACTTCACAAATCTGTTCAGCATATTAGTCTACTAAAATGCCCTTTTGGAATTTGCGATAGGTCACGTGGTTTGGCAGATATTGTTAATTAAACGCAAATAATAAAAACATTTATATCTCTTGAACCACCTCATTGATCGACGTGAAACCTCATACTGTAGTAGAAGTCATGAAGAGTAACAAGTGTGCAAAATTTGAAGATGATTGGATGTACGGTCTGGAAGCTGGAAGTTGTTATTGCATGAAGAAGAAGAGTCTTTGACTGTGGACGATTAATAATTATTTATCACATGTACAGACTTGCAGGCATCGTTTGACACAATGTCCCGGGTTAATATGAACCTCAAATCAAATTATAATTCCAGATTTGTCAATGGCTGAGGTATATTAACAAACAAATAAAACAGATTTGGCAAAATTCGAACTTTAAAAAAAAAAGATCGCATATATTCACCCAGGGTTGTGAGAGGCTGAAGAAAAAGAAACCTCGCCTGGGCTTCCGAGACCAAATAATAATTCTGGCTTTGCGATTTTCAGGTTTATTTATCTATATATCTACATATCTGGGCAGTGTCTGTTGTCACTGAACTACTCCCTGAAACTTTTGTTTCTGTGGTTGTGAAGTGTTTTTAATAACGTGGTGGTGGTTTTGAATCACGTGGTGGTGAGGTATTTTGAATTATGTGGTGGTGAGGTGTAAAATGCCATGGTGGTGAGGTGTTTTTAATTAACATTGTGATATGAAAATAATTTTCATATTTGTTGTAAATGTAGTTAAAACTCGTGGTTATGCGTTAGAGCGGTGTATTTTTTTAGCAGCGTCGTCTTCAATGTTCATTTATTTTTTTTCCTAATAAAGACAGATTCTGTCATTTTAAAACCACCAAAGTGTGTATTGAGTTTCCCGTTTCATAAAATGTATCGTTTGATACGTATAATGCTTTAACACTGTTTTTTGGTTTTTGTTTTTAACCTCAGAAGAGATATCAACATTTACCTCAGCGAATGTCAATCGCGGTGTCAGTATTTGATGAACTTGTAAAGACTTAGGTGACTTATAAGTGTGACAAGCATGTGCACGGGATTCTTCCCAGAAAAATGAGTGGTCGCATTAGCTTGTACGACTTAAAATGAGCGAGTTTTGTTTTGACGTTTGGGCCAGTTTTACATGTTGTATCCCTAAGGAATGAAACGAACGTTTTTCCTGGCTTACAATTTTATTTGAAGTCACACATGCCTCAAAATACACTCACTTATATAGAATTGAACGCTGAATCCGAAAATGTAAGTGAAATTGCTTTGTTTTTTTTTTTTTCATTATCTTCTATATATTCTAAATATATATCTGTGCAGTGTCTGTCTTGTGTTGTCTTGTCTTGTGTTGTCACTGAACTACTCCCTCAAACTTTTGTGAAATCGTACTATTCCAACTTGACCCACGGCGGGAGTATGCGCTCTACTGAGTGGCGTTCTAGTTTGTTCTGTGTAACATTTGTTATGTGGAACAATCAATTATATAAAACACTTGATTGGTCAAATTTTTGACATTGCCAAATTGCTGTTACCATGGCAACTATACTTAGGGTATTTCAATATCGCAAGTATTGTGCTATACACCACATCTTTCTTGTTACCTCTGCCACTGAAGGTGGATGGAAGTTATGTTTTCACTCCTGTTTGTCTGTGAGCAGGATATCTCAAAAAGTTACAGATGGATTCGGCCAAAACTTGGTGGATAGTTTGGGGGTGTCTGAGAAGGACCAATTGGTTAGATTTTAGTGAAGATCCTGATCTGGATAGGACAATTTTTAAAAATTGTAAGTGATTCTTCACCATTGTGAGATGGGGAGAAACACAATTTATTACACGATATCTCAAACAGCTATGGACGGATTCAGCCGAAACTTGGTGGAGTTGTGTAGGTAACAAGTGCAAGCTGATTACATTTTGGTTAAGGTTCTGATGCAGATCCGGCCTATCAGTGGGATACAAAATGTTAAATTCTCAGCCTGGCGGAGGTATGCGCTCTACCGAGTGCCGTACTAGTTTGTTACTTGTGGAATCAAAGAATCGCAAGTATATTGGTTGGTCTGGTCTGTTATTGTGTCTTTGTCATGTGTCTATTACCTACAGGTGGTCGCATTTTTACTCCGATCTTCACAAAACGTAACCACCTGGAAGAGGTAGTGACAAGCATGAGACCTATTGGTTTGAGGTCAAAAGGTCAAAGGTCAAGGTCACGTGTATCGTCAATTTTCATCTGTTTGAATTTATATATATATATATATATATATATATATATATATATATATATATATATATATATATATATATGTACTGTATATAAAACCTTTATCCCGGTGTGTACCCCGGTTTAGAATAGGTACACCGTATCCCTGCGTGTCGTAAGAGGCGACTAAAAGGTTTTTTTTTTTGTTTTTTTTGTATACTGAATCGAGGCTCGTGAAAGAGCTAACATTTACTTCACAAACAAATCAACCAGACAAATAAAATACTCAAAAAGAGGGAGCAGAAGACAAGATGGGGAGAGAAGGGGAAGCACACAAACACAACATCCGAGAGCAGGGAGATGTGTGGAAGGGAGAGGGCCCGGTGGGAGGAGGCATGAGCAGGGGGGGGGGGGGGGGTTGGGGGGGGGGAGGGAGAAGTATAAAACACAAGGACACCAAGGACTTCCTGGACAGAAGTTGGTATTTCAAAAAAGTGGAATTGGGGTGAAATTAGCGGGGGTAGAAAAGATCAAGGTTTTGGATGGGGGTGAACAGCCGTTTTAAAGACTTGGAGGGTGGAGTGGGATTGAAGAGAGTGAGGGAGTTTGTTCCAGAGGCGGGAGAAAAGAGGAATGAAGGAGTGAAGGTGAGCAGAGAGTCTTGATTTTGGCAGTTTAACCATAAGAGGGTTGCAGGCAGATCTTGTGCGACCTGTAGGAATATTTGCGGGACAGAGCCCAGAGAGAGCTAGGGGGCAAGGCCAGAGAGGAGTCGGTAGAAGACGGAAAGACCACCAACCTGCCTGCGGTGAGTGAGTGAGAGGCCCTTGGAGTTAGCTTCATCGCGGGAGATTCCAATGATTCTGAATGCTTTGGTTTCAACAGCGTGAAGGCGAGCTAGGTGTGAGGCAGGGGCACCAGCCCAGAGGGGAGAGCAGTATTCCATTGAGCTGCGGATGAAAGCCTTGTATGTGGTGAGGAGCTCAGGTGTGCCAAGGAAGGACTTCGCACGACGGAGGATGCCCAGTCGGCGACTGGCTTTGGAGGCCAGATTTGAAATGTGGGTTTCCCAGGAAAGATCATGGCAGATCGTGAGACCCAAAAGCTTGAGTGACAGAATTTCTTGGAGAGGATTATTCAGAAAGTGGATGGGAGGGTTGTCCAGTCGGTCTTTTCGGAGAGACATCGTAAGAGTGTGAGATTTGTCAGGATTGAAAGACATGTTCCACTTGTTTGCCCAGTCTGTGATTTTGTCAAGGTCTGCAGAGAGTGAGGAGGCTGCAGACTGCCGATCTGAGGGATGAAGAATGGAGCGACAGAGAGTAGAGTCGTCAGCAAAGAGATAGAGAGGATTTTCAAGAGAGTCAGAGAGATCATTGATGAAGACCAGAAAAAGCACAGGGCCCAGAACACTGCCTTGGGGAACTCCAGCCTGAACAGGAAGAGGAGATGAGAGAAACCCATTCAGGGCCACACGTTGACTACGACTAGAGAGGAAGTCCGCCAGCCATGCGTGGAGATTTCCATGGATACCAAAAGAGGAGAGTTTGGTGAGCAGAGCGGGGTGCCAGACCGTATCGAAGGCACGTGATATGTCAAGGGAGACTGCTCTAATTTCTTGTTTGGCATTGAGGACCTCCATCCATTGTTGAGAAAGCAGAAGCAGAATGTCCAGAGTGGAGTGTCCAGGTCTGAAACCAAATTGATGATCAAAGATCAAGCCATTGGAGAAGAGGAAAGATTTCATATCTGAAGCAATGATGGATTCCATGACTTTGCTGATAATTGGGCGAAGGCTGATTGGTCTGTAGTTGCTGGGATCTGTTTTTGCACCTTTTTTGTGCAAAGCGGTGATGTTGGCAGATTTCCAAGCAGATGGAAGATGACCTTGAGCAAAAGAGAGGGTGAAGAGAACAGAGAGAGGGAGTGAAAGAGCGGAAGAACATGATTTTAGGACCCATGGGCTGATGCCGTCAGGTCCAGTTGCAGAATCAGAGTCGAGGGTTGACAGAAACTTTTCCACCTTGTCAGGAGGAAAGGACACAGAGTCCAGGAGCAGCTGGGTACGACTGGGTACGGTGGGTACAGAGAGGGATGGGTTTGGGACACAAGATTTAGAGGCAAACACAGACTTGAGGCATTCAGCTTTTTTACGTGCGGAGTCAGCCATGTGGTCATTTGAGGTGAGGGAGGGGATGGAGGGGGAACAAACACCAGAAACAGATTTGACCAGACGCCACCAGGATTTGGAAGAGGGAGACAGATAAGAGAGTTCGGTCCTGAGAACGGAGAGATATTGTTTCCTGGCTCTCCTGAGGGTGGACACACACTTGTTTCGGGCTTTGTGAAAGGAAATGAGATTTCCTTCTGTTGGATTTGCTTTCCAGGAGACTAAAGCAAGTTGTTTCTGGGCAATAGCCTCACCACAAGATTCCGTGTACCATGGACGGGAGGAAGGGTATGACAACTGAAGACGAGATGGGATAAATCTGTGCATGAGAGAGAGCAATTTACTTTGGAAGAATTCCCAGGATGAGTTGATGTCAGAGGCAGTAGAGATGGGAGACCAGTCCAGATGATTGATGGCTGCTTGAAGACCGTGCCAGTTGGCCTGAGTGAAATGCCAGACTCGTCGACGCTGAGGAGGCTCTCTGAGAATGGTCAGAGAGATGTCCACTTTAACAAGCACATGATCAGAAGAGCCGATTGGAGCAGAAGAAGAGCAGCAGACATTTTCAGGGAAGTTAGTCATAACCAAGTCCAGAAGAGAAGATGCTCCGTTGACTGAGATCCGGGTTGGGAAATTGACAGATTGTGTCAGTCCCAGTGAGTCACAGAAGTCCTTTGCTGAAGAGCCATGGCTGGTGAGAGAGGTACCCACCCCCAGCCAACTGGCATGGTGACAGTTGAAATCACCACATATGAGGAAGAGAGAGTTGGGATGGGTAGATAGAAGTTGGTCCATATTATCAGACAGCGAGATGTAGATGGAGTGGCGTCAGGAAGGGCATCCGGCCATTAAAACATTGCCTCAAAAAGAGAACCATGACAATTACGACTACATATGGGCAGGGTACAGCCCGAAGTACCCCGTGGGTGACCCCACTCCCTCTCGTCAAAACTCAAGGTGGGGAACCCGATCGAAGCAAGGGTGGAAATCATTCCATTTATGACGACGAAACGTCTGATGCCCGACGTGGAGATCGGTTTCTGAGATTTCTGAGATTTGGGACATGGAATGTAGGGACAATGACAGGGAGATCAGGAGAAGTGGTGGAAGTATTAGTCAGAAGAAGAGTGGACATATGTTGTGTGCAGGAGACGAGATGGAAGGGAAGTGGTGTGAGAATGGTGAAGGGTAGGCAGGGACAGAAATACAAGTTTGTGTGGCAAGGGTGCCCGGAGGGCGTGAATGGTGTTGGTGTCCTGTTTTCTGAGGAGTTTGTAGACAGTGTGGTGAGTGTGACTAGAGTGAGTGAAAGGTTGATGATGGTGAAAATGATGATTGGAAAGCTCTTGGTGAACATCATCTCGGGATATGCTCCGCAGGTTGGTCGGAGCGATGAAGAGAAGGACAAGTTCTGGTGTGCAATGGAGAAGCTGATGGAAAACGTGAAAGATGAGGAATAGTCTGGGATCCGAGACCTCAAAATTTGATTTTGAAGTGACACCCCTGCTATAAAATGTTTGACCCCTAGATCATGTCTGTGGGGGTGTTAGCCACCAGAAAAGTGACTTTAGCAAGGTAGTTTGGATTGCGCGAATTCTGTAGGGACATTTTTTAACTTGGGGTGTCAACTGTAAAAAAAGCAAGAAATTTAGGGGTAGGGGAAATTCAATTGACCATATATCCCATAATACAGGGATGAGTGCAACAAATTACCACTCATTCTTTTTGTTATAAAGTTGGCTTTTATATGAAATATGATTCAACGTGATTGGACCATCCATGAGGTCAGCAGAGGTCAAAAGGTCACGGAAAGTGGGTTAAGCTAAAAGTTTAGCTCCTTTAGAAAATAAAATCACATTTTTCCTACTTCAAGCTCAATATAGCCAAACTTTTACACCCAAAATATGTTGTTTGTACCCCTCTGATGTTTTTGGGAAAGAAATGCCCTGACTGAACTTAACTTACTGGCATGTATGTCACTTTAGATTTGCATAACTTTTAAAAAATCACCAAAATCGGGCATTCACACTATCTATTTGCACGGTACTCTTCAACATGTTTTAAAACGACAAGTCATACCACATACTGTCTGGAAAAGTGTCATTACCTCTATTTACTCATCATCATCACCGTCATCAGTCAGAAGCCGTCCACATTTTTCTCTGTCGCCATTGCAGGCACATGCAATGATGCACGGTACTCCAGCTTTCGCACAAGGGCAATTCCTCAGGCAGTTCGGTTTCTTCTTACATTTGCAGTACTTCAACTTCGCAGCAGAAGGCTTTGATGGCTTGCTCTTCATGACAGGAATTAACCTGTCACCATCCACACTCCTGCCATACTCTTCAGGTGGAAGAAGCACTGGATTGCTGAGTGAAGCTTGCTTGTATAAGCTGATCTGACAAAGGCTCCTGAGAACATGGAAGTGAAAAGCATCTTCTGTTGGAGGAAGGGAGCGCAGATCTAGTTTGCTAGATGCAAACAAGTGGGCGTGGAGCTTATCCAGGGATGAATACCCTGGCTTGCCGTAGAGATCACAAAAGAAGCTTCGTGCTTCAGTTATCACCTGATCATGTGCAGAAGGTCCGGATTCATGTCGGATGAAATTGGACAACGCTGGCTGTTTGTCAACATGCTGGAGTGTGACTTTCACTGCTCTCTTCTTATCCCGTTCGTTTGAAAGGATAGCTCACCGAATCACAACCTGACAGAATGTAGGAGATGAGCAGTGTGTCTGTGAGTGCCAATACGTCCTTTCCAACTGCTTTGGCCAACTCATTCACCAAGTCATGGATGGGGAGGAACAGATCATCCTTTTCCACCCATAACTCAACAACGTTTGTCAACCGAGGGAAATGATACATTGACAAGACGATGATATCTGTATCTGTAGCCTGAATGACAACTACGCTGTTGTCACAGCTAGCAATGTGAGCAAAGATTCTGGTGTCCGCCTCCTCGTGGTTAGGGCAGTACAGCTCATCAACATTGGTATGTTCCGTCTGCATCACACGAGGTGCCTGGGCATTGACCCCAAGGACCAGGCAGAAGCCATCAGGCCAGGATGACTCCTGGGACCAACGTGAAGCAAGATACGACAGCAGATTGGTCTTGTTACAAGGGTTTGACAGGAATGTGTTCCAATCAGGGATTTTCATGATGTCCGCTGGAACAAACTCTGGCAAGTTGGTATTTGACTCCCGTCTCTGGCGTTCATCCCCTTTTAGACTCTTTAACCCAAAATCATATTGATCGCCCACGAAATGCACTTCAGTGCAATGTCTGGGTTTCATGTTCAAGAGTTTGTTCCTGTACCTTTCCTGAAGTTGGTCAAATGTACTCGAACCAAGTGTGTTGAACCGCTGGATGAATGCCATTGCATCAACTACATAAACTGCATCAGATGCAGAAGGAGGCAACTCTTTTAACGGTTCCCATGACTCGGCAACCTCTGCCTGTAGATAGTTGGATTTGCAACCTTTGCGCATGGAAAATCCATTCTTCTCTGGCTCAAACAACGAGGGAGGGTACTCAAGCCATTCGTAACTAAATTCCTCAGTCCGTGCCTCATCACTCAGGTCCTGTGCGAAACAAAGTTCCCTTGTCACTGCACTCGCCTCTCTGATGACTTCTTTCACAGTGTCCATCTTTTTCTTACTTTTCTTCAGATGCGTGGCGAATGTTTCTATCTTCGGTTGGACAATCTTGTCTGCATTCGTCGTCGTGGCAGCATCCATTGCCTCCAAGCCTAGACGTTTGGCATCTACCAGGGTAGTTGCTGCAAGAATCTGACCTGTGGATATGTTCATTAGTTTATCTGTCGCATGTGAAGGATCGAATGGGTTTTGCATCTTCTCTTCCACGGTCCGTTTGATCTACAACACGGCTTCCATGTCGTCTTTCCTCAGCTTCTCGTGGTGGTCAGATTGCGGCGAGGCCATGTGTGCCATCTGTTTTACACTTTCAGAGACAGAGGTCATGAACGGTAGAGCCTTGATGTACTTTTCTCGTGCTGATTCAGATTGTGTTATACCCTTAAAGAGGCTTGTTTTGCCTTCCCTATTGTAGGTCTGTTCAAGGGCAAGGTCTGTCCACACACCATTAAAGTCTCCTGCAGTCTGGTGAACTGTGAATTTGCCAGCTGCAAACTCCTCGTGCACTTCTGGTGCTGTTTCTGGAAGCTTTTGCATCTCACTGAGATAGATCGGAAGGCAGGACATGTACTTACTATGGCCGGAAGCAATGGTATAGGGTAGCATATTCTGTACCTCTTGTAAGTGCTGTTGCCACAGCCCAGCTCTCTCAGCATGGATGTAATGCCTTAGAATAAGCACCATGTCTATGTACATGCTCCAAAGATGGGCTGTCACTCCTAATCCCTTCTCAAAATCTCCCCAGAGCGACTCCAGTGACTCTAGGCATTTCATGACTTCCTTCATAAGTGCAGCAAATTCGTCCTCCTCTTTCCTGTCAAAGGCATTTCTAAGACTCTACAGCACCTTACACTTGTTTCGGTTAAATTGCATCTACCAATCTTTTGCCCAATCCATGCTAGCATCAATATACTTTCCTGAATCTGATCACCACTTCCTCTGTTATCTACCTCACCTCAAATCTTTGTGTCATCTGCAAATTTGGAAAGTCAACTCCTCACCCCACGATCCAAATCATTGATGTAAATTACAAATAATAATGGCCCTAGTACTGATCCCTGAGGTACCACTGCTTACATCCTCTGACTCGCAGCCACTCTTTGCTTCCTCAAACTATATCAGCTAGCTACCTGACCAGCAACTCCGCAAGCCCTCACCATATCTAACAACCTCATTTGGGGTACCTTATCAAATACCTTCTTAAAGTCTACATATACGATGACCCTTTCACTTCCCTTATCGATCCAATCAGAAAATGCTTCATAAAACTCTAAAAGATTTGTTGGACAAGACCTCCCTTTGGTAAACCCATACTGACTACCTTTATTTACTAACCCTAACCCTGCCATCTCACTTTCCTCACCAACTACTCTCCCTCAGTGGGCCCATACCTGTCCTAACCTGTTCTTTACCCCTTGTATACGTAAATAATACCTTGCTATTATGTTTAATCTTCTTAGCCATGTCCTTCTCATACTTTCTTTGGGCTTGCAGAGTTATTTTACTAACTTGCTCTCTTTACTCATACTAGGGCATGCCCGTACTATATCTATATCTAAAATTATATCCCCCCCCTCTATTTACATGAAATGGTTTGGTCCAAAGCGAACGGCTTGCGAGTGGTGACAATCCCCCCCCTCTATTTACATGCAATGGTTTGGTCCAAAGCGAACGGCTTCCGGAGTTTGGTAAAGAAATCGCCATCGCGTGCACAAACGCGCAGGAAAGCGAATGAATCGCAAATTCGTTTTTATTAGTTGTAAAACATAGTTTAACGCCAACATAGTTTGCAAACGTGAAATAAATGAATACGCTCTCAAATGTGCCATCCGAGGCAGAGTGTGCCCGCCACGTTCGGCACACGCGATCGTTCGCTGCTCTCTGATTGGTTGAATCGTTTTTTGGACATAGCTCGGTAAGTAATTGTCCGATTAATATGAAACCTTGAAAAGGCACATCCTCGGGTCCCCAGCAATATACCTGGCAAGTTAAAAGTATATCGGACCCGTGGTTGTCGAGAAACAGCGGTCACAGACAAACGTACAGACGTACAGACAGACAGACAGAGATTACTGGAATTATAGATAGATACCAATATAAATCCGACAGCAGTCCTGTTATTACCTCTGCCACCGAAGGTGGATGGACGTTGTTTTCACCCCTGTCTGTCTGTCTGTCTGTCTGTGAGCAAGATGTCTAAAAAGGTTGTGGACGGATTTGGCCAAAATTCAGCGGAGAGGTAGCGTCTGTGACGAGAATGAAATGATTAGATTTTGGTGAAGAACCGGATCAGGATCTGAAATTTTTAAAAATGATTCTTCACCATTGGGAGATAGGGCTAAAACTAACACATAGCACGATATCTCAAAAAGTTATGGACGGATTTGGACGAAACTTGGTGGACAGGTTGTGTGTGTCTGACAAGGACAAATATATTCGATTGTGGTGAAGATCTGAATATGGATTCATATACGAGAATTATTTAATTTCTAAGTGATCCTGCACCATTGAGTGAAATGGCTAAAACTGATACATAGCACGATATCTCAAAAAGTTATGGATGGATTTGGACGAAACTTGGTGGACAGGTTGTGTGTGTGACGAGGACAAATTGAATCGATTTTGGTGAAGATCTGAATTTGGATACGATATTTATTTAATTTCTAAGTGATCCTGCACCATTGAGTGATATGGCTAAAACTGATACATAGCGCGATATCTCAAAAAGTTATGGACGGATTTGGACGAAACTTGGACAGGTTGTGTGTGTGTGACAAGGACAAATTGATTCGATTTTGGTGAAGATCTGAACAGGGAATCGGATACGAGAATTATTTAATTTCTAAGTGATTCTTCACTATTGAGAGATCTGGCTAAACCCGATACATAGCAGGATATCTCAAAAAGTTATGGACGGATTTGGACGAAACTTGGTGGACAGGTTGTGTGTGTGACGAGGACAAATTGAATCGATTTTGGTGAAGATCTGAATTTGGATACGAGAATTATTTAATTTTCAAGTGATTCTTCACCATTGGGAGATAGGGCCAAAATGACATCGCAGGATATCTCAAAAAGTTATGGACGGATTTGGACGAAACTTGGACAGGTTGTGTGTGTGTGACAAGGACAAATTGATCCGATTTTGGTGAAGATCTGAACAGGGAATCGGATATGAGAATTATTTAATTTCTAAGTGATTCTTCACTATTGAGAGATCTGGCTAAACCCGATACATAGCAGGATATCTCAAAAAGTTGTGGACGGATTAGGACGAAACTTGGTAGACAGGTTGTGTGTGTGACAAGGACAAATTGATTCGATTTTGGTGAAGATCTGAACAGGGAATCGGATATGAGAATTATTTAATTTCTAAGTGATTCTTCACTATTGAGAGATCTGGCTAAACCCGATACATAGCAGGATATCTCAAAAAGTTGTGGACGTATTTGGACGAAACGTGGTAGACAGGTTGTGTGTGTGACGAGGACAAATTGATTCGATTTTGGTGAAGATCTGAACAGGGAATCGGATATGAGAATTATTTAATTTCTAAGTGATTCTTCACTATTGAGAGATCTGGCTAAACCCGATACATAGCAGGATATCTCAAAAAGTTATGGACGGATTTGGACGAAACTTGGTGGACAGGTTGTGTGTGTGACGAGGACAAATTGATTCGATTTTGGTGAAGATCTGAACAGGGAATCGGATATGAGAATTATTTAATTTCTAAGTGATTCTTCACTATTGAGAGATCTGGCTAAACCCGATACATAGCAGGATATCTCAAAAAGTTGTGGACGGATTTGGACGAAACTTGGTAGACAGGTTGTGTGTGTGACAAGGACAAATGAATATTTTCATTGATTTCATTTCATTTCATTGATTTTTCATTCAAATTCAGGTATTCAGGTATTGATTCAGGTATTGTGATTGATTTCATTGAAGGATTGATTGATTGATTGAATGATTGAATGAATGAATGAATGATGTGAATATGGATTCGGATACGAGAATTATTTAATTTTTAAGTGATTCTTCACTATTGAGAGATCGGGTGAAAAGCGATATATTTACATGATATTTTTTAAAAGGTTATGGACGAGTTATGACTAAACTTGGTGGACGAGCTAGTTAGGTGACAAGAACAAGCCGATTAGATTTTGGTTCAGGTCCGAATCCAGATCTGGCCTATCCCTGGAATACAAAACATAAACTGGCTCAGCCTGGTGGAGGTATGCTCTCTACCGAGTAGCCTTCTAGATGAGTATGTTTTACATTCCCAGCAACATGGAGGGTGGTGTTACTGCCATACGTGACCGTACAAAACCACATCGAAGCATGCAGTTATTGCAAGGAGAGAAATTAAAGGAACATCTAACGCCATGTTTTTATACCACACAAAAAGCAACAAGTTGCGAAAACCTGAAAACCGACGTTAAACAGGATAAAGGAAAAGCAATCACAGACATGACAAAGAACGAGCGTTTAATACATTGAAATAAAGGATTCAAAACGAGCGCGAGAAAACTGCAGCTCAATGGCGGCCTAGTCCGAAACAGCGACCTAGGATAGTTTACTCAGGCCTGTCAGGGAGCCGATAAGAACCGAGGCGGCCCACGGCGAGGCCCGGCTCGTCCTAGATCCGTGCCGGGCATGGGCCGCCTATCCGCGGCCGGAACGCAAATCTCAAGACTCGGAGAACTACCGCACACCCATCCCCAGGATCGCGATGTACTGACACCGCCTAACGACTAACGAGCGGCGCCCTTTCCGGGGGAAGTTTCCCGCTTCGCCGCCACTTCCACATCCGGTGAGCGGGCGGGCGCCATGACCTGGAATAAGTTATCGTATTACGAGTCCGGCGTGCGACGTCTCGCGACGCTCACCTTCTGCCGACGCTCGTCCGTCGCGTTCCTTTGTAACGTCCCGCCGAAGCCCGCACGCTTTGCACGAAAATCCGCGGCTGCGGCAAATCCGGCCGGAAGGAATTCCAGCCGCAGCGCTCGTTCCCGCGGCTCCAGATCGCTCCGCGCAACGGCCATGGCGAGCACGGGGCGCGAAGGTGCCCGATCATCCTCGGGTGCATCCTTTATGTCACTCCACCGACGTTTTTGCATTCGGTGGATTATACTGAACGTGAGGAATCCTTTATATCGCCATTTCGAGATTCCTTTGCAGTTGGACTATTTCTTCTTGTCGCGTGAGTGCACGCTGGGCGGGGGTCCGGCGGCCACGTGAGGGAGGGCAGCGATGGTCTCGCCTTGGCGGCAATGGTGTCCTCCCGCGGGAACATTTGGATTCGTTTCGCACTTTCAATATGGTATGCAATGTGCTTGTTGACATTTCACAACTTTAAAACCGATCGCACTTAATAAAACCAAGCAATGGTCCATCAGCCTCAGGATCACCTTCCCTGAATCCGACGATCACCAGGTCTGTTCTGGACCACCAATCGAAACCATTTTGATTAAAAAAAATTTTTTTAAACCTCAACACCCCACAAACCCCTTATTATTTATCAACAGGAATGACCGCACTGTGGTTATGAGTCAGTTATGAGTCTGATGCTCTCAGGTAACTAGTGCAGTAACTCGCGGCAGGAAGGGTTATGTTATTCTTTGTGGGATATATAGATTCCAGTAGATCTATGCCTCAAAAACGTCAGAGGTGTATTTCATTGCCACGTTTCCCCCCTCACACTCTCTCTGTGGTAATAAACCTTGTGTTTATAAAAACCTGTACGTGGTCATTCAAGGTACGAGACTTTGGCATCAAGTGCGATTGAATTGGCTTTTAAAATCCGGCAACGAGCCGATTGGGAAACGTGCTGTTCAAAACGTGCTGTTCAAAACGTGCTGTTCGTGTTGTGCTGTTCAAAAATTACAAAATGCTATTTTTCAGGGAGGTCATTTCAGGCAAAAGTCATACAGAAACAGTAGTACAGTAATAAAAGTCATACAGAAAATGGTTGTCTGCTATCCTGTGTGAGCAGAAACGGTGGTTGATCCTTGATGGTGTCCTTTTCCTTGATCATTCCCTTCAGGCTCAGGTTCAACAAGGTAGCATCTTGATACACTACCTTGATATACATGATCTATATCAATGATCTTTCTGATTCACCTGAAAACAACCCTTAACATTTTGCTGATGACTGCACCCTGTGCAGGTACATCATAATTATGAAAGATCCACCACTGCTGAATCCCTTTTGTCTGAACAGTACACGATAAGCAGCTTGTCACTTACTTGGCACATGATGTTCAACGCCAGAAAGTCATTCACTCACACACTCTCTCCACAAGGATTGGCAAATCAAACTATCCAATCCACTTATTTGGACAGCCACTGAGAGGTGCAGTCTCTGGAAATAATTGGCCGATCTGCCACAACCCTTCATGGGAGGATCATATCACCAAGGCCAGGCACACCAGAGTCAAGACTCTCCAGGGCTGTATTGAGGTCATCACAGGTCACAAGGCTTTCATACGTAGCTCCATGGAGTGTAGCTTCTCACTCTGGGCTGGTGCCCCTACTTCCCATGATGCCTCTATTGAGGTGGTCAAAAACAAGGCCTTCCACACAATTCAAAGACCAACAGATCTTGAATAAAAACAATTGAAAACGAGATATGTGATCACAAAGCCATCACCAAGGGTAACCCTCCCCACCATCGCCAAGGGTAAGCCCACGATCCAATGATGGCCATATTTTTGGACCATAACATGACCTTGACCTTCAACATTTGGGATTTTTTTTGGATACATAGTCGAGGGTTGTGGAACTGACAGTGAACAGATCAGGATGTAAGACAAAAACAGGACGCAAAAGGAACAGTAAAGTTGAGTGCCAAGATAGAGGGAGACTTGGCCAAACTGTGTGTGGGGAGGAATAGGGGGCAGGAGAGGATTATAGAGGGCAGGATAGGGGCCAGGAGAGGGTAGAAGAGATAGATGCAGAAAGAAACTCCGAGGGAAAAACTGGAAAAATGGAAGGAGGAGGCATTTGGGTGGGGGTTAATGAGGGTAGAAAAGATCATGGTTTTGGATTGGGGACGATCTGAGATGGTGGTGAACAGCCATCTTTACGACCTGGAGGGAAGAATGAAATTGACAAGGATGTGGAAGTTGGTTCCACAGGCAAGAAAAAAGGAACAAATGAGTGGAGGTAAGCAGTGGTAAATAGTGTAAATTAAGGAAATGTCTCCATGTATAATCTATCCATAAAACTCATCATGAAAATCGGTGGATTATTTAAATTACGATCAAAAATGTGTTTTGTTATTCAGTCACAATTGGAAAAAAAGTAGGTCAAGGACACGAATCAAGTATCAGATGCACATCTTCCGAGCAGAACCACAATAATGATGCAATAATACATTGGGAGACCAAGCGGTCTTTGAGATTCTGCATTGGCAAAATTGAGCAATGACAAAAAAAGTTTTTTGTTTTTTTTTCAGACCTCCATTTGACCCTCACCTTTGATCCGGAGGGGTATGATGTAAATCAAGTGTAAATGTGCCTTGCTCTTGGTCTAGGTTATCTCGAGAGCAATATTGTTCCGATAGGACAAACCTTAGTTGGGTTATGGTGAGAAATGTTAAAATATCTATAATCAGGTCATGACCTTAAAATTAGGTTAAGGTCAAAAATGCCATTCCCACACACTTTTTATTCCCATTGATGCAAAATTTCAATCCGAAAGTCCCAGCCAGCTCTGAGATAGAACTCGGACATTGGTAGTAAAAAAAAAAAACACCTTAACTGGTGGTTTAACACTAATCGAGGTGTAAGAAACTCTGAGGAACCATTAAAAATTGTAGAAACAAACCCTGCAACAGGAGGTGGGGTGGAGGCTTAATGAATAGTCACAAAATTCCACCTCAGTTTAGTCGTCATCAGTTGACTTTATTACATCAATGCAGGTCATCAAATGGCTGTGAAGAAAAAAATGGATTTGGATAGAAATTGGATGTTTACCACAGCAATTGTGTGCAAACTTAATTGCAATAAGCTTTGTGACATGGTCAAATAAATTGCAACATGAAAAGCAAGTTACAAACAGCAACGTTTGTACCAGGTAAAAGGAATAATGTTGTAATCGCCGTCTTTTTGAATCAAATTCATGGCTTAAGAACATCGGTTCAAAAAGTGAGGCCTTTCTTTGTTTGGTGCACTTGCTTCATTCTAACGTCACAAAATATTTCAATCTCAACATTAGCTACTACAGGGTGAAAGCAACGACCTTTCCATCCATCCTTCCATCGCTTCACTGCACAGAAGGCTGTACCTACGCATCATTCAAATTCTAAAGTGAAAACAGGTAACCAAACATCTCCTTGGTTTGCTGTTTCTTGTCTCTCAAGTTGAACACTTCTCCCGAGATGGGAATGTGCCAGCGGTCACTGTGGAACATGTTTTCACCCACCTAAGGGGAGGAAGAGAGAAAAAGCAAAACTGTGCAATCATTGCATGATGCTATCATAGAAAGCAAAACACCTCCAGGTGAGAAGGCATTTACATTCCCAAAGGACAAATTGTTGAGCATTACTCATAGCAGCAGGGATATTACTCTTTTAAAGTTATTAAAAGTGGGATGGATGGTAACCAGCATTTTAAAAACAGTTACTCTATATCACTCTTTTTGTCTCTCTGTATGTATGTATGTATGTATGTATGTATGTATATATACATATACATATGTATATATACATATCTCCATATGTACCAAGTTCGATTCAAATCCCTTCAAGTGTTCTCAAGTATCACATTTTTACCTGACATGACCTCTGACCTTTGATGCATAAATATAATCGGTTGATCTTTTCATCATCATATACTTCTCTTTTTTTTTTGTATACAAGATCGAGGCTCGTGTAAAAGCTAGCATCAATCACAAAAAACATAAACGGACACATAAAACATATAATAAAGGGAGCGGGAGAAAAGATTGGGAGAGAAAGGGGAGTTTGTTCCAGAGGCAGGAGAAAAGAGGAATGAAAGAGTGAAGGTGAGCAGAGACTTGAGTCTTGAGACTCTTGACTTGAGACTTGAACTTGGCAGTTTCAGCAGAAGAGGGTTGGCTCGCATATATTGTGCGACCTGAAGGAATATTTGGGGGACAGAGCACAGACAGAGCTGGAGGAGCTAGGCCGGAGAGCAGTCGGGTAGAAGACAGAAAGACCACCAACCTGCCTGCGGTGAGTAAGTGAAAGGCCCTCGGAGTTAGCTTCATCACGGGAGATTCCAATGATTCTGAAAGCTTTGGTTTCAACAGCGTGAAGCCGAGCCAGGTGTGAGGCAGAAGCACCAGCCCAGAGAGAAGAGCAGTACTCCATCAAGCTGCGGATGAAAGCTTTGTATGTGGTGAGGAGCTCAGGTGTGCCAAGGAAGGACTTCGCACGACGGAGGATGCCCAGTCGGCGACTGGCTTTGGAGGTCAGCTTGGAAATGTGGTTTTCCCAGGAAAGATCATGGCAGATAGTGAGACCCAAAAGCTTGAGTGACAGAACTTCTTGGAGAGGATTGTATGGGAGGGTTATCCAGACGGTCTTTTCAGAGAGAAAGTTATATTTTGGAGATAATATTTTGGAGACTTGTACCAAAGTTCGATTTAAATCTCTTGAGCTGTTCTCAAGTATCACACTTTTACCTAACACAACCTCTGACCTTTGATGCAGAAATATAATCAGTTCATCTTTTCACAATCATATATACTTGTACGAAAGTTTGATTTAAATCTCTTGAGTTGTTCTCAAGTATCACATTTTTACCTGACATGGCCTCTGACCTTTGAGGCTGAAATCTAAACAGTTTATCTTTTCATCATAATATATACTTCTACCAAGTTTGCTCAAAATCCCATTACTGGTTCACAAGTAATTGGTAACAGAATTTCTAACCAACAGGACCTCTGACCTTTCACCTCTTGATCATAAAACCCAATGAGTTCATAATTACATCATTACACATGAAACAAGTTTGACCTTGATGCCTTCAGCCGTTCTCAAGTTAAAAACATATTACAGACTCTGACCTTTGACCCCAAAATCAAATCAGTTCATCTTTGCATCATAATACATACTTTTATCAACTTTGGTCTAAATCCCATCACTGGTTGACAAGTTATCACGGTAACAGGATTTTTTTTACCCAACATGACCTCTGACCTCATGACCCCAAAATCGAATCAGTTAATCTTTACCTATAAATACCTGCACCAAGTTTGACTTGGATCCCTTCAGCCGTTCTCAAGTTATCGCGGCAACGAAAACCTATCAGAGATGCACGAACGGATGGACACAGCCAGACAGAAACCTGAAAACATAATTCCTCAGGCGACTTCGTCGGCGTAGTCATAAAAAGAAAGCCAACGGTAAAATTAGACATCACCTTCCATCCAGGCACGTCTTTCATTATGACAGCCTCTTCTTCAAGGTTTTTCCGCAGCATGCGAAGAATTCTGGGGGAAGAAACATTTTAGCAACACTGTCACCGCATCAATTGAAATTCTATAATCTTACTCCAATGATGGAAATGAAGATATGAAGCAAACGTGGATGTCACCGAAACTCTATAATTGACATGATGTGGAAATAGCATCACCTATGGTGGTAGCCGGTATTACAAATAATCTTCCTTTATCTTATGATATGGCGTCTGATATGTTGTGAGCAATAAAACATCTTTCACAAATGACAAAAAATTATAAAAATTATTTCCATGACTGTGCCGCAGTATATCGCTCATTGAAGGTTCCCCGAAAAGGGTACTCCTGCCCGGAGGGTAGGGGTGCCCATTAGTCTTACTATAATGGAGCAGCATCTTACTTCAATGGAGCAAATGTGGATGTCACCAAAACTCCAAAATTGGCAGGTAGCGGAAATATCGCCACTTTTGATGGTAGCCGGTATTACAAATCATATGATATGGAGTATGATATAATTGATATATGTCGTGATTAATAAAATTTCTTTCAAAAATGACAAACATTGAATGAATGAATGATCGTTTTAAGGCCATTTTCCCCGCCAGAGCAGGGGTTAGCCTTGTGGGCCCCATGACAATCATGGTTCCCTGTTTGAGGCAATGTTTTTATGGCCAGATGCCCTTCCTGACGCCAACCCTTGGTCACGCTCTTACGATGCGATGCGCAGGGATACGGTGTACCTATTCTAAATCGGGGTACACACCGTGATCATTCATCCCAGCAAGCTGGTACTCAATTTGCCGACCTCGGAAGGATGACAGGCTGAGTCAACCCCCCTGGTGCTAATTCAGCGATCGACCGGGATTCGAACCCAGGATCCTAGGATCCCAAGCCGGCACCCTAACCGCTAAGCCAACACCAGGGTTTGACAAACATAAAGTGCATTTCCAAGACTGTGCACATTGCCCACCAAGGGGGTGCCGACAAGGGTACTCTCCTGGAGGGCGGGAGAACCGCCCGCTAGTTATATCAATAATCACAGCACTGATTAGGCAAATAAATCCTCATTCCATTCAAAGGTGTTTGGAGAGCAGCATCTTGACAATGGCGTGTAGAGACGGCTCACATGACAACAAGCCATCGTGTTCAAAGAAAATATTTTCCATCTTTACAGAACTTCTCTTACCAATAATGCAATGCCTAACGTTTGTTCGGTACTGAAAGAGTATTTTAAGATGTGTGAAATTACATTCATGCCCCTTGACAACTCTCAGCCATAATGGGCAGGTACACTTAAATCTCAACCTGCCCGTTATAAAACGCATTTGGTGTAAAAAGCAAAAATATATACATTATGCACATTCACAAGTGAATGATCATGAACCATGCATGAACTATACAGATCACTGGTTCTGCTGAAGTTCTTGCTCAGGTTACAATGCTGGACTGGTCACCACTCCAATGCAGAATACTCAATGAGAGGGTATGAATTTGGAATTTGTTCATGGTGGGAGCCATAGCTTGACCACTCTTAGTGAAGAACACTGTGGGATCTTTAACATCCACCAACTAATGTCAGAAAACAGGACAACCAGTTTAATGTCCATCTGAGGGGACGGCACGCATACTGATGCCTTGACCTGTGTCAAACACCAGGATGGCAGTCGATTGCTGAGCTGAGATTTGAACCCAAGCCAAACAGCTCAGAGGTGTTTGTGTGCGTGCGCAAGTTAATTTCTTACCTTCTATCTTTCTCCGCTTGCATAAGGGGCATCAACACAATCTTTGCCTCCAAATCTTCAATTAACTGACGTCTGTGGAAAATCGAATCAGAAGCAAACATTTAAAACTTCATTTGAAAATACTGTACAAAAACTCTATGCATGTTCACACTGGCCTTTAAGTTGGCATTTCATTGAATCTTTAAATATCCAAAAAATGTTTCATGAGATGTACCACACTCTTTACAGAGCGTTGGTGATACTGAAGCAGTTTCTTGGCAAAGGTTATACTGGGTGGTTTGCCATTGCCTTCCTAGCAGTAAGGGCAAGAATTTGTAATTTGGCCATGGTGCTGGCAATAGCTCACCTACTGTTTGCGATGGACAGCACGGGATCTTTAACGTCCACCACCTAATGCTGACAGACAGGGCGCCCAGTTTAACGTCCATG